>NC_092373.1:190376586-190978181 GCF_030028105.1 Mobula birostris
ATACAAGACTGAAGGTGTCATATTTGAATGCATGCAGTAAACAGAATAAGGTAGATGATCTTGAAGCGCAGTTAGATATTGTCATTTATGATGTTGTGGGCATCACTGAGTCATGGCTAAAAGATAATTATAGTTGGCTTAACATCAAAGGATACGCATTGTATCAAAAGGACTGGCAGGTTGGTAGAGGGGGTGGGGTGGCTCTGTTGATTAAAAAGTGAAACCAAATCCTTAGAAAGAGGTGACATAGGATTGGAAGATATGGAATCCTTGTGGGTAGAGTTAAGAAACTACAAGGTTAAAAAGACACTGATGAGTTATATACAGGCCTCCGAACAATAGTCAGGGTGTATGTGGCTACAAATCAGAATAGGGGATAGAAAGAACATGTCAAAAAGGAAATGTTACGATTGTCATGGGGGGGGTGTTGCAATATGTGGTTAGATTGGGAAAGTGTTGGTGCTTGATCTCACAAAATGGCTTTTTAAAGCAGTTTGTGGTTGAGCCCACTAAGGGAAAGGCAATTCTGAATTGGTTGTTGTGTAATGAACTGGATTTGATTAAGGAGCTTAAGGTAAAGAAACCCTTTGGAAGCAGTGATCACTTATGACAGAATTCACCTTGCAATTTGAGAGGGAGAAGCAAAAGTCAGATGTATCAATCTTACAGTGGAGTAAAGGGAATTACAGAAGTATAAGAGAAGAACTGGCCAAAGTTGTTTGGAAGGAGACATTAGCAGGGATGACGGCAAAAACACAAATGCCTGGAGTTTATGGGAGCAATTTGGACCCACATCACCAGGTTCAGCAACAGTTTCTCCTCAATCATAAGCTCTTGAACCAAAGGAGATAACTTTACTCAACTTCAACTTGTTCCATCTTTGAAATGTTCCACAACCTATGGACTCATTTTCAAGGTCTCTTATCTCATGTTCTCAATATTTATTGCTTATTTATTTATTTTATTTTTTTCATTTTGCATTTGCAGTTTGTTGTCTTTTGAACACTGGTTGAACTCCCAAGTTTGTGCATTCTTTCATTGATTGCTATGGTTATTATCCTATCATGGATTTATTGATTATGCCTGCAAGAAAATCAATCTAAGGGATCTATATGGTGGCATATATGTACTTTGATAATAAATTTATTTTGAACATTGAGGCAGAATTGGGCCAATAAGCCCATTGAGGTCTGCTGTGCCATTCAGTATTGGCTGATTTATTTTCCCTCCCTGTCCCATTCACCTGTCTTCATGACCTTTGACGTCCTTACTTCTCAAGGAACTATCAACCTCTGTTTTAAATATACCCAATGACTTGGCCTCCATATCTAACTGTGGGAATTAATTCCTTGGCACTGTCAACAAGTAAAGCAGAAGCCAAACAGAATGATGTGCATGTCTGTAAAGGTCCAAACCCAGGATAAAGGTCTGACAGTTCAGTTAGCATTGAGTGGGACTGGATTCAGCTGTAGATACTCTCTTTAGAGAATCCTGCTAGACATTATCCATATTCACATACACAGAATAGCACTTAGGTCATTTACAAAAGGTAAAATTCTAGTTATGCTGCAGCTGGAATATAGAATATATTTTTGGTTACAACATTATTGGAAAGATAGGTCATAAGAAGAAAGGATAAAGATTCAAACAGAATGTTTCCAGGACTGGAAAGGATATGGGAAAATTTATTCAGGTGTAGATAGACTGGATAGAGAGGAATATTTCCTTAACAAACTGATGTGCAGATTAAAGTAATTCATGAACAGTTATGAGACAAGGAATTACTTCCCACTTTCCTCATACTAACCCCTAAATAGGTTTAACTCGGATTTTGTAAAAGGAGAAAATACCTGTGGAACAAATTGTGGGAAATGCCATACATGTCGAGTTTACCAGTCAGTGATATACAAATGCATACAATTCCTGAGAAAGGATAGAGGATATGGTGACAATGTAAGTTAGAGACCGATGTGCAAACATAAGTGGGTGTTAGTGTTAGTTATAAAATACTGCTCTTAAAACTTGTACTGAAACATTCTTCAATTAAATCTGAAAACAGGCTTGGTTTCAGAAATTATTTATTTTGCGGGATTCATCTGGTATAACATTGAGACAAAACAGACAAACCACATGCATATGGCTCTGCTCTCTTTCAATAAGGATTAGTCATTGCATCCAGCCGAATGAGTGGTTAGATGGATAATCGAGGAACCGTTTCGGAAGCTTCTTTTAAAAAAAACTCTTCTGTAGGACATTTACAGCAACTTCCTCTTCTCAAATTCCTGGAATAGAAGGAAAAATATATAAAGAATGGTTTAGTAAAGTTTTAAATTACAAACTGCTTGCTTGCAAAATGAAGCATTTCAATACCTGATTAGTTATAAACTTTAGTCCGTAAGACATAGGAACAGAATTAGAACATAGAACAGTACAGCACAGTACAGGCCCCCCGGCCCACAATGCCGTGCCGACCCTCAAACTCTGGCCCCCCCATACAACCCCCCACCTTAAATTCCTCCATATACCTGTCCAGTAGTCTCTCAAACTTCACAAGTGAATCTGCCTCCACCACTGACCCAGGCAGTGCATTCCACGCACCAACCACTCTGAGTAAAAAACCTTCCTCTAATATCCCCCTTGAATTTCCCACCCGTTACCTTAAAGCCATGTCCTCTTGTAGTGAGCAGTGGTGCCCTGGGGAAGAGGCGCTGGCTATCCACTCTATCTATTCCTCTTATTATCTTGTACACCTCTATCATGTCTCCTCTCATCCTCCTTCTCTCCTCTCATCCTCCTTCTCTCCAAAGAGTAAAGCCCTAGCTCCCTTAATCTCTGATCATAATCCATAATCTCTAAACCAGGCAGCATCCTGGTAAATCTCCTCTGTACCCTTTCCAATGCTTCCACATCCTTCCTATAGGTCAATTGCCATCATTGAGTCTGTTCTGCCTTTCCATCATGGCTGATTTATTATCCCTCTCAACCTCATTCTCCTGCCTTCTCCCTGTAACCTCTGACACCCACACAATCAAGAACCTATCAACCTCTGCTTGAACTATACCCAATCACTTAGCCTCACAACAGCTGTCTTTGGCAATGAACTCCACAGATGCACTACCCGTTGGGTAAAGAAATTTCTCCTCATCTGCCCTGAAGGGACATCCTTCTATTCTGAAGCTGTGCCCTCTGATTCTAGGCTCCTCCACTGTGGGAATTATCCTCTCCACATCTAAGCCTTTATATATTTGATAGGTTTCAATGAGATCTCCCCCACCGCTGACCTCATTCTTCTAAACTATTTACTTTAAACCTGTCACCTCTTGTCCATTTGTATTTAGACCTCTGATTACTATACAACAGTCTCACCCCTGCCCCCTTCCACTATACTTCCCACAATTAAAACAGATGTTACTTATTGCAAATTTAATTTCATTCTACTGTTCAAATTTGTGAGCTACGTACAGACTCTATACACTTCTCAGCTCTCTCCTAGTCGGTGGGTCAAGAATTCAATCTCTTAAGCATTCACGCTTTCCTCATACTTTGACACTTTCCGCTGATGAGGCCTCAAGCTCTGCAATGTCCTCCCTAAAATCTCTCTGCTTCATCAAATCCTCCTTGAAACCTAGCTGGTCGACCAAGCTGAAAATAACCTAATGCAATTTTCATGTCTGGCAATCCCCTTTTGCCACAGAGGAAGCTTTACACAGTGAGAGGCACTAACAAACTGGAAGTCACTGACGCAGTCTTACCAGCTGACACCCACAAAGCAGTGTCCAGTAGCCTAGTACAGTCACTGGAGTGGTATAGCCCCAGTGATGCTAAAACACTTTGTAAAATCCCACCTTTCTAGCTGTGTGTGATTAAGTACGAAAAGACTGGTATCAGTAATGATAACTGTGAAGTTACTGGATTAATGTAAAAAAAAATCATCCTTACCTACCTGGCCAATATTAGCAATATGGTTAACTCTTCACTGCTCTCTAAAATGGGCTAACAAACAGTCAGTGTAGGAGGCAAACAATCAATAATAGAGTCACAGAGCACAACGGCACAGAAACAGGCCCATTAGCCCATTTAGTCCGTGATGTAATATTATTCTGTCTAGTCCCACCAAGCTGCACCTGGACCATAGCCCGCCACACCCACCCCATCCATGTACTCATCTAAACTTCTCTTAAATGTTGAAATTGAACCCGCATCCATCACTTCCACTGGCAAATTGTTCCACACTCTCACAACCCTTTGAGTGAAGAAGATCCCCCTCAGGTTCCCAGTAAACATTTCACCTTTCACCTGAAGCTATGACCTCTAATTCCAATAATGCCAATCATGTCACTGAACAAAATGAGTAGCGAGGTGTGCTTCCTTCTTCTGAATTAGAAAAAAAACATGTAATACAGCACTGTCAAACAGAAAATTAATTACAGGGTCAGGGATACTTTTGGGGAGGTGGTGCAGGAGGGGAAAGAGATGCAGAATATAAAAGTAATATAGAAGTAAATATAGAAGTAAATATAAAAGGGATCATCGGGGTGTCTCTTCCCGCCACACGCTGCATCGGCAAAGCTAACAGCATTGTGAAGGACCCCGCGCACCCCTCATACAAAATCTTCTCCCTCCTGCCATCTGGCAAAAGTTACCGAAGCATTCGGGCTCTCACGGCCAGACTGTGTAACAGTTTCTTCCCCCAAGCCATTAGGCTCCTCAATTCCCAGGCTGCTTCGTCAAGCACCTCCGCTCCGTTCGCCAAAACAGACAGGATCTCCCAGTAGCCACCCACTTCAACTCTGCTTCCCATTCCCATTCAGATATGTCCATACATGGCCTCCTCTACTGCCATGATGAGGCTAAACTCAGGTTGGAGGAGCAAAACCTCATATACCGTCTAGGTAGTCTCCAGCCCCTTGGTATGAACATAGAATTCTCCAACTTCCGGTAATTCCCTTCCCCTCTCTCTATGTCACTCTGCCCACTCCCCCAGCTGCCTATCACCTCCCTCATGGTTCCGCCTCCTTCTACAACCCATTGTGTTTTCCCCTATTCTTTCTTCACCTTTCCTGCCTATCACCTCCCTGATTCCCCTCCCCCACCCCTTTATCTTTCCCCTTACTGGTTTTTCACCTGGAACCCACCAGCCTTCTCCTTCCCACCCTCTCCCCACCTTCTTTATAGGACCTATGCCCCTTCCCTCTTCAGTCCTGGCGAAGGGTTCCAGCCCAAAACGTCGACCAATCTTTTCCATGGATGCTGCCTGACCTGCTGAGTTCCTCCAGCGTGTTGTGAGCGTCAATTCCCAGAGTCTAGTCTGACACCAACCTACACACACACACTCAACTGAACACCACTCCACTCCCTTTGCAATTTTTGCTCATTTCTTTCTCAATTCCTGCTAAAACATTGTTTACATTGTTTACATTTAGATCATTTATTATTATATTGTAATTTGTCCTTTAATGTGCCTATTGTCTCGTTTATTAATTATTGTACTGTCTTGCACTGTTTTGTGCACTTTATGTAGTCCCGTGTAGGTCTGAAGTCTAATATAGTTTTGTGTTGTTTCAGGTAGTACCCTGGTCCTGGAGGAAGATTGCTCCGTTTTTACTGTGTACTGTACCAGCAGTTATGGTTGAAATGACAATAAAAGCCACTTGACTTGACTAATGATGTAATGCTGAGGCTCTATGAGGCATTGGACAGACCACACTTGGGGTATTGTGAGATGTTTTAAGCCCCTTATCTAAGGAAAGATGTGCTCGCATTGGAGAGAGTCCAGATAGACCTAGATAGAGTGGACATGGAGAGAATGTTTCCAACAGTGGGGGGAGCTTAGGACCAGAGTGCACAGACTCAGAACAGAAGGAAGTCCCTTTAGAAAAGAGATGTGGAGGAATTTCTTTAGCCAGAGGGTGCTGAATCTGTGGAATTCATTGCCACAGATGGCTGTGGAGGTCAAGTCTTTGGGTAAAACAGTTTGATAGGTTTTTAAATTGTAAGGTTGTCAAAAATTATGTGAAGAAGACAGGAGAATGGGGTTTAGAATGACAATAAATCAGCCATGATGAAATAGCAGAGCAGACTTGATGGATCGAATGGCTTAATTCTGCTCCTATGCTTTGTGGTCCTATTTGCAAAAACATTCACACCTGACTCATATAGAAGAGCAGTAAAACAGAATGCTAAGGGATGTTTTGAATATCAGCAGGCAGGCAAGTGGCGAGAGAATGTTCCGGACAAGGCAGTATGATGAATGTATTGCACTAGCTAAACTGCTACTAGGACGTACTGAGAAGGTCAGGCATTTCCCTGAAGGGTAAATGAAAAATGGGCAAATGGTACCCGAGCTGCTAAATGCATTTCATTCACAGGCCCTCCTGTTCATTCCAGATTTTTAATAAAGGCAGATGGCAAAGGAATGAAAAGCAGATGGATACAGAAGCCCTTATCTGCAGCCTCATTCCTGGTCACCAGCTCCTGAATCCACTGGGTCCCATTCCCGGGCCTGACCTCAAATGTAAGTACACTCATCACCTGGCTCCAGCCACGCTCCAACCCTCACTGTTACTGAAGGTCATCTGCCTGCCTCACCCAATCCCATCTCCAGTGGTACACTTAGTCCGAATTCCCAACGTTCCATCCACCTCTCCCTGGTTCAGCAACATAACTGGCAAAACAATCACCTAATCAACACTGCAGCAGAATTAGGCCATTCGGTCCCTCTCAACCCCATTCTCCTGCTTTCACCACATTACCTTTCACACCCTGATTAATCAAGAACTTATCAATCTCTGCCTTAAGTATACCCAGTCATCTGATCTGGCAATGAATTCCACGGATTTACCACCCTCTAGCTAAAGAAATTCCTCCTCAGCTCTGTTCTAAATAGACAGCCCTCTATTCTGAGCTGTGCTCTCTGGTCCTAGACTCTTCCACTGTGGGAAACATCCTCTGCATGTCCTCTCTACCTAGACCTTTCAATATTCAATAGCACCCATCATTCTTCTAAACTTCAGCAAGTACAGGCCCGGAAGCATCAAATGCTCCTCATACGTTAACCCTTTCATTCCTGGGATCATTCTCGTGAACCTCCTCTGAACCCTCTGCAATGCCAGCACGTCCCTTCTTAGATAAGGGGCACAAAAATGCTCACAATACTCCAGACATGGTCTAACCAATGTGTTATACAGCCTTGGGACTACATCTTTTCTTCAGTGAAGTCCTGGTGCCTGCTTTGCGGTACACCTGCAAGAGTGCTTTAAGCAAGCTTCAATTACCCCAGTGCCTAAGGACAACGTGGTAACCTGCCTCATTGACTATCGTCCAGTAGCACTTATATCCACAATGATTACGTGTTTTGAGGGGTTGGTGATGAAACATCAACTCCTGCTGAGGAACAACTTGGATGCACTCTAATTTGTCTAAAAGGTGCCATTTTAATGGCTCTTCACTCAACTCTGGAACATCTGGACAGCAAATATGCATATATCAGGATGCTCACTGTCATATACAGCTCAGATTTCAATACTATCATCCCCTCAAAACCTATCAATAAGCTTCAAGATCTTGGCTTTAATATCTCCTTGTGTAATTGGATCCATTTCCTCACTTGCAGACCTCAATCAGTTTGGACCGGTAACAACATCCCCTCCACAATTTCCATCAGCACAGTTCCATCACAAGGCTGCGTGCTTAGCTCCCTGCTCCACACGCTTTACACTTTTGGCTGCGTGGCTAAGCAGAGCTCCAACGCAATATTTAAGTTTGCTGACCACACCACTGTCGTAGACCAAATTAATGGTAGTGATGAATCAGCTCCTTTGATTGAAGGAGAATGAAAATCTGACTGAGTGGTGTCACAACAACAACCTCTCCCTCAATATCAGCAAGACCAAGGAACTGGAGGAGGAAACCAGAGGTTCCTGAGCTCGTCCTCATCCGATATCAGAGGTACAGAGAGTCAGCACCTTTAAGTTCTTCGGTGTTATCATTTCAGAAGCATATCCTGGGCCCAGAACGTAAGTGCAATTATGGAGAACGCACGGCAGCGCCGCTACTTCCTTGGGAGTCTGCGAAGATTCGGCATGACATCTGTAACCTTGACTAACTTCCATTGATGTGTGGTGGAGAGTACATTGACTGGCTGCATCACAACCTAGCATAGAAACACCAATGCACTTGAACAGAAAATCCTGCAAAAAGTAGAGGATACCACCTGATCCATCACAGGTAAAGCCCACCCCACCACTGAGCTCATCTACACAGAGCATTGTCGCAGGAAAGCAGCATGCATCATCACACCCGGGCCATGCTCGCTTCTCACTGCTGCCATCAGGATGAAGGCACTGGAGCCTAAGGACTCATACCACCTTGTGCAGGAACGGTTATTACCACTCAACCATCAGGATCCTGAACCAGAAGACCATAAGCCTGTAGGATATAGGAGCAGAGGTAGGCCATTCGGCCCATCAAGTCTGCTCCACCATTCAATCACAGGCTGATCCAATTCTTCTAGTCATCCCCACTACTCCCTTGCTTTCACCCCGTACCCTTTGATGCCCTGGCTAATCAAGAACCTATCTATCTCTGCCTTAAATACACCCAATGACTTGGCCTCCACAGTTGCTTGTGGCAACAAATTACACAGATTTACCACCCTCTGACTAAATAAATTTCTCTGCATCTCAGTTCTAAAAGGACGTCCTTCGATCCTGAAGTTGTGCCCTCTTGTTCTGGAATCCCCTACCATGGGAAATAACTTTGTCATATCTAATCTGTTCAGGCCTTTTAGATTTGGAATGTTTCTATGCGATCCCCCCTCATTCTCCTGAACTCCAGGGAATATAGCCGAAGAGCTGCCAGATGTTCCTTTCATTCCTGGAATCATTCTCGTGAAGCTACTCTGAACCCTCTCCAATGTCAGTATATCCTTTCTAAAATAAGGAGCCCAAAACTGCACACAATACTCCAAGTGTGGTCTCACGAGTGCCTTATAGAGCCTCAACATCACATCCTGGTTCTTATATTCTATACCTCTAGAAATGAATGCCAACATTCAATTCGCCTTCTTCACAACCCACTCAACCTGGAGGTTAACCTTTAGGGTATGTTGCAGAAGGACTCCCAAGTCCCTTTGCATCTCTGCATTTGAATGCTAAGTAATACTGTATTTCATTTGCCACTTCTTTGCCTAGTCCCCTAAACTATTGAAGTCTCTCTGCAGGCTCTCTGTTTCCTCAACACTACCTGCTCCTCCACCTATCTTTGTATCATTGGCAAATTTAGCTATAAATCCATTAATACTGTAGTCCAAATCATTGACATACATCGTAAAAAGCAGCGGTCCCAACACCGACCCCTGTGGAACTCCACTGGTAACTGGCAGCCAGCCAGAATAGGATCCCTTTATTCCCACTCCTTGCTTTCTGCCAACCAGCCAATATTCCACCCACGATAGAAAGGATAACTTCCCTCAGCTTCACTTGCCCCATCACTGAACTGTTCTCACAACCTATGGACTCACTTTCAAGGACTCTTCATCTCGTGTTCTCGATATTTATTGCTCATTTATTCATTTATTTATTTACTTTTACATTTTCACAGCTCGTTGTCTTCTGCACATTAGATGTAGGTCCTGTTGACAGTCTTTCATTAATTCTATTATGATTATTGGATTTACTGAGTATGCCTGCAAGAAAATAAACCTCAGGGTTGTATATGGTGACATATACGTACTTTGATAATAAATTTGCTTTGAACCTTGAACTTTGAGTGGCCCAGAACATCCAGGTGCCTGCCACAGTAGTTCACAATCCCACTCCAACTCTGTCCTTCATGTCTGTGGCTCCTTGCACCATTACAAGACCAAACACAAGCTGAAGGACAGCACCCGATCCTCTGCCTGGGCACACTGCAGCCTTCTGCACACATTTTGAACTTCCTACACAAAAAACTCAGAACACTAGAAGAATTCAGCTGGTCAAGCAACATCTTTGGAAGCAAAATATGCAAGTCAAGACTTGGTCTCGAAGTATGTACTACATATTATTCCAAAAACGCAGAAGTCTTTCTCCAATTCCCATTATAGAGCACTACAGTCCATCTAGTCCATGATGAACTGCTACTCTGCCTGATCCCATCGACCCCAGTTTAGCTAGTGCTCCTTGATGCCATACTTGACCAAATGTTGCCTTGATGTCAATGGCAGTTACTCTCACTAAACCTCTGGAGTTCAGCTCTTCTGTCTATCCTTAGACCAAGGTTGTAATGAGGTTAGGAGCAGAGTGACAGTGGCAAACCAAACTGAGCTTCTGTCACCAGGTTTTTCTAAGTGCCATTTAATGACACTATTGATTATCTCTACTGTCATTTTGCTGATGATCAAACGTTGGTAATTGGCTGAGTTTAGATTTTCCATGATTCTAGTGGGCAGGGAGTACCTGGGCCGGTTTCCACAACATCAAGTACACATCAGTGTAGCAGTCACACTGAACAGCTTGGTCAAAGGTCAGTAAGTTCTGGAGGATATTTGCAGTATAACTATCAAGGCTCATTGCCCTGGATTGATCCAACAATGTCTTTTGCCAGTTTTTGGAATGAATAGAAGAGGCTGAATATTGGCAATTATCATCCTGGAGGAGGCAGAGATGGATCATCCTCTCGGCACTTCTAGCTAATGACTCTTCCAACGGTGCAGCTTTATCTTTGGCACTGATAGAACATAGAACACTATAGCACAGTACAAAACCTTTGGTGTTTGATGTTGTGTTGAGCTTACAACTTACTGTAAAAGATCTATCTAACCCTTCCTTCCTTTATACCCCTTCAATTTTCTATCATCCATGTGCCCAAGAATCTTTTAAATGTCCCTAGTGTATCTAGCTCTACCACCACCCCTGGCAAGGCATCCCATGCACCTTCCACTCTCTGTGTAAAAAAAATCTACCTCTGTCATCCACCCAAAATACTTTCCTCCAATCACCTTAAAATTATGCCCCTTCATAACGGCTGTTTCCTTCCCAATAGCCATCCACTCGACCTATGCCTCTTATCATCTTATACACCTCTATCAAATCATCTCTCATTTTCCTTTGCTCCAAAGAGAAAAGCCCTAGCTCGCGCACCCTGTCCACATAAGGCAAGAAAGTTGAGAAAAAAGTTAAGAAGTTATGTTGCAGCTGCATAAAACTTCTGTCGGGCCACATTTGGAATACTGTCTGTAGTGTGCAGTCCCACACTATGGGACGAATGTGAAGACTTTGGAGAGGTTGCAGAAGAGGATTCCCCATAGAACCATAGAACACTACAGAACAGAAAACAGGCCATTTGGCCCTTCTAGTCTGTGCCGAAACATTATTCCGCTAGTTCTATTGACCTACATCCAGTCCATAACCCTCCAGACCTCTCCCATCCATGTACCTATCCAATTTATTCTTAAAACTTAAGAGTGAGCCCGCATTTACGTCAGATGGCAGCTCGTTCCACACTCCTACCACTCTCTGAGTGAAGAAGTTCCCCCTAAACCTTTCCCTTTCACCCTAAAGCCATGTCCTCTCATATTTATCTCTCCTAATCTAAGTGAAAAGAGCCCATTCACATTTACTCTGTCTATACCCCTCATAATTTTGTAAACCTCTATCAAATCTCCCCTCATTCTTCTACGCTCCAAGGAATAAAGTCCTAACCTGTTCAATCTTTACCTATAACTCAACTCCTGAAGACCCGACAACATCCTAGTAAATCTTCTCTGCACTCTTTCAATCTTACTAATATCCTTCCTATAGTTAGGTGACCAGAACTGTACACAATACTCCAAATTTGGCCTCACCAATGTCTTATACAACCTCCCCATAACATCCCAACTCCTATATTCAATACTTTGATTTATGAATGCCAGGATGCCAAAAGCCTTCTTTACAACCCTGTCTACTTGTGACGCCACTTTCAGGGAATTATGTATCTGAACTCAAAGATCTCTTTGTTCCTCCACACTCCTCAAAGCCCTACCAGTTACTGTGTATGTTCTACCTTGATCTGTCCTTCCAAAATGCAACACCTCACACTTGTCTGCATTAAATTCCATCTGCCATTTTCTGACCCATTTTTCCAGTTGGTCCAGATCCCTCTGCAAGCATTGAAAGCCTTCCTTGCTGTCCACAACTCCTCCAATCTTAGTGTCATCAGCAAACTTGCTGATCCAATTTACCACATTATTATCTAGATCATTGATATAGACAACAAACAACAATGATCCCAGCACAGGTCCTTGAGGCACACAGCTAGTCACAGGCCTGCAGTCTGAGAAGCAATCATCCACTACCACTCTCTGTCTTCTCCCACACAGCCAGTTTCAAATCCAGTTTACAACCTTTCCATGGATACCTAGTGTCTGAACCTTCTGAACTAACCTCCCATGTGGGACCTTGTCAAAGGCCTTACTAAAGTCCACGTAGACAACATCCACAGCCTTTCCTTCGTCTACTTTCTTGGTAACGTCCTCAAAAAACTCTACAAGATTCGTTAAGCACAATCCACCACGCACAAAGCCATGCTGACTATCCTTAATCAGCCCTTGGCTGTCCAAATACTTGTATATCCGATCTCTCAGAACACCTTCCAAATATCCGAGGATACTGTTCCCAATGCGTTAGCTGTAAGGAGAGTATGGACACATTTGGATTGTTTTCTCTGGAGTTTCAGAGGCTGAGGGGCAGCCTCTCATAACTAGGATTGATAGTCTTAAGTCCCCCCCCCCCCCCACAAGATGGAACTGTCAAATCAGAATTCCAGAGTCAGGTTTGTTATCACCGTCATGAAATTTGTTTTGCGGCAGTAGTACAGTGCAAAGACATAAAAATTACTATGAATTCCAAAATTAATGGTGCAAAAAAAAAGTAACAAAGCAGTGCTCATGGACTGTTCAGAAATCTAATGGAGGAGGGGAAGAAGCTGTTCCTAAACCGCTGAGTGTGGATCTTCAGTCTCCTGTAAATCCTCCCCAATAGTAAAAATGAGGGCACGACACAAATCATGACGGTTCTTAATGATGGATGCTATCTTCTTGAGCCAATGCCTCTTGAAGTTGTTCTTGATGGTGGGGAGGGCTCTGCCTGTGATGGAGCCAGCTGAGTCTACAACCCTCTGCAGCCTCTTGTGATCCTGTGCATTGGAGCCTCCATACCAGGCTGTGATATATCGAATGACAATGCCCTCCATACATCTACAGAAACTTGCAAGAGTCTTCAGTGACTAATACTACAGGGTAATACACACAAAATGATGGAGGGACTCAGCCGGTCAGGTAGCATCTATGGAAATTAATAAACTGTCGACATTTCCACAGAGACACTTCTTCAGGGCTGGAAAGGAGAGGGGAAGATGCCAGAATAAAAAGGAGAGGGGAAAAGGGAGGAGGACTAGCTAGAAAATGATCCATGAAGCCAGGTGGGCAGGAAAGGTAAACGGTGGAAGAAGGAATCAGATAAGAGAGGAGAGTGGACCTCGGGAGAAAGGGAAGACTGGGGAAGAGAAGAGGAGGGAAAATAATTACCGGAAGGAGAAATTGATGTTCATGCCATCAGGTTGGACGCTACCTGGAAGGAATATTGAGGAGTTGCTCCTCCACCGGAGAGTGGCCTCATCTTGGCAAAAGAGGAGGCCATGGATCAACATGTCGAAACAGGAATGGGAATAGGAATTAAGAATTAAGATGGCTGGTCACCAGGAAATTCCACTTTTGATGGATGGAAGAGAGGTGCTTGACACAATGGTTCCCCAATTTTCTTCGATTCTCACCAATGCAGAGATGGCTGCATTAGGAGTACCAGATACAAGAGACAACCCCAACAGATTCAAAGGTGAAGTTTTGCCTCACCTGGAAGAACTGCTTGGGGCCCTGAATGAAGGTAAGGGAGGGGGTGAATGGGCAGGCGTAACTGGGATGGTGACAGAAGGATGCCAGGAGGGATGAATGGACAAGGGAATCAAAGAGGGAGCGATCCCTGCGGGAAGCAGAGAGTGGTGGTGGGGGTGGGGGGGAGGTAAAGGTGTGTTTGGTGGTAGAATCCTGTTGAAGGTGGCAGAAGTCGTGGAGAATGATGTGTTGGGTGCAGAGTCTCATGGGATGGTAGGGGAGGACAAGAGGAACTCTATCCCTGATACTAGAGGCTATAGCTTAATGATAAGATTAGAAGGTGAGCAAGGTGAGCCAAGTGATTTTTAAAAATATATATATGGTGTGCAGTAGAGCCTGTTCCTGTGCTGTACTGTTCTACAGTCACCATTCTTACCATCACTATTTAATAGCTCGGATGAGCTCACATTTATATCAATATAATATCATATGACGTTCCATGTCAGGGCAAACAAATCAAAGGAAAAAAACAAGAAAAGTCTCCAACAACAGCTGGCAAACTATGGATGCTTAGCTCGTAAGTACTCTGTTTTCAGCTGTTCATCATAAATTACTCACACTGCAACAAATAGCTTCTGAGAAATGAAAAGACCTACTGCAATAATTTTAACCTGGAGTTCTTTTATTAAACGTATTAATTCTACCTTCAGTAAAAATATTTTCCCATCTATAGCTTAGTTGCAGGATTTAAAGTACATATCTACAGTACGTATTGAGGTGGCACAGTAGCGTAGTGGTTAGCACACTGCTTTACAGTACCCGGGTGACGGGGTTTCAATTCCCGTCGATGCCTGTAAGGAGCTTGTATGTTCTCCCCTTCACCACATGGGTTTCCTCCAGGTGCTCCAGTTTCCTCCCACAGCCCAAAGACATACTGTTTGGTAGGTTAAGTGGTCACTGTAAGTAGTCCCGTGATTAGGGAAGGGTCTGTTTCAGGGGTTGGTGAGCAGCACAGCTCGAAGGTCCGAGAGGACCTGTTCCGAACTCTCTCAATAAATAAGTTGCTGCCTACCTATAGTTTTTAATAAATTCTAGTCCATGCATTGAAAATATTTCCCTGTCCTTCATCCTGCAGCATATTCCCTTCTGGTTCAGTCTCTTGGGCAAGACAGAAAAAAAATTGTAGGAGAGCAACAGACAGTACAGAAATCTTTTATTCAATTTACTGTGCAGGATAATGGCAAACAATGGCAAACTTGATTTATTTATCTTCTCTCTCCTATTCCTTTCATCCCCGGCAGCGCTTTGTGTGAGTGCTTAGATTTATCAGTAATGCAGAATTTGCTGCCCCTGGTCCTCCTCCTCCCCTCTGTTCCCTCTGCTAGCTTTTGTTTTCACATTATTTTTGCATTTCGTTATTACTCTGCCAGAAATTGCCAATTAGAAGATCAATGCAGCTGCTCTCCTGAACAGAAACACAGAATTCAAAGAAGCAGACCCTTCCCATCCAGAAACTACTATT
Source organism: Mobula birostris (assembly GCF_030028105.1). NCBI lineage: Eukaryota > Metazoa > Chordata > Chondrichthyes > Myliobatiformes > Myliobatidae > Mobula > Mobula birostris. The sequence goes on from NC_092373.1 coordinate 190,391,958, forward strand.
GCATTATGACGATCAAGGATTGTTCTCCAAAATAAGTCTGGGTTAGCTGATAGATACAAAGGTGAATTTTTCTTTTTAAATTCACACTAATAGTACCAGTCTCAGATTTACAAAATCAAAGTTCAAATCGTGCCCAACAGGAAGATATAATCTAGATTGAATGCTGTGGAGAAGCACTGACAGAGAGCTGTGCTTTAGGTGGTGTCAGATGAGGCATTAAAGTCTGAGCTACTGCCTGTTCTCTCAGGAAGAATAAAAGGATTCAATGGTAATATTCAAAACAAACAGCAAAGGTGTTCTCTCTAGTCCTGGTCAATACTTATCCTTCCATTAATAGCACTTAGACATATTATAGTCACGTATTTTGTTTCTGAAGCTAGATCTCGCTATGCACAAACCAGCTGCATTTTCAATAACACAAGAGATTCTTCAGCTGCTGATAATCCAGAGAAACACATACAAAATACTGGAGGAACTCAGCAGGTCAGCAGCATCTATGAAAAAGACTAGACAGTCGATGTTTGTGGCTTCTTCACCAGTTCTGATGAAGGGTCTAAGCCCAAAACATCGGCTGTTTACTCCTTTCCACACATGCTCCATTTTCTCTGATATAACATCAACAATACCCCACTTGCTGCACTGCACTTTGTGCCTTTTACTAAGTTATAAAAAGGCGCTAAGTAAATGGCACTTATGAAAATGGAGCCCTACACTACTGGAAAAGGCCAGCATCATGGAAGATCCCACCCTGCTTATGGACAGTTTGTCCCACTCCCATCAGAGACTGAGGCTATGCAGCAGCCATGCCAGGACCACTGGACTCAAAAACAGTCTTCACCCAAGCTGATAACACATTAACCCACTCCACCCACACTAAATACACATTACCTAGCTATTCACATGATGTACATACATTCAGTCTATGCATATAACCGCTACTTGTACATTGTGTTTTACGGGATTGATTTTATATTTATTCATTTATTGTGCTATTCTAATTGCATTTTTAATGCTGCATTATACCTGGAGTAACAATCATTTTATTCTCCTTTACACTCACGTATTAAAGAATGACAAAAAATACCTGACAATTAAAAGGGTCAGTGTCTTTGCCAAATGACATGGCTACACATCTCCATTTCAATCTGGTAAAAGTCTGTCTTTAACCCTGTAGCTAGCCATGTTGAGAAAACAAATAACACAGAATTAAGCTGAAATTGCATAGTTATTTCATCAGGGTCCCTGCTTACAATAACCCCGTGCCTTCAAAACAAGAGTTGGTTTTCAAAGCAGAGACATTGACACATTGTGCAATACTGCCACTCAGTGGCTCTTACAAGCATTGGCACTTTAGAAGAAGAGTCATCAGGTTTGCTTTTTTTTAAAAAAAAAATTAGCTTTGTCACATGTACATCAAAACTTGCAGTGAAATGAATCATTTGCTTCAATGACCAACACAGTCCGAGGATGAACTAGAATCAGCCAACAAGTATCGCCATGCTTCTGGCGTCAACATGACATCTTCCCCTCTCCTCCTCCTCCTCCCTTTTCCCTTTCCCCATTCTGGCTCCACTCTTACCTCTTCCATTGCCTCTCTCTGGCACCCCTCCTCCTTCCATTTCTTCCATGGTCCAGTTTCCTCTCCTATCAGATTCCTTCCTCTTCAGTCCCTTACCTTGTCCACCTATCATCTCCTAGATTCTCACTTCATCGCTCCCCCACCCATCCATCTTCATCCTCACCTAGCTTCACCTATCACTTTCTAGTACCTACTTCTTCGTCTCCCTTCCTCTCACCTTCTATCCTAGTTGCTCCCTACCTCCTTCCTGATCCTGCTGAAGATTTTTGACCTGAAACATCAGTTCTTTATTCCTTTCCATAGATGCTGCCTGACCTGCCTGTTCCTCCAGCATTCTGTGTGTGTTGCTCTGGATTACAAGAATTTGCAGAATCTCTTGTGCTTATGATGTGGCAACAACTTACTAACTCCTTCACATCTTTGGAAGGTGGGAGAAAACTGGAATACCCAAAGAAAACACACTCGGTCACAGGGAAAATGTACGAACTCCTTACAGACAGCATTGGGAATTGAACCTGGGCCACTGGCACAACACTAACCACTACACTACCGTGTTTGACCAAACAAGTCAAGATCGATACATTTTAGGGGCTGTTGTAGTCAGTTTTGCCATAGTAGTTTAACCTAGAAAGCTTTGAGCTCCTATGAAGAAGTGGGGGCATAAGCAGAGCAGATATTGTAATCTGGAGCAATCAAACTGGCTCCACAGATGGCCCCATTGAAATCTTCCTGTAGTTCGTTTTTAGCTAGGATCATATCTTTGATTGAAATTTATACACCCATCAAAATATTGAAATGAGATTCTGTCCCAGGTAAGATTCCATATTAAGTGAGCTGACCGCAGTTGGGACAGTAATGACCCATAAGTTCTCTGGGACAGGTTGAAAATCAACTATCAGCTGCTGAGGAAGAACATGTGACAATGTCCGGCTGTCAGTCACAAGGGCACTGGCTCACCATGTAATGCCCACCTTGGAGAGAATCTGAAAGACCAGCGGTATGGAATGGAACAAAAGTGAGAAAATATTAAAGGAAAACCAACTCCAAAAGGATGAAAAAGAGCAATATGAAGATCCATTGTACCGCAGATTACCATAAAGACGGCTGTCACAGATGGCTGTGGAGACCAAGACTTTGGGCATAACTAAAGCGGACATTGATGGGTTCTCAATTAGTAAGGACATCAAATGTTATGGGAGAGGGCACAAGAATGTGGTTGAGAGGGATAAGAAGACATTCATGGTGGAATGGTGGAGCAAGCTCAATGAGTCAATTGACCGAACTCTGCTCCTATGCGGTATGATTTTAAATGGAGTCTGCAGATACTTTTTCATCAATTCACCACTGGTTGATTGGTTTATACATTTAACAGTCAACTTCCACAAAAAGTGATTAAAAAGGAATTAGCTGCTCTCAATCCTAAAGCAACCTATGCCAAGCACACATTGCAGTTTGAATTCCACTTGGGTATTAATAAAGTCACCCCTGGTCTAATGCTATGCAATTGATGTTAAAACCACTTCAGTTACCCTCAGAATTACATGATGAATTAGCTTCCACAGTGATAGACTGGCAAGGAAGCAATTTCTTTACAACTCAATATCTTGAAGCTCTCAATTCTGCTAATTTCTTTTGAGACTTGGGTTTTGCTGGCAAGGACCAGAATTTGTTGCCCACTCCTGGCTGTGTTCATGCAGCTAAGTGGCTGGCTGGACCACTTCAAAGAGAAACCACACTGATCGGTGACTGCCAACCAACATTTACCCAAACATAGCAAGAGCAGTCTGTCATCCTAAGAGGACATTTTAATTTTAAAATAAAACCATTTCACTGACAAGACAGCTCCCTGGTCACATTCAATTATACCAGATATTTACTTATCTTAAAAAGTGGATTCAGATACAGTACTGAGATCTGAACTTGCATTCACTGGATTGGCCATCCGTACTTCCAGATAACAACAATCACTAACTGATTTTATTGAGGGCAGCCAGTTTGAAAATGCAATGCAACAAATCAAATTTTCCAGAATAAATTTCACACTACATTGAAGATTCAGGCAGGCTACATCAGTTAGCTTCAAGCACCTGTTATTAAACCTGTGGCTTCATTCAGCCGAGACCCTGCCAGTTACCTGAGAAAATCACAAACTCATTCCAGCCAGGAGATGAGCATTTGGCCCATTGAGCCTGTGCCAGCTCTTTATCAAGCAGTCCGATGTAACTCTTACAAAAACAAGTCTTCAACATCAGAAAAGTCTGTTTGACAAATTCTTCTCATCCCAAGGCACTTTTGCCTCAATAAATCCAGCACATCCAGTCAATAATACAAATTAATAACTGGAGTTAATTTGTCTGAAGTGAAACAATGATGACTATCTATTTACCCACCATTAGACTGAGCTTGTATGCAGCCTGCACCCAGCTGCACAGGGACTCTGAACCAGATGAAATCCTGCCACACCTGACTGCCATTTTGTGCAAACAGCAAAGGTGGATATGAGATCTCAGTAGAAACAGTAGTTTGACTGCAATGCCAAAAAAAAAGAGAAAACCAAATTTGCATTCACACTCAACCACTTTCAGGATCATCCAGCATGTTCCACAAGATAGGAATTACCTTAAAATCTAGCTCCCTGCGTCTTTCAGAAAATCCTGACAACCAATTTATGCATTGCAAGATCCCCAAACAGCAACAGAGATAAAACTCCCACTGAGAGAAGCAATTTCAAATTACCTCAGTTTTAAATGACTGATGGCTTATTTTAATGTCTTTTTATTGTTTCACCTCTCATAGAACATCCAATAGTACAGCACAGTACAGGCCCTTTGGCCCACATTGTTGTGCCAACCCTCAAATCCAGACTCCCATATAACCCCCCACCTTAAATTCCTCCATATACCTGTCTAGTAGTCTCTTAAACTTCACTAGTGTATCTGCCTCCACCACTGACTCAGGCAGTGTATTCCACGCTCCAACCACTCTCTGAGTAAAAGAGTAGTGTACCACTCTCAGTAGTGAAAACATCATAACAGCTACATGATCAAACTCTCACAGGATCGTATGTTTTAACATGGTCACCCCACATTCTTCTAAACTACAAGGAATACAGAGAACAGCACGGTACGGGGACAGACCCTTCAGCCCATGATACTATACTGAAATAATTAAGCTAATGATGTCTAATTACACTCGTCCCTTCTGCCTGCTCATGGTATATATCCCTCAATTCTCTGCATATTCATGTATATAAGAGCCTTTTAAACTCTGCTATTGGATTTGCCTCCAATGTCCCTCATGGAAGCTCACTCCAGGCACTCTCTACTCTCTGTGTAAAAGTAACTCACCATTGAATGTTCCCCCTCTTACCTTAAATGCATACCCTCTAGTATTAGATATTTGAGCTTTGGAAAAAAGAAACTGTCCTCTTCATGTAATCTTACCAACCTCTATCAGGTATCCCTACAGCATCCACCACTACAGAAAAACCCTCCAGAGGGCATTACTCCAAGAGGATCACAATCTTGTCGTGGTTTAGAGGCTTGCGTGCCTCAATGACCCAGCGAGCTATTTTCGCTGGAGGCAGGGTTTTATGCTTTGACTCTTGGTAGGGTCACCCATGCCTAACAGATCAAAGGGTAGAGGTCAAACTAAGAGTGGTCCATTGGTCCTCCAGGTTCAGGGATTCAGCTCAGGGCTAGCAACCCTGACTGGTAAAACAAAATTGGTTATGGAAACAGCAAGAATCCTTCTACATCTGAATGTGATGGTATTCCTGAGTCTCCACCTGGGACTTGCATGACTGACAGTAGTGAAAACTGATACAATGAAGGAAGCCCTGAACGCTGCCAGAGATGGAGGACCTGCACTGATGCTCTAAACACCAGCAGCTAAATGGGCATAATGAACTCGAGAGCATTACAACCATCAGAGGACATGTGGTAACCTCTCCTTATAGCACATGCCCTCTAATCCAGACTGCATTCTGATAAACCTCTTCTGCACCCTCTCCAAAACCTCCAATTCCTTCCAAAAATGGGGCAAACAAAACTGAATGCAGTACTCCAGATATGGCCAAACTACTTTTATAAAGCTGCAATATTATTTCCTGACTCTTCCTCTCAGTACCTTGACTAATAAAAGACAAGGAAGCAAACACCATTTTTTCACCACCTGGTTAAAAACTTGCACCAAAATGTCTTGCCGCACCCGCAACCCTGTAAAAGTATCAGCAGCAATAGAACACACCTGGAGTCTGGTTTTGCTATTAACAAAACACTATTTTATTTGTAACTATGTTATATAGTAACTTAAACCAGGCAAATCAAGAGTTAACGGTGTTATGCATATATAGGCATACATATATAAATCCCCAAACAATTTCAGAGCAAGGGTGGTAAGTGATACAGTCTTACGACGGGGTGGTAAGAAAGTTCAGTTCAGTCCTCAGGTTAATTAATGTGAGATATTTGTAATCCAAAGGCAAATGTTGTGAGAAGGCAATTACGTCGATATTCCACAGATTCCACGACAGCAATACAAAATAATAGCGGTAGGTTTTATCTCTGAAGTTGTTCCACTCCACACACGAAGTATCATCAACAGTGATCTTCAACGAATATCCTTTCAACACAAGTGGTACCACACCCGAATTCACCTATGGGACATCCCAAGGTGGTGGCCACAGGATACTCAAACTGAATCCATGTATGGATTATCACCAATAGTAGCTTATCACAAAGGGGACCCTCTTCCAGGGAAAACTACCACCTAAGCAAGGGTAGACACACCGGCAGATTCCCCACGGTTACCCCAAACACACAACGTGATAGCCACTTACCCAGTTCCACAATATACGAAATAACTCCAACAGTGATTTGCCACAGGTGTACCGTCTTCCAGTGAAATACCACACCCAGACAAAGGATAAACACACACATTGTATTCACAAAGATTTTCCCCTCACCAGGGAACCCACTCTTGTGGATTAACTATGTAACAATCAGACTTTCGTATTCGAATGGAATCAAACTCACCCTTATGGGCTACTTAGAAGAGAGTCCAAACAGTGACCTCATCGTCACTGGGTTTCTTCTATTTCAAACCTTTCTCTCCACTCCTCTTTCTCTGCAAACTTCTTCTAGTTGCAGTACTTGTGAGAGTCCTTTATCAATACTCTGGATCAATCTCAACTCACCCCTTTTGGGCTACTGAAAGTTTAAACCAACGACCTCACTTACTGGTGTCTTTCCTTGATCGAAACCATTATGACTCTGAGCATGTGTCTCTCTATGTGTGTCTGTAAAAGGATCATCTGACCTTGCTTATTCAAAACAAGCCGCGAGAAACCATAAACATTCATTGTCCATCAAACAACTCCACCTCTCTCACCACGGTAACCAAGCAATTTTGCAGTCAGCAGAAATCCAAAAGCCAGTCTCATTCTCTTGGCGTTTTAAAGTGACAGTCCACAGAAAAAATGAACTCCAGGAGTATCGGGGTATATAACAGTACGAAAACCCCACATTCCAGGATGAGCCTGGTGAATCTCCTTTGGCATGCCTCTGATGCTGCTACATCCTTTTTTTATAATTTAGGTAAGGGAATGAAAACCGCACATCATATTTCAGGTGTGGCCTCACCAGCTGCCTGCACAACTGCAGCTATCCATATCTATTACTAAATTACAAACAAATCCTCCACGTACTTAATCTGCAATTTCATCATGTGGGTAAAGTGATCCAGCCGAGCCCTACCTTTTAGATTAGGTCCAGTATCAGAACCAGAATTATCACTGACATAATCATGAAATTTGTTGTTATGCATCAGCAATACAATGTGTTACATACCCCGTAACTGGGTTATCAAACCAGCAGAAATGGTACGCTCGCTGGAGTCTGGATTACTAGGAACTAATGAAGTTTTATTAAAGAAATAAGTAATACCGTACACTAATCGTAAGGATATAAATGTAACAGGTTAGCAATGATAATACATACATATACACAGAACTAGGGTAATAGGAATCAACCAAGCTCTATCGCAGTCTAGGGGTAAAATGATCAGTCTTAAGTGAAGCAGAGTTCAGTTCAGTTTAGTGCAGTTCACAGTAATCGCTGTTGTTGTACCGTTGGGGGGGGGGGAGAGAGAGGGGGAGAGAGGGGGAGAGAGGGGGAGAGATGCAATCTGGTTTCAGGCAGACCTTTTGATGTCTTCTAATCCCGCTGTGGTCACCAACTGTGACCCCTCCGTTCCGGACACGATCGTTCTTCCACGGTGAACCCGGCATCCAGGCAAGGGCGGACACACACCCCAGGTTCCCACCGATCGTACCTTTACACCTTGTGAGCCTCTGATCGGTTCCCGCGAACCGGTCCTCCAAACTCCCACCACTTGTGGGGGCACACTGCTCTTTCCAGGGTCTCGTGGCATGTCTTAGCAAACCTGCTCCTTTTATCCCTCTGCTGGGGTATCACCTGTCCATCAAACTTCAAACAGTTCAGGTTCAAAGCAACCAGTCTGTCAATATCTGAATTGTGTTTCTTTCCTGTTAATCCCTCTCTTCTCTCTTATTAGCATTTTGTATGTTTCTCCATTGTCTTTCTTATCTCTCTCATTAGCATCATCCGTCCGATACCTCTGCTTGGCGTACATGACAAATGCAAGACACAGAAATTACAAGTTACAAAATAAATAAATAGTGCAAATGAGGAATACTGAGAAGGTGTTCATGGGTTCATGGATTGTTCAGTAATCTGGTGGCAGAGGAGAAATAGCTGTTCCTAAAACATTGAGTACAGGTCTTTGGGCTCTTGTACCTCCTCACTGATGTTGTAATGAAGAGAGGGAATGTCACAGATAGGGAGCGCCCTTAAGGAGGCACTGCCTTTTGAGGATGTCCTTAACGTTGGGAAGGCTAGTGCCCATGATAGAGCTGTCTGAGTCCATAACCATCCACAGCTCCTGTCGATTCTGGACACTGAAGCCTCCATTCTAGAAGTAGAATGCCACCCTAGCCTTGGTGAGTCCCTCGGTGTTCAAATATTCACCCAAGTAACCTTTAAAGGCAGTAGACACCCCTGCTCCATCGCCATTTTTGCCATCAGGTTCCAAACCCTCACCACCTTTGTGTCAAAAACTTTTCCCTAATGCCCTAATTCCTTGTGAAATAACAATATCTCTGCTCAAGGAAGCAAGTTTTTCTTAGGCACCTGATCACTTTATACACTTCCTTTCAACCCCTACCTGTTCCAGATTTTTCCACTTGGCCAAAGCTGTCCAATCCAACAACATCCTGATAAATCTCCTCTGTAGTACCTCCACATCTTTCCTCTGACGCACTAACCAGTGTAACCATGTGACATTCTGCCATTGTTGTGACCCGAAATCTCAAGTGAACGATCAGGACAGCACCATCAGTACTTTAGATCAAACCAATAAATGTTTTAAAAATTCATAGGAGATAGAAAAGTACAGCATATGCTATTTGGCTCATTATACAGTGCCGACCCTTTAACCTACTTTAAGATTAATCCAACCCTTCCCTCCCACATAGCCCTCCATTCTTTTTCATCTATGTGCCTATCTAAGAGTTTCCTAAATGTCCCTAATGTATCCGTCTCTACCACCACCCCGGCAGTTTGTTCCACGTACACCACACTGTCTAAAAAAAAATTACCACTGACATCACCACTATACTTTCCTCCAAGCACCTTAAAATTATGCCCTGTCATATTAGGCATGATCCATCTTTCCCAATTACTCTACAGATACTTACAGAATGGAATTTTTGTATTTATTGTGGGGTTTTATTTGTTATTTTTATTGTGTTCTTTATACTTAACTGTGTTTTATTTATGCTGCATTGGATCCAGAGCAACAATCATTTTGTTCTCCTTTACACTCGTGTACTGAGTTTTTCAATATTTTATCTAATAACTGGGAAGATGTTGCACTCAAAAGATACACCCGGAGGAAAACTGTCCAAGAGGGAGCTGCACTACAGGAGAACAACCTCCAATGTGCTGTGATGAACAAACCGCAGCTGCAAAATGAGAGACTGAACAACCAAAAGATTCAACCACTAACCACAGACACCATTTATCCTTGCCTACACTGCACCAGCACCAGAGTATGTGGATCCCATAGCCACCTGAGGACCACTAATTGACCCCCTCAGGAGGACATCATACTTGACTCGAGTGATCGCACAACTACTACTACTACATGTACTAAACAATCTAGAATCTTGAAATGCATTTAGTCTCAATTTATAAGAGCTTTAAAAGCCAACAGATGCACAAATTGAAAGGAGTTTGACAAGGTTTAGAAAGGCTCTAAATCAGCCAATATCAATTGCTTTTCCTTGGAATTACTACCTATAAAATGACTCAAGATGAAGCAATGACAGAGCAAAAATGCAAACATTTGCATCATAACTTTCAGTGGGTCAAGTATTTCTTGTTAAAACAGCAGCAGTCTTCATTTAAGTCATCTCAGGAACCCATCTATGTGTGTCTCAGTTCAATACAGCAGGGAAAGCTAGCGGGGTTGCACGTCAAGCTGCCCAGCAGCACGAATGACAGTGTATCAGGCTGCTTTGTAGAGCAGCACCACGGCGAGGAAAGCAGCAGCCTGCGGTGCAAAGTAACACGCAGAGCAGTGCCATGAGCAGAGCTGACAGACAGAAGAAGAAACATGCCAGTGAGAATGACACAACAGAAAAGGAGGCCACATCGAGTGCAGCTCGGCAAGGTAGGTAGCAGCTGGAGTAGGAAAACAAAGAAGCGAGACGATCAAGTCAGCCGAGTACTCTGCTTTGACAAGTCAGAACACAGCAAGTCCTGGAATAATTGTGTTGTGTTATAAATTGAGCTCTAAAAACACCATTTTCTTGAAGCCTGAAAACGCACTGTACCGGAAGTGATGGTGCTTTAAGTTGTGCTCCACAAGGATTTTCTTTTAAAATAAGTTACTGAGAAACAGCAGGACTAATTTTGATACTTTCAGTGCACCTTTAATCTGTTGCATGTGAAAGAGGGAGCAGGACAGCAATATTTTGTTTAAGTTCAAAATCGGTAATGGAAAGTCCTAGATCACAGTTGAGCAATGACTTCTAGCAAAAGTCACCTCAGCTTAATCTTGTGGGTCAAATATAAAAAACGTATGAAAACACCAGATTTGTAATTTTCCAACAAAAAAGACTCAGTTCCACAGGTATCCACAAGATCGCTTCCCAAATGAAATGAGATAATTCTCTCAGAGAAAATCGTTCCTTCTTATAAAAGGACTTGCACACTCCACTCTCTCAGACAGCACCTCCAGATGAACATTGTTGTATAAAAACCCAATGCATAGACAGCATCTAATCCACTTATTTTCTGAGAAAGATGTAGAGTCAGGGCACTACAGAACAGAAACAGGCCCTTTGGCCTATCTAGTCTGTGCCAAACTGTTATTCTGCCTGGTCCCATTGATCTATACCTGGACCATAGCTCTCCACAGCCCTTCCTTCCATGTACCCATCCAAATTTCTCTTAAATGCTATAATCAAACCAGCTTCTACCACTTCCTCTGGCAGCTTATTCCACACACTCACCACCCTCTGAGTGAAGAAATTGTCCTTCACATTCACTTAAAAATTTCGCCCTTAACTTATGACCTCTATTTCTAGTCTCACCCAATTTCAGTGGAAAAAGCCTGCTTGCATTTACCCTATCTACACCCCTCATAATTTTGTATACCTATATCAAATTTCCCCTCATTCTCCTATGCTCCAGAGAATAAAGTCCAACCTATTCACCCTTTCCCTATAGCTCAAGTCCTGGTAATATCCTTGTAAATTTTCTTTGTACTCTTTCAACCTTATTTACACCTTTCCAGTAGGTAGGTGACCAAAACTGTACATAATACTCTTAATCAGGCTTCACCAACACCTTATGCATCTTCTACATAACAACTGAACTCCTGTATTCAATACTTTGATTTACGAAGGCCAAGGTGCTAAAAGATCTCTTTACATCCCATCAACCTGTGACAACATGTTCAAGGGATTATGGATCAGTGTTCCCAGATCCCTCTGTTCTACTACACTCCTCAGTGCCCTCACTGTGCAAGTCCTACCCTGGTTTGTCAAGGGGAGTTGAAAATGGCAGATCTTACAGACAGAGAAACATCCAGGTCTCAATTCTTACACTCTGTCAACTCCAGATCTTAAACTAATATTTACCCTTTGTATGGTGCTGCCCAGCTGGGCAGGAGACTTACTGATCACCACACCAGCTTGCTGAAGGGCAGCAATCTTCTCTTTGGCTCCACCCTTTCCTCCAGCGATGATGGCACCGGCATGACCCATTCTCCGTCCTGGGGGTGCAGTAAGTCCAGCTATGAATGACACCACCGGCTTAGCGTTGGGCCCCTATTAAAACAAGAAAAAGCAATTAGATGACTAAAAATAAGATAATATTGGACTACTTATAACAAAAAAATAAACATATTGTCACTAAAAACCCCAGATGGTTTCTTGACATTTGGGGAAACTTGTCAAGGTTTAATTACACAATCTGGCTCATGTACAGCTCTGGTCCTTAACAATATGAATGGTAAATTCCCCCTAAATTGACCTTGCATGGCACTCAATTGTATCTAGGATAGACAGAGCATAATTGACAACTTTGCTAATGACATCTGCTTCATGAGAAAAGATTCTATTAAAACAGGACCATTGTTTGTGCAGTAAATTATAACCATGTTAGAGAAGATGATAAAAAAAATTGCAGCAACTTTGATGTCTGTTGCTTGAATTTCCAGCATCTGCAGAATTCCTGTTGTTTGCGTAAAAAAAATTGCATTCACTATATAGAATAATAATTCAATAAATCTGTATTTCCCCATTCTGAATTTTTTAATAGTATAAAACTCTATTCATCTTTCAGGGTAATGAGAATAGGAGTCAGGAAGTTATATTGCAGTTACACATGACTTTGGTAAGGCTGCACTTAGGAGTACTATATTGCACGCAGGTTTAGTCACCCTGTTAGGAAAGATGTCATTAAACATAGAACATATAATAGTACAGCAAAGTACAGGCCCTTCGGCCCACAATGTTGTGCCGACCCTCAGACAATGCCTCCCATATAACCCCCCACCTTAAATTCCTCTGTATACCTGTCTAGTAATCTCTTAAATTTCACTAGTGTATCTGCCTCCACCACTCACTCAGGCAGTGCATTCCACGCACCAACCACTCTCTGAGTAAAAAACCTTCCTCTAATATCCCCCTTAAACTTCCCATCCCTAACCTTAAAGCCATGTCCTCTTGTATTGAGCAGTGGTGCCCTGGGGAAGAGGCGCTGGCTATCCACTCTATCTATTCCTCTTATTATCTTGTACACCTCTATCATGTCTCCTCTCATTCTCCTAAGGGAGCCTTAGCTCCCTTAATCTCTGATCATAATCCATACTGTCTAAACCAGGCAGCATCCTGGTAAATCTCCTCTGTACCCTTTCTAATGCTTCCACATCCTTCCTATAGTGAAAGTTAAACTAGAAAGAGTGCAGAAAAGATCCACCTGGATATTGCCTGGATTTAGAGACCTGCATTACAAGAACAACTTGTGTGGATTAAGACTTTACTCCTTAGAATCTAAGAGATTGAAGAGTGATCTGATAGAGGAATACAAGATCATGAGGTGCATAAACAGAGTGAAAGCACAGTCTTCTTTTTCCCCAGGGAGAGGCTGCCTGTGTTTGGCCCATACATCTCTCTAAATCATTCCTAATCATATATATCTCTGTATGGATATATATTAATCTTTCCTCTTTAATATTAAGCTTATGCCATTGAGTTTTAGCCTCCCCTATCTTGGGAAAAAGACGGTGACAATCCATTTTCTATGCCCCTCATGATATTGTATAGCTCTACAGGATAAGTCTTCAGCGTCTTTCTTTAGAAAGAGAAGGGTACCAGTCTGTTTAATTTCACTTTACAACTCAAGCCTTCCTGTCCTAGCATTGTCCTGGTAAATATTTTCTGCACCCTGTCTAGCTTAATCACAACCTTCCCATAGTATGGTGACCCGATCTGAACGTAATATCCCAGATGCAGTGTCACCAACAGTTGTAACATGGCATCACAACTCTTGTACTCAGTGAAGACAAGTGAACCAAATTCCTTCTTCACCACTTTGCCTACTTGCATCACAATTTTTCGGGAACTATGTTCCCTTGGGTCTCTTGGTTAAGCAATTTTCCCCAGGGCCTTGTCATTCACTGAGTATGTCCTATCCTGCTTTATCTTCCCAAAAATTAACACTTCACACTGACCCTGTTAAATTCCACCTGCCATTCCTTGGTCCACTTTCCCAGTTCATCTAGATCTTGTTTCTGGACTTGGCTACACTACACATATGTGTTTCAGTAATCTCATTTACATTGACTTGCTGAAGAAATCCAAACGGATGCACAACATCAAGCTGGTGAATAAAATTTCAGAGATACAAGACGCTTGTCTACAATTCCATGCCCTCTGGCAAAAACTAGGGTTTAGGGGGCTGACAAGAATGCTGCTGTTTGGGATTAGATTAAATTAATTAGATCCAATTAGATGTTCAGAACCAAAACAAACACTCATAAAAACATGGTAATTCTACGAGCTGATCTGTACATTATCAGCAAGAGCCAAATTCCACTGACAAGCATCTGCCAAATCTGAACCTCTTTTTGAACATCCCCAACAATGCTGTGTTGGCAATGGTTTAAACTACATATTTTTGTGCAACAGAAGAGACGTCAGAATGAAAAGGAAGTCAACATCTTACTCCTCTGGACTATGTTCAAATTCAGATCTACAGAGAGAAACAGAAGCAATCAAGATTAACTTTATGTTCTGGCCTTTGTGCCAACCACAGTCTTCAATGTGATCAGCATCAAATCCTCATCATCCATTTCACATCACTTCAACACACTGCAATACTCAAGAAAAGCAAGAATTTTACAAGACAGCGCCGTTACCGTCAAATCGAAGCTTTTGATCCGGAATTTTTTTTTTGAAAAAGAAAATTCAATTTGCCATAATGGAAATGCCCAGAAAACTTGCACAAAATAAAATTCCTCCAACATAAAAATCACAGCTCAAGTATCGGACTGAAATCAGGTAAAGGCTGAAAGAACATTGAATGATGAGCTTCTGTTAGATTAAGCTGATCAGGGAGGTCTCAGATTCAATATCTAGTTTAAACTCACTTCTCAAATCACATGAGAAAATGATAATACAGCAAACAAGAATAGGAATTGGCCATCTGGCTCCTCAATCCTTTTATGTATTTATTTATTTTATTGAGATACAGCATAGAACAGGCCCTTTCAGCCACACTGCCTAGCAACACCAATTTAATCCTAGCCTAATCACAGGACAATTTACAATGACCAATTAATCTAGCAACTGATACGCCTTTGGACTGTGGGAGAAAGCCTTCCACATGGGGAAGAATGTAGAAACTCCTTATAGACAGCGGCAAGAATTGAACCCAGATCGCTGGTAACCACTGTGCTGCCCCAACATATCCTGCCCTACCATTCAAAGCAGTTATGGTATACTGTACTGTATCTGTCCCAGGCCTCAACTCCTTTTCCACACCAGACCCCACAGCCCACAATAACCAATTTTTCAAAAAAATTATCCACCTCCCCTTTAAAATGCCTCCACAACTATCAAAGGCAGAGAATTCCAGCCTTTCATCACCATCTGTGATAAGAAATCACTACACATTCCCGTTTTAACTCACCGCGACCCCCCCACCCCCACCTGTCTTGTATTTAAGCCTCTTTGATACTTTTACTAGTGGAAACTTCTCAACATGTACCGTATCATGGTCCTTCAAGACTTTACATTTTTGTCTGGGATATACATAAAATTCGTATGTACTCCCACCTTTGACAGTGTCCAGTAATACTGTAGAAACTGGATGAATGCTCATCTGCAATGCTTTACTTGCTAGTTTTCAGTAGTTATTATCTACATATGAATAAGTTGGCACAGACAAGCTGCCCAAGAAATCAGTGTCTACAGAGATATACCCCAGCAAGAACTATTTGTTTTGATTTTAGGTTAGGAAAGAGCACCAAGGTGAGGACACAGACGACATACAGTACATGGTAAAATGCCTTAAAATTAGAGGGAAAGATAAGAGAGAACACTTCCACTAAAAATTGTGGTTTGTATATAGGGAGGCAGCACAGAAGCAAGGTGGCAACATTATATCTATATGCATCATTCGTTCGGCTAAAGCCAAAACATACCAGAACATGGGCTTCCAGGTCTTGGTTGCAGATGTGATTCATAGAACATACAGTAGAATAGTACTGAACAAGTCTCCCAACCCTCCATGTCTGCTTCAACATGGTATCAATCTAAACTAATCCCACCTGCCTGCACGAGCTCCTAATCTCTCTGTTCCCTGCCTGTTCACAGTGTATGAATAGATGCTTCATTAACCATTGTTAATTCATCTGTTTCTACCAGTGTCCTGCCATTTGCTCCAGGCACCTACCACTCTCTGTGGAAGAAAACGTGCCTTTAAGTATTGTAGAGTCAGAAAAGTACTGTACATCACAGAAACCGCCCCTTCAGCCCACCTGGCCCATGCTGAACCATTTAAACTACCCACTCCAATCGAACCCCACTGGGATCATAGCCCTCCATACCCCCACCGGCCATGTATCTATCCAAACTTCTCTTTAGGTGTTGAAATTGAGTTTGCACGCACCACTTGCACTAGAAGCTCATTTCAATCTCACGATCCTCTGAAGAAGTTTTCCCCCATGTTTCCCTTAAACTTTTCATCTTTTACTCTTGACCGCCACTCCCACTCAATCTCAGTGAAAAAAGCCTGCTTGCATTTATCCTACCAAATCTTCCCCCAATTACTATGCTTGAATGAATAAAGTCCTGACCCTATTCTATCTTTTCTTATAACTCAGGTCCTCCAATCCCAAATAAAAGTCCTGCCATCTACTGTATATCTTCCTTTTTCTTTTGACCTCACAAAATACAACATTTCAAACTTGTTCGAATAAAGTCCTATTTGTCACTTTTCTGCCCAAATCCACATCCTTCTGGTTTTTTTTGACAACCATTCTCACTGTCCAGTCTACTTATCATTTGATCACCTACATTTTCATATCTTACAAACAAGATGTCCTAGCATTTAACTTGAAGGACACTATTGACTACAGACCTCCAGACAAAATAACAACCCTCCATCATGACCCACTGTTTTCTACGAGTGTCAACTTTGAATCCAACCAACCAACTCACAGTGGATCCCATGTGAACCTCCTGTATCTGCCTATTCAGAGGATCCTGTCAATTGCTTTAAGTCCAAAAACTGATGCACCAGGATTAAAATGCCAATAGTTTTGGACAATGCTGAAATTGTCTTTCCTCTGTAGAATAGAAAATTGACAAAGAAAATGGTGATTTAACTCTTGACTTAGTTTTATCCTCAAATTGATTAAACAAGTTTCTTTTTACAGCACAACACACACAAAATATCTAAGGAATTCAGCAGGTCAGGCGGTATCTATGGAGAGGAATAAACAGTTAACATTTCGTGCCAAAACCCTTCATCGGGAGTAGAAAAGAAGGGGAATTTGTGGAATGATCTAACATGTAAAAGTCACCAGTAATTTAACCTACATTAATAATTGGAGCTCTGCAAATTCAACCAAAGTGAGAAAGAGAAACAATCCACAATTAGGTTTCAAAAATGTAATATCTACCTGGAGTTGTGAATGAATTTTCTCATATTTCCATAAGAAGCTATTTATACCTGAACCTAAGTCAAACACTAACAGATCCCACAAGCATGAAACTTAATGAATTTGAAGTTAATTCCCCATCAAAATCTACTTCTGCACACCCAAACCTCCACAAGGGAGCACCGAATAGGGAAGAGGAGCAGGTGATTTAATCTCACGTCATGCCCAATTCCCGAGTTGTACTGGTAGCACAGTGGTAGTGTAACGCTTTTCAGTGCCAGTGACCCAGGGTCAATTCCACTGTTGTCTGTAAGAAGCTTGTACATTCTCCCCGTGACCACATGGGTTTCTCTGGGCGCTCCACTTTCCTCCCATATTCCAAAGATTTATAGGTTAGAGTTAGGGTTAATAGTTCAACCATATTAGAGTTGAGGGTACACTATGTTGGCATTGCAAGTATGACGACACTTGCACACCCTCAGACTGTGGTGGTCATTGACACAAACGAAGTGGTTCACTGTATATTTCGATGTAGAGGTGACAAATAAAGCTAATCTTAAAATCTCTTTAACAGCTTGCCAAAGATTGCAGAACTGCAGTGTTGCAACTACAGAATCTGCACAGGCACTCATACTGGCTCAATCTGCACAGTCCAAGGAACAAGCCTGGGAGTAGCCTTAGTCATGTAATTCAATTCCACCAATACAACTACTGACTAAAGTGAAGTTATACAAGCCCTGTCCATGTTAAATATTCCGGATTCTAAGGTCTGGTGTTCTGTGATCGGTATGTCCCAAGACACCAATGATGCCAAGGATCGATGTCCGAAGATGAATCCAAAGACTAGAAGTCAAGACCCATTGGAAGGAGCTGAATCAGCAAAATTCTACGAGTCCATTGAGGAGGCTGAAGCCCAGATTGGAATCTGCAGGCCCGAGTTCATACCTGTTGGAGGTTGAAGATAGAGGCCTGTTCTGGAGTTTGAAGAACTGTGTATGTGTGCGGGTGGGAAGAACAGTGCTTGCAGCTTCCACCTTCTCACTTCATTCCCCCCATATCAGTTTCCAGCTTGTCTTCCTTCCCTTCCCCCTACTTTCTCATTCTGGCATCTTCCCCCTTCTTTTCCAGTCCTGATGACGGGTCTCAGATCAAAACATCAACATTTGTTGCTTTTTTATTATATTTTTTTCATTATTTTTCTTTATTATTATTATTCTTCTATTTCTTTTTTTATTTGCTCAGTTTGTTGTCCATTGCACATTATTTGTCCATCCTGTTGGGTGCAGTCTTTCATTGTTTCGATTGAGTTCCTTGTACTTACTGTGAATGCTCACAAGAAAATGAATCTCAGGGCTGTATATGGTGGCATTTATGTATTTTGATAATAAATTTACTTTGAACTTTGTTTATTCATTTCCATAGATGCTGTCCAACCTGCTGAGTTCCTCCAGCATTTTGCGTGTGTTGCTTTGAATTTCCTGCATTTGCAGAATCTTGTGTATTTGCTTTTGCTGTTGCAGTTTGTTGCTTGTTGAGTCCTGTGTTGTTTTTGCAAGGATTGCGGGCATGCTATGTTGATACCGAAATGTGTGGCGACACTTAGTGCACTGGGGGCAAACCATGACACATTTCACTGGAAATTTCGATTACATGTGACAAACTGAATTTTGAAAATAAAATGCTCAACTTATGGACATAAACACAGGCAAGCTGCTATAAATATTAAATTCAAAAGACAGCCAGTATTGTGGGAGAAATCCTTTTTACATGTACACTCTCTGTAGTAATCAGTTTCTTAAGGAGTTTCCAGTTTCACTATGGCAACCTTCCACTGAAGAGATAGTTGCTTTGGAAATTGATAAGCAATATCTTCTTTTGATACTCGCGCAACCTTACTCAATGTATCTTTAAAGACCAGCAAAGCCAGCACCGAAGGTGTGGACCATCCCCATTCTTACCAAATTAACTAGGCAGCGGGAGGCATAAATAAAAGATGTTGTTAACTGGCCCTCATCAAAGTTCGAAGTAAATTTATTATCGAAGGACAAATATGTCACCATACACAATCCTGAGATTCATTTTCTTGTGGGTATACTCAGTAAATCCAATAAACATATCAGAATAAATGAAAGATTGCACCCAACATGGCATACAGTATTACAACACCTTTACCGTATTGAGTAAATCTGTTGTTTTTCCAACTTATGGACAAAAATCGAGTTGTGGAACCCATTCATAAATACTGTATTTTCATTCAACACACTAACAGAAACTTTGATTCACCTGATCGCGGATTAATGAAGTCCAATGTCCACTCCACCATCTCACCACCATTAAAACAAACAAAAACTTGGAAATATAGTGCCTTTACCAGAGAAAACTGCCAAAAGGCACATCACAGGAACATCAACAGAATGTGACACTAAGAAGGTATCAGAACAGGCAACTATCAGGAGGTGATTTTATTTTTTAACAATGAGTATTTTACTTTTAACTAGTTTCCTGTATTCATCTGACATAGGAGGCCCATCAAGCGTACGCTACCTCTCATTATCAGCACATCAGCTGCAGTTACTTCTCTTAAACCCATGATCTTTCAGATGTCCATCAATTCTCCTGCCACCCGACAAGGATACTTTACATTAGCCCACAAACTTAACAGCCTGCACGGGTTATTTTGGATGGAGAGGAAACTGGAGTACCCAGGTAAACCCATGTGGTTACAGGGCAAACTCCAAAAGACAACTCCCTAGATCAGGACTGAACCTCGGTCGCTGGTGTTATGCAGCAACAGCACTAAGTGGGACCATACCTGGAAGGGATGGAAATTTGGAAAGCTTGACGGCTTTTAAAGGTCATAGAAAAACGGAAGGGCACCACCATGGAGACCTGACGATATGAAGTCATTTTAAGTGTAAAGCTTCAATGAATCAGGAACCAATGTCGGGCAGCAAACAAAAGGGTGATAGGTTTACTGAACCTGATATATACACACACACACAAACGTGTATATTTATATTTGTATATTGAAGATAATCAGTTGGTAATCCCTTGCCATATACAGCAGAATGTTTAGCAACAGTGTTGCAAACTGCACTCTAAATTGAATTGACAGCACTAAAACAGACCACTCACCTCAACTGGTCGATGACAGTGTACTATGTCACACACAAACATCCACCAACCAATTTCATCTATTCCCTTCAAAACAATCCATTTCTTTCTCCTTCACTGACTTGCCACCCGCTTTAGAAGCACTCAGATGTTCCTGAGATATGATCTCTCCCATCTCAAAGTTTATTCCTTAATTATTTTTCCAATTTACAGTTGCAGATTAGTAAAATGAATGCAGTTCAGCAAGTATTTTCATTTTGGATTTTAATATAGCACGTTAGCTAAACACAATGCTCGTCATTACTTTAGAGGAGAGATTATGTATATAAGATTACTCGAGACTCAAGCTGAAGAATAACTTTAATTGTCATTCAGCCACACACATGTAGACAGCGAAACAAATCATCATTCCTCCTGGGCCAAAGTGCAAATCACAATACATACAGTTACACGCTAGTTGCGATAGCCTAAAATAGTATTAGCACAAGTCCCTGAGCAGCATGGCCTGAAGATTGACGGTACATGGGATGTTGTCCTGGAGCCACGTTTCTGCAAGAACAAGCTTGTAGCAGTTCCTCATTTCATCCAGCTTGTCTTCCAGGAAGCAGACACTGGAGAGCAACACTGAAAGCCAGCCCGCATGGGCCAGCCCCCAACCCAGAGAAGTTCCTCTGTTCCCTCCCACACCACCTCCAGTGTGCCTTCCCCTAGTTGACTTTAAAACAGGCAACGCCAAGACATGAGAGCCTGGTCCGTGCAACAACCAAGGCTATGCAACTCGCCCACTATTGATCTCGCCAATGAACCAATGAACCAGACCTGTAATACTTTGTATGACCAATGTCCATCAGGGTCTTGCGATCACAAGAAAAAACACCGCAGACAAACATTTGCACCATTTGTTGGACCCGGAGAAGCCGCTGCAACCAAGCGCACCACCACCAGAAGATTCATCAAATTTTGGCTCTACAAATCTTCACTGTGCCATGTCATAGAGTAACAATAGAAAGAAGAAAATAATTCCTGTCACAAACTTTTAATTGGGACAGGCTTGGAAGAACTCCTCAGCCCTTCCTCAATTCCCACATCAACTTTACAGTATAATCTCAGCCCAGCAGGTGAACAAACTGAATGACAAGCAACAGTCTTTTTCAATGTATAATAAATCTCATGTCTCTCAACTCTGGGATAACCACAGACGTACGAGGTTAAAATAAAGGTGTAGCAGGAGTAACTTGAAAAGAATGCAGGAGGAATGATTTATACACACAGGGAGAAGAAGGTAACAACCTCCAGTCGGCAACAACTCAATATGCAACAGATCAATTCCTGAACATATGAAGCACATGAAAATGGAATTTAAAATCAGCTTGAAGGCAGAAAAAGCTCTTCACCATTCAATTACATTTGCCCTACAAGCAGCAGGCAAATGTTTTCAGCAGAGATCTTCATAGATTTTCTTTTTCTTTGTTTATATATATTTAAAATTAGGGAAAAACCATGAAAACAGTGCTACCTTTAGAAAAGACTTAAAGATTTATATATATTGAACAGTACAGAACAAAGACAGGTCCATTGGCCTGTCATGTCTGCACCGATCATGATACCAATCTAACTAATCCCATACATGTGTACCCTGGTGGCCAACAATATCAATTCCCTTTCCCGTTCCCATATCAATATATCTGCCTACAGACTTGTCCATTGCTAAGTCAAAGCAAAACGCCAATTAAATGATATTATATTCCACCTGGCAGCACGAACCTGGAGTTCCCAAACTCTAAAAACTGTCCCTTTTCACCTTTTCTTCTGTTTTCTTTCTTCAAAGTGCAAAGTACATTTATTATCCTAGTACGTATACAATTATACAACTTTGAGATTCATCTCCTTAGATAGCCACAGAACAAGAAACCCAAAAGAACCCAGTTAAAAAAAAGACAAACATTCAATGTGCAGAGAGAAAAAAAAAATACATTGTGCACACAATAAAAATAATGAAATAGCATTTAGAAGGAAAGTGAGTCCTCAAACATGAAGTCCGGAGCAGCCAGAGCAGGCCCACAGCCTCAGCCTCAGTGCAGCACATAGCAGAGTAAATGTCGTGGAGCCTGCAGACATGGCACAGTAAACGTCGTGGAGCCTGCAGACATGGAGCCCACAGCAGAGTAAACGTCGTGGAGCCTGCAGACACGGAGCCCACAGCAGAGTAAACATCGTGGAGCCTGCAGACACGGAGCCCATAGCAGAGTAAATGTCGTAGAGCCTGCAGACACGGAGCCCACAGCAGAGTAAATGTCGTGGAGCCCGCAGACACGGAACCCACAGCAGCCAGAGCAGGTCCACACTCTCAGCCTCAGTGCAGCACATAGCAGAGTAAACGTCGTGGAGCCTGCAGACACGGAGCCCATAGCAGAGTAAATGTCGTAGAGCCTGCAGACACGGAGCCCATAGCAGAGTAAATGTCGTAGAGCCTGCAGACACGGAGCCCATAGCAGAGTAAATGTCGTAGAGCCTGCAGACACGGAGCCCATAGCAGAGTAAATGTCGTAGAGCCTGCAGACACGGAGCCCACAGCAGAGTAAATGTCGTGGAGCCTGCAGACACGGAGCCCACAGCAGAGTAAACATTGTGGAGCCTGCAGACACAGAGCTCACAGCAGAGTAAATGTCGTGGAGCCTGCAGACACGGAGCTCACAGCAGAGTAAACGTTGTGGAGCCTGCAGACACGGAGCCCATAGCAGCCAGAGCAGGCCCACATTCTCAACCTCAGTGCAGCACACAGCAGAGTAAATGTCGTGGAGCCTGCAGACACGGAGTCCATAGCAGAGTAAATGTCGTGGAGCCTGCAGACACGGAGCCCACAGCAGAGTAAATGCCGTGGAGCCTGCAGATACGGAGCCCATAGCAGAGTAAATGTCGCGGAGCCTGCAGACACAGCGCTCACAGCAGCCAGAGCAGGCCCACACTCTCAGCCTCAGTGCAGCGAAGACAGGAGTGAACATCGCGGAGCAGTGAGCAGAACTGGCACGACTCTCGCCTCTTGTCCCGATACCTTGTCTTTTCAATCCATCTGGCCTGACATTTAAACTGTTCAAACTTCAGGCTGTTCCTCACTCTAAGACCCAGAAACGCTTCCTGATCCACCAGCTCCCATCACCCTCTTTGTGCCCTCCTGCATCCTCTCCATCTGCTCATCATCAATGCACTGCTCCCTGTGGTTCAGCTCCTCACCTCCCTCCCTTTATCCCATGTTCCACATTACTCTACTATGAGATTCAATATTCAACCCTTTGTCACCTCCACCTATCACATCACAGCTTCCAACATGATCCCCACCTCATTTGTCCATTCACCCCTCACCTAGCCCCACCTATCCCCTGCCAACTCTTGCTTCCACCTTTTTATACTATTGAATTTTAATGCAGATGAAGGGTCTTGACCCAAAGCATTGACTGTGCATTTCCTTCCACAGATGCTGCCTGACCTGCAGAGTTCCTTCTGCATTGTATGTGGCTCCAGATTCCAGCATCTGCAGTCTCTCATGTCCCCATTCAAGTCTTGTTTATATAAGCATGTTATGTGCCTCCATTGAAACCGGGCAGACAGCTCAGAAACATGTCAAAGAACAGTAAACAATCCTGGATTCCCCCTGTCTATAAACTGGCTCTACAAACGTGTACATTGATCAAGTTAAACCCATATTGATAAAAAGGATGCAAAAAGCACTTTTTAAAATCTTCTTTAAAAGCATTTTCCTGCTGTTCATCTACAGATATCCAGAGTTAGAAACGCAGTGGATATGTCATTGACTGCATTTCTTCTACAGATACTTGCATATAACCACTGACCAGATGGTTTAGGCATGGGATGTCTCAAATATGACTTATACACTTAGTTGCCACTTTATGAGGTACACCTATACACCTGGTTATTAATACAAATATCTAATCAGCCAATCATGTGGCAGCAACTCAAAGCATAAAAGCATGCAGGCAATGCATAAAGGCAGCAGTTACCACTTTGTTAGGTGCACCTGAACATCTGTTTATTAATACAAAATCTAACCTGCCAATCACATGGCAGAACTTCAATGCATAAAAGCATGCAGACATTGTCAGACCAAACATCAGGATGAGGAAGAAATATGATCTGTGACTTTTTTTAAAATCTTTCTTTATAGAAAAAACAGCTTTTCATTGTATCTTGGTACATGTGACAATGAAAGAAACAATTACATGACCATTCTGCACACCAGCTGATAGCTTACAAATGTATGGAACGGCGTCTCAGAACTTCTCTCAGCTCTACTGGTTCCTACTGAAGTCTCCGAATAGCAACCTCGAGGGAAATCTGCCCAAATCCTTCCTCTACATCTCCGTAGATGCACCATTGCTAACTCTAGTGAATTTCACTAGTACTGTGTCTGAGAACAATAGAAAGATCTTCATGATTCAGGACAATAGCAGCAGTGGCATTCATCGCCCATGCCCCAGGAAACTGGCAAAGCAAATTTATTCTCATTTTAGCAGAGAAAAAAATGCAAATTTACTAATGAAAATGGTCAGCTATTGCTCAGTGCACAGCACTCTTGGTTAGGAATGAAAAGATTGCACTTCAAGCACTAACATGGAGCCTAAGGCGTAAAACTCTTGGGAAGACTTCAAAGCAAAACTATTAGCAGTACTACACAGCTAGAGATGGTGACATTCAGAAGATGTTGATATACAGCTCTGTTTGGTCTCTTAAATGAGCATAAATGATCACATAGTCCTATTTCAGCAAACAGCAGGGATATTCTCCCCAGAATCCTCCCCTGACCAACAACATTGAATTTCAATAAGAAAAATTAAGATGGACTATCCAGTAATGGTGATAATGGTATTTGCGGATGATTGCAGCTTTTCAGAGTATTTATTTATTATCAGAGTACATACGTGTCACCATATACAACCCTGAGATTCTTCTTCCTGTGGGCATACTTAGCAAATCTATAGAACAGTAACTGTAAAACAGGGTCTGAAAACTGTAAAACAAACTGTGCAAATGCAGATATAAATAAATAATGAGCATAAAATAACAAGATAAAAGAGTCCTTAAATGAGCATAGTTATCCCCTTTTGTTCAAGAGCCTGATGGTTGAAGGGTAGTAACTGTTCTTGAACCTGATGGTGCGAGTCCTGGGGCTCCTGTACCTTCTACCTGATGGCAGCAGCAAGAAAAGAGCATGGCTTGGGCATTTCTTTCAGTTCAACAGTGCTTACAGTTTAAAGTACTTCACTGGCAGTTAAAGGCCTTTGGGACATCTTGAAAGAGTACAAAAGGTGCTTTATAATTTAAATCTTCCCCTCACTATCCATTATGAAGACCTTCCTTAAATCATACACTTCAGAGAAGCATCAAGTGTTACACTTTGGGAGGACAAATTTAAGAAGAAAGTACATAGTTAATGGCAGAACACAGTATCATTGATGTACAAAGGAATCTTGGTGTCAAAGTCAACAGCTCACTGAACATACTGAGAAAGCAGACAGGGTGATGAAGAAGGATGGCGTTCTTGCCTTCACTGGTTAGAGCACTGAGTACGAGTCAGGAATTCAAGTTGCAGCGATGTAAAATTTTGGTTCGGCCACACTTGGGAGTATTGCGTGCAATTCTGGTAGCCCCACGCGACGGTTTTGAAAGGGTTGCAGAAGTTTCCTAGAATGCTACCTGGATTGGAGGCTAGCAGAGAAGTTGGAAAAACTTGGGTTGTCATACGGGAGATCTGATTGAAGATTATACGGTATGGCAAGCATAGATAGGTTAGACTGCCAGAATCTTTTACAAGGATAGGAATGCCAAACACTAGAAGATATACACTTTAAGGTGTGAGGGGAAAGAAGACGCGTAGCTACCTGGAACAGGCTGATTGTGGGTGTGGTGGAAGCAGATATGATAATGGGATCTAACAGGCTTTTTGATACGTGCATGAATATGCGGGGAATAGAGGGATATAGATCACATACAGGCAGATTTAGTTGATTTGTCACTGTATTCAGCGCAGACATTGTAGGCTGAAGGGCTTGTTTCTGTGCTATACTGCTCTATGTTAATCTAACTTCCCAACACTGCCTTCAGCCTTCATTTGCATGGCATTTCAAGAGCTCAACATTCAATGTTGTGAGAGTACCTGCCTCCACCATCCCCTCAATCAGTAAGACTCAGGTTTCAACCACCATCTGAATGGAAAAATTCTTCCTAAAATCTCCAGAATGCAACATGCTGGAAATACTCAGCATGTCAAGCCGCACCTGTGAGAAGAGAAACAGGTTTAATGTTTCAGATCAATGAACCATTGTCAGATCTGATCGGTTAACTGTGTTCTCTTCCTACAGATGCAGCCTGATCTGCTGGATATTTCCACATTTTCTGATTTCGTTTTAGATATCCCAGAATCTGTAGATTTTTTAAAAAAAAATCACTCACTCTCTACTGCCCATCACCAAGCTCATTTTGGATGTAATTTTTCAAATTGCCGTAGATCCCAATGCTGTGATCTACTAGTCCAGTATCCCATGTGGTAACCTGTCAAAGATCTTACCAAAGTCCACACCGACAATACTTATCACACTACCCCAATCAGCACACCTCTCAAAATTATCAGTCAAATTGTCCAGATAGGATGTACCATCATGTCGACTCTAGTGATGCTGTGTAGATTAACCCAGCCCCTCAGAACTTGTTCCAGCTATTTCCCTACTGCTAATGTTAAACTAATTATCACACTAACACATGAACTTGTAGCTTTTTCAAAAATGAATATTTAACAGAGGCTCCCAAGGCTCTTGAAGTAGAAAACCTGGCACGTACCATGTTGTGCTGTTGCAAAAACTCTGCTGCATTCTCCTCAGCATTGCCTCCAATCTCTCCAATTAAAATGATGCCCTCTGTTTTAGGATCCTTCAGGAAGACTTCAAGGCAGTCAATGAAGTCAGTTCCATTGAAAGGATCCCCACCAATTCCTAGGATTTAAAAAAAAAATCAAAAACATTATTGGGGCCTTTGTCACTACAAATTAAGTTTTTGTAGCACTTTATTTCAGCCTCACAAATCCAGCTATTCAGGAATAGTTTCCAGCTCTGCTGTTTCAGCTGCAAGCCCACTTTCCAGATGTAAAGATCACAGGGTAAGGACTTACTTTCTTTTTAAATCATGACGAGCATTATTGAAAGACTCTGGTTGACAGCCACTCTACCAGCTGTAAGATTAATGTGTTATGAACAAAGACGAAGGAAGCTCTAGAGAACCGGACTCTGTCATGAGGAGAGATCACCAACATTCATTCCTCTCTCTACACCCTACAGACACATGCTTCCAAATCAACAGTGACCAGACAAATTTGTGCATCATTGTGGGATGCTGCAATCTGCTGTCCATAACCCTCAGTGAACATAATTCTCAATGCTGTAAGATGCAGATGGGGTCAGTTTGGAGAATTATATTTATCTGATTCTTTCACTCTAAAATTAAGTGGGCCAGCACACCAGTGATGAACAAGTAAAAACAGGAAAAAATGTGTTTTGTTTCATCTTCTCATACATTTGAATAGTTATCCCAAACTTGTACCCCATGGAAAACACAGACTAGCAAATACTTGTTTATGCCATCTATTAAAAAGCTGCCAAGCTATGAGAGAGAGATAAAAATGCTGAGAAAATGTGTTGTCTTCCCATTTAATTAACATATAATACCCATTATTTCCACGGCAGTAATTGCTCGGTGCCAAGGGGCAAGAAAGACTCTGGAATAAAGTAATTTAAAAAATCAAATGAAACTCATTCTAGAAGTGGTTTGAGCTATTTTTATATCAGCTACACTGCAGTTTGTTTGTATTGCTGCTTACAGAGACTAGGTGTTGAGTTACTGCCAGTAACATTAATAACAAGCTGTAGGCTGGTGGAAGACTGGTAATCCAGAATGTCCATAAGGGAAAGATAAACAACAAGTCTAATATTACAGTGCAACTTCAATCAAAATGCACATTCCACTCTTAATAACCAGAATGCCAAAAGAGGTCATGAAACAACGGACTTAATTTGAAATTTTCTTTTCACAGATGCGTGTGGCAAGATTACAGGTGCACATTCCTTTATCCGAAATTCTGAAATCCAAAAAGCTCCGAAAACTGAAGTCTTTTCTCGTCACCAGCTGACGTCATTCAGGTGTGATGTGGCAGCACTAGTAGAGGCCGCCAGACGTCAGTTGTGGCTCAGCGCTCGTACTGGTTACACGTGCATTTGCTGTTCGCTGATATTTTGTGTTCACTGTTGACTTTGTGTTTAACTTCACTGTGAAAATGTCAGAAAGAGCTGCAGGTACCCCTATGGGTAACAATGAGAAAAAGAGAAGGAAACATTTATCATTATCAATAACGCAGGTAGTGGAGTTATTGCAGAAGCTTGATCGTGGTGTGTCTGTGCGGCGTCTTACTGAAGAAAATAGTGTCGGAACTACCACTGTGTATGATTTAAATAAACAGAAAGACAAGTTAGTGAAGTTTTATAGTGACAGTGACACTGACTTTCCACATTTATTCCAATAAGTCATTTACCATGTGTTTGATTCGGTTCGCTTGAAGTTGTATATTTTTAAGTTTTATTGGATGTTTTTGTTGGAAATAAAATTTCTTCTTGTCATTATTCCCTAAACAATACAGTATAACAATTATTTACATAGTATTTACATTGTATTAGGTATTATATGTAATTTAGAGATGATTTAAAGTATACTGGAGGATGTGCATAGGTTTGGTGCACCGCCGGGTCCTAAAGTCCATCACACTGAGGCAGGTTAAATAAAGGACTTGAGCATACAGTACGTGATTTTTTTGGTATCGGGGGGGGGGTTCTGAAATCTGAAAAATTCTGAATTCCGAAATGCAACTGGCCCGAAGAATTTCGGATAAGGGATTGTGGACCTGTACACAAAAAAAAACTAGCATGCAGAATAAGTCTAATGCTGATAATGAAGCGCATGGCTTACCAACACACAGAGACTGGCCCAGGTCAACCTGCGTTGTCTGGTGAACAGCTTCATATGTTAGTGTACCAGATCTTGATACAATACCTGCAAACAAGTACATTTGCTTAATTAAAGCATGACAAGTGAATTTGTTCTTAACACATGTTGGCATGCATTTCCCTCCATACAATCCTTGATTTAATTACTCTATGTCGATGAATGACCCAGAAGAAAAAAAGTAGTCAAGATCCTCAATCTGAATTAAATTGGCAGATCTCAGTTGGTTTCTACTGTGGCTTTAATACTGGCATTTAACATCAAGTAATTACTCAGCTAATGAAGCAATCAGTGCCTTCCTGAGTTTGACGAACAATATTAAGGCCTGGGCTGCCAAGTGATAGGCAACATTTGTGTCACACTGGTTTACTCCCATACAGAGTCCAACTATTTCCCATTGATACACAAAAAAAAATTCCCCTTCATATATATTCTCAGGTTGCTATTCAATCCACTTAGTCTATTCCCCCAATAAATGAAATCAAGGCTGATTCTTAACCTAGCTCCTTTTATTGGTCTCCTGAGAGATTATTTATTCATGTTCAAGACCTGGCCAACAGTTACTGTTATCTCTAAATGAGATGATGATTAGCCACCTCTTGAGGCATTGCAGTCTTGGTAAGGACAGTCTCAATGCTGGTTAGGGAGTTCCAGAATTTAGGTCCAGCAGCGATAAAGGGTCTGTGACATATGCCTAAGTCAAGACAGGTGCAACTTGGGAGGAATTTGCAAACAGTGGTGTTCACATACAGTACACCTATTGCATAATTCTCTGTAAAATCATGGAAACCAATCCAATCACCCCCTAACTTCTTAAGCTCCACTTCAGATATTGTTTTCTCAGAATTTAGATTTAGGAATCTGGATACCACTCTGGCATTGACCTTCTTTTAATCCAATGTATAGTATCTATCCTAAAATTATGGTGTTTAGAAATATTCACACAATAAGCCCTATGTCAAGATGTAGCATAACTCCCATTCTCCAGTCCCTGAGATACAAGGACATTGCTTTATTAGCCATTATGGTTATTTCCTGTCCTTGTCCCTGATACGTTAATGACCTATACACAGAAGCTTTAAGTAAAGCCTCTTTCATTTGTTACTCACTGCTTCTAGTTTTTCACCATTTATAAAATACTCTCCACCACCTGTCCCACGATCAAACTGGATATCTCCTATTTACTGAAACAGATTTGGCACATTTTAGCTCATTTACTCTTAACTCTTCTTAATTTGATCTTTTAATTTGTTCTGCTTACAAAACCATTGATCTATGTCATGACAAAGCTTTCTTAAAATCTCATTATCTAATAATGTATATTTGGTGAATAGTTGCAATCCCAAAACAACTTTGCAGAACCTGATGATTGAAACCACATCTTCTCAGTCCCCATCTCTATTCTGTCGTATCCCCTGTTCATTTCCCTGCCAGTCCAACAATTTACCTTCAATTTCATGAGTTATTAATCCTGGCTAATGATCTCTTTTGTTCAGAATACAAACCTGAGTATATTCCCTCAATCAACTGTCTTTCAATCATATAGAAGTTACATTCTATATGAAAATCAATGCACCCTCCCTTGCCATCACTGAATCTCCCTTATTATCAGTACAGTACAGTGTTGACAACATCTCTGTAGCTACAAAACCAGGTTACAGACTGCACTGAGTGAGCTACATTATTTTCAAAAAACAAAAATGTAAGTCAGTGTGAAACCCCTTTTTACTGGGCAACTCTAGAGATGCAGCTGCTTAGCCCCTCACTAACAGCCACTGGACTCAGCAGTGAGGAGACCGTCTTTCTCAAACTCTGTACATCTAGGGTCGGTATGACACCGACGGGAAGTCGGGATGTCTCAACCACCTAAACCCTGATCTGTGCGAATACTGTGTAAATACTGCCCCAATGTAATTAGCCGTTGGCAAGAAATAACAGATCGTACACTGCACACGATTATAAAGAAAGTATATTTACAAATTTCAGCTTTATCAAACAGTTAGTAGGAAAAAAGAAAAAAATAAAGAGGGCTCATTACAATTAACTTAGTCCAAATGTGAACATAAGTTGGAGCTCATCTCGAAGTTGTCTTTAACTCACATGCTGGACCCATGGTACAGAGGAGATGTCAGGGGTAAGTTTTTTTTTACACAGAGAGTGGTGAGTGCGTGGAATGGGCTGCCGGCAATGGTGGTGGAGACAGATACAATAGGGTCTTTTAAGAGACTCTTGGATAGGTACGTGAAGCTTAGAAAAATAGAGGGTTATGGGTAACCCTAGGTAAGTTCTAAAGTAAGTACATGTTCGGCACAGCACTGTGGGCCGAAGGGCCTGTATTGTACAACACACATCAAAGTTGCTGGTGAACGCAGCAGGCCAGGCAGCATCTCTAGGAAGAGGTACAGTTGACGTTGAAACGTCGCCTGAAACGTCGACTGTACCTCTTCCTAGAGATGCTGCCTGGCCTGCTGCGTTCACCAGCAACTTTGATGTGTGTTGCTTGAATTTCCAGCATCTGCAGAATTCCTGTTGTTTGGCCTGTATAGTACTGTAGGTTTTCTATGTTTCTATGTGAAGCACCCACCACCTTCTGAATGTCACTCGAAATACATCTCAAATAAACAGGCTCCCCCACGGGAGCATTGTTCCTTCTTCCTTAAAGCCATTCATCTGCACAAAGCACCTTGTGCAAAAGGGACAGCAACCTCAAACATCTTCCCTCCTATCTTTCCCCAGCTCCTGCCAAAAAGCCTTCTGCCCAGCATTCTCTCAAACGTTCTCCCAATTCCACCATCCTGATGGGCTGAGGCAACATTCCTAAGTTAAACAACATAGCTCCTTATCTTTAGCTCACACCTAAGCATGTTAAAAGCAGAACAAACCACTCTAACAGAACTGCAAAAATGAGATACCTACAGCACAGCAGTAAAAATCTTAACTCGTGCATTACAAGTGTAACAGTTGCCTCTATGAGTTCAGCTGTGTAGATCAGAGCAATGACACCAACACTCAAGAAACAGCAAACAAGACTGAGGCCTCAAACACAAGAAATTAAGCAGATGTTGGAAATCCAAACCAATATACATAAAATGCTAGAGGAACTTAGCAGGTCAGGCAGCAACTATGGAAATGAATAAATAGTCAACGTTTCAAGCCAAGATACTTCTTCAGGACTGGAAAAGAAAGGGGAAGATGCCAGAATAAATGAGGTAGGGGAGGGGAAGGAGGATAGCAAGAAGCCAGGCAGGACCTGATGAGAGAAGGTGAACCATAGAAGGGAAGGAGGAGAGGATCCATGGGGAGGTGATAGGCAGATGAGAAGAGGTATGAGGCCAGAGTGGGGAACAGAAGAAGGGAGGGGACGGGATTTTTTTCTAACTGAAAGGAAAAATTCATACTCATGCCATCAGGTTGGAGGCTACCCAGATGGAATATAAGGTGTTGCCTGAGGGTGGTCTCATCTTGACACAAAAGGAAGCAATGGGTCAACATATCAGAATAGGAGTGGGAATCAGAATTACCCAAGTGTTTGGCCACTGGGAAGTTCCTTGATTATTTACTGTTTCATGATACAGGTGGTGGTTATTCAGCTTATTCAGTCTATGTTGGCTTCCAGCTGACCAATCCCACCCAGCAGTCCCACACCCCCATCCTCTTCTTATACCTTGGCCACATATTTCCTCTGACATAAATATCAAGTTCTTTTCATTCTTCTGCAATGCAAAGAGATAACTACATTAACCAATTAACCTACCAGTATGTCTTTGGGGCATGGGAGGAGACTGGAGCAACTGTGGAAACCCACATAGACACAGGGAGAATGGATAAACTCCACAAAGACAGCATCAATAGTCAGGATCAAATCTGCCTCCCTGAACCTTTAAAGCAGCTGCACTAATTGCTGCATATTTATGCCGCCTTTGCATTAGAGAACAACCTCAGCTAAGTGTCTTTACTTTTGGTTAGCTGTAACCAAATACTTCAATTATCTGGAAAGAAGGCTATGAAAATTCATGAAAATGTTGCCAGACTCAAGAAGAGAGGACTATATTTGTTGGAACATAGAAGGCTGAGGGGTGACTTTATAAACTATGAGGGTCATAGGTAGGGTGAATGGGTCAAATACAGGCAAGTGGAATTAGCACAGATAGATGTCTTGGTCAACATGGACAAGTTGAGCCAAAGAGCCTGTACCTATGATTTATCACTCTACAAGAAGTTCTGTAAGGTTGCAAGGCTGGAGCTCTGTCTTGGTCTGACCAAAGTACAGTCACACACCAGTTTGTGTACACCTGTCTGTGTAACTCCTGTCTTCAAGTGCTTGGCCAGATGATTTGTGCTTGTCTAGAGACTTCTCAATGCTGTGAGCAACTCTGCTTCAACCACTCTTTCAGGCAGTGTAGTCCAGGTGAAAAAAAATTCCCTGTAAAGTTCTGCATACAAACAAAGACTACAAACCAATGAGTGTGTGAATGAGGGAGTGAATGAATGTGTAAAGGAGTGAGGTAGAATGGAAGGATAGATGGACAGACAAATAGATACTGAGAGCAAGAAACCTTGAAAGTGAGTCCATAGGTCGTGGAATCTATTCAGAGTTGAGGTAAGTGAAGCTCTATTAGACCCATAGGGCAACAGAAGGCTTGTATGGCCAATGAGATAATGTCTGAGCCAACACAAGATGCTCAAGTTCAGGTTTAATTATCATTCAACCATAA
This sequence comes from Mobula birostris, assembly GCF_030028105.1. Classification (NCBI taxonomy): domain Eukaryota; kingdom Metazoa; phylum Chordata; class Chondrichthyes; order Myliobatiformes; family Myliobatidae; genus Mobula; species Mobula birostris. The sequence continues at coordinate 190,426,182 of NC_092373.1, forward strand.
TCGTATATACAGCTAAGTGAAACAGCATTCTTCCAAAGTGCAAAACTCAGTACATACAGTCACACACAGCACTTTGCACATATAGTTATGATTGCACACGTATTTATATTAAAAAAAATAGCCCAAGTCCCTGAGTGGCATGGTCTGAAGCTTGATGGTGCATGCCATGTTGCCTTGGAGCTATGCTTCTGCAAGACAAGTATGCAGCAGTTCCTCATCAAGTGCTAGTGCAGCTGCAGGTGAATGCAATCCAGCTTGCCTTCGACCACGCGAACGCTAGAGAGCAGCACTGATGGGACGGGCTAGCTCACAATCCAAGCAGGGACTCCAGAGTGCCTCTCTCCCCCACACCACATCTGGCACCTCCTCCCCGGATGGCTGTAACAGGAGATGCCGTGGTATGGGGGCCTGGTCCCTGCAGCCCCCTGCATTCAGTCTCACCAATGTATGCCGGAGTTAGCATGATTTGGCCCAACAGGTTTTGGAATAATCAAATTTACAAGTTGAGCACAATACTGTACTCAACTGAAAGCCAGAGCAGAAATCTGAACTCATATTTTGCCCTCCTTGATCTTCAGACCCCGGATTAACAGCAGCAAATTATATTAGGAATGAAAATTTTAATTCCACAGATGACTAAGAACATTTAATATTTGTTTTAATCAGTATACTTCATATAGAATTGTTAAATCATATTCTTTGTAAATTTATTTTGATTATTTCAGTTAATGAAGAAATTGAACACTCAACTAAAGCAAATCCCACAGTCCTTCGAACTGCTACCTAGTGACATCTATTAGAAACTGCCCATGAGTGGGTGTCAGCTGACCATTAGTCTCAGTTTACTGCTTGCCACTCTTACGGGATACTGATAATTACGTCTGGATTTCGCAGACGCTGACAAAGTAACAGCTACCTTGAGAAAGGCTAGTCACAATAATCTTTCCATTATCTTGCGTGGATCTGAATAAAAATCAGAACTAGGTTTAATATTACTGCCATGTGTCATAAAATCTGAGGCAAGCATTGCAAAACTTTTGATTTTTTTTTTCCCATCACTGGTCACTGCTAGTTCTAAGTGCTCTCTGGGATTCAGTGGCAGTGAGCAGTCAACCACATTGAGGGATTCTCACATATTGGAAATATAAAGCACAATTTACAGAACAGCTACAACATTTTGCATAAAGTAGTGTATGAACTAAAACACTGAAGATTAAGGTTACTGCTAAAATGTAACAAATGCTTTCAAATAAAAGCTTTAAAGCACTGAATTCTGAAATAATCAGGAGGATGACAGTCCACGTGGAAAAAAAATCAGTTTATCAGGGCGAGGGAGATTGGTGATCAGTAATTATGATTTAGTACATTATTAAAAAGGCACATAAAATTTCATGAATAAACAAAAAAAGTTTTCAGGGATAGGATAGTCAAAAAGAGAATAGTTTGCATATATCCCAAGATCACGATGGATCACCAATTGCTGAAAATTCAACTGACCAGATGATCAGCTGCCGGACTGGCACGTTCTGCCACGGATCAGTGCATTCGGACCCGGGTCGGGTCGGTGGTCACACTTTACAGGACTGAGCAATAGCTTCACTCAATGATTCTGAAGCAGCTTCTCCCCTTCCACCATCAGATTTCAGAATGGTCCATTAACACAGTATTCCCTTCTTTTTGCATTATTCATTTTGTTTGTTATATTTAACTTTGCATCTCTGCACTGTGTTGTTGCCGCAAAACAAATTGCATGTCATCTACATCAGTGATAACAAATCTAATTCCAATTCTCATTTCTTTCCCAGCATCTATGATGTGCCTACCCTATCTGTTTGTTTAAACCCACAATTTGTAGATTACCTTCTCCCCAATGTTAGCAATGGTTCCTTTAGCTACCTTCATCCCACAGGCTGGGATCTTTTCCAAATTCCTATCTTCATCTCAATGTCTTATTATTCTCAATCAAACTTCTGAGCACCTGCCGTAATACTCTCCTTACTTCTTAAGCAACTGCATTAAATATAAAAATACAAATTGAAGTTTCCTTTAGTACACATTACTGCCAAAAGTTCTTCAGTAACAAAAAATCATTTTGGCTCTGGTACTTACCAATTCTTCCTTTCTTATGGATGTGCCCAGGCATGATTCCAATTTTACACTCTCCAGGCTAACAAAAGAAAATGATTAAATATTGCCAAAGTTTACACACAGCAGTTAAAGTAGCAAAATATAAAGAATAAAAAATGTTTTAAACATTTAAGGGAGACAACAAAAACAACAAGAGAAAAACAAGTTAGCTAAACTAATTATAACAAGAGAGATATATGACAACCAGATACATAGCAACTTCAGAGTGAAGAACATGACAGTGTACTACACAGGGAAAGCAATTGTGCTTGTTCTAAGTACACAATGTCCTCTCCTTGGGACGTGGGCACTGCTGGCAAAGCAACATTTGGGAATAACAGTATTTGTGACTCATCCCTTAATGTTCTAACAACTTTAATAACATAACACCACTGTTGGACAGGAATTCTGGAGTTACATGCAGGCCAGCTTAGAGAAGTTTGGTATAGTCCACTCCCACCACCCGAAGCTAGTTTGGGTCATATATATATATATTTAGAATCTGAATCAGAATCATGTTTATTATCACTGGCATGTGACATGAAATTTGTTAACTTAGCAGCAGCAGTTCAATGTTATTTTATTTCCAAATACAGGTAAAAAAGATAAATTTATTAATTCTAACTCTCCATCATAGAATGCAAATAGGCAAAACTAGGATTCTTACCATTCCCTCCTGCTTCTAATTTACATGTTTGTGAGGGATTTGGGGTTTGATGTTCCAGCTGCTGTTTTACGTGTGGACGATCTGTTAGTTCTTTTTGTACAAGGGAGGGAGTGTTTCTTTTTCCTTTTTGTGCGGGGCAGGGGATTATTGTCTTTTCTATCAACAACTCCCGTGGTTGTTCTGTATTTCGTGGCTATGTGGAGAAGACGAAAATCAGTGTATATACATACTTTGAAACTTTTGTGTATGTCACATTTAAGTTAACAAAAATGCAACTGGAATGGTGGCCTTCATTACAAAGGGGGTGGAGTACAAAAGTAGGGAAGTCATGCTACCACTGTAAGACTTGATGAGCCCATACCTGGAACACTGCAATCAGTTTTGGTTTGTCTGAAGAGAGATACTTGCACTGAGAGAACAGGAATCAAATTTATTATCACTGACATGTGAGGTGATTTCTTTTTTGTTTTGAGGCAGAAGTATAGTAGTTCAGAGAAGGTTCACTCAATAGATTGCTGAGAAGAAGGGAGTGTTTCATGAGGAAAGGTTGGGCAGAATGGAAGTGATCTTCTTTGAACACTAAAGATGCTGAGAGGGTGCTTAGCCTTGTGGGAGAACTTCGAAAGGAGGATGTAGTTTCGGAATAAGTGGTCACCATTTTTAGGAGATAAGAAGGATTTTGTTTTCTTTCACTGCTGGAAGATGACAGCTTTTCGAGACTATATCCTAGAGAGCTGAGCCGAGTAAGTCATTGAATATATTCAGTACTGAGATAAACAAGGTTGACAGGAGTGGGGAACAGGCAGGAAAGTGGAATTAAGACCAAGATTAAATAAATTGTAATTCCAGGCAGAGCAGACTCCAGAGACTCTGCCAAGTCTGCTCCTGTACCCATGCATGTTTCACAAATACTTTATGTCATTATTATCACACTAAAGTGGCAATCGATTACTTGGTAAAGACACTTACATTTATTACTCCTGGACAGTTGGGGCCAATGAGGCGGGTCTTACTCTGACGCAGTAGCCTATGTTTCACTTTTACCATGTCCTGCTGAGGAATGCCTTCAGTGATACAAACCACCAGTGGGATCTCGGCATCTATTGCTTCATGGATGGCAGCAGCTGCAAACGGAGGAGGGACGTAGATAACAGATGCATCGGCTCCTGTGCTTTCTTTCGCCTGAAGGTACAGACATCAGAGAAGTTTATTCTTGATGGGGTTCCGTAAATTTGGGCTGCTAACCTTTTCATTTCTGATGGAACATATTGCGACAGGCAGAATGATACAGGGTTTGCACATCACGGCAAGCTCCAATTCTCACACATCGGCATTAAAGACTGCCTGGTGAGAAAATACAAGGAAGAAAGCAACCACACCTACATCGTGCACAACCCCTGCTGACAAAATGACCAAACACCATGTCTTCAACAAGGAAACTGACATGAGATGCAATGGTTTATACTGGAGAATACACAAAATGCAAATAAGCCCATCCCAATACTTTTCAGTCTATGACAAAGCACAACATATACACTTGCAAGGAAAGCAAGTCTTAAAATGTTCAAATAACTTTAAAAATATACATTATGTGATGAGCTTAATGAAGTCTACTTACTAATGAATGGTGTTAATAGTAAGTGGATTTCATTAGTTGGCCAAAAAAATTGATTAGAGAAATTAGGCTTACAAGGGATCACAAAAGGCGGCAGATTAGTGGATTTTATTTTTTCATTATTTTTAGAGATACAGCACTGTAACAGGTTCTTCCATCCCAGTGAGCCCGTAGTGCCCAATTTCACCCATGTGAACAATTAACCTACTAACCTGTACACCCTTGGAATGTGGGAAGAAACTGGAGCATCCGGAGGAAACACGTGGTCATGGGGAGAACGTAACAACTCCTTACAGACAGCGGCAGGAATTGAACCCAAATTTCACTGCTCTACCATGTTGCCCATTTTAAGCAGTAAGTTCCAGAAAATGGGGTTGAATTTATTGAAAACAAAGCTGCTTATAGTAGAGCAAAGGCAAAGGACATTAGCAAGAGACCCTTATCAGCCTTCATGTATTTCAGTACTTCTGAAGCTGGCTTTCCATTCTTCACCTCATCCAAAACACTGCTTGTATATCCATGCCTGTGATCCCTGTTGCACATTGTCAGCATCACTGAACTCCACCTAATTAAAACTCAGGTTCCTGTTTGAATCCTTCTCGCTGGCTTCCCTAGATTGAAAACCTTCATCCTGCCCCCAAAGATCTCTCAAATTCTGAACTCCCTACAATTCATGTTCTCAGTATTATTAATTTAATTATTTATTTATTACTATTGTGTTTATTTGCACAGTTTATCTTCTTTTGCACATTGGTTGTTTGTCAGTCTTTGTGTGTTTTTTCCTTGATTCTATTATACTTTTTTTTATTGTGAATGAATTCAAGAAAATGAATCTCAGAGTAGTATTTGCTGACATATCTTCTAACAGGACGACGATCTTGTCATGGTTTGGAGGCTTGCGTGCCTCAATGACCCAGCAATGACTGGAGTCAGGGCTTTGTGTTTTGGCTCTCGGTAGGGTCATCCAAGCCAAGCAGAGGTAGAGGCCAGACTAAGAGCGGTTCACTGGTCTTCCAGGTTCAGGAGTTCAGCTCAGGGATAACAACCCTAACTTATAAGATAAAACTGTTATGGAAACAGCAATGAAGAATCCTTCTATATCGGAGTGCGATGGTATTTTTGAGTCTCCACCTGGGACTTCCACAGATAACAGTAGTGTAAGATTCCTTCATTGACTCAGGCCTAGGGGGCTAGCGTCAGGCACAATGACGGACTCTCCGCTTCTCCCTCTCCCTGATCAGTGTGTTCAGTTCATCTACATTAGCCGCGCCACTGTCTTCTAGGAGCGTGTTGACCATAGTCTTGGGAGGGCACCCAGGGTTCATCCTCCCATACTTGAGCTCCCATATGATGACTAGGCTGGCAGGTAGCTCAGGGTGACGTAGACAGTGCCCCGCTAGTTGCAGTCTTCTCGCCTCGATTTTAGTGGTGAGCATCGGTAGGTTGTCATCGCGCTTGACATTCGTCATGTGCTGTTGCCAACTCACGTCAAGAGCCATCCGGAGCTTTCGTGTATAGCAACCATCTAGAGACTTTCGTATAGTCTTGGTGAGTGTCCATGTCTCACATCCATACGTGAGAATGGACGTTATGACTGCTATGAAGATCCTCTTTTTAAGCCCTCTGGTCAGTTTCGATTTCCAGATTTCCTTCATGTCGTTCATAGCCCTCCACGCCAGCGCCTTCTGTATCTTTATGTCCTTCTCCAAACTCATCATTCTTGACCAAGGTACTTGTAGTCAAAGACTTTCGTAATGGTATCATTCTTTACAGTCTTGAGAGTACCTTCGTCGCAGTTAAACAACATGTACTCTGTCTTTTTAGTGTTTAGGTGAAGTCCAACTTTATTGCACTCAATTTCCACTTTTGTCAGTAGTTGCTGTGCTTCCTCCATCTGGTCACAGAGTAGGACTATGTCATCTGCGAAATCGAGATCTGTGAGCGTAACTGGTCTGACCCTTTTGGTTCATCCTGGTTTTATGGTAAAACCAAGCTTGTCATGATCTTTCGTAGTTCGACGTAGGGCGTAATCAAGGTCGCTTATAAAGGTGTAGGGTGCCAGAGTGTCTCCTTGCAGCACACCAGCTAGGAGATCAAACACTGCTGTTTCTCCGTCTGGTGATACAAAGATGAGATGAAGCTACTGGCATGATAAAGGAAGCCCTAAACACCACCAGAAATGGAGGGCCTTCATTGTTGAACTAAACTTCCATGGTGTAATGGGCAATAAGTATGGTGACATTTACAGTATGTACTTTGATAATATATTTACTTGGATCTTTGAAGACCTCAACCTCAGTTCCCTTGTATTTGACTAACTACAGAGAGCTTGCTTTCAGTAAATTCTGCCCTTTTTTCTGGAAGACACAAGAGACTTTAGATGCTGGAATATGCAGCAACAAACATACTGTTGGGGAAATTCAGTGGGTTGAACAGTATCTGCAGGGAGTAAATGAACCACTGATGCTCTCATGCAAGGTTTCAACCTGAACTGTTGACAATTCCTTTCCCCACAAGGATGCTATTCCACCAGCTGAGTTCAAAAAATCCTACTTGTTGCCAGTTTTCTAGCTGTTTCACTGTAAAAGCCATCCTTTATGATTCTCTTTAAATCCCAACTTCTCCAATCATGTTTTTGACCAACTTATTTAACATCTCCTCTGGTTTGATTTCACCCTAATATTTGTGGTAATCATCTCTGAAGGGCTTTTGTGTAAATTGCTGATGTTGGAGAGTGCCTCAAACAAGAACTATCTGGTGGGGCAAGTTTTACTCAATTATTTTACGCTGCAAATCTTGTGAGCTGCAGTTAACGGTTAAGATCATCACCACTATAACAACGTGAAAGCCTTTTGGTCATGGTACAAAAAATACAATTGCTTTTTCTTCACAACTTCAGTCCAGTCGATTACTATCCCAAGGGGCAAAATAACTTTCATCACACTGGTAGTTGCTTTGCCTGTGGGATAAGTGATTATGTGAGATCTATTTAAATTAAAATGCTGCAGTGCTGTGTTATTAGTCAGTAAAACATGCTTGGCCATTAATGGCATGCTGTGCAATATACTTAAACAATGTTTTAAAATAGATTTTAAACCTGATTCTGAAATGGTGAAAAAACTCAAATTTTAAGATTTATGCAGATACCATATTTACACCTCTCTAAAAGTAAAGCTTCAGCATGTAGACACTAGTTGCCGGGAGAAATCTGCATGACAAATGGTGATCGATTTTCTCATAATATTTTTGCTAATTATACTGAATCAGGGTTAATTCTCTTTAGTAAGAAGTCACCACTGAATACATAAAATTAACAGCACTTACCTCTCGAACTGTGTTGAAGACAGGCAAATTCAAGTGGCTTTTACCACCTTTCCCTGGTGAGACACCTCCTACTAAATTAGTGCCATAATCTAAAGCCTGCTGACTGTGGAATGTTCCCTGGAATGTATGAAAAATAAGGAAAAATAAATCAACACGGAATGAAATAGCATCTTGAGGTAGAAACAATCTGCTGGAGGAATGCAGTGGGTGAAGGTGTATCTGTTTAAAGAAAAGGATTTCAAAAATAAATTTATTGGCAATAATACATATAATAAAACAACAGTATAAAGCTCTTAGCATCATTTGGGCAATACCTTCAGTAACGTTAGCACATTTATTTTATACATTGCTTCATGACTACTTGTGGCCCCCACGAGGTGATGCACATTCTGTTGTTTGAAGGGCTTCCCAGGACTCAGTGCCTCAATGTCCAGTAGCAAAAGGAACTTTGACCGTGGTCCTTCCCCACAAAGTCTTTGCTCTGGCCAAACCAAGCTTCAGTGTGTACTCCTGGACCCTGAATCATGCCAGTTCGTAGCATTCCCTTACAGACATCCGCATTCTGCTGAATGACCAACATTTTAGGCACACCTAACAGTGCCTTTTACCAAACTGATAATCTCTCTGTAGCACCTGATGTCCATCTCTTCACATGACCCTCTGAACAACTCATAAACTAGTGTGAGCTCTGTTACACAACTGGGGGGGGGGGGGGCAGGGAGGAGAGGGTGACAGAGGAGAGGGGGAGGGGAACAGGAAGGGGGATATCACAATGTTGATATCCTTCCATTTTCCTCACATTCTGTCCGAACGTCTCTCAAAAGTCTTTAAAGTACCTGTCTCTATCATCACCCCAGGCAGCGCATTTCAGACATCCACCACTCCTTGTGTAGAAAGTATGCCCCTCACATCTCACCTTAAATGCATGTCCTCTGCTATTAGACATTTCAGCCCAGAGCTTCTGTTAATATGGCGGCATGCTCAAATGCAGCAGCCACTCCAGATACAATCAAGGGTCTATTTGGTTCATCCTTTACATGTTTTTTTATGATCACAAGTCACTGCTAGATAGTAAGAACATCAAGTATTGCAAGACTATCCCATCAGCAAGTTGCTAGATAGTGATGGATCCGGACGTATTACACGTTGTTGTGTTATCACCTGGACTCATGTGCTGTTTTGCTGAGATGGTGCGCTGTGCAAGTGATTGCAACTGCAGTCCCTTGTGGTTGACATCTTGAAATATTAAGCATATGCCTCCCATACCCTGAAATTGCTCAATTATCTCCTCTATGGTATATCAAGCAGATTATCTGTCAGGCACAGGATTACACTTGCCATGAGAAGTCAACATACAAGAAAGTCAATTCACTCAAGGAACAGAAACAGTTGAATGAGATGAAAAAAAAGTTCTCTGATCAGTGTGTGAATGGGAGCTATTAGAGAGTGAGAACATTGACAAAATAACATTGAGAAAAGAATGTAGAAGTCGTGAAATGCAGAGCAAAATATGCTCCCAGCAGGTCAGGCTGAACTTGTTCGCCAATCTCAGAAGCGGATAAGGAAGGTGGTAAAACAAACAAGCTAAGCCAATATCACATAAAGGTAATTGATAGAGATAGAAATCAATTTAACCAACATTTACTTTCAATAGAGTCCAAAAAGCAGCTCTGGTGTAACGAGCCCAATCACAATGGTCTACATCTACAATGGAACTGCCGCTTCACACAACCATCCACTCCATGCAAGTGCATCCAATGGACACATTTCAGCCAGAGTGCCATAATAACAGGATGCAAAAGAACATTACAGAGTTTGAAAGTAAACAGAACTAAAAGAATTAAATTACCTTTTAAATGCTCAAAGATATTGCTTAAATCACAAATCCATTCCCCCATTCTGGATCTCCTCTTACCCCTTCTCTTCTCCTTACATATCACCTCTCTCTGGTACCCCTCTTCCTTTCCTTTCTCCCATGATCCACTCTCCTCTCCTACCATTTCCTTCTTCTTCAGTCCCTTACCTTTTCCACATATCACCTCCTAGCTTCTCACTCATCCCACCTCCCGCATCCATCTATTTTCCCCTTTACCTGGCTTCACCCTATCACCTGCCAGCTTGTACTTCTTCCCCTCCCCCCAACTTCTTATTCTGGTTTCTCCCCACTCACCCCCCCCACCTTACTTTCCAGTACTAATGAATGGTTTCAGCCTGAAACATTTTCTTTATTCTGTTACACGCTCAAGGAGCTCTGTTTTTTTTTTGTGAGAATGATGTAATGGTCTTTTGGCGGTCACCTGATGTAATTTTCCCACCGATGTGAGGTCACGTGATGACATGTGCACCATGGGTATATAAGGGTTGACTCCAGATGATGCAGTTAATTTTCAGTTTGTAAATTTCCAGGTAGAACGTGCTGTGCCTCCGTTTCTGTTGCGTGTTTGTTTTTGTGACGCAATTTCATTTTTAAAACGGAGTGTTGCGTTCTATTGCAAGATACAATATTATTGGACTGGAAATTTTTGGCTAGATGTGCTGATTTACTCAATCTCAGTAGTAGAAGGGAGAGTGAAGACTTTATCGAAGTACAGAACTCGAAGGATCAAGAGGAGTCAGCATCGTTTGGCAGTTTAACAAAGGATCAACCTTATTGAGTCTTCGTTGAAGGAGTAGCGACCTGCATCGAGATAACTCTTGCCAAAAAGAGCAAAGAGTTCATGCGAAGGTTTGCTCTCTCTAAAAGAATTTAAGGTCAGTTGGTCGAAACTGTTTATTTTACTGCCACGTGAATCCTGTGGACAGAACCAGCAGGAAAGTTGTGTCTGTGAAGAAATCCTTCTCCAGAGAAGTCTCTCCCAGTTGAACGTATAAATCTGTTGGACTTTTGAATTTACCATTTTAAGAACTGTATCTGACTGTATCGCCTTAAGAACTGTTTTCGCATTTAACACTTTAAGAACCTGTGCCGAGTGACGATTTGTTGAATGGCTGCATAACGGTTAACTTCCAGTTAAAGCTTTCATTCGTTTTTTCCTTATCGTTTATCCGTGTTTAATAAATGTTTGGTTGTTTTTATAGAACCTGTCTCGATTGATATTCATTGTTGCCGGTTACGTAACAATTCATTTCTACAACATTTTGTGTGTGTTACTTAAAAAAAAAACTTTTTTAACAAGGTAACATTTAACATACACAGTACAGATTCAGAATTAGGTTTAATATCACTGGCATATGTCGAGAAATTTGTTAACTTTCCAGCATCAGTACAATGCAATACATGATGAATATTAAAAAACTGTACTACAGTAGGTATATATATGTATATTAAACAGTTAAATGAAAATAAGTAGTGCAAAAACAAGTATTTTTAGTGAGTTAGTGTTCATGGGTTCAATGTCCATTTAGAAATCAGATGGCAGAGGGGAAGAAGCTGATCCTGAATTACTGAGTGTGTACCTTCAGATTTCTGTAACTGCTCCCTGACGGCAACAATGAGAAGAAGAAAGCGTGAATAAAACTTACAGCATAAAGAATCAACCTCCTAGAAACTAATGCCTGGGTTATACACAGCATTTATAATTCAATTATGGGAAAAAATATGAGCAACACACATCAAAGTTGCTGGTGAACGCAGCAGGCCAGGCAGCATCTCTAGGAAGAGGTACAGTCGAAGTTTCGGGCCGAGACCCTTCGTCAGGACTAACTGAAGGAAGAGCTAGTAAGAGATTTAAAAGTGGGAGGGGGAGGGGGAGATCCAAAATGATAGGAGAAGACAGGAGGGGGAGGGATGGAGCCAAGAGCTGGCAGGTGATTAGCAAAGGGGATATGAGAGGATCATGGGACAGGAGGCCCAGAGAGAAAGAAAAGGGGGAGGGGGGGGAAACCCAGAGGTTGGGCGAGGGGTATAGTCAGAGGGACAGAGGGAGAAAAAGGAGAGAGAGAGAAAGAACGTGTGTATATAAATAAATAACAGATGGGGTACGAGGGGGAGGTGGGGCAGTTTGAGAAGTCAATGTTCATGCCATCAGGTTGGAGGCTACCCAGACGGAATATATGGTGTTGTTCCTCCATTGTTCCTCCAACCTGAGTGTGGCTTCATCTTTACAATAGAGAAGGCCATGATAGACATATCAGAATGGGAATGGGACGTGTATGGCCACTGGGAGATCCTGCTTTCTCTGGCGGACAGAGCGTAGGTGTTCAGTGAAATGATCTCCCAGTCTGCGTCGGGTCTCGCCAATATATAGAAGGCCACATCGGGAACACCGGACGCAGTATATCACCACAGCCGACTACCGGACTTCTCAAATTTCCGCTAATGAACATTGACTTCTCAAACTTCTGCTAATGCCCCACGTCCCCCTCGTACCCCATCTGTTATTTATTTATATACACACATTCTTTCTCTTTCTCTCTTTTTTCTCCCTCTGTCCCTCTCACTATACCCCTTGCCCATCCTCTGGGTTTTTCCCCCCCTCCCCCTTTTCTTTCTCCCTGGGCCTTCTGTCCCATGATCCTCTCATATCCCTTTTGCCAATTAATTGTCCAGCTCTTGGCTCCATCCCTCCCCCTCCTGTCTTCTCCTATCATTTCAGATCTCCCCCTCCCCCGCCCACTTTCAAATCTCTTACTAGCTCTTGTTTCAGTTAATCCTAACGAAGGGTCTCGGCCCGAAACGTCGACTGTACCTCTTCCTAGAGATGCTGCCTGGCCTGCTGTGTTCACCAGCAAATTTGACGTGTGTTGCTTGAATTTCCAGCATCTGCAGGGTTCCTCGTGTTTGCTATGGGAAAAAAATATGTAAGCTTTGAGTATTGCTCTAAGGGAAACTGTATAACCACTTAAAAGGCAAAGGTTATATCTAAGCTGAGGAGAAAATGATTTACCATCTGATAGATTTAATGCTCTGGAGTCCCAAATAAATAGATTTGCTTTGTATTAAAATAAAGCAGGTTAACCCTGTTTCAGATTTCTAACACCTGCAGTTTCTTAAGTTTCATTGTTTTAAAAGTTTTCTTGAACTCTGATGCAATTCTACTTTTTGCAGTTTTGCTAAGATTTTTGAATTGAAATCTAAATCCCTCACCTACAATCCTCAAGCCTACTCAGCAACAAATATAGCAATTAATGAAGTTATTTGCAAGTCTAATCACAGAAGGAATTAATTATCTACCGTACCAAAAGAGAGTATCACAAATTCTTAAATTCTGATAACCAAGGTCAATGTAGAAGACTGAAGGTATAAAGATTAGATTTATTTGTCACATGTACATCAAAACATCCAGAAATGGGTTGCTTGCTTCGGAGATGTTCTTGGGGTAGCACGCAAGTGTTGCGCGCTTCTGGTACTAACACTACATGCTCACCATTTACTAACCCTAATGTGTAGGTCTTTGGACTGTGGGAGAAAAACCAGAGCATCTGGAGGAAACCCTATGCTGTCACAAGGAGAACTTGCAAACTCCTTACAGTGCTGGAAACCGAACCCCGATCTTACAGCTGGCAACTGCAAAGCACTGCACTAACTGCTACACTACCGTGCCTCCCTACTTAACTCCATTGAACAATTGTTCAAAAATGATAAATTACTAATCACCTGCAGAAGTGACATGGAAAAGAATGAAAGGAATACAAATGCACAAATCTGGATAATCTTTTAATACTAAAATGGATAGATAAATATTATCATTTTGCTCCACACCTCATGTTCCTCTTCAGTTCACACACACTGAAAGGTGGATAAATGATTTTATGCCAGATCCATAAATCTGTCACAGGATCTAGAGCAGAACAGCAAACTCACAGAGATGATTACAACGCAAAAAAAAAAGTGAAAAAAAATGCTCAAGGAGGAAAAGCAATGTCGAAGCACTGTGCTCTAATATTAGACAGAAAATAAAAGTGAGCAGGAATTTGAATTTAATAGAAAAGCTTTAAAAGTGTCCTACACCTGTTGGCAGAAAGGTCAGTAACCATAGATGCTATCTGTCCTACTAATTAATGGCAGCAATGCTTTAAAACTTAACAATTGTGCACCCAATATGCATAAACTATTCTGTGTTCTACCTCAGGGGTCCCCAACCTTTTTTGCACTGCGGACCGGTTTAATATTGACAATATTCTTGCAGACCGGCCAACTCGGGGAGTGGCGGGGTGGTAGGGCTGCCAATGAACAAGAGTAGCAGTCAAATAGGTTGGGTTACCCCCAGAAAGACTATAATGACCATGAAGCCTTGCACGGGCACCAGTGCACATGCGTGTACCTGCCGTTTTTTTTTCTGCAAATCGTTTTTGGCGATTCTGTTCGGGGTGTGTGGGGGGGGGGGGTGTTAATCACGACCGGAATACAGGTGCTAAGTGGCTAATACACTCAATTTCTTTTCTAAAACGGTTTATCTAACGAATTTATTATTAAACACACAGCACATATTTTCCTCGCATGAACATAGTGATAAGTCAATTATCAGGGGAGGACAGGGGAGCTTGAAGTAAGTGTTGAACGAACTTCCAGAAGAAGTGGCAGAAGCAGGTTCGATATTATCATTTAAAGAAAAATTGGATAGGTAGATGGACAGGAAAGGAATGGAGGGTAATGGGCTGATTGCAGGTCGGTGGGACTAGGTGGGTGTAGCATTTGGCATGGACTAGAAGGGCCAAGATGGCCTGTTTCCGTGCTGTAATTGTTATATGGTTATACAAGTCATTTATAAGTCAATAGCATCATAACATTTTAAGTAACGTTTGGATATTAAACACACAGCATATATTTTCCCCATATGAACATATAAGATAATCGCAACACACCAATATCACTAAATCAGTGGGAGCCCTGGGCTTGTCTCCCTGCAACAACACGGTCCTATCGAGGGGTGATGGGAGACAGCGATACTCGAAGGGGGTTCCTTATGTCCAGTCTATTCCGCAATTTAGTTTTCGTTGCATTCATTGCAGAGATATGTTGGAAATGGAAGCAACGTTTTCAGCGCTTTCGTGGCTATCTGAGGATATTTAGCCTTGACCTTGATCCAGAATGCCGGCAGAGATGTTATGTCAAACATACTTTTCAGCCCGCTGTCATTTGCAAGCTCGAGGAGTTGATCTTCTTCCCACACTGATATGGATGACGCGCGGGTAATGACCTCGCATGCATAATGGCTCAACAGTGCGTGTCTCAGGGAATGAGGAAAGGTGCAGCTGACTCTTATCGCCAAATCATATCGTTTCCTCGCAGCCCGGTAGCGCATGCTTTGCGGCCCGGTGGTTGGGGACCGCTGTTCTACCTTGCTAGTTCAACGTCTATGGTTTAGCTTTCCACAGAGATTATTTGTACCTCAAAACTCCATCGGTTCTCTCAGATCCAACCAGACTATGTTCTGCTACAAACAGACAACAGGCCACAGCATACTTACAAAGTTGGCAAATCCATTCTGAATGGCAGGCATTCAACTCTGATCATGCCTAGAACAGAGACAGAACAAAATCTAGTAGCCCCTCAAAACTGGGGTTTTCCCAACTACATTCCAACAATGAATTTTTCATGGTGTCCAGCAGGGAGACTGTAATTCTCCTCAAAAAAAATAAGTGCCTTCGAGTGGATTAGGTACTTTGGAAATCTACCAAATCCACTCAAAAGCAAGTTCACTTATTTCAATAGAAAAGAACTACTTCAACGGACAAGGGTAAACAGTGGGCAATTTACAATCATGTGTTTACCTGCTGATGCAAAAGTACCTCTGAATAATGAAAGTTTTAAGTCTTGTATTTTTAATTGATTTGTTGATTTACAGCTGTCATCAATCTTCAAATGTTTCACACTGTAATCAGCACGGGACAATTGGGCTGAAGGGACTGTTTCTTTGTTGTATTATTCTAAGAGGAATCTATGAGATGTCAAAGGTTCATTTATTATCAAAGTATACAACTTGAAGTTATTCTTCTCCAGGTAGCCATGAAACCAAGAAAGAAAAGAAAGGCAACATGATCATCAATCCCCAAAATTCTCCCTCCCCGCACACAAAAAAACCAAACAAAATGGAACAAGCACATTGATTCCCAAGTCGCTTCTCCCACACAAAAAAAATGAACAAAATGGATCAAGTACATTGATTCCCTGAAATACCTTCTCCCGCACAAAAAAATGAACAAAACAGAACACACACATCAATCCCCAAATCCCTCTTCCCGCACACAAAAAAAACCAAGAAAGATCAGGTGAAAAATACAGTATATAAAAAACTATAAGACTGAAAAGGCTATAGTCCAAGTCCACATCCAAAATGCAGAAAACCTGAGCAACATTCTCTGGGCCCAGTGACAGACCTTTCCTCTCCGTAGCAGAGCCATTGAAAGAATATATAACCTGCTGAATATTTGCTCTATTCTCTCTTGTTATTCAATGTCATTCAGAATTAATTCAATAATGGAAGAGTAGAAGAAAACTAAAAGAAAGAATTTCCACGTGGGAATTATTTTTCTAATTTGTAACAAAAGTTCCTTTTGTCAACAATTCCACAGAAGTTCACAGTGATAGATGACCCAGTCTCCATGACAACCCAAAATTCAAAGTTCAAAGTATATTTATTATCAATGTACATTTATGTCACCATATACAACACTGAGATTAATTTTAACCATATAACAATTACAGCACAGAAATAGGCCATCTCGGCCCTTCTAGTCCATGCCGAACTCTTACTCTCACCTAGTCCCACCGACCCACACTCAGCCCATAACCCTCCATTCCTTTCCTGTCCATATAGCTGTCCAATTTAACTTTAAATGACAACATCGAACCTGCCTCAACCACTTCTGCTGGAAGCTCGTTCCACACAGCTACCACCCTCTGAGTAAACAAGTTACCCCTCATGCTACCCCTAAACTTTTGTCCTTAAACTCTCAACTCATGTCCTCTTGTTTGAATCTCCCCCACTCTCAATGGAAAAAGCCTATCCACATCAACTGTATGTATCCCCCTCATAATTTTAAATACCTCTATTAAGTCCCCCCTCAACCTTCTGCGTTCCAAAGAATAAAGACCCAACTTGTTCAACCTTCCGCTGTAACTTAGGTGATGAAACCCAGGTAACATTGTAGTAAATCTTCTCTGTACTCTCTCTATTTTGTTGACATCTTTCCTATAATTCGGTGACCAAAACTGTATACAATACTCCAAATGTGGCCTCACCAATGCCTTGTACAATTTCAAACAATTTTCTTGTGGGCCTTCAGAGTAACACAGTAGAATCAATGGAAGATTGCCCCCAACCTGACAGAAAACAACCAATATAGAAATAAATAATAAACTGCAAATACTGAAAGAAACAATAAACAATAATAATAAATAAGCAATAAATATTGAGAATATGAGATAAAAAATCCTCCAAACTGAGTCTGTAGACTGTGGGAAAAGCTCAGTGATGGACCGAGTAAAGTTAGCCCCACTGGTTCAAAAGACTGATGGTTGAGGGATAATAACTGTTTCTGAACCTAGTGGTGCAGGTCCTGAGTCTCCTGTACCTTCTTCCTGATGGCAGCAGCAAGAAAAGAGCATAGTTTGGGTGGTGGGGGTCCTTGTCGATGGATGCTGCTTTCCTGCGAGAGCACTCCATGTAAATTTGCTCAATGGGTACAGCCCAGTCTATTACGAGTAGAACGCTTGATAGATTGGGGCGTATCCTCTACTTTTTGAAGATCCCCTAATGAGGACTGGCTCATGGACCTCTGGTTTTCTCCTCCTGAAGTCAATAATCATCCTCTTGGTCTTACTGACATTCAGTGAGAGGCTGTTGTTGTGGCACCACTCAGGCAGATTTTCAATCTGCCTCCTATATGCAGATTCATTACCACCTTTGATTCAGTCAACGACAGCGGAATCATCAGCAAACCGAAATACGGTATTGGAGCTGCATTTATCCTCACACACTTAAGTATAAAGTGAATAGAGCAGGGGGCTAAGCACACAGTTTTGTGGTGCACCTGTGCTGAGGGAGATTGTGGTGGATATGTTGTTGCCACTCCTAACTGACTGGGGTCTGCAACTGAGCAAATCTAGGATCCAGTTGCACAAGGAGATATTGAGGGCAAAGACCTGAACCTATTGATTAGCTTTGAGGGCTGATCTGTACTGAATGAGGAGCATTCTGATGTATGCATTTTCACTGTCCAGATGATCCAGGATTAAGTGAAGAGCCAATGAAATGGCACTCTCTGATGACCAGTTGTGACAATGGGCAAATTGGAATGGATGCAAGTCACTTCTCAGGCAGGGGTTGATATGTCTCATCACCAACCTCTGAAAGCACCTCATTACAGTGCATACAAGTGTAACTGGACAATAGGCAATGATGAAGATTACCATCTTCTTCTTAGGGATCAGTGTAATTGAAGCCTACTTGAAGCAGGTGGGTATCTCAGACTGCCAAAGTGAGAGGTTAAAGATCTCAGTGAACACTCCAACCATTTGCTCAGCACAGGTCTTTAGAACTTGGCTAGGTCCCCATCCAGGCTGGATGCTTTCTATGGGTTCACTTTCCTGAAGGATACTCTCATATTGACCGCAAAGACTGAAATCACAGATCATCAGGGGCCTGTGAGTTTGTGAAGGTGCCTCCATTTGATGGTCAAAGTGAGCATAAAAGACATTCAGCTTATCTGGGAGTGAAGGCCTGTTGTCACCTGTATTGCCTATTGCCCAGTTACACTTACATGCACTGTGATGAAGTGCTTTCAGAGGCTGGTGACGAAACATTCAACTCCGGCCTGAGAAGCAACTTGAATCCACCCCAATTTGTGTATTGTCACAACAGGTCATCAGAGAATGATAACATTCAAGCCCTGCCACGGCGTTTAAGTAACCTTCAGTGATTCAAGTTTGGTCCAGAATTGCCACTTCGTATGTAAGACTGCTTGCCGAAGATCGTACCCGGCCCTCTTGTACTTACCTTGGTAGCCAGACCTGAATGCCACTGCTCTGGCCCTCCGCAAATTGCGGACCTCATGATTCATCCGGGGCTTCTGGCTGGGAAGATTGAATGATTTTGGAGGGACATACTCATCTACGAATGTTTTTATAAAGTCTGTGACAACCACAGTGTATTGGTTCAGATCCCCTGACGAGTCCTTGACCAACTCAAACAACCCCAGAGCCACCACTCTGCCTCCAGCAATCACTTTTTTGTTGTGCTTATCTCTGAAGCCTTGCTCTTTAACTTCTGCCTGTATGCAGGTAGGAGGAGGAGGAAGACAGCTAAGTGAGGCCTCGGACATCCTAAGTGAGACTCATGACAACCAGTTATCAGAAAACATGGGCTGGCTGTACTTTATCATCCATAATATGGCAATCCCTTTTCCGAGGAGCCACAGAACACCAACAGATAGAAATGAAAAAAAAAATGCCAGACAGGAGCAAAATCTGTTTTATATTTAATATGTGTTACATACTGATGGTGCATGACAAAAGCTTCAACCCTTTGCTGGAACAGCTCAGTATTGATACTAAATTTTCAGTACAAATACTTCTCACTCTGAAAAATTCAAAACTGATGAAAAGAAAATACTTTAAAAAAAAAGCACATCAGGCCATATTCCGTCCATAGAGAGATAAGCACAAATCCTTCACTGAAACAGTGTGAGAGACCAAATCCAGCTGGAAGCTCAGCACTCTTCTTGTTGCTTGAATGAAGGTACTTCACAACATGGTTACCCAACCTGCTTTAGGTTACACCATTTACAGGTGAGCACACTGTAAGCACCAGACTAATGGACTAAATCAGAAGAGCAAGTTGTTTCACCTGAATAGCATGGCCAATCGCCAAGAAGTGATGAAAGGAGATGAATAGTGAGCTGGCATTGGAGAGGGTCCAGTGGTGGTTCATGAAAATGATCTCAAGAATGAAAGATTTAACGCATGAGAAATGTCTGATGGCTCTGGGCCTGTACTCAGCGAAGTTTAGAAGAATGAGGGGGGATCTCACTGAAACCTATCAAATGTTGAAAGGTTTAGATAGAGTGGACTCGGAGAGGATATTTCCTTTAGTGGGGGAGTCTAGGAAGAAAGGGCACAGCCTCAGAAGGATGTCCCTTTAAAACATGAGGAGGAACTGCTTTAGACAGAGGGTGAGGAATCTGTGGAATTCATTGCCACAGATCGCTGTGGAGGCAAAGTCACTAGGTATATTTAAAGTGAAGGTTGATAATCTCTTGATTAGCAAGGGCATCAAAGGCTACGAGAAGATATGTGAATGGGGTTCAGAGGGCCTTGATGGAATGATGGAATGGACTCAATAGGCCGAATGTCTTAACTCTGCTCTTATGACCTTAACAATGGAAGCAGAGAAAGGCGAGGTGAATAAAGAAAACATGTTGGAACTTGAAAAGCAGCAAAGTATTGGGAATCTGAGAAATGGCCAACTGGTTAAGTAACATGCTCTAGAACAGGGGTCCCTTTATGCCATGGGTCCCTATCATTAACTGACAGGTCCATGGACTGCAGGTTGGGAACCCTTGCTCCAGAGAGTATCGAAAAATATTAATGCTTCAGACCAATTACTCCTAATTAGCAGAGCAGCTTGTAACAGCATTGTGAGCACTGAATGCAGGGGGAAATGGACCTTTTATCTTGCATCTGTGCCCCTTTGTTTTAAGACTCCCTAACCCTAGGGAAAAAAAAGACGATGATTGTCTACCTTATCCATACCCCTCATGATTTTATAGACATCTTTGAGGTGACTATAATCATCTGAACAGGTCCACAACAATCCAAATGCTTATTTTGAAATTTTGAATAAATATTGAAAGTCACGCAATGTTTGTTGGAGGGGAATTCTTTCTGCCTCTAAGAGAGCACGCAATAATGAAAAGAGAGACACAAGTGACTAGATACTCTGATCTATACAATAGGTAAACTGCTGGAGCAACTCAGCAGGTTCAGCAGCATCTGTGGAAGTCCTGAAGAAGGGTCTCGGCCAGAAGATCGACTATTTGTTCATTTCCATGGATGCTGCCTGACCTGCTGAGTTCTTCCAGCATTTTGTGCGTATTACTTTGGATTTCCAGCATCTGCAGAATTTCTTGTGTTTAGGGTATCTATGGAAGTAAACAGGCAGCTGTGGGTCAAACCTTGCATCAGAAAAAGTTCACTGGATTTCTTACTGGAACTTATAAATGTTACAATAGAATTAAATAAGGCAGTCTTGGTTCTGCGGTAGCATTCATACATCCCAAACAGAAGATGAAAATTTTAATCACACATCAAGAATTTAAGAACATTTTCTAACATGGTCAGTGAAATACTGAGACAAGGCTCATCATGAACTACTTACCCTTCTTAAGTCCAAGTAGTCTTTCAAATTATTGCTCTACTTATCTCATTTCTGTAGTCTGCCACGATCAATCATCCATCTGTCTCTATCTCTCAACTTCTCATTTGCCCAACCTGATCCAATCTGCCCATTATCCTTTACTCCCACCCCATCTGCCAATACGTCTGTCACACCACCTTCCCACCCACCAAAATACTGGCCATCTCACCTCTACAATTAGGCCCATAGCAGGGTTTTGAGCTGGTGCCTATTCCTCCCACCTTTACCACCTGCTCAGATGGTGCTCAACCCACTGGGTGCATCCAGCAGATTATTTGTTGCTTCATATTCCAGCATTCTACTGTCTCTTGTGTCCCTTTCAAATTATTGATATGCTTGGAATTAGAATTGTTCTTGAACATCTTAGAAATTTTGTACCATACACTGGCTCCCGCTATTTCTCAGATGGTAAGATCTTGCAAACTGTCAACTGATTGCCAAACTGGCACCTTTCAGCTGAGGCATTAAATCAAGACAATGGCTACCCTTTTAACTGGTGTAAAGAAATCTGTACCACATGGTACAGTGCAGCCACGGGAGCGTACTCTGATTTATTGCTGGAACTGGCATTCAATTGCTCTAGAGAAGCTGGTAGGGGTGAACTTTTTGTAAAGGACTCCCATAGAAACGAGGAGCAGGGAATTCTATATCTAGTTATGATCAGTAATATCCAGTTCCTTAAACAATATTCATCCCGCAATCAACTTCACGAAAACAGAGACCATGTTATTCATTAAAACGTTGCTTATGAAATCTTGCTTCATGCAAAATAGGTGTAACATTTTAAAAATTCTATTGGTTCCGAGATGATAAAGCTAACCTTGGCTCAGGAAAAATGTTTATCAGACTGAAAATATATAAAAGGGAAATGTGAAATTTAAAAAAAACTGATTTGCAAAGCCCAGACGAGGGCCCCACTGTTTATATACTAATACTTCAGATTGAAAATTCAAAAAAGATAATAATACTCATGGCAAGTGAAAAACTTAAATGTTACAAGGCAGAAATAAATGTTGTTGTTAAATACTGCTCAAAGACAGACATGAAACAAATATCACACACCTGCTTTCCGGTGAAGCCCTGGCATATGACCTTTGTTGTCTTGTCTATGTAGAGGTTTTGTCTTGAGCTGGTGTAGCAGTGTCTCACTCCACTTCGTTCCACTGCAATTGACAAAAAGTGAAAGTTAACTTTACACTATTTAGTACATATTGACTGTCTAAGAGGTCACTAGGAAAGCGACAATGTATGTATGATATGATTGTGATGCTTTTTGTCACAAAATATGTATATCTGATTATTTCTTAAGGACGTTAGAAGTGGGAGCAGGATGTAGCCAGATGACATTTATGCCTGACCACTATTCAATAAGGTTGTTGCCAATCTTCTCAGCTCTAATCTCCTGCCTAATCTCCAAATCACTGGAGTCCCATGAGCAAAAATCTATCTCAGTCTTGAATGTAATTACATAGAACACAGAACAGTACCTCACAGTTCAGGCCCTTTGGTCCACAATGTTGTGCCAACCTTTCAACCTATTCCAAGATCAATCTAACTCTTCCTTCCTGCATAGTCCTCCATTATTTTTTATCATCCATGTACCTACCTAAGAGTTTCTTAAATGCCCCTAATGTACTTGCCACCACCACCAGCCCTGGCAGGGCATTCTATGCACTCACCACACTCCATGTAAAAAAAAAACATTACCCCTGACATCCACCCCAGACTTTCCTCCAAACAACTTAAAATTAGCCACCGTGCATCTACCATCTCTGAGGTACTCCATAAATTCATAATCCTGAGTACCAGCTAGCGCTGCTGCCTCATTGCTCCAGATTCAATGCTAAACAATGCTGCTGTTCATGTGGAGTTTACAAGTTCTCCTGGTTATCACATGGATTTCCTCTAAAGGTTACTCAGTTTCCTCCCACATCACATAAAGACACGTGGGTGAACAGATTAATTACCTCCTGTGTACTACCACTTGTGCAGGTGGATGTGAAGAGAATCAGGGGAAGTTGATGAGCACATGAGCAAGATGCTACAGGGAGATAAGTAGGGAATGTGACAGACCAGCATAAACAGGGTGGGTTGAATGGCCTTTATATTCTAAGGAAAGATGTAAACATGAATATGAAGCTATTCTCACCTCACACATAAAAAACTAATCCTTTGTCCTGATATTATGCTCTGCCTATACCCTGAAATCAGATGAGTTAACTATTCAATCTCCACTCTATCTATCCCTTCCAGGATTCTCCAGGTTTCAATTAGTTCACCAATGTTTAATTTACAGTGAACTATGAACATTCTATTCATCAATGAGCAGCAAATTTCTCCTCAGAGGACAATTCCCTCATCACAAGACTGAAGTCTTGAGAATCTAAGGATTGACAGAATCTAAACGAAACTAATGGCTCCGTCTGTCTAAGTAGACAATGGACGCACCTAGTTCCGGGGCCTAGACCAAGGCGATGAATATGGAGATCCTGGGCTGCCCAGACATCAAGATCCCCTTCTCGGCCTTGCGGATGTGGTCCAAAGGAACGCGAAGCAGTACATTTGGCACAGCTTGGCTGCAGGAGCTGCCGGGAGGTGACATGATAGGTCATCCAACCACCTTAGGGGCTCCACTCCGGATCTGTGTAGGGCTTACTCCTTAGCCTTCTCTTCTCCCGAAGATACCCACAAGGCAGTGGGATCCATAACCCTGGATAGGGGCCCATACCGGGTACTGTGCTGAGCCCGGGACTTGTGTAAGGCAGGGTCGTCACGCCCTGTAGTAGTGACATATGGAGCCACTACCCACTACCATTGACAGAATCAGTGGTCCAGAAATTTGCTGTTAATCTTGTAACTTAACCACTAGGCTATTGTGGTTTCAAAGTTCGCAGTTCAAAGTAATTTTTATTATGAAACTACATACATGTCACCATGTACAACCCTCAGATTCATTTTCTTGTGGGCAGACTCAATAAATCTATAGGATAGTAACCATAACAAAATCAATAAAAGACAACCCAACTAGGATGCTCAACTAGAGTGCAGAAGACAACAAACTCTGCAAATGCAAACATAAATAAATAGCAATATCAAAACCATGAGATGAAGAGTCTTTGAAAATGAGTTCACTGGTTGTGGAAACATTTCAACGATGGGACAAGTGAAGTTGAACGAAGTGATTCCCTTTTGTTCAAGAGCCTGATGCAGAGGGGTAATAACTGTTCCTAAACCTGGTTGTGAGTCCTGAGGCTCCTGTATCTTCTTCCTGATGGCAGCAACGAGAAGAGAGCATGACCTGGGTGGTGGGGATCTCTGATGATGAATGCTGATTTCCTACAATAGTGTTTCATGTAGATGTGCTCAATGATTGGGAGGACTTTACCTGTGATAGATTGGGCTGAATCCACTACTTTCTGTAGAGTTTCTAGAATAGTAGGATCTCCTCAGTGATGCATGGCTTCTCCTCAGTCTTCCTACCAAAATGTATCTCCTCACATTTCTCCACATTAACTTTAATAACCGTGCCTCTGTTTGCCCAGTCTACTAACCTGTTGTACGAAACTGTAATCTTTTACTATCCTCTGCAGTTCACAAGTTTTGTATTATTCATAAATTTACAAATTATATCTTGCACTCCCAAGTCTGGATCATTAATGCAGACCAGAAGTCAAGTCAAGTGACTTTTTAGCGTCATTTCAACCATAACTGCTGGTACAGTACACAGTAAAAACGAGACAATATTTTTCAGGACCATAGTGCAACATGAACAATACAAAAACTACACTGAACTACGTAAAACAACACGAAAACTACACTACACTACAGACCTACCCTGGACTGCATAAAGTGCACAAAACAGTGCAGGCATTACAATAAATAAACAAGACAATAGGCACAATAGAGGGCAGTAGGTTGGTGTCAGTCCAGGCTCTGGGTATTGAGGAGTCTGATGGCTTGGGGGAAGAAACTGTTACATAGTCTGGTTATGAGAGCCTGAATACTTCGGTGCCTTTTGCCAGATGGCAGGAGGGAGAAGAGTTTATATGAGGGGTGCGTGGGGTCGTTCATAATGTTGTTTGCTTTACAGATGCAGCGTGTGGTGTAAATGACTGTAATGGCGGGAAGAGAGACACCAATGATCTTGTCAGCTGACCTCACTATCCCCTGCAGGGTCTTGCGATCCAAGATGGTGCAATTTCCGAACCAGGCAGTAATGCAGCTGCTCAGGATGCTCTCAATACAACCTCTGTAGAATGTGGTGAGGATGGGGGGTGGGGGGTGGGACTTTTCTCAGCCTTCGCAGAAAGGAGAGATGCTGCTGGGCTTTCTTTGCTATGGAGCTGGTGTTGAGGGACCAGGTGAGATTCTCTGCCAGGTGAACACCAAGAAATTTGGTGCTCTTAACGATCTCTATGGAGGAGTCGTCCATGTTCAGCGGAGAGAGGTCGTTGCATGTCCTCCTGAAGTCAACAACCATCTTTTTTGTTTTGTTCACATTCAGAGACAAGTTGTTGGCTCTGCACCAGTCCGTTAGCCGCTGCACCTCCTCTCTGTATGCTGACTCATCGTTCTTGCTGATGAGACCCATCACGGTCGTGTCATCGGTGAACTTGATGATGTGGTTCGAGCTCTGTGTTGCAGCACAGTCATGGGTCAGCAGAGTGAACAGCAGTGGACTGAGCACACAGCCCTGGGGGGCCCCCATGCTCAGTGTGATGGTGTTGGAGATGCTGCTTCCAATCCGGACCAACTGAGGTCTCCCAGTCAGGAAGACTAGGATCCAGTTGCAGAGGGAGGTGTTCACGCCCAGTAGGCTCAGCTTTCCAATCAGTTTCTGAGGGGTGATTGTGTTGAATGCTGAACTGAAGTCTATGAACAGCATTCCAATGTATGTGTCTTTTTTGTCCAGGTGGGTTAGGGTCAGGTGGAGGGTGATGGCAATGGCGTTGTCTGCTGAACGGTTGGGACGGTACACGAACTGCAGGGGGTCCAGTGAGGGGG
The DNA here is from genome assembly GCF_030028105.1 of Mobula birostris. Taxonomy (NCBI): domain Eukaryota; kingdom Metazoa; phylum Chordata; class Chondrichthyes; order Myliobatiformes; family Myliobatidae; genus Mobula; species Mobula birostris. The sequence goes on from NC_092373.1 coordinate 190,452,277, forward strand.
CAGCAGGGTCTTGATGTTCCTCATGATGAGCCTCTCAAAATACTTCATGATGATGGATGTGAGTGCAACAGGATGGTAGTCGTTGAGGCAGGGCACTGAAGACTCCTTCGGCACGGGGACAATGGTGGTGGCCTTGAAGCACACAGGAACGACGGCACTGCTCAGGGAGATGTTGAAGATGTCAGTGAGAATCTCAGCTAGCTGGTCTACACATCCTCTAAGCACTCTGCCAAGAATATTGTCTGGTCCAGCAGTCTTTTCATAGGTTGACCCTGCACAGGGTTCTCCTCACATCGGCCATGGTAAGACACAGCACCTGGTTGTTTGGAGGAGAGGTGCTCTTCCTCGTCACAATGTCATTTTCCACCTCAAAACAAGCATAGAAGTTATTCAAAGCATCTGGGAGGGAGGCATCACCTGCACAGTCAGGTGATGTTGTCTTGTAGTTGGTGATGTCCTGAATGCCCTTCCACATGCGCCGCGTGTCGCAGCTGTCCTGGATGTGGCTGTGGATTCGCTGGGCGTGTGCATGCTTTGCCTCTCTGATGGCCCGGTTCAGTTTGGCCCTCGCTGTTGTTAGGGCTGCCTTGTCGCCTGCTCTGAAGGCATAGTCACGGGTCCTCAGCAGTGCACGCACCTCCGCGGTCATCCGTGGCTTCTGGTTAGCGCGTGTAGTGATGGTCTTGGCCAAAGTGATGTCATCGACGCACTTGCTGATGTAGCTAGTCACTGATGCTGTGTACTCCTCTGAGTTGGTAGAGTCACCATCGGTTGCGGCCTCCCTGAACATGTGCCAGTCAGTGTGCTCAAAGCACTCTTGAAGAGCAGAGATGGCTCCTGCTGGCCAGGTTTTCACCTGCTTCACAACTGGTCTGGAGCGCCTGACAAGCGGTCTGTATGCTGGGATTAGCATTACAGAGATGTGATCTGAGTAACCGAGGTGGAGACAGGGCTCCGCCCGGTACGCATCCGGAATGTTTGTGTAAACAAGGTCCAACACGTTCTCCCCTCTCGTCGCAAAGTCTACTTAAGGTTTGTGTGGTTAAAATCTCCGGCAACAATAAACAGTCCACCAGGGCGTGCGTTCTGCAGTTTGCTAATAGCCCCAAACAGTTCACAGAGCGCCTCCTTAGCATTAGCACTGGGGGGAATGTAGACACTGACTATAGGGACAGTGGTGAATTCCCGTGGTAAATAAAATGGTCTGCATCTAACAGTCACAAACTCCACTAGCGATGAGCAGTATTTTGCATCATTCCATATTGATGTAAACACACAAGCCACCACCGCGAGTCTTACCAGAAAGAGCTGCATCTCTGTCCGCTCGAAACAAGACGAGCCCGTCCAGCTGGATGGCGGCGTCTGGGATTCCATCAGTGAGCCACGTTTCTGTGAAAGCATACGCACAGCAGACTCTGTACTCCCACCGAGTATTTCGTTGGAGTCGGATGTAGTCCAATTTATTGTCCAGGAAGCGGACACTGGAGAGCAGAATGGACGGGAGAGCCAGCTGGCTAGGGTTTGCTTTTTGCCTGGCACGGACTCCTGCCCGCTTGCCTCGCTTCCACTACCTCACACACTGCTTACAGCACCTCCACCTCCAGCCACCGGCATCAGGCGACTCCAAGGACTATAGGCCCGATCCCCTCAGCAAGCCAAGGTCGCGTAATTTAACCAGCAGATCTTCATGAAGGTTTGTTTTTGGGCAATCTCTGTATTGTAGAAGTATCTGGCGATGGTAGACAGTCACCCTGTTATCCATGCACCCTAATCAAAAACTATGCCTTAAAATTAAATTAAAGTAACACCAGATCCGAAGGGCCGCTGCTGCCGTGCCACGCCACCTGCTGGATAAAGAGTACCTTCCCCAACACTGATCTTTAGGGAATGCCACCATTTACTTTCCTCCGTTGCGAAAAACAACCATTTGTCATTTATCCATGCTATCATTGACTTAGCTATGCCGCATGCCCCTGCTTTGCTGATAAATTTATCCTGTGGCACCTTATCAGAAACCTCTGAAGGTCAAAACACACAATGACTATCTTATTCTCGTCAACTCTGATACCGCAACAAAAACTACTGTGAAAGTATTATCTCCAGAAACCAGACACAGTCCAGCTTTTTTTTTTAAACACAAGTAGAATAAACCAAAAAAAATATACAAACTTTTAATGCAACACCTAGAAATTATCCAAACAGAAAATCTCATGTAGGAGCAGGCAGAGATTTCCATTATTAATGTGATATGAAAACCTAAGCACAAGTAAAGTGAAATATGCAAAGAACCATACCTTTGATGGTACTTCATGATAAGCTCTGCATGAGAAATGAAGTAGACGTACCAGTGCATTTGAAACACCAAAATGATTCGGTTGCTTGTAAAGGCAAACTCTTCTGAATTCCATATGCAATAGGGTGGGGGGAAGGGGGCAGGTAAAGAAGCTGTTCCCAACTTTCTGACAAAAATCACAATGTCAAGACTAGCAAAGGTCGAAAAAAAAGTCGTGAAGGTCAACAATAGGTTCCCATTTCTCTGATTATGGATGCATCAAATTAAGAAGGTGCCTACATTTGGGCAGTGACATCCAATACAACACAACAGAAAAGGCCAAGCATAGAGAAACAGGGAATAAAAATTTTAAAAAAGGAAAAGATTTGCCTTATTTGTCAAATGTACATCGAAACACACTATAAAATGTATTATTTCTGTCAAATCAAATCATCGAGCATTCTGCTGGGCAGAACACATATGTCAATATGGTTCTGGTGCTAACCTAGCATGCCCAGAGCTCACTACCCCTAACTGTATGTCTTTGGAAGGTGGGAGGAATACGGAGCACCCAGAGGAAACCCAAGTACCATGAAGAAACCCATGTGGTCATGAGGAGAATATACAAACTCCTTACACATAAAACCTTGAACTTACAGCTGGCACTGTCAAAGTGAGCGTTACGCTAACTGCTATGCTACTGTGTCTTCATAAGACCATGAGATATAGGAGCAGAATAGGCTATTCGGCCCATCGAGTCTGCTCTGCCATTCCATTATAACTGATTAATATCCCTCTCAATCTGATTCCCCTGCCTTCTTGGTGTAACCTTTGTTGCCCTTATCAATCAAGAACCAGTCAAGCTCTACTTTAAATATACACAATAACTTGGCTTCCACGAACGACTGTGGCAGTGAATTCCACAGATTCACCACCATCTGGTTAAAGGAGGAAATTCCTCCTCATTGCTATTTTAAATGGGCATCCTTCTATTCCAAGGCTATCCCTCTGGTTCCAGACAAGCCCGCTATAGGAAATATCCACTCCACATCTACTCGATCTAGTTACCTAATTCACATTTTATTAAATCTTAAAAGAGAATCTACATGATCAATATAGATTCAACAAGAGATGTTGGACAGGCCTAACTTAGGGTATCTTATGCAGCTTAGGTCACCTACCTACTGGAAAGCTATAAATAAGGTTGAAAGAGTACAAGGGAAATTTACAAGAATGTTACCAGGTCTGGAGGACATGAGTTACAGTGCCTATAAAAAGTATTCACCACCCCCCCGCCCCTTGAAGTTTTCCTGTTTTGTTGTTTTATAACAGGGGTCCTCAACCTTTTTTGCACCGCGGACCGGTGTAATATTGACGATATTCTTGCGAAACGGCCGACCGGGGGGTGGGGGGGTGTTCAAGTAGGGTTAAACTCACCTCAATATGTCCTTTACAGTTAGGGTTGCCAACTTTCTCACTCCTAAATAAGGGACATAAGTAGCAGTCAAATCCTGACGAAGAGTCTCGGCCCGAAACGTCAACTATACCTCTTCCTTTTGATGTTGCCTGGCCTGCTGCGTTCACCAGCATTTTTTGTGTGTGTTGACGGGACACTTGTGTTTACCCAGAGAAAGACTACCATGACCATGAAATGTGTTTTTTTTTCCCCACAAATCGGTTTTGGCTTAATCTTCCCGACTACACTGTACATACATTATTTCTACTTTATATAGGCTGTGTATTTATCATATCATTCCCGCTTTTACTATATGTTAATGCTATTTTAGGTTTTATGTGTTATTTGGTATGATTTGGAAGGTTATTTTTTGGGTCTGGGAACGCTCAAAAATTTTTCCCACATAAATTACTAGTAATTGCTTCTTTGCTTTACGCCATTTCATAGGAACGCTCTACAGAAGCAGGGGAAATACGGGACAGGGTGGTCCCGTATGAGACAAATCAATTTAGCCCGATATACGGGACAGTTGGCAACCCTATGTTCAACAGTGCGTGACAGGGAATGAGGAAACGTGCAACAGACTCGTATCATTTCCTCGCGGCCCCGTAGCACATGCTTTGCAGCCCGATGGTTGGGGACTGCTGTTTTACAACATTGAATCACAGTGGATTTAATTTGGCTTTTTTGACACTGATCAACAGAAAAGATTCTTTTATGTCAAAATGAAAACAAATTTCTACAAATTGGTCTAACATTATAACAATTGTTAAACACAAAATAATTGATTGCATAATTATTCACCCCCTTCAAGTCAGTAGTTAGTAGATGCACCTTTGGCAGCCTGTGTGGATGGGTCTCCATCAGCTTTGCACAATTTTTCCCCATTCTTCTTTACAAAACTGCTCAAGCTCTGTCAGATTGCATGGGTATCATGAGTGAACAGCTCTTTTCAAGTCCAGCCACAAATTCTCAATTGGATTGAGGTCTGGACTCTGACTTGGACATTAATTTTGTTGTTTTTAAGTCATTCCTGTGTAACTTTGGCTTTATACTTGGGCTCGTTGTGTTACTGGAAAAAAAATCTTCTCCCAAGTCGCAGTTCTCTTGCAGACTCCATCAGGTTTTCCTCCAGGATTTCCCTGCACTTTTTCTGCATTCACTTTACCCTCTACCTTCACAAGCCTTCCAAGGCCTGCTGCAGTGAAGCATCCCCCAGCATGATGCAGCCACCGCCATGCTTCACGGTAGGGATGGTGTGTTTTTAATGATGTGTGGAGTTTGGCTTACGCTAAACATAGCGTTTAGCCTGATGGCCAAAAAGCTCAATTTTGGATTCAACAGACCACAGAAACTTCTTCCAGCTGACTTCAGAGTCTCCCACGTTTTCTGGCAAACTTTAGCTGAGATTTCATGCAAGTTGTTTTCAACGGTGGCTTTCTCTTTGCTACTGTCCCATAAAGCTGTGACTGGTGAAGCACCCGGGCAACAGTTGCTGTATACGTAGTCTCTCCCATCTTAACCACTGAAGTTTGCAACTCCTCCAGAGTTGTCATAGGTCTCTTGGTGGCCTCCCTCACTAGTCCCCTTCTTGCACGGTCACTCAATTTTTGAAAATTACTTGCTCTAGGCAGACTTATAGCTCTGCCATATTCTTTTCATTTCTTGATGATTGACTTAACTGTACTCCAAGGGATATTTACTGCCTGGGGAATTTTCTTGTATCTATCTCCTGACTTGTGCTTTTCAATAACCTTTTTGTGAAGTTGCTTAGAGTGTTCTTTTGGCTTCATGGTGTAGTTTTTGTCAGGGATACTGACTCACCAGCAGTTGGACCTTCCAGATACAAGTGTATTTTTACTACAATCAATTGAAACACCTTGATTGCACACGGTGATCTCCATTTAACTAATTATGTGACTTCTAAAACCAATTGGCAACACCAGTGATGATTTGGTGTGTCATTAAAGGGGTGAATACTTATGCAATCAATTATTTTTTGTTTTATGTTTGTAATTAATTTGGATCACTTTGTAGAGATCTGTTTTCACTTTGACACGAAAGAGTCTTTCTGTTGATCAGTGTCAAAAAGTCAAATTAACTCCATTATAATTCAATGTTGTAACACAATAAAACAAGTAAACTTCCAACGGGGGTGAATACTTTTTATAGGCATTGTAGAAGGAAAGATTGAATAGGTTTGGACTTTATTCCCTGGAACGTAGAAGATTGAGGGGAGATTTGATAGAGGTATACAAAATTATGAGGGGTATAGATAGGGTAAATGCAAATAGGTTTTTTCTACTGAGGTTGGGTGGAACTACAACCAGAGGTCAAGGGGTTAAGAGTGAAAGGAGAAAAGTTTAAGGGGAACATGAAGGGAAACTTCTTCACTCAGAAGGTCATGAGGATGTGGAAGGAGCTACCAGCGTAAGTGGTGCATGTGAGCTCAATTTCAATGTAGAAAACATAAAAGACCTACAGCACAATACAGGCCCTTCGGCCCACAAAGTTGTGCCGAACATGTCCTTACCTTAGGAGTTACTAGGCTTACCCACAGCCCTCTATTTTTCTAAGCTCCATGTACCTATCCAAAAGTCTCTTAAAAGAGACTAAGATAAAATGTCTAAGATAAATTTGGATAGAGACATGAATGGTGGGGGGAGGGTATGAAGGGCTATAGACTGGGTGCAGGTCAATGGGACTGGGCAGTTTAAATGGTTTGGCATGAACTAGATGGGCTGAAGGGTCTGTTTCTATACTGTACTTTTCTATGACTCTAAGAGGGAGTTTTTTTTTCTTACTTCTGACCACAGGGAATGTCTCAAAGCTCTCCAAGAAAAGGAGCTGTTGGATCCTGTCAGGTGGGACCCCAAGCAGACTGTCAAAGTCATCACCAGAACAGGTAATCAAACAAGCATCAAGACCATTTTATTGCTTGTTCCTTTTCCATTATGTTGTGCAAGGGGAGAGTGTTGATGTTGTTAGTTTTATTGTGTGGGGAGTGGTTGTTGTTACGGAGTTGATGTTCCTGCTCTGTTTTGTGCGGGGGGGGGGGGTGGTTCAGGGACAATGATCACGATGATGTTCTTTTTTATGCAGAAGTGGTGGGTTTGATGTTTCTCTCCGAAAGATTTTCATGTTCTTTCTTTGTTTTGTGTCTATCTGGAGAAGACAAATTTCAGAGTTGTAGATGGATACATGCTTTGATAATGAATGAACCTCTGAACCTTGCTAAATTGGTGGCGAGAAGGGCACTCTCTGGCAGATTCTCGTTATATAGCTGGAGCACTGCAGCGACCACACATCGTCTAAGTGCAGCCATTTACCGTGATCGCATGAAACATGCATTGGACCCCTTGCGCTGGTTCAGTGAGCCTTTCCCAGCACAGAACCATTTCTGTGCCTGCGTACCCAGAGCTTTTTCCCCTCCTCGATTTCTTTTTCTCTCGGCTACAAATATCATGTACCTCTCCTGCCTGTAATGAGCAGACAGTTTTGTTACTGACATCTGCAGTTTCTTTCTCAGGCAGTACCAAATGTGGGCATGTGTACTCCAGGCATGAGCTGACCATGTTTAAAAACAAGTCCAAAATTATTTTTTAGACTTAATCACTGTGCAACCTGTCACATTGTTCAGACCTAAGCAGAAAATATATTATTATTTGCAGACAACCTTTTGTGCACAGTTCAAATTCCTTTGTGCGCAAGTAGCAAAAGATGTGTGTGTGCGCGCGCGCACACCTTAGAAGGAACGTTGCATGTAGTGATACAGCACATTAGGATTCTATGGTCTATATTTCTTGAGTTTAGCTAATCCTAAACTCGAGATTCGGCTGATACTGGAAATCCAGTGGAATACACGCAAAATACAGGAGGAACTCAGCAGGTCAGGCAGCATTTATGGAAAGGAATAAATGTGTTTCAGGCCAAGACCCTTCATCAGTGCTGGAAAGGATTGGGGAAGAAACCAGACTAAGGTGGTGGGGGATGGGGAAGGAGTACAAGCTAGAAGGTGATAGGTGAAGCCAGGTGTGGGGGAAGGTAGATGGGTGGGGGAGGTAAGGATGAAGTGAGAAACTGGGAGGTGTTAGGTCAAAATGCCAAAGGACTTTTCCTAAAGTAACGTGCTTGTTAATCCTATTCCATTTGTCCAGTATTCCTGTTAACTAACACACATCAAAGTTGCTGGTGAACGCAGCAGGCCAGGCAGCATTTCTAGGAAGAGGTACAGTCGACGTTTCAGGCCGAGACCCTTCATCAGGACTAACTGAAGGAAGAGCTACTGAGAGATTTAAAAGGGGGAGGGGGAGGGGGAGATCCAAAATAATAGGAGAAGACAGGAGGGGGAGGGATGGAGCCAAGAGCTGGACAGGTGATTGGCAAAGGGGATATGAGAGGATCATGGGACAGGAGGCCCAGGGAGAAGGAAAAAGGGCGGGGGGGGGCGGGAACCCAGAGGATGGGCAAGGGGTATAGTCAGAGGGACAGAGGGAGAAAAAGGAGAGAGAGAGAAAGAATGTGTGTATATAAATAAATAACGGATGGGGTATGAGGGGGAGGTGGGGCATTAGTGGAAGTTAGAGAAGTCAATGTTCATGCCATCAGGTTGGAGGCTACCCAGACGGAACATAAGGTGTTGTTCCTCCAACCTGAGTGTGGCTTCATCTTTACAGTAGAGGAGGCCGTGGATAGACATATCAGAATGGGAATGGGATGTGGAATTAAAATGTGTGGCCACTGGGAGATCCTGCTTTCTCTGGCGGACAGAGCGTAGGTGTTCAGCAAAACGATCTCCCAGTTTGCGTTTCAGCAAAACGATCTCCCAGTCTGCATTTCCTCCCTCTGTCCCTCTGACTATACCCGTTGCCCATCCTCCGGGTTCTCCCCCCCTCCCCCTTTTCCTTCTCCCTGGGCCTCCTGTCCCATGATCCTCTCATATCCCTTTTGCCAATCACCTGTCCAGCTCTTGGCTCCATCCCTCCCTCTCCTGTCTTCTCCTATCATTTTGGATCTCTTCCTCCCCTTCTCACTTTCAAATCTCTCACTAGCTCTTCCTTCAGTTTGTCCTGACGAAGGGTCTCGGCCCGAAACGTCGACTGTACCTCTTCCTAGAGATGCTGCCTGGCCTGCTGTGTTCACCAACAACTTTGATGTGTGTTGCTTGAATTTCCAGCATCTGCAGAATTCCTCATCTTGCTGTTAACTACGCCTTTTGCTCCCCTGTAGAATGTGGTTAATATCTGCCATTATTAAACTCAATTTATCAGTTTGATAACCAGTTTAAATCCTTCTGAAAAGGATTAACTGTCTTCAGACATCTCCCAATTTCATTGCTGCAAACTTGACATGGCAACAATATTAGTTAGAGCACAAAGGTCAGTTATGCAAAGCAGAACAAGAACCTGTCTATCTTGAACCTACAAGATGGCGCCAATGACCAACCGCGACAACCTTCAGACAGCTCACAAAACTATTAGATGCTCTTCTTCTTCTGAACTGCCATCAATTGCAGCCTGTAATTTCCATTTTAAGGTCGTATTTTTGAGGCAACCAAACAATTTATTGCTTTTGCGATCTCCTGGGGGATTTGATGAGGACGAGAGGGGCAATCATCAATTTTTAATGGTAGATTGTGAACCCATGATAGGCTCCATTGCTCTGCGCCGATTAAGGCATTGACCAAGCTTGACGTCAACGAGGACAGGATTGGATAACAAGCAGGTGTCAGCACTATCTGCCTGTGTTGATCCGTCTCCCTCTCGCTGCCACCGCCAGAAGGTAAAGGATTCTTGGGTCCCTTGCTGCAAGGTTCAAATCCTAATTCTCAAGGTTCAATTCTCGGCAGCTCGTGGCCGTAAACTCACTTCTGGGGATACCGTGGTTTCATGCGTAACATATGCACTCTGCGGCTGTGGCTCACTTCGGGGACTCTGTACATTATGTTCCATGTGATTTTGGTTGTTCTTTTTTGCTTTTTGTGTGACTTGTTCCCCCCCCCCCCCACACACACATACACTGGGTGTTCGATGTTCTTTGTTTGTGGCTGCCTGCAGGAAGATGAATCTTAGGTAATTCATTTAGAAATACAGTGTGGAACTAGCCATTCCAGCACCACCAGTTACACCACACAGTAATCCACCTACATAATCATAGCCTCATCACAGGACAATTTATTATGACTAATTAACCTGTTAATCAGTACGTCTCTGGACTGTGGGAAGAAACCCAGAGTTTATGGGGAGAACATACAGGTGGCGCTAGAATTGAACTCCGAACTCTGGAGCACCTTGAGCTGTAATAGCATTGTGCTAACCACCACACTATCATGGCACCCCTTAGATAATTATTGGAGGCATAGATAGGATAGAGTTTTCTCCTCCAGGACGCAAGTGGCAAATACTAGAGGGCATCAGTTTAATGTTGAAGAGGGAAGTTTGAGGGAGATTTATTGGGTAAGTTCTTTCTCTTAGCACACAAAGCGATACGTGCAGGGAATGCGCTGCCAAAGGAAGTGATGCAAGCAGATACAAGAAACATTTTGACAGACCCACGAACAGGCAGGGAATTGCAGGCAGATGTGCAGTCTAACTTGACAGCACAGTCAGCACAGGCATTTTGAAGGGCATGTTCTAGAGCTGTACTCTTCAAGGGTTCCAAGGTTGTCAAGCCAAGGAGTGGTAATGGTGACAAGCTCCCACTATCTAAGAAGTGCTCTTCACAGCACGTGCCTCAAATAGCCTCTGACAACCAAGTCCAACTCCTGGCCTTCTCGTGTGGCTTAGCCTCTAAGCCCGGCGGAACTGTATCTACTGACAGGAGAAGGGGCGAAGGCGGGTCCTGACGCCTTAAGACCAGTGCTTCGGGTAGATGAAACTCGTCAGCCTGGGAAGGCAGTCCATCTAAGAGAGGGAAAACTCTGATTTCAAACCTCCGTTGCCTTGCGGCCATACCCACTCATGGGAAAGGCTTCGGGAATAAGCCCTGAGGACAAATCCGTTGCTGGAGTCCCTAAAGCAGTCCGATGTTGTCTTCAGCCTCGTTCTGGCAACTCTTGCGATGACACAGGTGCCAAGCTGTATCGGCCCATGCCCTTCCCTTGGATAACATCCGTGTCGTGGAGAGGGGAGACTTGCTGCACGGGCAACTGTCGGTCTTCCATACAACCTTGCCCAGCCCTGCGCCCTGGAGAATCCAAGCACAGATCCATGGTCTCGCGAGACTAATGGATGCCACCACCACTCTGCAAGATTCAGGACTGTTTAATGTTGATACTCCGGATCCGATGCAGCACAAAAAAAAAGAGATAAAGAGCACAATAATAAAAATAAGCACAAGAAGTATAAATATATAAGATAGATTGACTGCATGTCCATAAAGTGATGCTCGGCATAGGAGGGTCTGTACATAAGGTGACTCTGATAAGAGATGATAAAGTAGTGGTGGTTGGGATTGTGGAGGTGTGGGTTAGTGGGTGGAGGTGTTACTGTTTAAGGAAAGGAACCTTGTAAAATTGCTTTTTCAACCACCTCCGCTCCATCTACCAAGAGCGGAATATCCCAGCGGCCAATATTTTAATTCCTATCCCCATTCCGACATGTCAGTCCATGGCCTCTAATTTTTCCACAATGAGGCCAGTCTCAGGATGGAGAAGCAAGACCTCATATTCTGTGTTGTTATTCCTTTTTGCAGGATTCAAACATTTGACCATTAGCTTTGAAGTCTGGTGTTGATGCCACTACACCACTGGCAGCTTCATATTCTGTGTGGGTAGCCTCCAACCTGATAGCATAAACATTGGTTTCTCCTTCTGGTTAAAAAAAAATTCCTTTTTTTTTCTATTCCCCACTCTGGCTTCTTACCTCTTCTCCTCAACTGCTAATCCCCTCCCCCTGGTGCGCCTCCTTCATCCCTTTCTCCCATGGTCTACTCCCCTCTCTTATCAGATTCTTTCTTCTCCAGCCCTTTACTAGTTCCACCCATCTGGCTTCACCTATCACCTTCTAGCTAGTCCTCCTTCCCCTCCCCACAATATTTTTATTCTAGCATCTTCCCCCTTCCTTTCTAGTCCTAAGGAAAGGTCTCAGCCCAAAACATCAACTGTTTATTCATTTCCACAGATGTTGCTTGACCTGCTGAGTTCTTCCGGCAGTTCTGTGTGTGTGGTTGGGAAAAGCAACTGTTTTTTTGAGTCTGGTGGTCCTGGCATGGATGCTACATAGCTTCTTCCCTAATGGGAATGGGACAAACAGCCCATGAGCAGGGTGGGTGGCATCCTTCATGATGTTAAAGGGCTTTTTCCAGCACCTCTCTGTACATACAGTATGTCCTTAATGGTGGGTAGGCTGGTGCCAGTGATGCGATGGCAGTTTTGACTACCTATTATAGAGCTTTCCTCTCCACAGCAATGCAGTTTCTGTATCATGCGGTCAATGTTCCCTCTAATTTGTTGTGACCAGTGTGTGCAAAAATCTTGTGCTGTGCATTTTTTTGTCCAGTAACAACAACATGAGTATACTGAATTTTTAAGTGGAAGTAAACCTGAGGCTATGCCAAGGATAATAAACTATCAAGTCCAGTTTGTCGTTCATTGTTTAAAAGAAATAAAACCACATCAGAAACTGGAAATGTGATAGTGTGGATCGTGAAATATACTTAACGTATCAACAAGATAGAGGGTGACAACCTTTTGTGCAGAGTTCAAATTCCTTTGTGCGCAAGTAACAAAAGATGTGTGTGCGTGCACACACCTTAAAAGGAACATTGCATGCAGTGATACAGCGCATTAGGATTCTATGGTCTAGATCTTCGTAACAGCAGCCTCGAAGTGGAACTTAACCTTTGTGAATCTAATCTGGCTGTTCACAATTACTGCTATTTAAGGACTCCTTTTGCCAAGCTCTGAACATATTAGCCAAGGGTCAAGCACTGAAAACTGCATTCACTCTCTGTTATTGACTCCCACCATTTCAGTCTCTCTGGAATTGGTGCCTCAGGTACAGATTTTGTATACTTTCGTATACAGATTTTGGTACACACCGGCAGAAAATGTATGTGTAAACTGGTGAATAAGGTTTTTTAAATCAATGGCTTAGGCATTTCCACAATTCAACTGAAAGAAATTTCTGCAAGTCAATAGGGTGGAAGTATCACTCAAATCTCCACATCAGCATTTCACGAAATTTTCAAATAACAGATGTTACATGTTCCTTTAGTGAGGAATAACAGGCACAATCAAATACAAACCCTCAATATGTTTTCTTTCAAAACACATTTTACATTTAACATTCAAGATAAATGGACTATTCTGTTCCTGCATGCAACAATACCAAGTTTGGTCTGAAAAGCAGCAAGAAACATTTACACCACAAAAGCAAGGATATAATGATTAAGGAAGCCCAATTTACTGACTCTACCCGCTCTACCCACCCTAATTTCCATCACAACAACTTGATACATGCTGCAGCAAATAACTCATTTCCTAACTCAAAGAAACCTGCAAAGGCATGTTATGTCAGATGGAGTAGTCTCCTTTTAACAGGAAGATCCCATCTTAATTCCAACAAGGACAATTGGCCAGAATTGGCCTATCATAGCATAACCATCTTAAAGACCCTTATCTAAGAAATGATGTGCTGGGGAGAAGGTCTAGAGGAGATTCACGAGAAGGATTTGAGTTTGGGCCTGTACTCGCTGGAGTTTTGAAGAATGAGGGGGATCTCATTGAAACGTATTGAATATTAAAAGGCCTAGATACAGTGGACACAGGGGGGATGTTTCCTACAGTGGAGGAGTCTCAGACCAGAGACTACAGCCTCAGAACAGAAAAACGTTTCTTCAGAACAGAGATGCAGAAATAAAGAGGAATTTCTTTATCGAATCAATAAAATTAATTGGTCAGTCAATGCCATATATGGCTGTGGATTCCACGTCATTGGCTATATTTAAAGAGGAGCTTACGAAGTTTTTGATTAGTAAGTGTGTCAAAGGTTAAGGGGGGAAGACAGGAGAAAGGAGGTGAGAGGGGTAATAAATCAGCCATGATGGAATGGCAGAGTAGACTTGAAGGGTCGAAAGGCTGATGCTGCTTCTATGTCCTGTGGTCTAAGCCATAATGCAAAAATGTACCAGGAATTCTTCACCAACACCTTTCAAGCCCGCAACATCTACTACCTAATAGGTCAAGAAGCAGAATTTCAAAACACCACTAGCACATTGCTGCTAAGTCACACAAACCATCTTGACTTAGATTACATCATTATTTCAATGAAATTCCATCTAAATCCTGAATTCCTCATTGTAGATACTACATAACTTCAGGAGGAAGCTAATCACCAAATGCTCAACAGCAATTAGGAATCGACAATAATCACCGGTTTTACAGTGTTTATTGAGATGTCTCAAAACTTAAAATTATATTAAAAAAAGGAGAAATTACAGAAGGTATTGTCACCATTTACCACTGATTAATTCATGTAAACTGCTAAGTTAGAAGACTGTGAATTCTAGTCCAAGTCAAAAAAGAATTCTATACTATAGTTCCAATGAGGCAATGAGGAAGGGATGCACTGTTGGATATGTCATCTTTCAGATGGCACACTAAATCAAAGGCCTTTTCCCCATTTCAGCCAGGACACCAAATCAAAACCCCTTTCCACATTTCAGCCAGGACACTAAATCAAAGCCCCTTTTCCCATTTCAGCCAGGACATCAAATCAAAGCCCCTTTCCCCATTTCAGTCGGGACGCTGTTTTTGTCCAGTTTGCAGTAATGACTTTGTCTGAAAATTGTTTCATTGACTGTAACGCAATGAGGTGATGACAAACAGTGAATAATGAACACTCCTTTTCTGCTCTATTTTCAACTAAAGCATACCTACAACAGCATGACAGCATTGGTGAGTTACCAGCATCAGATACACTCCAATACTTTCTGAGCAAAGATATTTAAATACTACATTTATAGGGTCCGAGTCTGTAGAGCATGGGAATGGGTTATTTGAACCATAGTGACTTTGTCAACCATCACGCCTGTCTATACTAATCATACTTGTATGCATTAATTCAATTTCCCTCTCTGCCTTGTTCATTAAAGTATCTGTCCAAATGCTTCTTAAATGCTGCAATTGAATTTATGATCACATCAGTAAATCTAGCTCTGCCATAAAAGTCACGCAGGGAGAGAAATGAAATATCGTTCTTTCAATAATTTCTTCAGACCAAACAAGTTTCACCAGTATAATTACTGACAGAAATGTCATCATGGGAAGAACAGCAAACATTACAGTCAGTGCACTATAAAGTATACACTCCGTGACCACTTTATTAGGTACCTCCTGTACCTAATAAAGTGGCCACTGGGTATGCTTATAGTCTTCTGCCGCTGCAGCCCATCCACTTCATGGATTGATGTGCTGTGTGTTCAGAGATGCTCTTCTGCACACCACTGTTGTAACACATGGTGTTGTGTATGTGGCCTGGTTACACAACAATGCTATTAATAAAAACGCTGGAGACGGGAGCGAAGTTTCATGGTTCTTTACTGGCAGAATCCAAACTCGACAACACACATACAGATCAAATACGCGCCTAATAGCCCATGCTCAATATGCGCCTAATAGCTCATGCCACGACGTGTTACTAAGAACATACAGCTGTCCCTTATTATAATGTAGGCTATACGGTACACAAGGTAATTTTCTGTTGCCTCCATGTCAGCTTGAAACAATCTGGCCATTCTCCTTTGAGCTCTCTCAGTAACAAGACATTTTACAGAACTGCCATTCACTGGATCTTTTTTGGCTCCTACACCATTCTCTGTTAATTCTTGAGATAGTTGTGCATGAAAATCCCAGGAGATCAGCAGTTTCTGAGATACACAAACCACCCCAGTCATTCCACAATCAAAGTAACTTATATCACAGCTCTGATGTTTGGTCTGACAACAACTGAACCTCTTGACCATGTCTGCATGCTTTTATGCATTGAGTTGCTACCACATAATCGGCTGATTACATATTTGCATTAACAAGTAGCTATATAGAGGTACCTAATAAACTAGCCACTGAGTGTAGGCTTTCCTCTAGATCAAGGGTTCCCAGCCCTTTTCTGCCATGAACCTATACCATTAAACAAGGGGTCTGTGGACCCCAGCGGGGAACCCCGGCTCTAGATAAATAAATTTGCAGCATTAACGAAGAGGTCAAGAAGCTTATCCAATTGCAATTAAGACTGAAGGGAGGTGGCATAGAGGTCATTTTATAGTCAGATAAACTTGGGAAAGGGGGTAAAAAAGACAATCATTTAAAACTAGAATAAAAAGAAAATCGGAACTGATGTGAGGAAATCATTCAGACAAACTGATGATCCAGCAAGAAATCAAAGTCTAGTTGGGACAGAGTATGTTAAAAACTTTGTCATCAAAACTTGCTGTTGTGGAGAATGGCAGCATCTCTAGGAAGAGGTACAGTCGACGTTTCGGGCCGAGACCCTTCTTCAGGACAAACTGAAGAGTCTTACTAGCTCTTCCTTCAGTTAGTCCTGGCAAAGCGTCTCGGCCCGAAACATCGACTGTACCTGTTTCTAGAGATGCTGCCTGGCCTGCTGCGTTCACCAGCAACTTTGATGTGTGTTGCTTGAATTTCCAGCATCTGTGGAATTCCTTGTGCTGTGCAGAATGTTAGATTGACTCCAGAAGGATAAGTGCCTTTGTCTACAAGTATTTGAAGCTTTTACCTGTGTTACAAGAGAAAATTAGGTTGTAATATAACGAAGATGCAGAAGATTAAGTTAGTTAGAAACTTCAGCTTTGTACATGTCTCACAATATATCGGAAGCAGATCAAGTATTACACAAGGTAGTTTATTCTGATAGGTTATCAGAGCTTGATCAAAGGTTAATAATTCCACCAACCACAGATCAAAGTACTGGGCAATATTAAATAAAAGCTTCAAAGTTTAAATGGAAGGATGTAGAAGTTTTACAAAGTCTGGAGGTAACATACACTTATTGTGTTTGTTATTACACAAACCAATCTTCCGTCCTTGGACTCACTACATCACACAAACCAATCTTCTGTCCTTGGACTCACTTTACACCGCACGTTGTTGGAGCAGTGCTGCCAGGATAATCAAGGACACGACCCACCCAGCCAACACACTTTTCACCCCTCTTTCCTCCGGGAGAAGGCTCAGGAGCTTGAAGATTCGTACGGCCAGATTCGGGAACAGCTTCTTTCCAACTGTGATAAGACTGCTGAACGGATCCTGACCCGGATCTGGGCCGTACCCTCCAAATATCTGGACCTGCCTCTCAGCTTTTTTTTTACACTACCTTACTTTCCCTTTTCTGTTTTCTATTTATGATTTATAATTTAAATTTTTAATATTTACTATTGATTTGTACTCCAGGGAGCGCAAAGCGCAGTATCAAATATCGCTGTGATGATTGTACGTTCTAGTATCAATTGTTTGGCGACAATAAAGTATAAAGTATGTTGGAAAGTATGTATTTGGCAAAAGCTAAAAATTAAAAATGTCTAGAAGGCAGAAACAAAGTACAAGAAAAAACTAAATTGGAGATTAACAGAACCAGATTGTTGGTTGAAACATGGAAGCTGTGAGTAATTTAATCAAAAACACATAAGATTCTGCAGATGCTGGAAATTCGGAGTAACACACACAAAATGCTGGAGGAACTCAGCAGGTCAGGATGCATCAATGGAAGTGAATACATAGTCGAATGTTTCAGGCAGAGACCCTATATCACGACTAGAAAGGAAGGGGGAAAGAAACCAGAATAAGAAGGTGGGGAGAAGGGAATCAGTACTAGCCAGAAAGTGACAGGTAAAGCCAGGTGGCTGCAGGAGAGGGAATGAAGTAAAAAGCTGGGAGTGATAGATGGAAAAAGTAAAGGGCTGGAGAGGAAAAAATCTGACAGGAGAGGAGAGTTGACATGGGAGAAAAGGAAAGAGTGACACTAAGGTGAAATGATAGGCAGTTAAGAAGAGAAAAGGTAACAGAGGGCCAGAATGGAGAATTGAAGAAGAGGGAAGGTCAGGGGTAAAATAACTGGAAGTTGTAGAAATCAAAGTTCATGCCATCAAGTTGGAGGCTACCCAGATGGAAAATGAGGTGTTATTCCTCCAACTTGAAAGTGGCCTCATCATGGCAGTAGAGGAGGCCATGGACTGTCAGGTCCGAATGGGAATAGGAATTAGAATTAAAAAGGTTGATCATCAGGAAATCCTGGTTTTTGCAGATGGAGCAAAGGTGCTCAACAAGGGAATCATGGAGGGAGCAATTCCTATGGGAAGTGGACAGTGGGAGCGAGGTAGGATCTTGTTGAATATGGCAGAAGTTGCAAAGAATGATATGCTGGGTGTGGAGGCTCATGGGGTGGTAGGTGAGAACAAAAGAAGCTATCTATCCCCGTTAAGGCACTGGGAAGATCAGAATCCAAATCAGGTTTATTATCACCAGCATGTGACGTGAAATTTGTTAACTGAGCAGCAGCAGTTCAATGCAATACATAATCTAGCAGAGAGAAACAAATAATAAATAAAATAAAAATAATAATAATAAGCAAGTAAATCAATTATGTATATTGAATAGATTACAAAAAAGTGCAAAAACAGAAATACTGTATATTAAAAAAAAGTGAGGTAGTGTTCAAAGCTTCAATGTCCATTTAGGAATTGGATGGCAGAGGGGAAGAAGCTGTTCCTGAATCGCTGAATGTGTGCCTTCAGGCTTCTGTGCCTCCTTCCCAATGGTAACAATGAGAAAAGGGCATGCCCTGGGTGCTGGAGGTCCTTAATAATGGACGTTGCCCCTCTGAGACACTGCTCCCTAAAGACGTCCTGGGTACTTTGTGGGCTAGTACCCAAGATGGAGCTGACTAGATTTACAACCTTTTGTAGCTTCTTTCGGTCCTGTGCAGTAGCCCCTCCATACCAAACAGTGACGCAGCCTGTCAGAATGCTCTCCTCGGGTGAGGGGAGATGTTCGGAAAATGGAGGAGATGCAGGTGAGGGTAGCATCAATAGCAGATGAAGGGAAACCACGTTCTTTGAAGAAAGAAGACATCTCTGATGTCCTAGAAAAGAAAGTCTCACCTTGAGAAAAGATGTGGCAGAGAAGGGAATGCACCTTTATAGCAGATGGTTGTTGAAGGTATCGTCAAGATAGCTGTAGGTGTCAGTAGGTTTATAAAAGGTATCAGTAGACAGTTTGTCTCCAGAGATGGAGACAGGGAGATTGAGAAAGGGGAGAAGCCATCAGAGGTACCCCTGGACCTGAAGGGGAGAGGTTAATTTGACCAAGATGTTTTAGTTATCATTTTGCTCCAGTACTTGAAACATACGTTTGTAATTCTCATTTTGAAAGAAATGCTGATGTGGAAATCTGAAATATTAAGAGAAAGCATTAGAGATAATCAACAGACCAGGCAACATCTCTGGAGAGAGAAAATCCGAGTTATTGTTACAAGAGGATCAGAACTGGTCACTTCTGAGACAAACAGGAGCATTTAATGATTTCAGATAAGCAGCCTCTCATGTGTGTCAGACCTCACCAAGGTCATCCACTTTGGTCGGTCTTTTCTCTCTTCATAGATGCTACTTGATCTTCTTGCATTCCCTTTGTGTTTCAGATTTCCAGCAACTGGTGTGCTCTGCTTCTCACATTTCCAGCACTGTTTTTAGCTCTCCTCTGCACAGTTCATATCCCTCCAATTACACCTTGAGATTCTGTTAGTTCTGACCAACAAGCATTCACCACCTCTATAAGGTGGCACCAACAGCATTCACCTGGTGTCCATACAATTGCCGACACGCACAGTGGCCACTTTATTAGGTACCTCCTATATCTAATAAAGTGGCCACTGAGTGTATGTCCGTGGTCTTCTGCTGCTGTAGCCCATCCACTTCAAGGTTCGATATGTTGTGCATTCAGGGATGCTCTTCTGCGCACCACTGTGGTAATGCATGGTTACTTGAGTTACTGTCACATTCCTGTCAGCTTGAACCAATCTGGCCATTCTCCTCCGACCCTTCTCATTAACAATGCAGCACACACAAAATGCTGAAGGAATTCAGCAGGCCAGGCAGCATATATGAAAAACAGTACAGTTGCCGTTTCAGGCCAAGACCCTTCATCAGGACTGGAAAAAAAAGATGAAAAGTTAGAGTAAGGAGGTGGGAGGAGGAGAGGAAGAAGCACAAGGTGGCAGGAGTTAGGTGAAACCAGGAGAAAGGAAGGGGTGAAGTAGAGAGCTGGGAAGTTGATTGGTGAAAGAGATAAAGGGCTAGAGGAGGAGAAGTCCGATAGGAGAGGGTAGAAGACCATAGAAGAAAAGGAAGGAGGAATAGCACCATAGGAAGATGATGGGCAGGTAAGGAGATAAGGTGAGAGAGGGAAACAGGAACGGGGAATGGTGGGGGGGGTGGCGGGGCAGGGAGACAAAAAGAAGTTAGTGATACTCTCTCATTAACAAGGTGTTTTCACCCACAGAGCTACCACTCGCTGGATGATTTTTTTTTGTTTTTCACACCATTCTCTGTAAACTTGAGGCTGCTAGTTCATGAAAATCCCAGATCAGTAGTTTCTGAGGTACCCAAACCAGCCCACCTGGCACCAAAATCATTCCACAGCCAATGTCACTTAGATCACATTTCTTCCTCCATTCTAATGTTTGGTCTGAACAACAACTGAACCTCTTGACCATGTCTGCATGCTTTTATGCACTGAGTTGCTGCCACAGGATCAGCTGATTAGATATTTGTATTAACAAGCATGTGTGCCGGCATACCTAATAAAGCGGCCACTAAGTGTACAGCTCTTGTTCCCTCCACTCATCCTATAACATGCACATCTTCACATTTTTCCAGTTCCGATAAAAAGTTATCAACCCCGAAAACTTTAATTCTTTTGACACAAATGCTGTCTGATCTGCTGAGTATCTCCAGCATTTTCTGCTTTAATTCCAAATTATTTGATTTTGTTTTAAAATACTGCCTACAAACAATTTACTGATTAAAATGGAGAAATCAGAAATGCTCATTATTAGATCAAGCAGCAACTGTTAAGAAAAAAGTGTTTTTTTTTGTCGATCACATTTAACATCATGAATGGATTAGTTACCCTCTCTCGTTGAGCTGATCATTCTCTGGCACAATTGCTGCATCACTTTTGCTTGCCTCTTCTCAGCCTGTACATAAAAGGTCTTGCTATTTCACTTGTCGATAAGGTGCAAAAGAAATTAAACATTTTGCAATACGGAAAGATCCCCACTTCTAACCTGATGAAAGAAAGAAGGTCACTGAATAAAAAGCAGATGGCTAGACCTAGACAGTATCCTAAAGAGTAGTTTTCCATGATGAAATGAAGTGGAATGATTAACCTCCAAAAAGCACACCCATTTTCTGAAATATCACTGTAGTCAGGGCTACAGGCACTCACCGAGGGTGAGACTAGAACTTGAGCTCATGGGTTAAGGGTGAAAGGTGAAATACTTAAGAGGAACATAAGGGGGAACTTCCAATGAGCCAACTGCCCGGCAAATCACCCACTTAACCCTAGCCTAATCACAAGACAATTTACCTACTAACCAGGTAAGTCTTTGGACTGTGGGAGGAAACCGGAGCACTTGGAGGAAACCCATTCACACAAGGGAAAGACATACAACCTTCCTCACAGAAGCTGCCGGAATTGAATGTCGAACTCTCACACTCTGAGCTGTAATAGCATCGCGCTAACCACTATGCTATCATGGCACCCCTGTCTTATCAATGCTCCCGATTCCAGCATCTTCAGTATCTGTGTCTTCTGACCATCCAGTGCCCATCTATATTCCACTTACCAACACCTGGCCAATGCCCATCTAGGTCTTGCGATTCAAGTGCTCATCCCTCACACGCATGCTCATTAAGCAAAACAGAATAGTACAAAGGATCACCAGGAAGGGCTGCAAATGGCACTATCTAATTTTGTCAATTTCATGACCACCTTTCCTCTGTTTCTGATAAAAGCAGCAGAAATTCTAGCCTTATTTATTACAACATGGGAGTCATTCTCCATATCAGGTAGAGCAAATCAACGAGCCCTACCCCCGTTCCTACACTGCCCTGTAATCCTGCACCTTATCCTCTCTCTCAGGCCATCAACTCCATTTACTGTTTAATTATTTCCCTACACTGAGGGATAAGTTAACAATAGCGGGTTATCCTCGCAACGCTGTTACAGTGCTAGCGACCCAGGTTCAATTCCCACCACTGTGTAAGGAGTTTGTACGTTTTCCGCAGTGACCACGTGGGTTTCCTCAGGGTGCTCTGGTTTCCTCCATTTTCAAAGTTGTATGGGTTAGTAGGTTAATTGGTGACATGGGTGTAAATGTAAGTGGCGGGATGGAGATACGTCTCTACCAAAGGAGGTGTGAGCCACTCCTTCCCTCTACTAGCCTGCAGGTCACCCTTGGACAAGGTGAGTACCTGCTTAATCCCCCGATCAGAGTCATGTGAAACCACGGGAGCAGGTGGTGGCTGGTTCGTATGAACAGCCGGTGCGTATCACAAGTTCTGGTTATGCGACCACTGACACCAGGCAGGCAATCTCTGAAGAGTATTGATAAGGACTGGGGTCACCTGTCTTATAGTGACACTGCCCAGTAGAAGGCAATGGCAAACCACTTCTGTAGAAAAAATTGCTAAGAACAATCATGCTTACCCATATCATATGACATGGCACATCATGAACGAATGAATGGGTGTAAATGGGCAGTTGGGCCAGTTGCCCTGCTGTATCTCTTAAAGCCTTACAAGTGCATCTTTAGGAAATAGGAGTATCCTGCAAAAATTTATGGATGCACAGTGGAAATATGAAAATTCCTCAGAGACAGTACCTGAGGCCAGGAGCTCGCCCTGAGACAAAGTCTTAACTGCAGCACCACTGTTGGATTTCTTTTGTACTTCAAATTCCTCTTATCTTTTGCATCTGTTCTGCCGATTGCATGCAACCTTTTTTTAAAAAAATAATTTAAGGGGTGTCGGCTTTGCAGGCTAAGACAGTATTTAATTATTTATCCCTAATTGCCTGTGAGAAGATGGTGGTGAGCTGTCTCCTTGAACTGTGGGTTTACCCACAATATTGCTAAGGAAAAGTTCCAGAATCCTGACCCAGCAACAGTGAAGGAACAGTCCTATATCTCCAACCCAAGACAGTGTGTAGCTCGAGGGGCAACTTCTATGTGTTGGTATTCCCATGGTTTAGCTGCCCTTGTCCTCCAAGCTGGCAGAGGTTTTCCCTATGGAAAATGTTGTCTGAGGAATGTTGGGGAGTTGCTGCAATGTCCCCCGTGGATGGTATACACAGCCGCTGCTGGTGAAATGAGTGAATGGCTGTGGGTGTCTATCAAGCAGGCTGTTAGGTGCGGTAAGGTGGGTTCACCGAAACAAGAGGAAATCCAACTCTGGTCGTTCCTACATAGCCAGACCACATGGACAAAACACCAGACTTTTGAGAAGTGCATTGTTAAAAGGCAACATGGAGGTGCTGAGAACGCTTATCCACTCTCTGCAAGCACAGCCAATAGCTGATTCCAGACAACCTGGCCTGAAACCTTCAAACAGCGAGCTTCATTAAAAGTAGGGGTTCGCAACTTTTTTATGCCATGGACCCCTACCATTTACTGAGGGGTCCGTGGACCCAACGCTGGGAACACCTGACTAGCAGCAACTTCGTATTCATCCTGAAACCAGTAAACATGGACCCACACTTTCAATAAAAGTGAGAAAAAGAACAAGTTAGACCAGAATATTGAACATAGGGTCAGTTATGGGTGGAGAAAGGGATAAAAAAAAGTAGAGAACTGATCAAAAGATAGGGAAGAAAAATGAGCCGGAAACATGTGGAAGGAGGGGTGAAAAATAAAAGAGGCAAATAGTACACAAATTACTTGGAGGGAAAATACTTGGGGATCAGAGCTGAGGAGAGTTATATGTCAGGCAAAAGAAATTAAGTACACTTTAACCATATAACAATTACAGCACGGAAACAGGCCATCTCGGCTGCACTTTAATGTGAGACTTTTTCAAAGATGTAATAAACATTAGCAAGAAAAAGTAATACCTAACCAATTTTAGAAAATGCAACACTGTAATATCTCAAATGTAGAAGTTTGTTTCTATCCTCCTCTTCTGAGCCATCTAGGTTTGAAATTTAAAACCTCTCATTAAGCAATTTGCAAAACACTTGTTAAAATAATAGGCTGTTTATGCTCCTTATAAGGTCACAATCATTTAAAAATACTTCAGCAATGAGCATTGCTCCTAAAGAACTAATTGACCCTTTGACCATTCCAACTGCTGCTACCAAATTCATTTTAACATGGGTCAAAAGTTCAAAGTTGAAAGTAAATTTATTATCAAAGTACATATATGTCACCATATACTACCGAGATTCATTTTCCTGTGGTCATTCGCAGTAATTACAAAGAAACACAATAGAATCAATGAAAAACTACAAAGATGAACAACCAATGTGCAAAACACAACAAATTATGCACATATAAAAATAAAAACAAAATAATAATAGATAAGTAAGTAATAACTAATATTGAGAACATGAGTTGTCAAGTCCTTGAGGGTGAGTCCATATGCTATTGAATCAGTTCAGCTTCAAGGTGCATGAAGTTATCCACTCTGGTGCAGAAGCCCGATAATAAATACTCCTGAACCTGGTGGTGTGGGATCTGAGGCTCCCGTATACCTCCTTTCCGGTGGCAGTAGCGAGAAGGGTGCTTGCTCTGGATGATGGGGGTCCTTGAAAAGAGATGCTGCTTTCCTGGGGCAGAGCTCCTTGTAGATGTGCTCACTGGCGGGGAGGGCTTTAACTGTGAGAGACTGGGCTGTATCCACTACTTTTTGTCGGCCTTTTGTAGATCCAAGGGCGTTGGTGTTTTCACACCAGGCCATGATGCAACTAGTCAGCATACACTCCACCATGTGTCGATAGCAGTTTGTCAAAGTTTTAGATGACATGCCCAATCTTTGCAACGTCTAAGAAAATAGAGGCACCATCACTTTGAAATTGGACTTCTGAGCTGGATACAGGACAGATCTTTTGAAAGACAAGGCTGAGGGATTTGAAGTCATTGATTCTCTCGATCTCTGATCCCCTGATGAGGACTGACTCATAGATCTCGGGTTTTCTCCTCTGATAGTCAATAATCGGCTTTTTGTTTTGCTGATATTGAATGAGAGGTTGTGTTAAGACACCATTCAGCTAGATTTTCAATTCCCCTCCTAGATGTTGTATCCTCACCACCTTTGATTTGGCCAACAACAGTAGTGTTGTCAGCAAACTTAAATATGGTATTGGAGCTGTACTTAGCCTCATAATCATAAGTATGAAGCGAGTAGAGCAGGGAGCTAAGCTTTGTGGTGCACCTGTGCTGACGGTGATTGTGGAGGAACTGTTGTTGCCAATCCAAACTGACTGGGGTCTGCAAGGGAGGAAGTTGAGGATCGAGTGCACAAGGAGATATTGAGGCCAAGGTCTTGGAGTTTATTGATTAGTTTGGAGAGGATGATAGTGTTGAATGACAAGCTGTAGTCAACGAAGAGCATCTTGATGTATGCATCTTCACTCTACAGATGTCCCAGGGTTGAATGCAGAGCAAATGGAATGGCATCTGCTGTTGACCTGGTGTAACAATGGGCAAACTGGAGCAGATTCAAGTGGGTCCTCAGGCAGGAGTTGATATACTTCATCACCGAACTCTCAAAGCCCTTCATCACACTGAATTTAAGTGCTACTGTTAGATAGTCAATGAGGCAGTTTCAATGTATGTTATCTCTCTACTACTCACCCAGCAGCAGTCTCAAATGAAAGAAAGTTACTATCCTCTCGATCAACTAAAGGAGCAACAATACGAGTGAAAAAGAATCAAAGAATTGTCTACAGATAGTAGTGATTACCTAGTCCTGGACAACTATAATTAATAACAGATTTTAGAGTACTTGCAGATCTAATAGTGCAGAAAACATCTGAAATATGCCACAGGTGAGAAGTGAATCCAATAGGGAAATCTAAAGTACCACACAATATTCCTGAATTTGGTATCAATCGCACATTCGCAGTATCTGTAAGTTTATTTTAAAGTACAATTAATAAGCATGGAAATATGGAAATAGTTCGTGCTAATATTTGCAGGTAGGTAGAGAGAAGCAAAAGCTCTACAATAAACAAGGATAGGCAACCCAAGTCCATTTGCTCCTATCCAGCACAGGACATTACACCTGCCCATTTCCTCCATCTATTTCGGGTATTACACCCAAGCCCGCTTCCCCCAGGCGCAGAACCCAAGGCTGCATTGCTCAATCTCCCGTTGTACAATTACTGAACCCAATCCCACGTTGCACAGATATTGAATTGAATCCCTCGTCCCCCAGATATTAACTCCCAGCTCCTGTCCCTGTCCCCATTATACATCTTGATCATTAACCAGTACCCCTGACCTTTGCCCGCCAGATCCTTAGATGTTAAGTTCCAGCCTGTGTACGTCTCTTATAGTTTTTCCGAGCCACAGAGCTTCCCCGTGAGTCAGAATCGGCCGGATGGTGGCCGTGAACAGATCACTTACCAAGAAGACGTAGCAGCCGCCCGGCGTGCGCCATCTCCACCACCCGGCCCGGGGTCAGCGCCAATGACAGCCCGAGGACCCGGGAGGAGGGGAGCCCAAGCCCCGCCAGAGTCCAGCCCCCGTACCCCGCACCCCGCCACCCGACAACAACCTCCCCTCGATACCTGCCGCTTATAATTGGTCTATCTTCCTCCAATCCCTGACTCTTGGTCTTACTTCCCTTTCCTTTATTTTTTAACTACAATCGGGCAATCTCTCTGGTCGTCCGAAATTTGGGGCGGGGATCGGCCCTGGCGATCGAATGAGATTCTGGGATTTGTAGTTCAGCAGAGGTTAGAGCCGGACCATCTTTAATAGGTTGTTTCTAGTGAGAGTGGGTGAAGAAGTTTTATTAGAGTTTATAGTGGATAGTGGGATCTTCAGGGTAGTAGTATTAGTCTAATATTGTTTAATCTGATAATTAATGATATTTTGATAGTGTTGGGTCTGGGTTCATTTTGACCTTTATACATTGATGCTGTGGCTCTGTGGAAAAGGGGTGTTAACAACCTATGTGATAAGGTCTGTGTAAACAGCCTTTAATCCTTGGACTGGGGTTTCAAATTTTCTGTTTCTATCAAAATATATGGTTCTTACTCGGAAACATAGTGTGGATTATGTTCGCCTTACTCTGGGTGTTCGCTGTCTAGGGTTCCTATGTTTAAATATTTGAGGCTATGGCTGGATGTTCAGGTTTTTGCTTTTTTTGTTTAGTTTTTAAGTTTTAATTTTACATGACGTACTACTGGGTTATGGTCACTATTACAGTCTGCACCTGGATATGGAGCGATAGAATGTGAATTACATAGGACCATAAGTTTAATGGGTCATATCACCAAGATACTTCTAAGAATTTTGATGACAGGAGCTAAAAGTAAGAAACAAGCTGAAATAGGTAAAGAACAATGTGGTTTTGTACAAGAAACGCAGTATTGATGTTAAGGATACTATCAGAATGAGCTATTCAAGTGCAAAAAGATTTGTTTTATTGACTACACAAAAGCATTTGATAAAGTGAAGCACAATAAGTTATTTGAAATATTACAGAAAACTCTAGATCTAGATTTGAAAGACCTCCACCTAATCAGAAATTTGTACTGGGAACAAATTGCCGCTATAAGACTAGATGGAGAAGTGAGTCAGTTTATGAAAATCAAGAGAGGCGTTAGACAAGGGTGTGTTTTCTCCTCTGATTTATTTAATGTGTACAGTGAAACAATATTACAGAAAATCAGAGACATCTTGGGAATCAAAGTTGGCGGTGAAAACATCAATAATTTCAGATATACAGATGATACTGTGTTAATTGCAAGTACGGAGGAAGAACTACAAAACTTAATCGATACAATTGTTGAAGAAAGTGAAAAAATGGGTCTATCTGTCAATTGCAAAAAGACAGAATGTATGGTGATATCCAAAAAGAAGGAGAATCCTATCTGCCGGCTGAGAATAAACGGGGAAGACATAAAACAAGAACAGAAATTTTGCTACTTAGGAAGCTGGGTGACATCAGATGGCGGGTGCAACATGGACATCAAAAGAAGAATAAGGATGGCAAAAGACACTCTTACGAGAATGAAGAGTATACTGACCAATACTAAACTAGGCATGACAACCTGCCTCAGAGTACTGAATGTTACATTTATCCAGTTATGACATATGGCTCAGAATGTTGGACAATATCTAGTAACATGAGGAAACAAATTGAAGCAGCAGAGATGTGGTTTTTGAGGAGGATGCAAAGAATATCATGGATGAAACGAATATCTAATGAGGATGTCATGAACAGAGCAAACACAAAAAGAGAAATAATATGTGAGGTCATGAAAAGGGAACATAACTTCATTGGACATGTGATTACGAAAGAGGAGTTAGAATGCACAGTAATTATGGGAAAGATTGAAGGGAAGAAAGCAAGAGGAAGGCAAAGAAAAAATAATGTTGGAGACAGCGGCCAGAGATCTGGAAATGAATACCAATGAATTGATCCACTTGACCTGAAACAGGAGTATGTGGACCATGGCAGTCAAAGCTCAAACTGGGCATGGAGGCTGATGATAATGATGGCTGGATGCGAGATTGACTAGATGAACACAAAAAGTTTTTAGAGGATAAACGTAAGCAGGTGATTAACTTTATGTTCTGTATGGCTGGGTATGACTAGGGCACTTCTAGGGGTTTGACAATTTATTGCACTTTAATACGCTATTATCCAGATTATGGTTGTTTGATCTATGTGGAGGCAGCTCGTTTTGTTTTATATAAGTTAGATGTTTTACAGGCCAGTGCCTTAGACTCTGTAGTGGAGCATTCCGGATCACACCTAGAGATGCATTGGGGTTGAATTAGCCGAGATGCCCCTTGATCTGCAGAGAGAAAATTGAGCCTTGCATACTGGACTTACTTAGTAGGATGGGGTGTGTCCCATTGGACCCATTTGGTTTTAATGGATTGTTGGGAATATACCAACAGAATTGGTAAACGCAAACACGAGGAAATCTGCAGATGCTGGAATTTCAAGCAACACACATAAAAGTTGCTGGTGAACGCAGCAGGCCAGGCAGCATCTCTAGGAAGAGGTATAGTCAACGTTTCAGGCCAAGACCCTTCGCCAGGACTAACTGAAAGAAGAGCTAGTAAGAGATTTGAGAGGGGGAGGGGAGATCCAAAATGGTAGGAGGAGGGGGAGGGATGGAGCCAGGAGCTGGACAGTTAATTGGCAAGAGGGATATGAGAGGATCATGGGACTGGAGGCCCAGGGAGAAAGAAAAGGAGGAGGTGGGGAAACCCAGAGGATGGGCAAGGAATGTAGTGAGAGAGACAGAGGGAGAAAAAGGAGAGAGAGAAAAAGAATGTGTGTATATATATAAATAAATAAATAACGGATGGGGTACGAGGGGGAGGTGGGGCATTAGCGGAAGTTTGAGAAGTCAATGTTCATGCCATCAGATCGGAGGCTACCCAGACGGAATATAAGGTGTTGTTCCTCCAACCTGAGTGTGGCTTCATCTTTACAGTAGAGGAGGCCGTGGATAGATATATCACACCTACGCTCTGTCCGCCAGAGAAAGCAGGATCTCCCAGTGGCCACACATTTTAATTCCACGTCCCATTCCCATTCTGATATGTCTATCCATGGCCTCCTCTACTGTAAAGATGAAGCCACACTCAGGTTGGAGGACCAACACCTTATATTCCGTCTGGGTAGTCTCCAACCTGATGGCATGAACATTGACTTCTCAAATTTTTGCTAATGCCCCACGTCCCCCTCGTACCCCATCCGTTAGTTATTTATTTATTTATATACACATATTCTTTTTCTCTCTCTCCTTTTTCTCCCTCTGTCCCTCTCACTATACCCCTTGCCCATCCTCTGGGCTTCTCCCCTCCCCCCTTTTTTTCTCCCTAGTCCTCCTGTCCTATGATCCTCTCGTATCCCTTTTGCCGATCAACTGTCCAGCTCTTGGCTCCATCCCTCCCCCTCCTGTCTTCTCCTATCATTTTGTATCTCCCCCTCCCCCTCCCACTTTCAAATCTCTTACTAGCTCTTCTTTCAGTTAGTCCTGACGAAGGGTCTGGGCACAAAACGTCGACCGTACCTCTTCCTGTAGATGCTGCCTGGCCCGCTACGTTCACCAGCAACTTTTATGTGTGTTGGTTGAACAGAATTGGTAAATAATTTGGGTGGATAATTAGGGAATATGGGAGTAGAGTCTCGGGGATTTGCGGATTAGCCCAACTAGCCTGGCCAGGAGTTCCGATGTAGAAATTTCCAGATGTGGGAATAGATTTGACGGGATGGACAGAGTGTTGTAGGCGGTGAGAGGGTGTCTGGTCATTTAAGACAGCAGTATTTTTTCCTTTTTTGCCTATCTTTACAGATGGTTCTAAAGACCCAGTTAGTAACCGGGTGGACTCAGAGATATTTATCCCCTGGTTTAATGTTGAGGTGGGGAAAAGGCCGATAGATGGGTTGTCTGTTAGCCAGCAGAAAAGGTGCTGCCTGAATCTTAGTGTGGATTCCATCCATCTCAAGGGACAGTGAATATGGTTTTTAACCCCACAACTACTCCAAGAAAAAAGTGAGGACAACAACAACCACTGTGGCTGTTTTTATTTAAATAAATCCTGTGACTCCATCAATCACAGGGGATAAAGAACTGAAATACAATTACCCACAGAAATTTGTCATCATTTTACCTTTGCTTCAAGATGGTAACAAACTATGATCCTAACCAATTACAAATATGATTCTGACTTCTTTCCCTTTCCTTTCCAGTCCTGATGGAGGGTCTCAGCCCAAAATGGTGACTCTTTATTCATTTCCATAGATGCTGCCTGACCTGTTGAATTCCTTCAGCATTTTGTGTGTGTTGCTCTGGATTTCCAGTATCTGCAGAATCTCTTGTGGTTATGATCCTAACCATCTCTGCGACAGAGCCCATTTCAGTAAAGACTGGTGTCAAACAAATCTACATCATGGATGCGCACACAAAATGCTGGTGGAGCTCAGCTGGTCAGGCAGCATCTATGGAGGGTAACGAACAGTCAGCATTAAGGTCTGTTTATTTCCCTCTGTAGATGCTGCCTGACCCATTGACTTCCTCCAGCATTTTCTGTGTTGCTCCAGACTCCCAGCCGTCTGTTGAATCTCTTGTCTCTATGACTTGCTGCTTCATTTGATACAATATTTTGTTCAATCTTTCTCGCTGCAATGTTGCATTCTCTGCAGTGGTGGAACTAATCTTCAGAACAAATGTGAAACTCTTCAACCAATAGTGAGTACATTTCAGAATCAACATTACCCAAACCTCAATCATTGAAGTAAATTATGGAGATGATACTTGTGTTTGCACGGTATTAGAGTTCCGAGCTTGAGGTATTTCATTCTGTAAAGTAAACAAGAGAAAGGGACTTAGTCAACGTCCCTGAGACAAAAGTACCAATTTTTTTGACACTACACACCACAACCCTCTGACAATCAAGTTTCCAAATATATAGGATTGCTTTTATGTTTATATTTAATATGTTTTCCTTGTCTTTTTTATACTTAATGCATTTTTTATATTGCATCAGATCAGAGAAACAATTATTTCACTCTTCTTTACCCTGGTGTACTGAAGATTGACAATTAACAATCTTGAATACAAGGAGCAATCTCTCTACAGATCTCAATGTGGAAATTCACCATTGCTTTTGGTTAATTTAAGAGAAAGGGTGTTTTGAAGATTAAAACCTAAGACCTGGCACAAAATTCAGGGACTATGGGGCTGCGGTGATCCCTGTCCAATGTCAGTGAGACCTGAACTTCCTTCACTGGGTATCAAATGATACCTGACAGATATGCCCAGCTGCATGAAACTTTGGTCAGGCCACACTTGGAGTATTGTGCGCCGTCCTGTTCACTGCATTACAGGAAAGAAGATGAGGCTTTAGAGCTGGTGCAGAAGAAACTGCCTGGATTATAGAGTAGTAGCTATAAGCAGCAGTTGGACGGAATTGAAGTTGGAGCATCAGCGGATGAGTGAGCATCCTGATAGAGGTCTGTACTGCTATGAGGGGCATTAGTGCAAGTGATTTTGCAGATGCTGGACATCTTGAGCAACACACACAAAATTCTGGAATGACTTGTCAAGTCAGGCAGCATTTCTGGCAGGGAAGGGATGGTGATGCCATCGAATATCAAAGGAAAGTGGTCACCCCCTCTTGTGCTGGGGCTGGTCACTGCCTGGCAGTTTAATAGCATCAACGTCACTTTCTACCCATCAATCCAGACCAAATATCAACTAGGACTTGCCACTTGGCTGCATCACTTGCTAAGGAATTGCAAATGGCATTGAGAGTTATGTATTCTGCAAATATTGCAACTTCTGATCATTTTATGGATGGAAGATTATTGATGAAGCAGCTGAAGATAGTTGAGGTTGGGGCAGTTCTCAAGAACTCCTCCAGTCAGGATTTGGGACAGAGGTGACAAAAAGTAGATAATCAGGTGGTAATTAGCAGCTAAGGATTTGTCCTGTTCCACATACATGACTATTTCCTATATGGTTGAGTAAATTTCAGTCCTGTAACTTTACTGGGTAGAGGCATGGCTGGTTTGGTGCATGGATCTTTGGTGCCACACTTTTAATGTTATCTGGTCTGGTGGGTTTTGCTGTATCCATTTCCTGACATTGTGTGGAGCGAATCAAATTGACTGGAGACTGACGTCTGTCACATGAGGAAAGCAAGAGGGATCGCATATTTGGCACTCCTGACTGAACTTTGCTTCAGCCTTTGCTTTAGTACTCATGTGCAGGACCCTGATATCATGCTCTTGGAGCTATTTAATTGCCTAATCATCATTCAGGACCAGGCATAGTGAATTAATAGAAGATAGGACATTACAGTGCAATACAGGCCCTTTAGCCCACGATGTTGTGCGGACCATTTAACCTACTCTGAGATCAATCTAACCCTTCCCTCCTGCATACTTCTCCGCTTTTATATCATCCATGTTATTATTAAAGGGTTTCTTAACTGTCCCTATGTCAGTACCTCCAGTTGAACTTCGTCTTTTTATGTGTTTTCCCCCAACCATCAGTCTGTGGTTTTGTATTGCCATGTGCTCTTGTTTGTTTTTCTTTCCCCATCTCCTGCTCTACTCCGGCCCCTGTATTACTGAGCACTCCGCCTCTCACCTGTTTCTCATTATTACCTGTTTTGCTGCCACTTCTGTCTCATTGTGCTCCACCTATCATCTGCTTATTGCTCAGTGGATTTCAGTCCTGTGTTTCCTCTTGTTTGTCGCCAGATTTTCCTAAGCCCTTCCAGCATTAGTATCTGTACTACCTCTGTCTGAATATCGACTCTGCCTGTTTCCTGATTCTGGTCTTTGGATTTCTCTGGATCTCTGCCTGAAATTTGATGCTGACTTTGTTTGCACCTCGGGATTTGTTACTCAATTAATATCACTGTGTGTATAGTACTGGCTCTGCGATTGGATCTCTGCTGCAGCGTCCTAATGTATCTGCCTCTACCATTACTCCTGGCATCCACCACTCTGTTTTTCACAAAAACAACTTGCCTCTGATATCCCCACCCCCACTGTACTTCCCTCCAATCAATTTTAAATTATGCTGTCTTGTATTAGCCATTTCCACACTGGGGAAAATGTCTCTTGCTATTCACTCAATCTATGCTTTGTACACCTCTATCAAGTCACCACTCATTCTCCTTCTCTCCAAAGAGAAAAGTCCTATCTCAATCAACCTATCCTCATTTGATATGCCCTGCAGTCCATACAGCATCCTGACAAATTTTCTTTGCACCCTTTCTGAAGCTCCCACATCCATCCTATAATGAAGTGATCAGAACTGAACACAATATTCTAATTGTGGTCTAACCAGGGTCTTGTAGAGCTGCAACATTAGCCAAGGATTTAAGCTCAATCCTCCCAACTAATGAAAGGCAACACACCAAGTGCCTTCTTAACAATCCTATCAATATGCATAGAAACTTAAACTAATTGCTTGATTGTGAGATCACTTATGCTGTTTAATAAAACACGCAAAGAGCTGGAGAGAACAGAAGTGTAACAGGCGGCTTCTGTTGAGGGAAATAACAGTTGAAGTTTCAGGTCAAGTAACAGCCTGTATTCACTCTCTTCCATCTATCAGTCAAAGTACAAAGTAAATTTATTATCAAAGTACATACTGTATATGTCACAATATACAACCCTGAGATTCATTTTCTTATGGGCATACCCAATACACCCATGGAATTATAACCATAACAGAATAAAGGGTCTCAACTGGAAATGTTGACTGTCCATTTCCCTCCATAGGTACCACTTGGCCCATTAAATTCACCCAGCAGTTTGTTTTAGTGCTTGAGTTTCAGCAATTCTCATGTGAAGGAGCAGATATCATCCATAAAAAGATATAAAAGAAATGCTGAAATCACTCAATGGATCAGACAACATCCCAGGAAAGAGAAAAATGTGTCCCTCTGACCCTAATAGTGTCAAGGAAACAACCTCTCCCTCAATGTCGCAAGAACAAAGGAGCTGGTTGTGGACTACAGGTGGAGTGGAGACGAGTTAACCTCTATTGACTTCAATAGATCTGGGGTTGAGAGGGTAATCAGTTTTAAGTTCCTTGGCATGCACATCACCGAGGACCTCACGTGGTCTGTACGCACCAGCACCTCCTTCACCTCAGACGGTTGAGGAAGATTGGTATGGGCCCCCAAATCCTAGGAAGTTTCTACAGGGGCACAATTGAGAGCACCCTAACTGGCTGCATCACTGCCTGGTATGGGAACTGTACCTTCCTTAATCGCAGGACTCTGCGAAGAGTGGGGCGGACAGCCCAGCGCATCTGTAGTTGTGAAGTTTCCATGATTCAGGACATTTACAAAGCCAGGTGTGAGAAAAGGGCCTGAAAGATCATTGGGGACCTGTGTCACCCCAACCACAACCTATTCCAGCTGCAACTATCCAGGAAGGAAACGGTATCACAGCATAAAAGCCAGGACCAACAGGCTCCAGGACAGCTTCTTCCACCAGGCCATCAGACTGATTAACTCGCGCTGATTTGAGTGTATTTCTATGTTACATTAATTGTTCTATTTATTATAAGTTACTATGATTGCACATTGCGCATTTAGACAGAAACGTAACGTAAAGATTTTTACTCCTCATGTATGTGAAGGATATAAGAGATAAAGTCAATTCAATTCAACAATGTATACTCCATCTGTCTTGCTGCCTGACCTACAGAATGTTGCTTCCTTTTCCTCCTTTTATTCCATCTTTGTAAAATTTATGTGTTTTCAATATAAAATTAGCACCCCAATTTGAACAGGTAGCATCTATGGAACAGAGTGAATAGTCGGCGTTTTCGGCTGTGGTCCTTCATCAGGTCCGGAAAAAAAGATGGGAAGTCAGTGTAAGAAGGTGGGGGGAGGGGAGAAAGGTGGTAGGTGATATCAGGAGAGGGGTCGGAGGTGAAGTAAAGAGCTGGGAAGTTGATTAGTGAAAGAGATAAAGAGCTGGAGAAGGGAGAATCTGATAGGAGAGGACAGAAGGCCATGGAAGAAAGAAAAGGGGAAGGAGCACCAGAGGGAGGTGATGTGGAAGTAAGGAGATAAAGTGGGAGAGAGAAACAGAAATGGGGAATGATGAAGGGGGGCGAATTACTGGAAGCTTGAGAATCAATGTTCATGCCATCAGGTTGGAGGTTACCCTGATGGAATACGTATAAGGTGTCACTCCTCCAACCTGTGTGGCCTCATCACAGCAGTAGGTTCACAGCGGTGACTCCAAAGCAACTTCCAAATAGCAAACACTGCATCTTCCCTGCTAGTCTCAGTTGCCCACATTCTTCCCGTATCCCTCCAACACCCTCCCCTTCATGACATTCCAAAATGCATCACCGTACATGTATCTGTATTTGCCACTCGTTAGCCCAGTTCCCTCACTGATCAAGATCTGTTGGCTCCTACACCGGCAAAAATCTTCCCATCATCAAGGACATCTTCAAAAGGCAGAGCCACAATTCGGCCATATAAAGGACATGCTCTCTTCTCCTTACTACCATCAGGACTGAGTTACAGGAGCCCAAGGACCGAACAGCTTCTTTCTATCTGTCATCAGATTCTGAACAGTCTACAAACCTATGATCATGACCTTGCTTTTCCCATTTAGCATGATTTATTTATTTATAAATGGGTTGAAGCAAGGCAGATGGAGTTTGATGAAGACAAGTTCGAGCTCTTGCCCTTCAGGAGGACCAGCCATGGTGGTAAGTGGTAGGGCACAAGAGTATAGTAGAGCAGAGGAACCTAGGAATATAGATCCGTAGTTCATGGTGGATAGGATTATGGAAAAGGCTATTGGCACGTTGGCCTTCATGGTCAGGGTATTGAGTGCGGAGTTGGGATGTTGTATTGAGGTTGTATAGGACATTAGTGAGTCCTAATTTGAGGTATTGTGTGCAGTTTTGGTTGCCTCTTACGGGAAGCACATCAGCAGGCTTGAAAGGGTGCAGACAAAATTCACAAAGATGTTGCCAGGACTTGAGTTGTAGGGAAAGGTGCTTTATCCCCTGGAGCATAGAAAAATGAGGGGAGATCTAATAAAGGTGTACAGAATTATGAAGGATATAGACAGAGTAAATGCAAGCAGGCTTCTTCCACTGAGGTTACATGAAACTGGAACTGGAGGTCATGGGTTCAGGGTGAAAGGTGAAATGTTTGAGTGGGGGGACTTCTTCAGTCAGAGGGTGGTGAAAGTGTGGAATGAGATGCCAGCAGAATTGGTAGATGTGGGTTTGATTTCCACATTTAAGAGAAATTTGGATGAGAGTATATGAGTACTATGGAGCTTTATGGTCTGGTTGAAGGTCTATGGGACTTGGAAGATTAATGCCATGGACTAGATGGGCTGAAGGGTCTGTTCCTGTGCTGTAGTGTTCTGTGACATTCTGTAACTAATCTGTTTGCTTAAGATTCCAGCATCTTCAGTCCCTAGTGCTTGCTAACTTCAACTTTCAAAATTGTTTAATGTTATTTCCAGTACCCAAGTGTAAAGGAGAAAAAAAATTTTCCAGATTCAATGCAATAACATAAAAACACCATAAGATAAAGAACACAATAATAAGGAAAACACAATATATATAAATATAAAATGCTGGTGGAACACAGCAGGCCAGACAGCATCTATAGGAAGAACAGTCGGCGTTTCGGATTGAACCCCTTAGTCAGGACCTGAAACACCTTCATCTTTGTGAATTTCCAGCATCTGCAGATCTTCTCGTGTTTGCATATATATAAATATATAAGCTAGCTTATATACATTATATACAATAGGCACAGGAGTATATAAGGTGACTGACAAAAACTATTAAAGTAGTGGTTGTGGGTTGAGGAGGAGTGGGCTTGTAGAGCAGGTGTTGATCAGCCTTACCGCCTGGGGAAAGTAACAATTTTTGATAAACAGTTTGTTTGTTCTAGGAATTCAGCATCCCCAGCCTCGTGTGTTTCCTAACTTGATGATTAGTTTGTTTCCTCCAAGATTCCAGCATCTGATCGCAGCATATTCTACCTGCTAACGTGATAACCAATTGGTAGCGTGCACAGTGCAGCCTGGGAGTTGTAGTGCGCAGGGGCTGGACTACATTTCCCAGAGTGGGGAAGGGGACGGAACGGCGTGTGGGGGGAAGGTGAGTTCGGCCGGCCCGCCTGCAAGGAAGTGGGGGGTGTGGCGATGTGGCAAGGGCTGTTTGGACTCCTAACTTTAAGGCTCAGGATCGGGGGAGGTGCACAGCTGCACCGTCGGCTGTGCACGTTAGGCAGCGGGAAGTTCAGCGCAGGCATGGAGGCAGCGGCGAAGCAGAAGGCTGGCTACATGGCCGTGGACAACCATGTGCAGGTGAGCCGAGCCGCCTCCGGCTTTAGCTACCACTGGGGGTTGCAAGGAATGGGGGGAGGTAAGTTTGGAGTGGGGTTGTTGGGACGAGGAGAGAGTGTATGGTGGGTGAGGGGGCATTGGAGGGGTTGGAATGGAGTGAGGTGAGTTAAATAGGGAATGGAGTAGAGGGTTATTTTTGGGATGCTCTGGAAGGTGAGTGAAGATATGGAATGGGGTTTTGGAGGGTGACTTACGAAAGGGTTTCTAGCGGCGAGAGGGTATGATTGGCCTTAGGAGTGGATAGTTGAAGTTGGTGGGATGTATGCTATGCGTGTTGCGACGCCCTGTATTGGTGTCCTGTGTGTATATGTTCTCCAGTGGCGTGCTGGATATGGGTGGGTGAGTTGCTGGGATGGATACTTGTAAAGCTTCAAGAATACCGCACGCATAAACAAATCAGGAATGAGAAAAGTTTGTTAACATTTGAGAATGACTGTTACTTGTTCCAATATGGCGCAAATGTACAGCAATTGCTCACGCTGCCACCTCTCTGCTTCCATGCTATGTACGCTTATCCCAGTTGCACTAACTAGAGGATCTGAACATTGGTTTTACTGATAGGGGAAACGTGGCTGAATCCTATTCTAATAACAAACAAGAGAAAATTTGCAGATGCTGGAAATCTGAGCAACACACACAGAGAATGTTAGAGGAACCCAGCAGGCCAGGCAGCACCCATGGAAAAGAGTACAGTTGACGTTTCAGGCAGAGGCCCTTCAGCAAGACTGGAGAAAAAAGATGAGTAGAGTTAGAAAGTGGGAGGAGGGGAGGGAGAAACAAAGTGAAATTCGGGTGGGGGTGGGCTGAAGTAAAGAGCTGGGAAGTTGGTGAAAGAGATACAGAGCTGTAGAAGGGGGAATCTAATAGGAGAGGACAGAAGGTCATGGTAGAAAGAAAAGGGGAGGAGCACTGGAGAGAGGCAATGGACAGGCAAGGAAATAAGGTGAGAGAGGGAAAAGGGGATGGGAAATGGTGAAGGGAGGGGTGCAGTTCGAGAAATCGATGTTTGTGCCATCAAATTGAGGCTACTCAGATAGAATATAAGCTGTCATCACGACAGTGGAGGAGGCCATGAATAGATGTATCAGAGTCTGCTTTTCACAGGAATCACTCCCTATGCAACTCCCTTGCCCATTCATCCTTCCCCACTGTTTCCCACCCTGGGACTTGCAAGGAGAACAAGTGGTACACCTGCCCCTACACCTCCTCCCTCATTACCATTCTGGGCCCTAAATAGTCCTTCCAGGTGAGGTGACACTTCAGCTGTGAGTCTGTTGGGGTTATACTGTTACTGGTAATCCTGTTGTGGCCTCCTGTATATTGGTGAGACCCAACGTAGATTGGGAGACCGCTTTGCCAAACGCCTATGTTCTGTCCGCCAGAAAAAGCGGGATCTCAGTGGCCACCATTTTAATTCCACTTCCCATCCCCATTCCAATATGTCCATCCATGGCCTCCTCCACTGTTGTGATGAGGCCACATTCTGGTTGGAGGAACAACACCTATTCTGTCTGGGTAGCATCGATTTTTTGAACTTCCAGTAATGGCCCCCCCTTCCCCCCCCTTCCCCCCCCTTCCCCCCCCTTCCCCCCCCTTCCCCCCCCTTCCCCCCCTTCCCCCCCTTCCCCCCCTTCCCCCCCTTCCCCCCCTTCCCCCCCTTCCCCCCCTTCCCCCCCCTGTTCCCCATCACCTTTTCCCTCTCTCACTTTATCACCTTATTTGACCATCGCCTCCTTCTAGTGCTCCCTCTGCCTTTTCTTTCTTCCATGGTCTTCTGTCTTCTCCTATCAGACTCCCCCTTCTCTAGCTCTGTATCTCTTTCAGCAATCAACTTTCCAGCTCTTTACTTCACCCCTCCCCCTCCCGGTTTCACCTTGAGTTTCTCTCCCCCACCCCCCACCCCACCTTTTAACTTTACTCTT
The DNA here is from genome assembly GCF_030028105.1 of Mobula birostris. Taxonomy (NCBI): domain Eukaryota; kingdom Metazoa; phylum Chordata; class Chondrichthyes; order Myliobatiformes; family Myliobatidae; genus Mobula; species Mobula birostris. The sequence continues at coordinate 190,492,058 of NC_092373.1, forward strand.
CATCTGTTTCTCTCCAGTCCTGCTGAAGGGTCCAAGCCCAAAATATCGACTGTACTCTTTTCCATAGATGCTGCCTGGCCTGCTGAGTTCCTCCAGCATACGTGTGTGTTGCTTAAATTGTATTCTAACTTCCTTCAAAGATGTTGGATTAACAGATTTCTGATATTGTTTTATCTGGCCCCTTCCACTCTCTTGGTGTGTTCCAAGTGACCATCACCCCCTAAGAAATGAAGGGCGTAAGAAACAAGCTATTCGACTGCTCAACCCTTCTCCAGCAGGCAACCCGAACATGGCTGATCACCTCAAACACCTGGCTTCAGCTCCATACCTCTGTTTTTTTAATACAGGGATCGGAAGTCTGGATTTAATGTTTGTGTTTGAATTTTTGAACATCCAACTCTGGAAAAGAATTGAAAAGCTCTACCACCATTTGTACCATCTGATTGTACGTACAGTCAGTCTATGTATATGAGCTAATTTATTGGGTGACGGGGTGGAGTTGTATCTCTACCAAAGGTCACCTGCTTAGTCCCCACCCCACCCATCAGGGTCACATGGTCATATGAACTGCTGCTGCATATCACAAGTCCTGGTTATATGATCCCTGACACTAGGCAGACAATCTCTGAAGAGAATTGATAATGTCTGGGGTCAATCGTGTAAAGATGCTGCCCAGGAGGAGGCAATGGCAAACCACTTCTTTTGAAAAATTTTGCCAAGAACAACCATGGTCATGGAAGCACCATGATCGCCTACATCATACGACGTGGCACATGACAAATGAATGATGCATTTATATTTATTATTTTTATTGTCTTTTTAAAGCTGCATTGAATTTGGAATAGCAGTCACTTCCTCCTTTATATTTGAGTACTAAATAATGATTTGAGTACTAAATAATGACATAAAACAATCTTGAACCATTTGCCTTTGTAAGCCTCTTCTTTACAAGACCCGAAATAAAATTGGAATGTGGTGGAAACTCAACAGGTCAGCAGCATCTCTGGAAAAAGCAATGGAAGTTGGTGTTTTGTTGAAGACTCTTTGTTGTAACTCATGTTTCTGTTTGCACACATTTCCTGACCTGCAGAATGCTCCAGCATTTCCTGGTTATCACAGTGATTGATTGCTGTTGAATGGGGGCTGTTCCACAGACTTGCTGAGATTCCACTGCAGCTATGTGTAATTAAATTCCTAGGGACAATTGTCCACCAAAACCAACAGGAATCTCATTTTATTCATTATTTAAGTGAAGGATTTCACCACAATAACCAGCCACTTTAATATGTTAATTGTTCACTTTTAGTGCTAGATCTCACCATTTCATTAATGCTCGGTCAAGTTGGCTCCTCTGTCAAGCACTGGCGAAGGTGGACAAAACTGACGCAGGCAGGAGTATATTTACTGGCAGCTGCATACCCTCTATTGCTAAGAGATTCATGGGCAAAGCCACAGATCAGGGATTGATATGGGTGATGGTGCTGTGGTCATGGTGGCTGAAGAGGCTGATTCAATGCTGCATGGCTATAGAACACAAACTCTCAATTTTTGTGAAACACTTTAGACTGTGCCTTAGCACCATTGAATCAAGCCCTTCAGCCCACTGAGACCACATGGACCATCAAGCAACCATTTATGCTAATCCCATTTTATTCTCCCCAAATTCCCATCAACTCCCACCCAGATTCTAACTCTCACTTAGGGACAATTTACAGTGGCCAGTTAGCCATGTCTTCAGGCTAGCAGAGGAAGCCCTCCCCACCATTGAGTACGTCTATATGAAAGACTGTTGTAGGAGAGCAGCAACCATCATCGGGGACTCCCAACACCCAGGGCATGCTCTCTTCTTGCTGCTGCCATCAGGAAGAAGGTACAGGAGCCTCGTGACAGCACCAGTTTCAGGAACAGTTACTACCCCTCAACCATCAGGCTCTTGAACCACAGGAGATAACTTCACTATTAATGAAATGTTCCCACAACCAATAGACTCACTTTCAAGGATGCTTCTCTCATATTCTTGATATTTATTACTTAATATTATTTCTTTTTGCATTTGCACAGTTTGTTGTCTTCTGAACTCTGGTTGAACATCCAAGTTGGGCGGTATTTCATTGATTCTGATATGGTTTTTATTCTATAGATTTATTGAGTATGCCTGCAAGAAAATGAATCTCAGGATTGTATACAGTGACGTATATGTACTTTGATAATAAACTTACTTTGAAGAAACCAACATCGTCTCAAGAAACCGACAGAGTAAATGCTTAGAATGCACTGCTAGAGACTGATACAATGGTAACATTTAGGACATTCTTAGACACGTGGATGTAAGGAAAATGGTGAGTTATGGGCTTTGTAGGAGGGAAGGGTAGACTGATCGTGGCAGAGGTTCAAAGGTCATCACAGCATCGTAGGCTAAGGGGCCTGTAATGTGCTGTGCTTTACTATGTTGTATGAAGAATTTGCAAACTCCACCCAGACTGCACCTAGTGTTAAGATTTTAACAAAGTTACTGGTGCCGTGAGCAGCTGCTGCACTGTGCCTCCTTTGCACTCCATGACCTCAGCTTATATTGACAGCTGGGCTGAAGAAAGTTGGTACTCTCCTTGGCCTTTCATGGTGTGGTCATACGGATCTGGGGTTGGCACTCTGCCCAGGAATTGCATCACTTTCAGCCCACAGTCAACGTCTTTTGAGGTCCTTTCCTGGAATCATGTCAAGTCATCAGAACTCATTGCTTTGTTTTATGTTGGTGTCCGGACAGAAAGTTGGAAATAGCTATTGCCTTTCATGATCTGGTCCTTAAAAACCTTGATAAGAAGTGGCTGATCAGGAGTGTAAGCTGACCACTGCTTCCATAGGCCAGTGGCCAACAAGTGTCATCAGCATTTCCATCATGGACACTTGCCTGCCCATCATCGAGGACACCTCCAAAAGATGATGCCTCAGGAAGGTGGCATCCATCATAAAAGGCCCTCACCATCCAGGGCACGCCCTCTTCTCATTACTACCATCAGGGAGGAAATACAGGAGCCCGAGGATGCACACTCAGTGTTTTGGGAACTGCTGCTTTCCCCTCTGCCATCAGATTTCTGAATGGTCCATTAATACTATCTCATGATTTAGCACTGTTTGGTTATTATATTCTTATTGTAGTATTTCTGTACGGCACTTTACTGTTATCACAAAACAATAAAACAATAAATTTCATGACGTGTCAGTGACAATAAACCTGATTGTGAACAAATGGTGTACAACAGCATCTGTACAAATGCTTTGCATTGACAATTTTTACAATGCTGTCTAACGCTGTTTTGGGGAAATTAAGCTTCTAGTTTAGTCCATCACAGCTAGAAGTGCAGCATTATGTTAGCAAGAAAACACTGACCCAGCTTATTGTGTTTATCCCCTAGAATAACCAAGCGTTGGGTATCGGGAGTGGATCCACAATAGTCTTTGCTGTGGAGAGATTAGGTGGGTGCCTCATGTTTTTTTCTGTTAAGATGTACAGGTAATAATGATCAGTAGGAAATTGCTTTTGCTCCATTTTTCTGCCATGGTGTTTGGTGAATTTGTCTGGTAAGTAGCTGAGCTTTGTTATTGGGTATTTCACAATCCAGCATGCTCTAGAGATGGAGAACCGGGCTGATGGAGGGAGCGGCTGCATCATCTTTCATTTAATTGGCAATCTGATGAGTCACAGTGAGCTCGGCGTGCAGTGGTGTCTGGGCTAAAGAAAGTTAGAATTAGTCTTTGTCTTTCATGGTGAGGACCCTGTCAAGTCTTAAGGTTGTAAGACCTTGCAAGAGACTGTTCAGCCATTTCCTTTAGGGAGCTTGCAGCTTTCCAACATGTCTTAGCGAATTTGTTGATTTTTAACTTTTTAAAAATTTTATTGAGATACGGTGTGGAATAGGCCCTTCTGGCCCTTCGAGCCACACTGCCCAGCAACCCCCTAGTTTAACCCTAGCCCAATCATGGGACGACTTACAATGACCAGTTAACCTACTGGTATAGTCCTTGAACTGTGGGAGGAAACTGGAGCACCCAGAGGAAACCCACGTCACAGGGAGCACGTACATGCTCCTTACAGGAACCTGGGTCACCTGAACTGTAAAGCATTGTGTTAACCACTACACTACCATGCCTTGTTTCTTTGCGTAAGTTTTTCTCAAAACCTTTCTGAAATCTGCTTCAACTGCCCTTTGAAACATGTTCCAGATCACAGTATTTTGCTCTTCTCCCTTTCCTGTTCTTGCACTCTGGAGGAACTCGGTAGGTGAGGAAGAGAGTTGGTCGGCAATTTTGTGTTGAGACAATTGTGACGATGATTAATTGTCTGAAGAGCAACTTGAACCCAAAACCTCCTGACTGGCTACCACCGCAGCTGACTGGGTGTAAATGGGGTGATTTTTCAGATCTGCCCTTGTGCAACTGTGCACTGAAGTTACAGATGTACCTTCAGCAGCACGTGCAGAATGCTGGAGAAACTCAGCAGGTCAGGCAGCATCTATGAAGGGGAATAAACAGTCAAAGTTTTTGGCCGGGACCCTTCATCAGGATGGGACAGAAAGGGGCAGAAGCCAGACTAAGAAGGTGGGTGGTGGGAGGTGGGGAGGAGGTAGTACAGGCTGACAGAAGGTGGGTGGGTGGGAAGTGATAAGTGGAAAAGTTGAAGGGCTGAAGGAGGAGGAATCTAAGGAGAGTGGAACACAGAAGAAAGGGATGAGGAGGAAGGTGATGGACCTCCAGATGATGCACTGCCGAGATTGTCAGATCAACCACACACTGGACTGACTTAACCACCTGCCTCTCCACGAATCAAAAGAACATTTACAACCTGGCATTTGATTCGTCATACGATGGTGCAAGGCTTTTGATCTCCTTCGCTGGTCAGAAATGAGACTCCCACATGCTAACATTAGATCCATGGTCTGGTAACTGCTTTCACATCTGATTACAGTTCCTTACTCTGCCACCCCTTCAGGCAGTGAGTTCAAAACCCTCCACAGCCCTCAGGAAAAGTAAATCGCTCATCTCCACACCAATAATTCTAACGATTACATTTAATTTTCCTGACTTTTGCTTTAATTATACATCTTCATTCACTCTCCCTTTATTCTCATAGCAAAATTTTCCAGTATTCTTTAGGTGATACACTTCTGTGCATTCTCCTGTGTAAACCTATTAATCCAACAATTTGGTGAACAGTGCTCAAGCTGTGGTTTAACTAGCATTGTATACAATGGTAACAGAATCTCCCTGCCCTTGTATCCTGCACCATAGCTCATGAAGTCAGATATCCTGTCTGTCTTTTTAAACAAACTTCATCAATCTTTCCTACCATCTTTATCCTGAGAACCTAAACTTCAAGATACTCCTGTATTTCTGGATAAGCTGGTGTAATTTTCTTAGCATATTAGTTTAGCAGTTAGTGTCATGCTTAATGGCGCCAGTGATCAGCGTTCAGTTCCTGCTGCTGTGTGTGAAGAGGTTGGATGTTCACTCTGTGACTGCGTGGGTTTCCTCCGGTTGCTCCGGTTTCCTCCCACATTCCAAAGGTGTACAGGTTAGGTTTAGTAAGATACAAGTACGCTTCCCTTGTATCATTGCTATGTTGGTGCGAAAAACACAGCAACACTTGTTGGCTGCCCCTAGCATATCCTCGGACTGTGTTATTGACGCAAACAATGCACTTCACTGTGTTTTGATGTACATGGTGTACAAATAAAGCTAATTTGTACTATATCTCTCCAAATACATTACCTCAGATTTTGCTGGATTGTATTTCATTTGTTACCTTTTCACCCAACTGATGATGCTACTGATCCTGTAGTGTATTACATGGCTAGTTTTTTTAAAATGCAAACTTCATCATGTACCTTACATTATATCCTTTGCCCAAAGTCCAGATCACTGCTCTCTAAGTACCTTATCTGAGCAGTATTCCTGATTCTGCCAGTATTCCACGCACGGAGTGCTAGACCTCTGCTACACTTCAGAAAATACTTAGTTAATGATTAATCAGTAATCATCAGCAAGGGATTGAGTGCTCAGGCTTGTGGAACTCCATGTGAACAACTGGCTGCCAGTTCACCAAAATGCCTGCCATTCATTTCCCTTTGCTTCTAAGTCTGGATTTGATCTGCCACTTCTTCCCTTGCATCCCAATTTTGATCTGACCCCTTTGCCGCAGAGTGCTTTATGAACATCTATGTGGATTATATCAAGCATGCTACTCTCATTAACTTGTTACTACTTAAAAAAACAAACCCTTCCCTCAAAAAAATCTATGCTGACTATCCGGAACTAATTTCGACCATAAGAAGTAGGAACGGAATTACATCGTTCAGCCCATTGACTGCTCTGCCATTCAATCATATAAACATTGAATACTCCCATTTCAGGTACCTGCACTTTCTGTATCTGTTTCTTTCTCTTTCTGATCCACCTCCCATTCTTTCCAAACCTTACCCCCAGGCCCCTTGTTACCCAGTTTCTTTCCCCATTGCCACCTGGTTACCATTGCCCATCACCCTAGCCTTCAAATCATTAGCTCTCCTATTCCTATGCATGAGTTCCATCTGCCAATCATCCCTCAATTATCTGGCTCCACTTCATCTTCCAATTTATGACTCCACCTCCACCCTTCGTTTCCTCTACCTAACTCCATCTGCCAGTCATCATCTGGTTCCATCTGTCTGTAGGGCTAGGGCATAGGTGCAGAATTAGGCGATTTGGTCTGTCAAATCTGCTCCACCATTCAATGATGGCTGATCCTTTTTTTTTCTGTCCTCAGCCCCACTTCCTCGTAACCTTTTGATGCCGTGGCCAATCAAGAACCTATCTATCTCCATCTTAAATACGCCCAACGACCCAGCCTCCACAGATGCCTGTCGTAACAAATTCCACAAATTCACCACTCTCTGGGTAAAGAAATTTCTCCGCATTTTTGTTTTAAATGGATGCCCCTCTATCCTGAGGCTGTGTCCTCTTGTTTTAGACTTCACCTCCATGGGGAAACTTCTTTTCTTATATCTACTCTGTCTTGGGCTTTCAACATTTGAAAGGTTTCAATGAGATCCCCCATCGTCCTTCTAAATTCCGGTAACTACAGGCCCAGAACCATCAAATATTCCTCATATGATAACCCTTTTATTCACAGAATCATCCTTGTGAACCTCCCCTGAACCCTCTCCAATGCCAGCAGATCTTTCCTTAGATAAGGAGCCCAAAGCTGTTCACAATACTCAAGGTGGGGCCTCACCAGTGCCTCAGCATCACATTCTTGGTCTTAAATTCTAGACGTCTTGAAATGAATGTAACATTGCATTTGCCTTCCTCACCACCGACTCAGCCTGCAAGTTAACCTTTAGGGTCTTCTGCACAAGGACTCCCAAGTGGCTTTGCATCTCAGATTTTTCTATTTTCTCCCTGTAATGCCATGGGCTCTTGTGTGGCACCTTATCAAAGGCCTTCTGAAAATCCAAATATACAACATCCACTGCATCCACTTTATCTATCTACTTGTAATCTCCTCAAAGAATTCCGACAGATTCATCAGGTAAGATTTTCCCTTAAGGAAACAGTGTTGACTTTGTCCTTTCTTGTCCTGTGTCACCAAGTACTCCATAACCTCATCCTTAACAAATGCTCCCAACATTTTCCCAACCATTGAGTTCAGGCTAACGGGTCTGTAAACACACAAAATGCTGGAAGAACTGAGCAGCCTAGGCAGCATCTATGGAAAAAAGTACAGTTGACATTTCAGGCCAAGATCCTCCAGCATTTTGGGCGTGTTGCTTGGATTTCCAGCATCTGCAGATTTTCTCTTGTTTGTAACCAGTCTATAATTTCCTTTCTGCTGCGTTCCTCCTGTCCTAAAGAGTGGAGTGACATTTGCAATTTTCCAGTCCTCCAGAACTGTGCCAGAGTCCCAATTTTCTAGAAAGATCATTTCCAATGCTTTCACAGTCTCCACCTCTACCTCTTTCAAACCCTCGTGTGTAGTTCATCTGGTCTAGGTGACTTGTGTACCCTGAGGTCTTTCAGCTTTTTGAGCACCTTCTCCCTTGTTATAGTAATTGTACTCACTTCTCTTCCCTCATACCCTTCAACACCTGGCACACTGCCAGTGTCTTCCAGAGTGAAGACAGATGCAAAATAAGCATTTAGTTCATCTGACATCTTGTTCCCTGTTACTATTTCTCCAGCCTCATTTTCTAGTGGTCCTATATTAACTTTCATCTCTTTTATTTTTTATATACTTGAGAAAGCTTTTTCTATCCACCTTGATATTGTTTGTTAGCTTGCTTTCGTATTTCATCTTCTTCCTCCAAATGATTCTTTTAGTTGCTTTATGTAGGTTTTTAAAAGCTTTTCAATCCTCTATCTTCCTGCTGATTTTTGCTTTGTTGTATGCCCTCTCTGTTGCTTTTACATGAGCTTTGACTTCCCTTGTCATCCACGGTTGTACTATTTTGCCATTTGAGTATTTCTTTGTTTTTGGAATACACCTATCTTGCACCTTTCCTCATTTCCCCCAGAAACGCAAGTCATTGCTGCTGTGCTGTCATCCCTGCCAGCATCTCCTTCCAATTTACTTTAGTGAACTGTCTCATACCACAGTTATTTCCTTTACTCCAATGAAATACTACTATGTCAGACTTTACTTTCTCCCCATCAAATTCCAAGCTGAACTCAATCATATTGTGATCACTGTTTCCTAAGAGTTGGCTTACCTTAAACTCCCTAATTGCCTGTGGTTCATTACGTAATACCGAATCCAGTATAGCCGATCCCTTGGTATGCTTAATGACAAACTGCTCTAAAACACCATCTCATAGGCATTCAACAAGTTCACTCTGAGATCCTTTACCAACCTGATTTTCCCAAATGGCCTCCATGTTAAAATCTCGAATGACTATCATAACATTGCTGTTTTGACATGCCTTTTCTATTTCCCCTTGTATTCTGTAGTTCACATCCCAGCTACTGTTTGGAGGCCTGTATATAACTGCCATCAGGATCCTTTTACCCTTGCATTTTCTTAACTCAACCCACAAGGATTCAACATCTTCCGATCCTATGACACATCTTTCTCCTGATTTGATGCCATTCTTTACCAGCAGAGCCACACCGCCCCCTCTGCCAACCTTCCTATCCCTCAGATATGTAACCTTGGACATTCAGCTCCCAACTACAGCCATCCTTTAGCCACGATTCAGCGACGGCCACATCATACCTAACAATCTGTAAAAGTGCAACAAGATCATCTGCCTTATTTCTTGTACTCCATGCATTGAGATATAACACTTTGAGTGCTGCATATGTTACCCTTTTTGATTCTGCATCCTTAATGCACTGATACTTACCCTGCTGGTTGCAATTGTGTCTTATTTTCTGCCTACCCTTCCTAGCAATCTGACTATCTTTGTCTTTTGACCATTTGTCCTATCCTGAGTCCCTTCACTCTGGTTTCCATCTCCCTGCCAAATTAGTTTAAACCCTCCCCAACAGCTCCAATAAATCTGCCCATGATAATATTGGTCTCCCTCACGTTCGGGTGCAAGCCGTCCCTTTTAAACAGGTCATACCTCCCCAGAAGAGATCCCAGTGATTCAAGAACCTGATGCCCTGTGCGCTGCACCAGCTTCTCAGCCACACATTTATCTGCCAAATCATCCATTTCAACCATCACTGGCACGTGGCACAGGCAGCAATTTTAAGATTCTCAGTTTTCTGCCTAGCTCTGTAAATTCTCTCTTCAGGACCTCTTTGCTTTTCCTTCCTATGTCATTGTTACCAATACTCTTCCGCCCCCTCCAGAATGCTGTGGACATGATCCAAGCCGTCCCTGACCCTGGCTCCTGGGAGGCAACATACCATTCGGGTGTCCCATTTATTCACGCAGAATCTCCCATCTCCTGCCAGCTTGTGCCATTGCCTCTCCCCCTCATCTCTTTACATTGGCTCTCATTGAACTCTAAGACATAGGAGCAGATTAAGGCCATTTGGCTTACTGAGTTTGCCTGCCTTTCTATAATGGCTAATTTATTACCCTTCTCAACTCCATTCACCGGCCTTCTCCCCGTAACCTTTGATTCCTTGCCTAAACTAGAATCTATCAACCAATGCTTTAAATATGCGCAATAACTTGGCTTCCACAAATGTCTGTGACAGTGAATTCCACAGATTCACCACTCCCTAGCCATAGAAATTCCTCCTTTTCTCTGTAATTGATACTGTATCTGATAATTGATGAGAAATTTCTCATCATTTCTGAGCCACAGTATATAACTTCATTTGGAAAGGCACATCAACTTGTTTATACTGTTCCTGAGAGATGAATCCAATAACTTATAACTGAAGTACAACTGGCTAGTAGTTACTTGGTTTAACCCTTCTCTGTCTTTTAAAGAATGGTAGAACTTTAGCTTTTCTCCAACCCCCTGGCAGCACTCTACAATTTGCTGCCTCATTCTATCAGGTATATTTAGAGGGTAATTTTAAAGCAGATGTGAGAGGCAGGTTTTTACACAGAGAGTGGTGGGTGCCTGGAATGTGCTGTCTGGGGGCTGCTACAGGCAGACACATTAGGGAATTTTAAGAGGCGCTCAGATTGGCACATGAATGTGAGGAAAAGGGAGGGATATGACCCCTGTGTTGGCATAAAGGATTAGTTTAATTGGCCATTTGATTGACTTGTTGGGCTTGGCACAACATTGTGGGCCGAAGGCCTGTTCCACTTCGTCCAATGGGGCCACTAAAAATGTTGAGATGTGGAACAGAATCAGACGACCGGAAGAACATGGACCAGTCAACATCCTGAAGGCTAAGTGCTGCTTGATCCACTGAGTTCTTTCAAGTGGTTTGTTTTTGCACTGTATTTCCCTCATAGATGGTGATTTTAACGGAGTTGGGAGGGCTAATAAATCAGTCATAATGGAATGGCGGAGCTAAGTGGCGTAATAATGCTCCTGTGTTTTAGAGTCTTAGTTTGTATAATTTTAATATCAGAGAATCTAATTCCATCCATATTGGCTGCAAAAGAACTATCCCATTAATTTACACTGCCTGGTTCTTGTATGTTATTGATAATTAAATACAGGTGTACCCTGCTTTACGAGAGTTTGCTTTACGCCACTTTGCTTTTACAAAAGACCTATATTAGTACAGGTTTCCCCCGCCATCCGAAGGTAGAGCGTTCCTATGAAACGGTTCGTAAGCCGGAATGTCGTAAGGTGAAGAAGCAATTACCATTTATTTACATGGGGAAAAATTTGTGAGCGTTCGCAGACCCAAGAATAACCTACCAAATAACACACAAAACCTAAAATAACAGTAACATATAGAAAAAGCAGGAATGATATGATAAATACACAGCCTATATAAAGTAGAAATACTTTTCTACAATCGTCGCCGCATTGTTCTCCGTAGTGAAAATCTCACGCAAGCGCTTTTGGCAGAAACACGGCGTAAGCGCTCTCAGCAGAAACACTCTCTCCAGTAACCTTTAAGCTATGAAGCTGCCAAATCCTACCAAATAACACATAAAAATACAGTCTATATAAAGTAGAAATAATGTAAGTACAATGTAGTATCACTTACCGGAATTGGAAGACAGCGCCGAGCACACTGATGATGGTGTGTTAGGCTGAGTCGTCGGAGGTTGGGGTGGTGCAGTGGTCCCCAACCTCCGGGCAGCGAACTGATATCGATCCGCGAAGCATGCAGCAGTAACCGGGATGCACCCAGCACATCTTTAAGAAAAAAGCCGAAATAAACAAGTTAATTGATTAGGTGCTGCCGGCTGCTCGGGGCACACACTGCCTTTTATCGCATGCTGCTTTTTTCGCGCGCTGCCTTTTTTCGTAACAGCTTAAACACCTGTTAGTGAGAAAAGGTAACTAATGTAGGTCTTCCGTAACAGCGAGGTTTCGTAAAGTGAATGTTCGAAAAGCGGGGGACACCTGTACCTGATTTCGCTAACCGAAAGAAAACCGAAGAGGATTTTCGCTTTTACGATAAAAGGTGCCCGCTTTAAACTTGTGTTTACCCTGAGAAAGACTACAATGACTGTCATTCGTAAGGCCAGTGATGTTGTGGAGATGGAACTGGACTCTCTGACGGTGGTGTCTGAAAAGAGGATGCAATCCAAGTTGCATGCCATCTTGGACAATGTCTCCCATCCACTACATAATGGACTGGTTGGGCACAGAAGTACATTCAGCCAGACTCATTCCACCGAGATGCAACACAGAGTGTCATAGGAAGTCATTCCTGCCTGTGGCCATCAAACTTTACAACTCCTTCCTTGGAGGGTCAGGAGGCTGGTCCTGGACTTATTTCCTGGCATAATTTACATATTACTATTTAACTATTTATGGTTTTATTACTATTTATTATTTATGGTGTAACTGTAACGAAAACCAATTTCCCCCCGGGATCAATAAAGTATGACTATGACTACTAAGCCTTGTGCGGGCAGGTGTTTGCGCACGTGTGTAAGTACAAATTTGGTATGATTTGGTGGGTTATTTTTTGGGTCTGGGAACGCTCAATTATTTTTCTCATATAAATTAATGGTAATTGCTTCTTTGCTTTACGCCATTTCGGCTTACGGAAGTTTTCATAGGAAAGCTCTACCTTCAGATAGTGGGGGAAACCTGTAATGATTATGGTAATGGTTTTCCCTACTCAGGCAGTGAGCTGTATACCACTAGCATATTCTGGGTGAAACACAGCTTTCTTCAGTCTTACCAATTTTCTGAAGCCCATTCGTGTAATTATAAAGACCATAGAACAGCGTGTGGACTTGGTACCCTGCACTTTATCTGTTGATGTTCTCTGACCAGCCCTGAAGTGGGCCTCACGCTGAAATGCTCATCAGGAGCAAATTGAACTAGAGTTTGTTACTGGGCACTAAGTGGTGACCAGCTGTTTGGTTTATCTGTTTTGCTGCAGTGCAAACCAATCTCAGTTGTTCTGCAGCTTAATTTTCTTAAAGGCGTTACCACATAATAATTGTGACTTGTTCTCAGTCCCATTTCCATTGTTGGCTTTCCTTGTGAGTGGGCCTTAATGATGGTCATTTTCCAAATCATGGCGGTAGGGCATCCTGGAGTGATGTTAGAACCTAGAACAGTGCGGCACAGGAATAGGCGCTTTGACCCATGATGTTGTGCTGAACAAATTAATTAATAATCAAATGGCTAAAAAAAACTAACCCCTTCTGCCTACATGATGTTCATATCCTTCCATTTCTGTCACATACATGTGCCTATCTAAATATCTCTTTAAAAATCTTCAATGTAGCTGCCTCTGCCAAGCTCAAGTTTATTGTCGTCTGGCTGTACATGTATGTCTGTATGTATTGGTGTTCCACAGGGGTCTGTTTTGGGACTGCTTTTTACTTTATATGTCAATGATTGGTTGACGGAATTGATGACTTTATTGCAAAGTTTGCAGATGGTATGAAGGTAGGTAAAGAGACAAATAGTTTTGAGGAAGTAGAGAGGATACAGAAGGACTTAGACGAATTAGGAGAATAGACAAAGAAGTGGTAGATGGAATATAGTGGCAGGAAGTGTATGGTCATGCACTTTGGTAGAAGAAATGAAAGGGTAGACTTTTCTTCTACAAACCCCATTTCCAGAAAAGTTGGGATATTTTCCAAAATGTAACAAAAACAAAAATCTGTGATATGTTAATTCACGTGAATCTTTATTTAACTGACAAAAGTACAAAGAAAAGATTTTCAATAGTTTTACTGACCAAATTAATTGTATTTTGTAAACATGCACAAATTTAGAATTTGATGGCTGCAACACACTCAACAAAAGTTGGGACAGAGGCAGGTTTACCATTGTGTTACATCACCTTTTAATAACACTTTTTAATCATTTTGGAACTGAGGATACTAATTGTAGTAGATTTGCAATTGGAAATTTTGTCCATTCTTGCTTGATGTAAGACTTCAGCTGCTCAACAGTCCGTGGTCTCTGTTGTCTGATTCTCCTCTTCATGATGCGCCATACATTTTCAATAGGAGATGGATCTGGACTGGCAGCAGGCCAGTCAAGCACACGCACTCTGTGTCTACAAAGCCATGCTGTTGTAGCCCGTGCAGAATGTGGTCTGGCATTGTCCTACTGAAATAAGCGTGGACATCCCAGGAAAAGACGTCACCTTGATGGCAACATATGTCTCTCTAAAATCCTAATATACGCCTCAGAGTCAATGGTACCTTCACATACATGCAACTCACCCATGCCGTGGGGACTGATGCACCCCCATGCTATCACAGATGCTGGCTTTTGCACCTTTCGCTGATAACAATCTGGATGGTTGTTTTCATCTTTGGCACGGAGAACTCGACGCCTGTTTTTTCCAAAACTAGCTGAAATGTGGACTCATCTGACCACAGCGCACGGTTCCACAATTTTTCGGTCCATCTGAGATGAGCTCGGGCCCAGAGAACTCGCCGGCGTTTCTACATAGAGTTGATGTCTGGTTTCCTCCTTGCGTAATACAGTTTCAAGTTGCACTTCTAGATGCAGCGACGGACTGTGTTGAGTGACAATCGTTTTCCGAAGTACTCCTGAGCCCAGGTGGCTATAATTGTCACAGTAGCATGACTTTTCTGTGAACTTTTCAATCTTATTTTAACTCTGTCCCAACTTTTGTTGAGTGTGTTGCAGCCATCAAATTCTAAATTTGTGTATATTTACAAAATACAATTGAGTTGGTCAGTAAAACTATTGAATATCTTCTCTTTGTACTTTTGTCAGTTAAATGAAGCTTCTTGTGAATTAACATATCACAGATTTTTGTTTTGATTGCATTTTTGGAAAATATCCCAACTTTTCTGGAAGTTGGGTTTGCAAATGGATAGAAAATACAAAAAAAGAGGCAAAAGGGATTTGGGAGTCCTTGTGCAAGATCGCCTAAAGGTTAACTTGCAGGTTGAGTCTGTGGTGAGGAAGGCAAATTAGCATTCATTTCAAGAGGACCTGAATATAAAAGCAAGCATATAATGTTGAGACTTTTCAAAACACTGGTGAGGCCTCACTTGGAGTATTGTGAGCAGTTTTGGGTCCATTGTCTTAGAAAGGACGTGCTGAAACTGGAGAGGGCTTAAAGGAGGTTTACGAAAATGATTCCAGGATTGAAGAGCTTTTGATGGCTTTGGGTCTGGATTCACTGGAATTCAGAAGAGAGGTTTCAGTCAGAGAAAGCAAAAAAAAGTAAAGCTCCTTTTTAAAGTTTTTCTTTTCTTTCCCTTTGTTATATCTGCTCAGTCAGGATAGTAGAGATGCCAGGCAGGAGAATTGAATGGTCCTCTTGTGGGATGTGGGAAGGCAGGGAGACCTCCGGTGTCCCTGACAACTACAACTGCGAGAAGTGCAGCCAACTGCAGCTTCTAACTATCTGTGTTAAGGAGTTGGAGCTGGAACTAGATGAACTCTGGATCAGTCAGGAGGCTGAATACATAGGACATGGAGAGAGGTACCCAAGATGTAGGACACAGGAAAATGGATGACAGTCAGGAGGGGAAGAGGGTTAAGAACCCAGTGCAGAGTACCCCCTGTGTGGCCATCATCCTCAGCAATAGGTATACCGCTTTAAACACTGATGGTGGGGTGGGGGGAGAGGGTGGAATGGGAAATGACCTTACAGAGGAAAGTCACAGCGATCAGGCCAAAAGAGTTGGTGTAGGAGGAAGGGCATAAGATTTTTGGATCATTGGGCTCTCTTCCAGGGATGGTGGGACCTGTACAGTTTGTATCTGAACTGGAGATCCTAGCAGAAAGGTTTGTTAATGCTGCACGGTGGGATTTAAACTAGAGTTACTGGGAGATGGGAACCAGAATGCCAGAACAGTTGGTCAAGAAATTGTGGAGATCGATGTTGGTAAGATCTCAGACAAAGTCAGGAATCAGAAGGTTGAACATGGTGCGACTAGTGCTCTGAGCAATGTTCCCTCTAAGGAGTGCGTGATAGGTCATGTGTAACCAATCGTAGAGTTTTTTTTGAAGAGTTGCTAGGAAAGTGGATGAAGTCAAAGCAGTTGATGTTGTCTATGTGTACTTTAGCAAGGCAACTGACAAGGTCCCGCATGGGAGGCTGGTCAAGAAGGTTCAGTTGCTCAGCATTGAGGATGAAGTGGTAAATCGGGTGAGATATTGGCTTTGTGGGAGAAGCCAGAGAGCAGTAGTACAGGGTTGCTTCTCTGACTGGAGACCTGTGACTAATCATGTGCCGCAGGGATCGATGGGTGCTGGGTCCTTTGTTGTTTGTCGTCTATATCAGTGATTTGGATGATAATACGGTTAACTGGATCATCAAGTTTGCGGGTGACATCAAGTTTGAAGGTGTAGTGGACAGTGAGAAAAGCTATCATGGCTTGCAAAGGGTTCTGCATCAGCTGGAAAAATGGGCTGAAAAATGGCAGGTGGAATCTAATGCAGACAAGTGTGAAGCTTTGCACTTTGGTAAGACAAACCAGGATAGGTCATACACAGTGAACAGTAGGGCACTGAGGAGTGTGGTAGAACAAAGGGATCTGGGAATGCATGCTCAAAATTCATTCAAAATCACGTCACAGGTAGATAGAGTCATAAAGAAAACTTTTGGCACATTGACCTTCATAAATCAATGTGTTGAGTACAGGAGATGGGATGTTATGTTGAAGTTGTATAAAACATGGGTGAGGCCTAATTTAGAGTATTGTGTGCAGTTTTGGTCACCTACCTGCAGGAAAGATGTAAATAGGGTTGAAAGAGTACAGAGAAAACTTAAAAGGATGTTGCTGGGACTGGAGGACCTGAGTTAAAAGGAAAGATTGAATAGGTTAGGACTGTATTCTTTATAACATAGAAGATTGAGAGGAGATTTGATAGAAGTATTCAAAATTATGAAGGGTATAGATAAGGTAAATGCAAGTAGGCTTTTTCCACTGATGTTGGGTGGCTCTGCTACCAGAGGTGATGGGTTGAGGGTGAAAGGTGAGAAGATTAAGGGGAACATGAGGGGAAACTACTTCACTCAGAGGGTCGTGAGAGTGGAATGAGCTGCCAGCATGTAAGCTTGATTTGAACATTTAAGAAAAGTTTGGATAGGTATATGGATAGTAGGGAAATGGTAGGCTATGGTCCTGGTTTAGGTTGATGGAGTAGGCAGTTTAAATGATTTTGGCATGGGCTAGATGGGCTGAACGGCTTGCTTCTGAGATGTACTTCTCCATGACTCTATGGCTGTAATGAGGGGTAACCAAATTGAAACATTGAATGGTGAAAGGCCTTGATAGAGAGGATGTTTCCTATGGTGGGAGAGGCCAAGTCCAGAGTCCAGACACGGAATAGAGGGTGTCCTTTTAGAATGGAGATGGAGAGGAATTTCTTTAGCCAATGAGTGGTGAATCTGTGGAATTTGTTGCCACAGGCAGCTGTGGAGGCATAGCCCTTGTGTATATTTAAGGCAGAGATTGATAGATTATTGATCGGTCAAGGCATGAAGGGATACAGGGGGGGAAAGCAGGAGATTGGGGCTGAGTGGAAATATGAAATGGCTGAGCAGACTTAATGGGCCAAATGGCCTGTCTTGTGGTCTTGTATATACAACATTCTTCAGGACCACAGTCCACCCAGAAAACATACATCACACACAGCACATAAAACAAGGTGGTACCAGAAATACATTACATATATTTTGAATTATAATTATTAATGAGGAGCACAGGTAAACATTAAACAGCTTGCTGTCCAAGTGACGAGCCCTCAGTGACGGCAGGGTATTCATTGGTCTCACAGCCTGAGGGAAGAAGTTGTTACCCAGTCTGGCCGTCCTAGTCCTGATTTTCCTGTATCCCCTGATAGGAGTGGGTCAAAGAATTGAATTGAATTGACTTTATTACTTGCATCCTTCTTTCACATGAGTAAAAATCTTTGTTACGTCTCCATCTAAATGTATAATGTGTAATGTGCAATTTATAGTAATTTATAACAGTATGTACAACAGGACAGTCAATATAACATGGAAATATAGTTGTGTTAGCATGAAGTAAGCAGTCTGATGGTCTGGTGGAAGAAGCTGTCCTGGAGCCTGTAGGTCCTGGCTTTTATGCTGCGGTAACGTTTCCCAGATGGTAGCAGCTGGAACAATTTGTGTTTGGGGTGATGACCCTTTGGGCCCTTTTTACACATGTCTTTGTAAATGTCCTGAATAGTGGGAAGTTCACTTCTACAACGCACTGGGCTGTCTGTACCACTCTCTGCAGAATCCTGTGATTGAGGGAAGTACAGCTCCCTTACCAAGCAGTGATGCAGCCAGTCAGGATGCTCTCAATAGTGCCCCTTTGGAAAGTTCTGAGGATTTGGGGGTCCACACCAAGCAGCTTTAACCACCTGAGGTGAAAGGGGCACTGTTGTGCCTTTTTCACCCCACAGCCAGTATGTACAGACCACATGAGATCCTCAGTGATGTTTATGCTGAGGAACTTCAAGCTGTTTACCCTCTCAACCCCAGATCCATTGATGTCAATAGGGGTTAGCCTGTCTCCGTTTCTCCTGCAGTCCACAACCAGCTTCTTTGTTTTTGCAACATTGAGGGAAAGGTTGTTTTCTTAACACCACTGTGTTAGGGTGTTGACTTCCTCTCTGTGGGCTGCCTCATTATTATTTGAGGTTGGGCCAATCAATGTAGTGTTGCCAGCAGATTTGAGCTGTGGGTGGTGACACAGTCATGGGTATACAGAGAGTAAAGGAGGGGGCTTAGTACACAGCCCTGAGGAGCACCTGTGTTGAGAGGCAGAGGTGAGGGAGCCCACTCTTACAACCTGCCAGCGATCTGACAGTAAGTCCAGGATCAAGCTACACAAGGCAGGGTGAAGGCCGAGGTCTCTGAGCTTCTTGTCGAACCTGGAGGGAATTATGGTGTTAAAAGTTGAACTGTAGTCCAAGCATAGCATTCTCACATAAGCATCCCTCCTCCAGATGTGTAGGGATGGTATGTAGAGTTGTGGCTATTGTGTCATCTGTTGATCGATTGTTTCGGTAGGAGAATTGTAGGGGGTCCAGTGTGGGTGGTAGCATGCTGCAGATGTAGTCCTTGACCAGCCTCTCAAAGCATTTGCTTATTATTGAGGTGAGTGCGACAGGGTGCCACTCGTTCAGACATGTTACTTTGGTCTTTTTTGGTACTGGAACAATGGTGGATATTTTGAAGCGGGGGGTGCACTACATTGGGAGAGGGAGAGATTAAAAATGTCTGTAAACACACCTGCCAGTTGTGTCGCGCACATCCTGAGTACCCGCCCTGGGATGTTGTCCAGTCCCGCACCCTTGCGACTGTCCACTCGTTGGAAACACCTGTGTACTTTGGCCTCAGAGATGACCAAGCTGCAGGTCACGTCAGCTGTAGGTCTCTTCAGGTGCTCATCAGTATTGGCAACATCAAATCGAGCATCAAAAATATTTAACTCATCAGGGAGAGAGGCAGAATTTGGTTTCTGGTTTGGATAGACCCTGACCAATTTCTGGTGGACAACTTCCTTGATGCACTTCTAGGTGAAACTTGTGACCCCATCCATGCACTCGGAGATATCCTCATCATGGAAGATATTCCAGTCAATGTCATCACAGCCGTCCTGTTGCACGGAGGCTGATCGGTCAGACCAACTGTGGACGGTTTTAACTATGGATGCCTTTTGTTTCAGCTTCTGCCTTACTTTGGCAACAACAAGATGAAGGAGTGATCTGATTTTCCAAATTGGCAGGGTGGGGAGCATGAAGGAGCACTTTGTAAGCGTGGCGGAAGGGAGAGTAGCCATGGTCAAGTATGCTATCTCCCTGTGTGGGATCGGTGATAGGGATCCTCAACAATGCTTTGAGCCCTTTGTATATAACACACCTGGTAAATATCACAAATGATGGGGGGGGCGGTGATCCTCATGGTGGTTTTTACTACCCTCTGCAGTGCCTTGCAGCTTCTGTACCACACAGTGACGAAACCAGAAAGGACACTCTTGATGGTGTTCCTGTACAAAGTTGTTAGAATGGGGTCTGGAAGCCTTGCATGCCTCAGTTTCCTCAGAATGTGTAGATAGTGCTGCACCTTCTTGACTGATGCGGGGGTGCTGTGAGTCCAGGTTAGATTGTTCATTATGTGTGTACCAAAGAACTTTGGTGCTCTTCACTCTCCCCATGGCAGAGACATTGATATGCAATGAGGAGTGGGTTCACCTTCCCTCTCCTGAAGTCCACAATCACCTCATTTGTCTTGTCCACATTGGGTGGTTGTTCTCGCACCATTTGACAAACTTCTCTACCTCAAATCTTTATGTCGACTCATCTTTGTTCCTGGTGAGGCCAACCGGTAGTACCGGCGGTGAACTTGATGCAGTTTGACCCGAATCTGGTAGTGCAGTCGTGAGTCCCCAGCATTAGTAGCAGCGGACTGAGCATACAGCCCTGGTAGACAGCCCTGCTCAATGTGATGGTGCTTGAGATGTTGCTGTGGCAACTCGGACTTCCTGGGGTCTTTCCGTCATGGCGTCCAAGATCCAGGGACAGAGAAGGGTGTTGAGTCCCAATACAGACCATTTGCCCACTAGCCTCTGAGCTGAAGTTGGTGAACATTCTGGCGTATGAGATATTGTTTTCTAGCTGGAACAGGATAGAGTGGAGGGCCATAGCTATAGTTCATCAGTTTGATCGGTAACTGGAAGGGATCCAATGTGACTGTAAGGTGGGATCTTATATAATCTATTACCAGCCGCTCAAAGCACTTTATGATCGTTGAAGTCAGTACCACTGGATGGTACTCATCT
The DNA here is from genome assembly GCF_030028105.1 of Mobula birostris. Taxonomy (NCBI): domain Eukaryota; kingdom Metazoa; phylum Chordata; class Chondrichthyes; order Myliobatiformes; family Myliobatidae; genus Mobula; species Mobula birostris. Next base: position 190,512,888 of record NC_092373.1, read on the forward strand.
AGGCCAATTACCACCGCTCTCTTGGGCACTGGAATGATGGTGGCTTCCTTGAAGCCTGCAGGGACAGAGAACTGTTGCAATAAGATATTAAAGATGCCTGTTAAGACCTCTGTTAGATGGGCCACACAATCCCCCAGCACCTGACCAGGTATGTTGTCCAGCCCCATGGCTTTACAAGGGTTTACCCTGACTAGGATCCTCCTTATTTTGGCTGTAGCCAGATAGGATGCCTGTCCCTCAGGGGGAGAGGGGGCTTTCCTTGATGTCCACTTCCCCAGACAGTGCATGCCAGGGACCCACCTCTGTGTGTAAAAACAAAAAAAAACTTCCCCCTCACATCTCCTTTGAACTTCCCCCTTTCGCCTTAAATTCATGCCCTCTGGTATTCTACATTTCAATCCTGGGAAGAGGATACTGTCTAAATACCCTTAACTATGCCTCTCATAATGTTAGTCATAGTCATATTTTATTGATCCCAGGGGAAATTGGTTTTCATTACAGTTGTACCATAAATAATTAAATAGTAATATGTAAATTATGCCAGGAAATAAGTCCAAGACGAGCCTATTGGCTCAGGGTGTCTGACCCTCCAAGGGCGGAGTTGTAAAGTTTGATGGCCACAGGCAGGAATGACTTCCTATGACGCTCAGTGTTGCATCTCAGTGGAATGAATCTCTGGCTGAATGTACTCCTGTGCCCACCCAGTACATTATGTAGTGGATGGGAGACATTGTCCAAGATGGCATGCAACTTGGACAGCATCCTCTTTTCAGACACCACCATTATAAGTCTCCACCAGATCTCCCCTCAGCTTCTGCTGCTTCAGAGAAAACAACCGAAGTTTTGTCCAAGCTCTCATGATAGCACATGGCCTCTAATCGAGGCAGCATCCTGGTAAGCTGCTTCTGCGCCCTCTCCAAAGCCTCGACATCCTTCCTATAATGAGACAACTAGAACTGTACGCAATACTCCAGATGGCGTATAGTAGAGTCTTTTAAGAGACTCATAGATTGATACATGGAGCTTAGAAAAATAGAGGGCTATGCTGTAGGGAAATTCTAGGCAGTTTCTAGAGTAGGTTACATGGTCGGCACAACATTGTGGGCCGAAGGGCCTGTAATGTGCTGTAGGTTTCTATGGCGACCTAACTAGAGTTTTATAAAGCTAAAACACAATTTCCTGACTTTTGAACTCGGTGCCTTGACTAATAAAGGCAAGCATACCATATGCCTTTTTAACCACCCTATCAACCTGTGTAGGCACTTCCAGGGAGCTATGAACTTGGACACCGAGATCTTCATGCTCATCAGCACTGTTGGATCTTCCAAAGTTTGGAAACTTCCACAGGCCAAGGGCAGTAGAAATCTGCAAGGCTTTTCTGTAAATAGCACTTCTTTCTGGGGTAGATTGATGTTTGTTAACCAAACACATTCAGAAATATCAGGGAAATGCTAGGCATGTGGAAGTGTTTTGAATTGCACAGCAGGTTTGGTGAGTGGGGTTTGGATGGTGCAAGGCCTTCTGGGTTCACATTGTAGAAGACATTCTTTTTTGAGTCGACCTGAATCCAAGGACTTAACCTGGCAAAGACTTTTGTACAGTATTGTATATGTCATTTCCCCCGGGATCAATAAAGTATGACTATGAGGTTCCTGATGAACTCAATGCCTTTTGTTCTTGCTGTTAGGGAATATTCTGGAGTTATGTGAATAAAGCAGATATTAACTCAAGCAAGAACCAGCCTACAGTTAATGTATAAGACTTTTGCACAGTATTGTAAGTTCCTCAGCCAACACAAAGGAAGATTATTTTGGTATTTCACTTTAGGAGGATCTTTCAGGGGATGAGAAAGAAATAATGTTTATCCTTATTTGTAACATATACATTGAAACGTCAAAACATAGAGTGAAATGCATCAGTTTGCATCGATGTCAAACACAGCTCAAGGACAGCTGGGAGAGGACGCACCCGTTAAATGTTACCATACTTCTGGGGCTGATGTAGCACGCCTGCAACTCACTAACCTTAATCTGTGTGTGTTTGGATTGTGGGAGGAAATCCAAACATCCATTGGAAACCTATCTGGTAATGGGGGTGAACCTGCAAGTTCCTTGAAGACTGTGCAGGGAATTAAACTCAGATTGCTGGCCCAGTAAAGGGTTATGCTGACTGCTACGCCACTATACCGCTGATACCAGAAGGTAGCACCTCGTGAGGTCTTGTGTCTCACTCTGCTCTGCTGGCAGTGAAGCTTGGTGGCAAATATCTAACTGATTATTGGGCAAGCAGCAACAAGCAAAAACGCTACTGAACTTCCTGAATTTGTGACGTTTCTCAACAGTAAGGGAGAAGAGGCTGGTTTCGCTTCTGGAACATGTAGCTTTTCTGAGGTATCTCATATCAGAAGAGATGCAGACCTGAATTTGCAGAGCAACTTTCATAGAACCTGCCAAAACATTCCCAAAGTGGTTGTAACCATTGTCACAATGTAGAAAATGCAGCAGTGAACCACACACAGTAAGATCGCACAGCACAGTCGAAAATGTTTCATCATGTCTGCTGGATCACTATTGATCAGGGATCTGGAGGTTACTCCTCTGCACATTGTTAAAATAATACCTTGGTATCTTTTATGTAAAGCAGAGAGGTTGAGCCTGTTCTTAGACAAAGATTTAGACTGAATGGCAGTGGCTCAACAATATGGCAGTCCAGCAGTAGAACATCAGAGCTAGATCCTTGTGCTCCTAGCTCTGGAGGGCTCTTCAGCAGTCAGTATTAAATTTGACTAACATCAGATAGTATTTGGTTTGGAGAAAGAGGCCACAAGACTACATCAGACAACTTTTGACTCCGAGAGATCAATTGTAAGGCTGTTAATCAGAATCAGGTTTATTATCACTGACGAATGCTCGGTGGCCACTTTATTCGGTCACTTTTCTACCTGCTCGTTAATGCAAACATCTAGTTAGCCAATCATTTGGCAGCAACTCAATGCATAAAAGTATGTGGACATAGCCAAGGGGATCAGTTGTTCAGACCAAACATTAGAATAGGGAAGAAATGGGATTTAAGTGACTTTGATCGTGGGATGTTTGTTGATGCCGGACAGGGTAGTTTGAGTATTTCAAAACCTGCTGATCTCTTGGGATTTTCAGGCAGAGTTTACAGAAAAACAAAAATAAAGGCCAGTCAGTGTCAGTTCTGTGGGTGAAAATGCCTTGTTAATGAGAGAGGTCAGAGAAGAATGGCCAGACTGGTTCAGACTGAGAAGGTAGTGAAACTAACTCAGATAACCATGCATTACCATAGTGGTATGTAAGAGAGTACCTCTGAATGCACAACACGACGAACCTTGAAGTGGATGGGCTACAGAAGGTGAAGACCATGAACATGCACTCAGTGGCCACTTTATTAGGTACCCTGCTGTATCTAATAAAGTGGCCACTGAGTGTATATCTACTTACTTTAACAGTAGGGGAACAAGTAGCTGGAGGAACTCAGTGGGTCGAACAAGGAGGCTGTAGCGATGACAGGATTTTGACCCAAAGTGCCAACAATTCCTTTCACCACCCCCACAGCTCCACAGCTGCTGCTTGACCCATTGAGTTCCTCCAGTAGATTGTTTGTGACTCCGGATTCCAGTATCTGCAATATTTATGTCTCAGCACAGCAGTAAGGGGACCTTTATTTAGTTCCTGCATGTGATTCTGTCAGGTGTTAATTGGAAACACTAGGAGATCTGAGCCTTTCTGAACTGGGCTGCAGGGACAGCTTTCTAAATCCTGGTTTACCAAATTTGATCTGACCCATACTAAATGGTTCAAAGCACGTCTGTGCCATTTTGGATATACAGTGGCATGCAAAAGTTTGGGCACTCCTGGTCAAAATTTTTGTTACTGTGAATAGCTAAGTGAGTAAAGGATGAACTGATTTCCAAAAGGCAAAGTTAAAGATGACACATTTCTTTAATATTTTAAGCAAGAAAACATTATTTCCATCTTTTACAGTTTCAAAATAACAAAAAAGGTAAAGGGCCCGAAGCAGAAGTTTGGGCACCCTGCATGGCAGTACTTAGTAACACCCCCTTTGGCAAGTATCACAGCTTGTAAATGCTTTTTGTAGCCAGCTAAGAGTCTTTCAATTCTTGTTTGGGGGATTTTCACCCATTCTTCCTTGCAAAAGGCTTCTAGTTCTATGAGATTCTTGGGCTGTCTTGCATGCACTGCTCTTTTGAGGTCTATCCACAGATTCTCGATGATGTTTAAGTCAGGGGACTGTGAGGGCCATGGCAAAACCTTCAGCTTGCACCTGTTGAGGTAGTCCATTGTGGATTTTGGGGTGTGTTTAGGATCATTATCCTGTTGTAGAAGCCATCCTCTTTTCATCTTCAGCTTTTTTACAGACGGTGTGATTTTTGTTTCCAGAATTTGCTGGTATTTAATTGAATTCATTCTTCCCTCTATCAGTAAATGTTCCCCGTGCCACTGGCTGCAACACAAGCCCAAAGCATGATCGATCCACCCCCCGTGCTTAACAGTTGGAGAGATGTTCTTTTCATGAAATTCTGCACCCTTTTTTCTCCAAACATACTTTTGCTCATTGCGGCCAAAATGTTTTATTTTAACTTCAGTTCACAGGACTTGTTTCCAAAATGCATCAGGCTTGTTTGGATGTTCCTTTGAACCTTTTGAATAGGATGGAAATAAAGTTTTCTTGCTTAAAATATTAAAGATATGTGTCATCTTTTGGAAATTTTGGAAATCAGTTCATCTTTTACTCAGTTAGCTATTCACAGTAACAGAAATTTTGACCAGGGGTGCCCAAACCTTTGCATGCCACTGCATACTCATCATTTAAGACCATAAGTCAAAGGAGCAGAAGTCGGCCATTCGGCCCATCGAGCCTGCTCCACCATTTTATCATGAGCTGATCCATTCTCCCATTTAGTCCCACTCCCCCGCCTTCTCACCATAACCTTTGATGCGCTGGCTACTCAGACACCCATCAATCTCTGCCTGAAATACACCCAATGACTTGGCCTCCTCTGCTGCCCGTGGCAACAAATTCTACAGATTCACCACCCTCTGCAGACTCTCTGTTTCCTCAGCACTACTGGCCCCTCCACCTATCTTTGTATCATCAGCAAACTTAGCCACAAAACCATCTATTCCATAATCCAAATCGTTGATGTACAATGTAAAACGAAGAGGCCCCAACACGGACCCCTGTGGAACACCACTGGTAACTGGCAGCCAACCAGAATGGGATCCCTTTATTCCCACTCTCTGTTTCCTGCCAATCAGCCAACACTCTATCCAGGTATGTAACTTTCCCGTAATTTCATTTTAGATGCTTTCATTTAAGAAAGCAGATGGGACCTTAACGTAATGCCTATAGCTAAGGAAGTCATCCTTGACAATACTGTACTCCCTCAGTACTCATGGTTAAGCTGTATTTTATGTCTAAACTCTGGAGTGGAGCTTTCAGTCTCCCCTACTCTCTGAGGGCGCAGTCCTTTCGGCTGAGCACCAGTTGGCATCTTGTACGAGACACATCGGAAAACCTTACTGAAAGAGAGCAGAGGGAGGCGTGCAGAGGTGAGCACCACTGACGTAGTAGACCACTTGGAGTCATGGAGACATACAGCATGGGAACGGGCCTTTCAGCCCAACTGGTCCATGCCAACCAAAATGCCCATCTAACCTTGTCCCATTTGCCCACATTTGGTCTAGATCCCTCTGAACCAGGAGTTCCCAACCTGGGGTCCACAGACCCCCTCGGTTAATGGCAGGGGTCCAATGGCATAAGATGGTCGGGAAGCCCTGCTCTAAACCTTGCCTATTTATTTACCTGTTCAAGTGTCTCTTAAATGTTGTTCATGTACCTACTTTAACCACTTAATATGACAACTCATTCCACCTTCTGGGTGAAAAGGTCTCACCTCGGTTTCCCATTAAAACTTCTTTCTTCACAGCTTAAACCTCTGCCCTCAAATTCCTGATTTTCCCCAACCCTGGGGAGGGGAAAAAAAAAAGACCAAGTCAATACTCACAATCCATGCCCCTCATACACAAGAGATGCTGGAAATCCAAACTTTTGGAGGAACTCAGCAGGTCAGGCAGCATCTATAGAAATAAACCTCTAAGATCACCCCACATTCTCCAATGAAATAAAGTGCAAACCTACTCAACCTCGCTCTATGATTCTGCCCCTGGAGTCTTGGCAATGTCCTGGAGTACTAGGTGTAAGATTTATTCAGTGCAAGTAATTGCTGTACATTGTTTTCTGCAGCAGGTCAGTTATTGCGCCCAAGACTTGGTCTTTTAATGATTATCTAGGCCAGGGGTTCCTAAACTGTTGGCCCTTGTACCCTTGCTTAATGGTATTGCTTTATTCCATAAAAATAGTTGGGAACCCCTAATCTAGACTGCGACCAGACTTGTGTCCTGCCCTTTTAAGAACCTTTGTCCTTTTTTTTTTTTTGGCAGCCAAGCGGGTTCAAGAAGAGAATCTACAAGTTGTGTGTGTGCCTTCCTCCTTCCAGGTGAGGTGAAGCTGTTTTCCTTAACTCTCTACCTCATAGCCATGTGGCAACATCAGAGACATGCATTTCCATTAATTACCTGGATTTCTGTAAGGCCTTCCATAATCTCATCAAGTCTCTGATTGTTTTACAGCAGGGGTCGGCAACCTTTTTGCCTCTGTGGGACAGATTGCGTATTAATGAGCGGACGGTGGGCCAGATAAATGCCATAAAAAAAACTTGAAATATGGGAATAATCCATTTAAATGCATCCAGTTATGTTTTGCCTCAAATTAAAATGCTCAAAAGTCATTTGTGCTTAACCAAGGATGCCAATTAGTAATCAAAGAACTCAGTTTAGTTGCAATTAATTTCAATCAAGGCATCTTTTGAATCTATTAAAAGGACATGAAGAATCTTTAAACATAAAACATATGAACATGATGCATTGAATGGTGATAAATTAAGTATAATAAAAAAGAAAATGTTAATGCAAATAGTCGATAAATCAGTGTGAAACTTGGATGTTGTTTGTTGCTTGAAAGCTTCTCAATATTGGGTGTCCGACTTGTTGATGCCAGGAGCAAGACATTATGCAGATGGGCATCAGTCAATCTTGTTCTCAAATGGTTCTTGGTGTGCTTCATTTTTGAAAGTAATTGCTCACACAGGTAAGTGCTGCCAAACAATGATGCCATCTTTTTTGCATGGTGCACTAAGTTAGGAATATATAGAATTCTATAATTTCTATAGAAGTCAAGCACTGACATATCTTCAGAATGAAATTTGGATCTCAATATGTCATCACACTGCATCTCAATCAATTCCATTTGAAAAATTTCTGATGCAGTGTCCACTTCCACATCAAATGGAGTAGCAAACAGCTTGAACTCATTCGTATGCAAGCGAAAATCAGCAAAACGAGATTAAAAAAAAGGCTTCTCTCAATTCTTGGACCATATTCAATTCTTGTGCTTTACTTTTTTTTGAGAAGTGGGAAAGTGTGTACAATTTCCTTTTTGAAGCTGATACTCCCACAATTGCAGCTTTCTTTCAAAAGCCACAATATGACCATACATCTCATGTATCCGGTGACTTTTTTTTCTTGAAGTTGTAAATTCAAGTTATTTAAATGAGATGTAATGTCCCCAAGAAATGCCAAGGTTGCAAGCCAATCAGGATCACGAAAATGTGAAGCATCCTCATTTTTTTGCTTTCAAGGAATACTGCCACCTCTTCATGCGATGTAAATACTTTTCACAGCATCGACCCTCGGCTAAGCCAGCGTACATTGCAGAAATAAGCCAGGTCCCCATATTCTGCCTCCGTATCCAACAAAAATTGCTGAAACTGGTGGTGATTCAATCCACGAGATAGGATCAGATTCCCTGCCTTCACAACGATGTCCATAACAACCTTTAATTTCAAAGACTTGGCACATAATGCCTCTTGATGGATAACGCAATGAATTTTAGCCAGTTTCTGTGCGATTCCAAGGTTTTCCATTTGTCCTTGCAGCAATGTAATGATGCCTTTTTTTTTGTCCCACCATTGCTGGTGCCCCATCAGTTGTGATACCAATTAGCTTCGACACATTAAGGTTCATATCTGACATCATTTTCAACAAAGCTTCAAAAATGTCTGCTCCAGTAACCGTGTCCTTCATAGGAATTAATTGAATAAAGTTGAGGTCACTCCTCGCACAAACACTGGAAGTTGAGCAGTGGCTCTCAAGCCTGTGCTCTCATCAAATGCAATTGAAAAAAATTGCAATTCGTTGCAGGCATCCCTTAAACAACTTTTAACATTTCTTCACTCGCCGTGTGATCGTTCTTGCTGACAGGCTGATAGATGCAAGTAAAGATTTCTTTTCAGGACCAGCAATATCCACCATTGCCAGTAAGCATTCTTTGACAAACTTTCCATCTGTAAAAGGCTTCATCTTTTCTGCAATACATTTTGAGACTTGGTAGCTGGCACGGGTATTTCCTTCATTTTCACTGCTTTTCTTGGCAAAAAAATTATGTTTGTTTTCTGAAACTAGCCTTCATTCGCTCAACTTCATCTTTCCTTGCTTGCCCAGTAAACTTGTTAAAATTTCCACTATGGCAGATCTCGTAATGTCGCCTGATATTTGTCACCACCTTCACAGCAACATTTTCCAGGCAAATGAGACAAACTGATTTCCCAGCTTGCTCAATGAAGAAGTAATCTAGTGTCCAACTGTCTTGGAAATTTCGGCACTCAGTGTCTACCTTCCTGTGTTTTGCATTCATTGCCATTGGAAATTTTTTCTTCGATTTTTTTATTTCGAAACACGAGTTATTCAACAAGTATTGTAGCACGTAAATATCTGGATATTAAGCGTAGATTTCTTTTTAAAACACAGTGACGCTGTTTCTGTTTACAAATTTGAACAATCCCATCTGAAAACCTGCGTGTTCACGGAGAGTACCTAATACATATTAATAAGGTAGTCTGCCTTCCCGTCATTCGTATATACCAGTGTTTGGTTTGGAACAAAACAGAACTTGGGGCCAGTGTAACAAAACACCATGCATATCCATCAGTGTGGTCGTGTGAAACACTTAGAATAAGGAAAAATTGCTGGCGGGCCGGATAAGCATAGTATCCCAATATTCGGGCCGCTCAAAATACCTTTGTTGCCTACCCCTGTTTTAGAGCCAGGGACGTATTTCTGAAGTGTGGTCATTGTAGGAACTTGGGGAATCAAACAGCCATGTTGCTTGCTGTCATCATGTGCTCATGTTAACAGACGAAGAGCGTTTGATGGCTCAGGGCCTGTACTCGCTGGGGGGTGGGGGGATTTCACTGAAGCCTGTTGAATATTGAAAGGTCTACATAGAGTGGACATGGAGCTATAGTGGGGGAGTCCAGGACAAGAGGACACAGCCTCAGAATAGTAGGAGGTCCCTTTAGAACAGAGATGAGAAGAAATTTCTCTCGCCAGATGGTTGTGGGCCTGTGGAATCCATTGCCACAGACAGCTGTGGAGGCCAAGTTATTTGGGTATATTTAAAGTGAAGGTTGATCAATTCTTGATTATTTAGGGCCTCAAAGGTTATGGGGAGAAGGCAGGAGAATGGGGTTAAGAGGGATAATAAATCAGCCATGATGAAATGTTGAATCAGAATCCATGGCATAATTCTGCTCCTATGTCTTATGGTAAATATTGCCGCTGATACTGATGGGAAGGAACAACTTACCTTCTTGATGTGCCCTGCTGAAAGAGCAAGACAGCCCTACTGTATTAAGGCACTTAGTCCCAAATATGATGGCAGTGCAATGATTGGAATGGGGTCAGTGGAATGAAGTTCATCTGGGTCCACCTTGACTTGTGTGCTGATGCTGATCAGCATGGATCAATGGCTATTGATTAATAAAAGGGGCTTGAGCTAGCTGTGTAACACCTTTCCCTCCAAGCTTTGAGTGTTATCGGGTGGCGAATCACTCCATGGATAAAGTTCAAACGAAATGTGTTATCAAAGTACAGTATATGTCACCAGATACAAGCCTGAGATTCATTTTCATTCAGGCATTCACAGTAGAACAAAGAAATACAATGGACTTGATGGAACAACTAAACACAAAGATTGGCAAAACAACAAATTGCAAAAGACTGCAAATAAAAAAACATAGTAATAATTAATAAGTGCACTTGCAAGGCAAAGTTTATGAACCCTTTGCAATTACCTGTTTTTCTGCATTATTTACTCATAAAATGTACTCTGATCTTCTTCTAAGTCACAATAATAGACAAACAATCTGCCTAAAATAATAACACATAAACAACTGCACTTCTTGTCAATACTGAGTGCGCCATTTAAACAATCACAGTCCAGGTTTAAAAAAAAGTACGTGAAACTCTGGGGCAGTGCCTTCAACAAAAGTAGTTGGAGTCAGGTGTTCCATTCAAGAGATGAGATTGGAGGTGTGGGTTATATAGGTGCCCTTCCCTATAAAAAAAGACACACACAGTCAGATTACTGACCAAACCTGCTCTTCTCAGGAAAGATCTGTTTATGTGCATCATGCCTCAATCAAAACAACTTTTAGAGGGCCTTAGAAGTATTGTAGAGATGCATGAAGCCGGAAAGGCTACAAAAGCATTTCTAAAGCCCAGAGTATTCATCAGTCCACAGTAAGGTAAAATTGTTTACCAACAGAGGGAATTCAGTACTGTTGCTGCTTTCCCTAGCAGTGTGCATCCTGCAAAGATCACACTAAGAGCACAATGTACAATGCTGAAGGAGGTAAAAAAGAACCCAAGGTTAACAGCAAAAGGCCTGCAGAAATCCATAAAACTTGCTAAAGCCTCTGTTCATGTGTCCACTATAAGAAAAACACTGAACAAGAAAAATGTTCACGGGAAGGACACCATGGAAAAAACCATTGCTTTCCAAAAAAAAGCATTGCTGCACGTTTCAAGCTTGCAAAAGACCACCTGGATGTACCACAATGCTTCTGGGACAATGTTCTGTGAACAGATGAGACAAAAGTTGAACTTCTTGGCAGAAGTGCACACCATGATGTTTGGAGAGAAAAGGACACTGCACACCAACCACCAAAACTTCATGCTAACTTGTGAAGCATGGTGGAAGGAGCATCATGGTTTGGGGCTGCTTTGCTGCCTCAGGGCCTGGACGGCTTGCGATCATTGAGGGAGCAATGAGTTCAAAATTGTATCAGGGTAGTGGTCCATCACCTAAAGGTTAATAGAAATTGGAAGATGCAACAAGACAACGATACGAAACACAAGAGTGAATCAACAACCAAATGGTTTAAAAAGAAGAAAATTTGTGTTTTGGAATGGCCAAGACAGAGTCCAGATCTGAACCCAATTGAGTTGGTGTGGCAAGACTTGAAGAGAGCTGTTCATGCAAGGTATCACAAAAATATTGATAAACCAAAACAGTTTTGTATGGAGGAATGGTCTAAAATTCCTCCTCGCCATGTGCGTCTGATCAGCAGCTACAGGAAATGTTTTGTGGAGGTTATTGCTGCGAAAGGAAGTTCTGCCAGTGATTAAGTACAAGGGTTCATATACATTTTCCAGCCTGGACTGTGATAGATTAAATGGTGTACTCGGTATTGACGAGAAGTGCAATTGTTTATGTTATTACCTAGCAGAAAGCCAGGTAATTGCAAAGGGTTCGCAAACTTTCACTTACAACTGTAAGTACAATGAGAACATGAGTTGCAGAGTCCTTGAAAGTGAGTCTATAGGTTGTGAAATCAGTTTAGGGGTGAGTGAAGTTCAGGAGCCTGATGGTTATAGGGTAATAACTGTAGCGGAGTCTAGTGGTGTGGGACCTAAGGCTCACATCGGTAGTCTGGGAGAATGTTTATGTTCACGTTTCATTATCATTCAACCATACATGATACCTATGAATACAGCCACATGAAACCGTTCCTCTGGGACCAAGGTGGAGAACATACCAACGCTTATACACAACACAGGGCACATGTAGCACATATGAGAGCGGTAAACGTATAGTAATACAAAAAAAAAAGCCAAGGCCCTGTCTGACATGTCAGCAAGAACAAACTGTTTTCTGCAGTCCGCAGATGAACGCATGCAAGCAAACAAATACTTGGGCTGACACATCAGGATAATATTCATGAAGTGCTGTACTGTGTGTCCTGTAGATGGTGTTCTAAGGCATTATTAAACTGAGGCCCTGTCTTCTCCTTGGCACTGTTTCAGAAGGGTGATTGGTTCTCTGGCTAATTTCTGTCATTGGGTCTTTGTCATTGGAACTGAATATTGTAACATTATTCTCACCTTGCTATCTGCAGTATGCAAATGATCTGCCGGTACAATTACACTGCAAATATTTCATAGATATATGACTGCTTACTTAAAAAAATCACTTAGTGTCTTTTGTGGAAAGCAATTTATAAATGCAAGTCCTGTTTTGGTTTGTCACATTTGGAGTGACAGAGGTCAATTGTGGCGTTTAATTTCCAACCCTTGATTGTTGAATATATTTAAGAATGCCAAGAACAAAATGTCCTTTGTCCAGCAGTTTTGGAAAGGAGCCAAGGCTTTCTCTTGTGTAAATACTAGAATGTTTCTTCTTGATGACTGAGAGGAAGTTTTAAGCACATGATTTGACTGTTCATCTTGTGATTGCTAAGGGATTTTATTTGTACAAAGCAGCTGGGGTTTTTCATGCATCTATATACAGGAGTTTCAACTTGCTGGGGCATCTCTCTTATTTTCTTTGCAGGCTCGTCAGCTCATCCTAAAACATGAGCTGCCCCTCAGTGACCTGGATAGACACCCTGAGGTAGGACATTTTTGTTGAGCTCACATTGTTTATTTTTGGAGGATGGTGGGTGGGGTTCTGGCATTCCGTGTTACCGTGAACTGTGTGTTCAGGCAAGCTGGGAGAAATAGTCCTGTGTAGTGATCCAGACAAGTGTAAGTATACAAACCAGGGCGCACACACATGCTCCGCTTTTTCCATTCCCACAGGTGAGGGGAGAAGGTGCAGAGGAACCCACCAACCAGCAGGTTCCCGTAGCTGCCCCGGATTCTATCGCCAGTACGTCACAGGAACCAGCACCCCCCACCCCACCCCCGGCCTGAGACTCTACTATGGTAGTGAGAAGTATAGATAAAGCAGCCAGCATAATCAAAGAACCCATCCATCCCAGACGTCCTGAGTTCTCTACCCTCATTAGGCAGAAGCTAAAAAGGCCTGAAAGCACATACAATACTGTGCAAAAGTCTTGGGCATGTGGAGCGGAGAGCGAGTTTGTATATCTGGCAGGAGCCAAGAATGTTGTGAATCATGTGGTGTGGGACAGGTGGCAGGGAAGGCGTGCCAGGGGCATGGCACAGCTGCAGTCACATCCAGCCCTGAGACACCAGGCAAGGTCACTTGCTTCCAAAAAATTGGCTTGATTATTGCAGAATGTCCCTCTGGTACTTCCTGCTCCCTCCCCTCTCCCTTTCCCTTCCCCCAACCATGATTTCACTTTCCCTGCCCCCTTCCCACTCTGGAACCACAACAGAGACCCATATCAGAATCGAGGTTATCATCACTCTCAAATGTCATGATTTCTTTTTTGTGGCAACAGTACAGTGCAATACAAAATTACTACAGTACTGTGCAGATGTCTTGGGCAACCCAGCTATATACAGTATATGTGCCTTACACTTTTGCACAGCACTGTACCATTAGGTTTAAGGGCAGCTTCTATCCTGCGATCATAAAACTCTTAAATAGACCTTTTGTATAGTAAGATGAACCTTTGGAATCCAATCTATCTTACTATAATCTTGCACTTTATTGTTCACCAGCACTGCACTCTTTCAGTAGCTTTCACACTCTATTCTGTATTGTTATTGTCTTACCTGTACTAGCTCATTACACAGTGTAATGATTTGATCTGTGTAAAACAGTGTGCAAGATGAGCTTTCCACTGTATCTTGTTACATGTGACGATGATAAACCAGCCCCAATATATACTAAGGTCCATTTACAGTGGTCAGGTAACCTATCAACCAATACGTTCATAGGATTTGGGGAGAAAACCGGAACACCTCACAGTCATGGGGAGACCATGCAAACTGCACGTAGGCAGCACACAAGGTCAGCATTGAATCTGGGTCCCTGGAGCTTTGAGCATAACTAGCTACAAGACTATGTCACCCCAGATGTGGTCAATATGTCTTAGGGCCCTGTGTAGCTCAAGAAAGTATGATGGTTGTATTTCATTAGGAATTTGAGGAGATTTGGTATGTCACCAAAAACACTCAAATTTCTACAAATGTATTGTGGAGAGCATTCTGTCTAACTATTCTAGCTATCACTGTCTGGTATGGGGGAGGAGGGGTGCGACTGCACAGGATGAAAGTAAACTGCAGAGAGTTGTAAAATTAGTCATCTCCATCATGGGCACTAGCCTCCATAGTATCCAACACATCTTCAAAAAGTGGTGCCTCAGAAAGGCAGCGCCCATCATTAAGGACCCCCACCACCCAGGACATGCCCTCTTCTCATTGCTGCCATCAGGAAGGAGGTACAGAAGTGTGAAGGTACACAGTCAACAGTTCAAGACCAGCTTTCTTCCCCTCTGGCATCTGATTTCTGAATGGAGTTTGAACCCATGAAAATACCTCACTATTTTTTATTTCCTGTTTTTGTACAACTTAATTTTATGTATTCTACATACATACACACATACAGTAATTCAGTTTTTTTCCTCTATTATCATGTACTTCTGCCACAAAGTTAAAACATTTCCTGAATGCTGGTAATATTAAACCTGATTCTGACTGTATTAGCAGCATCCAGGAGAGTGACTAATGAATAGTGGAGACAGTCACACTGCATACGTACTGGACTGATGTGTGTTATTCTTCCACTATATCACAGCTTGATGTTGCCATTGATGGTGCTGACGAGGTGGACTGTAACCTCAATTTAATCAAAGGCGGAGGGTGAGTACTACTCAGGAACTTCGATATTGTCACACCTTGAGTGTCCTGTTGATTTTTTAAAAAAAAAAGCTCTTTGGGGCAAAATGGAAGAAGACATGCTGTTTTAGTAGGTATTTTATTTACAAAGTTCAATATGAATTTATTATCAAAGTAAGTCCATTGGTTCTGGAAACTGTTCAGTGATGGGGCAAGTGAAGCTATCCCCTCTGGTTCAAGAGCCTGATGGTTGAGGAGTGATAAATGTTCCTGAACCTGGTCATGTGGGTCCTGGGGCTCCTATACCACCTTTCTCATGGCAGCAACATGAAGAGAGCATGGCCTGGATAGTGGGGCTCCTCGATGATGGAAGTTGCTTTCCTGTGACACCGCTCTTGTAAACGTGCTGAGTGGTGCAGATGGTTGCACCCATGATGGACAGGGCTGTCATGTTCTCTACTTGTTATATGATTTTTCTGTTCAAGAGCATTGGTGTTTTCCATACCAGCTATGATGCTGTCAGTCCATATACTCATCACCGTACATGTGTAGAAGTTTGTCAAAGTCTTAGGTGACGTGCCAAATCTTCGCAAACTCCTAAGAAAATGGAAGCACTGCCGTGCTTTCCTCATAATGGCACTTGTATGCTGAACCCAGGACAGATCCTCTGAAATGATAACATCGAGGAATTTTATAGTTGCTGACCCACTCCACCCTTTTATAAGAATGTAAACAACTCGTGTAGTTATTTGTCTAAAAGCAAAGCACTACAGATGCTGCTCAATTGAAATCGAGAAACAGAATACTCAATGGGTCAGGCAGCACCTTGTGGAGAGAGTATCGGTAATATAGTTTTGGTTTGAAGATGTTTCAATAACTTAGTCAAGAAAAAGTGCTGTAGGAACTCAGCAGGTCAGGCAGCTCAGTCTGAAATGTTGACAGTTTATTCTTTTCCATCGATGCTACCTGACCTGCTGAGTTCCTCCAGCATTTTGTATGTTAGTCTGGATTTCCAGTATTTGCAGACTCTCTTGTGTTGTCCAGCTCCTACATAGTCTCCTCCACCAGTCAAAATGTCATCGGCAAAGCTTTTTTTAAAAAAAAAAGCAGATGACAGAAATCTGAAATCAAAGCAGAAAATGCTGAAAATACTTGGCAGGTCAGTGAGTGTTAATGGAGAGAGAAACTGAGTTCCTGTTTCAGATCATGACAAACGGTTTTTCACTGTGAAACGTTAACTCTGTTTCGCTTTCAAAGCTGAGGGAGCATTTTTTGTTTTAATTTGTTGGAGAGATGGCCCTTCACTGAGCTTTGCTGAACCTGGCTCAGTGGTTCAAGAGCCCATGCTGGAGTGTGTGATTTACTGTTGCTCCATTTTCACCATCCCTCTGAGATGTTCAACTGGGCAGTTTTGTAACAGAAATGCTCCGTCTCTCAGATCAGAGTTAGCACATACAAAATACTGAGAAACTCAGCAGGTCAGGCAGCATCTATTGAAGGGAATAAACAGTCAACATTTTGGGCCGAGACCCTTCATAAGCAGTGGAAAAGGAAGGGGGAAGAAGCCGGAATAAATTGGGGAAGAAGTGCAAACCTGGCAGGCGAGGAGGAAGGTAGGCGGGGTTGAGAGGGTGAAGTGGAAAGCTGGAAGGTGATAAGTGGAAAAGGTAAAGGGCTGAAGAAGAAGGAAACTGATAGGAGAGCAGAGTAGACCATGGGAGAGCGAAGGAGCAAAGGGAGGTGATGGGAGGGTGAGGAGAAGAGAAGGGGTAAGGGGGAACCAGAATGGGGAATGGAGAAAGACAGATGAAAGAAGGGGCAGAAGTTACAGGAAGTTAGAGAAATCAATGTTTGGCCTGTCAGGTTAGACAGAGGCTACTCAAGACAGGATATGAGATGTTGCTCCTCCAAACTGAGTGTCTTCATAATGGCAGTAGAGGAGGCCATCTGCTATGATGGGAGTTGGCTTCCCACTGGGAGTTTAAAGCAAAAATCTGAGTGTTGTCTGTAAGTGAATTGCTGTAGTTGGGGGTGGAAGTCAAGACGGTGTCATGATTCATATGACTTCTGTTGTTTATCATTCCAGAAGCTCTCTGCTGATAAAGTAGGTGGCAGCCTGAGTGTTAGGGCTCTTCAGTCTCTATTCTCTGCCTATCTGGTGCCTCGCTCCCTGCCACCACTCTGCCCTAACAACGTACTGTTGCTCTTCTGACAGAGGCTGCTTGACTCAGGAGAAGATTGTCGCTGGCTGTGCGAAGAAGTTTATCATTATTGCTGATTACAGGTAAGAACCTCTCCAAATAATTCCTGTTACTCCTTGATGAAGAGGAATGGTGTGCCTATCAATGGTCTGAAATCCTGGATAGGTTCACCTGCACACATGAATCTCATTTTGAAATGCAGTTCCTATTGCAGTTTGGCTGGGAGTTGCATTCTTCCTGAAGGAAGCTACCCTGGGCACACTATGGGCAGGAGTAAGTGTTCACCTACAGCACGGTAGTCCTGGAATGGTGAACATGTCTGCTGTTAGCTGCCCCCAAAGGAATGCTGCCTGCCCTGTCCAGGACAGCAGTCAAGTCTCAGCTAAAATGGTGCGTGTACGTGCCTTCAAATTAGAAACGAAGCAGACCGTATCCACTCAACTCTGCTCTAATAGTTAATCAAATAGTGATTTTCTGATAGTAATCGCAGTTGCTCAGTTTCACATTGTCATCTACCTCTCAGCCCATTTGCTTATTAAATATAAGACCATAAAACATTGGAGCAGAATTAACCCATTCGGTCTATTGAGCTGGCTGATTTATTTTCTTCCTCAACCATGTTCTCCTGTCTTCTCCCTGCAACATCCAATGCCCTTACTAATCAAGAACCTGTTCTCCTCCGCTTTAAATATACCCATTCCTTTGGCCTCCACAGCTGTCTGTGCCAATGAATTCCACAGATAACCACCCTCTGGGTAAAGTATCTGTCTCCCCCTGCCTTAAATAATAAAAGAACATCTACTTCCACCACGCATTGAGGAAGGGAGCACCAAAGGTCCTCTGAGGGGACATTTTCCTTGTCTATGTTGAATGGTGTCTCCTTATAGTGACCTCTTAGTTTTAGATTCTCCCACCTGAGGATATCTCCTCTCCGTGCCCATCATGTTAAGGATCCCCAAGATCTCCCATTTCAATCAAATCCAACTCCTCTCTTCTGTTCTCTCGTGATACAAGTCTTGTTTGCAGGTATAGGCCTCTGACAGAAGGAAGCCACCAAAGGCTGGCTCTAACTACTGACCCTGAGCAGCAACACTACTTCATGAAGGAATTAGTAAAAGAGGGACTTCCAAATAATCTCTGGAGGAACGTCACCAAATTAGTCCCCCAGGCAGATTGTACCCCTTGTTTATGTGAAATTCGTTAAGGCTTTTGGCAAGCTGTCATAAGGTAGGCCTGGTCCAGAAGATAGAGGAGCTTAGGATCTGAGGCATGCTGGGAAACTGGGTCCAAAACTTGCTTGACGATAGAAGACAGAGACTTCTGGTGGATGGTTGATTTTTTGACTAGTCTGTAACAAGTGCTGTAGTGCAGGGATTGGTGCTGGGACTTCTGTTTTTTTTTTAAAATATATATGGTATGGTCAGCAGTGCAGGTGGTCTGCTTAGTAAGTTTGCAGATGACATAAAAATTGGAGTTAAAAATATTGATGTTTAGGATGCAGTGGGACATAGTTTAATTGGGACTGAGTGGTGGTAGAAGGTATTTAATCCAGATAAGTGTGAGGTCGATGTTCTTATTGTGTTTTGTTTTAGGGGTGGGGGCGATGTTCCTTTTGCATTTTTTTTGTGGTGGGTTTGCTGTTTTTCTTTGAACTTCCATAGTTTTTCTTTGTTTTGTGGCTATCACAAAGGTTCAAAGGTCTAGGTTAAGGTCAGAGAAATGTATACAATATATATGCTGAAATGCTTTTTCTTCGCAAACATCCACAAAAATAGAGAAGTACCCCCAAAGAATGAACGACAGCCAAATATGAGAATCCCGAAGTACCCCCCTGCTCCCCCCTCCCTCGTATAAGTGACCGCGAGCAACAATCACCCCTCCCCCCACCAGCAGCAAAAAGAAAGCATCACACTCGAGCGTGAGCAAAGCAATAGCAAAGATAGAGGCTTGCAATTACCCCAAAGACTTCGTGTATCACACCAGCATACGACATAACACAGGTTCTCCCTCTCCCTAATAATGGAGAAAGAAGTGTCTCCATTTTCCCAGCGAGCGGGGAGACATAACAAACAATTCACTGGTTTATGATGTTAAAGGCCTGTTATGTCGCTTTTTTCAAGCTCTGTGCCTGCAGATAGCAAAGATCCCAGGTCTTCGGGCCCATAGCAGATATCCAGGCTCCCCCGACAACACACGGGTCTTCTGCTGTGATACCAGCCTTTGATCCACCCGTCTCCAGAGCCCCAAGATTTTAGGCTTCCAAATCCTGGCTGGGCTCTCAGGCTGAATCCTTGGCATGCAGAACAACAGCCAGTCGTGAAACCCTGAGAACTGGTCCCATTCCCGCAAAGAACTGGAGTCAGCATGTAACTCCAGGTCAGGGTCTTTAAAAGAGCCCTGAAAGGGAAAAATAATGATATCAAAGATGGAAGTAGAAGAAGATTGTCAGAGTTGTATATTGCATGAACCTTTGAAATGGGACTGCATGGTAGCACAACGTTATTACAGCACCAATGACTGGGTTCAATTCTGCCGCTGTCTATAAGGAGTTTGTACGGTTTTCCCATAACTGCATGGGTTACTCTGGTGCTCTTGGTGTGCTCCCACATTCTAAAGGCATTCAGGTTAATTGGTCAAATGGGTGTAATTGGACGACGTGGACCCAGTGACCTGTTGCTGTGCTGTACATCTACTTGGAAACCACTGATATTCAGAAGAACATTGGGGTACAAGTCCATATCTCACTGAAAGTAATGATACAGGTGGATAGCGTAGTGACAAAAGTCCAAGAGTTGTAAAATTATGTTGCAGCCGTATAAGACACTGGTAAGGCACTGTTGAGTGTTGTTCTGGTCATGACTATAGAGGTGATATGCTGGTGCTGGAGTGCAGAATAGATTCATCTGGATGCCTGGAATTTGATGGCTTTACTTACAAGGGGTGGCAAGAATCTTACTGAGGGATTGGTGTATATCTGGAGCCAGCTGCCGGAGGAGGTGGTAGGGGCAGTTACAACATTAAAATAACAATCTTTTTTTAAAAAAAAAAGTTGAAACTGAATGCAGTGAAATGAGATTAGTGGCAATGGACAAAGTGGGCCCAAGGTCCTGTCTGGATGAATCTGGTCAAGCCCATCTTCCTTCCAGTGACTCAAATAAACCAATAAAGATTGTAGTGTCTTGTATCTTCATCTTTTGGCAGATCTTTACAGGCACAGTTTGGTAGCGTAGAGGCTAGCATAACACTTTACAGTTTCAATGATTGCAGTTCAATTCTTGCCAATGTCCGTAAGGACATTGTACGTTCTCTCCATGACTGCGTGGGTTTCCTCTGAATGCTCCGGTTTCTTCCCACATTCCAAAGACGTACGGGTTGGTAAGTTGTGCATGCTGTGTTGGCATGAAAACATGACCACACCTGCAGTAGCTCGTAGCTCATCCTCAGACTGTGATAATGGTACAAATGACGCGTTTTACTGTATATTTCCATGTAAGTGTGACAAATAATCTGTGTTAATTTCCTTTCACTTTAAGGAAGGATTCTAAAAACCTGGGTGAGAACTGGAAGAAAGGAGTTCCAATCGAAGTCATCCCGATGGCTTACGTGCCTGTGACCAGGGCGATCGTCACTAAGTTCGGAGGGAATGTAGATCTGCGAATGGCTGTCAGCAAAGCAGTTGAGTGCTCACTTAAAGTGGCCTCTGAACCTTGGCTCAGAGTGCAGTGTTGGGTCCCTTTAAGGAGAGGCTAACTTTGTTTAACTGCCATGTGAGCCATCTGCACAGCTCAGTATAGAATATACAATATAGAAGTGGTGGGGGTGGGGGGCAGAATCCCGTGTTCCACCCCCTCTCTCACACCCTGTGCTGGATTAAGTAATTTATTCAATAATAACAGAATGTTCCCTTCCCGTCCCATCCTGAGGTAAAAGACGGCTTATTAACCAGGTCATGCCCTGTTCTCATTGCTACCATTAGGAAGGAGATATCGTAGCGTAGCATGAAGGCTTTTTAAAAAATTTCTATTTTTGCACTAATTTTAATTTAAAAAAAAATATATATATAAAATTTATTTATTATTTATTTACTGTGATTCCGTTTTCCCCCTCTATTATTATGTATTGCATTATGTTGCTGCCACAAAGTCAACGAATTATGTAACGTAACACATGCAGGTGACAATAAACCCGATTCTGATTCTGAACCAGGATTCATGTTAAAACATTATCCAATGATCCACTTTGGAAGTACATTGTAGAATCCACTCCAAGAGAAGACAAGAGGTGGCCGTATTATATGCTTAAGTTCCTGGCTCGATTGCTCATTATCCTTCTGAAATTCCTTACTTGGGTCCTGGTGCACAACTTGGGTCCCTGCTACGCAATCTGGCACACCCCCACGCAGGTCCTGGCACACTCCACTACCCAATAAATCCCACTCAGGTCTGGGTACACTACACTACATCCATTGGTACTTCCTTTGCCTTTCCAGGGGCTGAGTGGCTTCATAAGGATTCACAACCTTTAATGAGTTCTGGCTCAAAGATGTTGGTTAAGAGACAAATATTGGCCAGACCACCTGAGGAAGTCATTAAGGAGCTTTGTAGTGGAGCGTGCATCAAGCTTCAAATTCCTTGGTGTCCACATTTCCAAGGATCTCACCTGGTCCCTGAACTCCTCCATCCTGATCAAAAAGGCACATCCGCGCCTTTATTTCCTGCGGAACATCAAGAAAGCTCACCTCTGTCCCAGGATACTGACGGACTTTTACCGCTGTACCATTGAGAGCATACTCACCAACTGCATCTCAGTGTGGTATGGCAATTGTCCTGTATTGGACCGCAAAGCACTCCAGCTTGTGGTAAAAACTGCCCAGCGGATTATCGGCACCCAATTGTCCACCATTGAGAACATCTACCATAAACGCTGCCTGGGCAGGGCGAAAAGCATTATCAAGGATGCATCTCACCCTAACCATGGACTTTTTACTCCCCTCCCATCTGGTAGGCGCTACAGGAGCCTCTGCTCCTGCACCAGCAGGCACAGGAAGAGCTTCTTCCCTGAGGCTGTGACCCTGCTGAACCTCACATCACAGCGCTAAACAGTATTGCACCCATATTGTACTGTCTCAGTACTTTTATATTTGTGTGCTGTAGCACTTACTTTTTATTCGCGGTTATTTTGTAAATAAACTCTTTGCATTTCTGGTCAGATGCTAACTGCATTTCATTGGCTTTGTATCTGTACTTGGCACAATGACAATAAAGTTGAATCGAATCGAATCGAATCTAATCTCATCTGATAGTGGGAATGGGCCCCCAATTCAGTACCCTTTCTGAAAGCCTACATCTTTAGTACAGTGTTGGTGTAGATTGTGAGATGAAGCATCTAATGGGGCTTGAAAGCACAACATCCATTGTGAGGTGAGTGCTGTTCAGAACCCTGGCTCTGGGACTGTAACACTGTAGCTGACACTTCTGGGAGGGCTCGGAGAAACTACTCACTTGGCAGTCAGTTCTGTATGGTAATGAAACTGTGCATCTGGTGCTGGTTTATTCTAGGGACCAGTAGTAACGGATAATGGGAACTTTATCCTGGACTGGAAGTTCAGCAATATTTCCGATTGGAAAGATGTCAATGTGGGCATTAAAATGATCCCAGGTAAGGATGTAAAATGTCGCTTGGATTTCTGGCATCTGCAGATTTTCTCTTGTTTGTGATTTAAATTAAACACATCACAAAGCCCAGGCTGTATTCATCTTTAAAACTTCCCATGGAACAACAAAAAAAACAGTTAAATTCTCACAGAGAAACAGCACTAATCAAAGAACAACTGGTAAGGAAAAAGCAACTGGGCGGGACCCAACACATTCACAGTCTCTTAAAGGTCACGCATGCGCACACACACAAACACACACACGCGAGCACATGCGCACAAACTGACACCTGTGGCCACACCTCACATTTTTCCACATGCAAATCATTGACACTCCATTTACTAGGAAGGTTGGATACAGGTCGAATGACCCTCTCCCTCCAACAAGGAGACATTAACCACCCAACCCTCCCCCTCCCAATTCCGACTGCTGGTGATTGTTAGCTGATATCGTTTGCAGGACCACTGAATGGAATGTGAGGAATCTGGCAGAGGACAAAAGGAACCCTCATCTGCAGAGAACTTGAAGAATAACCCTGCCCCTCAGCAGCCTCCCTTTCTTGCTCCTCCTGACAGTATTTTCACCTGGCATAGAAGATGGGGCCTGGAATCCTATTTACCTGCAACGCTAAAAAACATTTCTGTACAGGGCATGCAGGATCCCCCACTCCCCGCCTGCTAATCTAACTTTCGTACCTGGCTACACGTACCCTCTTCTGCATACTCTAAACCTTGTAATAATTGAATTGCGTACTTATAGGATGACCAACGGCTGGTGCTATTAAAGACAGCACTACCCCTTTTATTGGAAATACAGCTGAGGTAACCACACGTCCCATCATTCCAGAAGATGATTCAACATTCTCTGGTGGGCTGCCACTATTGTGGTATATATCTGTGTTAAGAGCCCACTGATGCAAAACTTTAGTACCCTCTTCTACTGTGCTCCACTCTACTTGAGGTTTTAAATTCCATTCGGCGAAAGTGGGATACCTAAGTTTAATATCTGCTGTTACCCAAATCCTAGCGATGTATGTATGCTCAGAGGAAACGGTGTTCTCAGGGCGTTATTGATCGCATGTTGCGACCATAGGCTCCCTAAGGCACCCATCTCTCATTAGATAAGCTCACTCTGGCACTCCCCTCATCTCATACCCTCAATAACCATGCAGCCAAAGTTTTGCCAGCTTTTTGTCTGTACCTATCCCCTAAACTTGCAATTTGCTTTGCCCTCTTGTCCTAGACTCTCCCACCTTGGGAAACATACTTTCCACATCTACTCTGTCTAGGCCTTTCAATATTCAAAGGTTTCAATGAAATCACCCCTCATCCTTTTGAATTCCAGCCAGTACAGACCTAGAGCCATCAAACGTTCCTCGTATGATAACCCTTTCATTCCTGGAATCATTCTTGTGAACCTCCCCTGGACCCTCTCCAATGCCAGCACATCTTTTCTAAGATGGGGGGCCCAAAACTGTTCACAATACTCAAGGTGAGGCCTCACCAGTACTTTATAAAGCCTCAACATCACATCCTTGCTCTTGTATTCTAGACCTCTTGAAATGAATGCTAGCATGGCATTTGCCTTCCTCACCATCAACTCAACCTGCAAGTTAACCTTCAGGGTGTTCTGCACAAGGACTCCCAAGTCCCTCTGCATCTCAGATTCTTGGATTTTCTCCCATTTAGAAAATATTCCACACATTTATTTTTACTACCAAAGTGCATGACCTTGCATTTTCCAACATTGTATTTCATTTGCCACTTTCTTGCCCATTCTCCTAATCTGTCTTAAGTCCTTCTGCATCCTACCTGTTTCCTCAACACTACCTGCCCCTCCACTAATCTTCGTATCACCTGCAAACTTGGCAAAAAATCCGTCTATTCCATCATCTAAATCATTGATATACAGCATAAAAAGAAGTGGTCCCAACACCGACCCCTGCGGAACACCACTGGTATCTGGCAGGCAACCAGAAAAGGATCCTTTTATTCCCACTCGCTACCTCCTACCAATCATCCAATGCTCTAACCATGTTAGTAACTTCCCTGTAATACCGTGGGCTCTTAACATGGTAAGCAGCCTTATGTGTGGCACTTTGTCAAAGGCCTTCTGAAAGTCCAGATATACAACATCCACTACATCCCCTTTATCTATCATACTTGTAATCTCCTCAAAGAATTACTAAGGAAACTGGCATGAAGTCCATGGAATTAAGGGAAACAAGTAGTGAGATCATGGAAACTGTACAGATCAAAAAGGAGGAGGTCCTTGCTGTCTTGAGGAAAATTAAAGTGGATAAATCCCCGGGACCTGACAGGGTGTTCGCTCAGACCTTGAAGGAGACTAGTGTTGAAATTGCAGGGGCCCTGGCTGAAATATTTAAAACGTCGCTGTCTACAGGTGAGGTGCCGGAGGATTGGAGAGTGGCTCATGTTGTTCCATTGTTTAAAAAAGGATCGAAAAGTAATCCGGGAAATTATAGGCCAGTAAGTTTAACGTCGGTAGTAGGTAAGTTATTGGAGGGAGTACTAAGAGACAGAATCTACAAGCATTTGGATAGACTGGGACTTATTAGGGAGAGTCAACATGGCTTTGTGCGTGGTAGGTCATGTTTGACCAATCTATTGGAGTTTTTCGAGGAGGTTACCAGGAAAGTGGATGAAGGGAAGGCAGTGGATATTGTTTACATGGACTTCAGTGAGGCCTTTGACAAGGTCCCGCATGGGAGGTTAGTTAGGAAAATTCAGTCGCTAGGTATACATGGAGAGGTGGTAAGTTTGATTAGACATTGGCTCGATGGAAGAAGCCAGAGAGTGGTGGTAGAGAATTGCTTCTCTGAGTGGAGGCCAGTGACTAGTGGTGTGCCACAGGGATCAGTGCTGGGTCCATTGTTACTTGTCATCTATATCAATGATCTGGATGATAATGTGGTAAATTGGATCAGCAAGTTTGCTGATGATACAAAGATTGGAGCTGTAGTAGACAGTGAGGAAGGTTTTCAGAGCCTGCAGAGGGACTTGGACCAGCTGGAAAAATGGGCTGAAAAATGGCAGATGGAGTTCAATACTGACAAGTGTGAGGTATTGCACGTTGGAAGGACAAACCAACGTAGAACATACAGGGTTAATGATAAGGCACTGAGGAGTGCAGTGGAACAGAGGGATCTGGGAATACAGATACAAAATTCCCTAAAAGTGGCGTCACAGGTAGATAGGGTCGTAAAGAGAGCTTTTGGTACATTGGCCTTTATTAATCAAAGTATTGAGTATAAGAGCTGGAATGTTATGATGAGGTTGTATAAGGCATTGGTGAGGCCAAATCTGGAGTATTGTGTTCAGTTTTGGTCACCAAATTACAGGAAGGATATAAATAAGGTTGAAAGAGTGCAGAGAAGGTTTACAAGGATGTTGCCGGGACTTGAGAAACTCAGTTACAGAGAAAGGTTGAATAGGTTGGGACTTTATTCCCTGGAGCGTAGAAGAATGAGGGGAGATTTGATAGAGGTATATAAAATTATGATGGGTATAGATAGAGTGAATGCAAGCAGGCTTTTTCCACTGAGGCAAGGGGAGAAAAAAAACAGAGGACATGGGTTTAGGGTGAGGGGGGAAAAGTTTAAAGGGAACATTGGGGGGTGGGCTTCTTCACACAGAGAGTGGTGGGAGTATGGAATGAGCTGCCAGACGAGGTGGTAAATGCGGGTTCTTTTTTAACATTTAAGAATAAATTGGACAGGTACATGGATGGGAGGTGTATGGAGGGATATGGTCTGTGTGCAGGTCAGTGGGACTAGGCAGAAAATGGTTCGGCACAGCCAAGAAGGGCCAAAAGGCCTGTTTCTGTGCTGTAGTTTCTATGGTTTTCTGTGGTTTAATTCCAACAGGTTCGTCAGGCTGGATTTTCCCTGAAGGAAACCATGCTGACTATGTCCTATCTTGTCCTGTGTCACCAAGTATGTTATCACCTCATCCTAAACAGTTGACTATTAACATCTTCCCAACCACTGAGGTCAGGCTAACTGGTCTATAATTTCCTTTCTGCTGCCTTCCTGCTTTCTTAAAGAGTGGAGTAACATTTGCAATTTTTCAGTCCCCTGGCAGCATGATTTCTGAAAGATCATTTCTAATGCCACCACAATCTCTAATGCTACCTCTTTCAGAACCCTAGGGTGCAGTTCTTATGGTCTGGGTGACTTGTGTACATTTAAGTCTTAAAGCTTTTTGAGCACCTTCTCTCTTGTAACAGTAACTACACCCACTTCACTTCCTTTATACACTACAACATCAGGCACACTGCTAGTGTCTTCCACAATGAAGACTGATGCAAAATACTCATTTAGTTCGTCAGCCATCTCCTTTTCCCTTGTTATTATTTCTCCTGCCTCATTTTCTCGCAGTCCTATATCCAATCTCATTTCTCTTTTATTTTTAACATACTTGAAAAAACTTTTACTATCCACTTTGATATTAACTTAACGGGATCCCTTCGAGCCACCTTTAAATTCTGTACATTCATTAGCCGACATATCTTCTAACTTCATAACCCTACTCTGAACCGTCAATGGTGATTCACTTAGAATAAAACAGCGCTGACTGAGATCTTCCAATTCATTCTTAAGACTTGCTATCATTTTATACTGATGCCTTACATTTGTTGCAGACAGCCAGAAAGCATCCCACCAGCAATCTTTTTTACCTGAGAGAACCCAATGATTTAGTCTAAGAAACAATGAGATGTCCCTTTTGAATCCCAGTGAAATCTAACTGGTCTGACCAATCTACCGGCATTCCACAACCCATCAGTAAGTTAGCAAGACTTCCAAAGCCCACACTATTATCTGTCCACCCTGGGACTCTGCATCTCTCATACCAGGGGTCCTCTCTTTTAAGTAACCTCTTTAAAACATTCGATTCTGCTCAAAAAGCCAGACCCTGCTCACAGTGCCAAATGTAATGTTCAGTCAGGTTCGTGGGTCCAGCAAGTGAGACAGGAAATGCACTGGCTTCAAATAGGTATATTAATCATTTATTTACAAACAGTAAAAATTTGACTAAACGTTGAGGTTCCCCAAGTTACAGACACAACAAAGCTGAATATTCAATAAACATACTTAGTTAAAAGTGCGCACAAAGCATACCTTCCCAATCATCATGTGCATTGCCTAAAGCAAAGGAACAAGGGAGCAAGCCCCTTCCCGTGCTTTTTTAGATACCCAGGATGTTTGAAACTGGACATGCCCCCCCCCAGTGTAGGCTGAAGGGAGAAATGTGCCATGTGTCCCATGTGGAATGAGAGTGTGTGCTCTGTGGACAGGTACTTAAATATTCTGTACCCCTTCAGGAGTGGTGGAGACGGGGCTATTCATCGACATGGCGGAGCGTGTTTACTTTGGAATGAAGGACGGAACCGTCTGCTGTCGGGATAGACTGTTGCACTGACGAACCACCAGAACTGAGTCTTCCTTTCAATATGAAGATCACTTTGCCTTAAACTTTCTGATTCAATAAGTTATCCTGCCAAATATCTTTTTTTTTAAAACATCGTTTCTACGCAGCCCCTGACAGATACTCAGCCTTGCGGGAGTAGCTGTTCACAGTTGCCTTATTTTGAGTTGTTCATTCTGGGTGGGGGCAACGTAGATTACTACCTCAGCCTCCGTGCTGCTGAATACAAGGCCCGGAGATGTGGGTTATATCTGTGCTTAGGTCGCGTGAAGATTAATGGACAGTGGGCTGAGATGCAACTCCCAGCAATGGGGCAGCGTATGTCTTTGAGACTTCTAGATTACGAGCTGCCTCTGTGGATCTGTGTCACTACAGAAGGGGCAGATGGAATGCGCAGATCTTCAGAAACATCGTGGAGTTGGCACTCCACTGTCATCTGGTTTACTGACCAGTTCTTGACGGAGACATTGATGAAGGGACACCTATCTCACATTGACAGTGAAATTGTGGTCAGGGATTTGTGAGCAGAGCCTAGGCTGTGTGCATTCCCATCCAGTTGTATTACTGCCTGTTGTTGCTAGGTACTGGTACCAGTGTCGACAGCAGCAATTGTGACTAGGTCAGGGAAGCCACGTGAGATGCTCCCTCTGACTCCCAGGGCAAGCACTAATTCGCTGAAGGTGTAAACCCTGGCTGAGAGGTATTCCATTGTTTGCAGATCCCTGGTGAACCAGAGATTGCTGTCTTGTCACTGTGGGAACTGACTTATTATTTACAGTTGCTAATGTCATTCGAGGTTTGTCTGAGCCTGGTAGTGGGTTCTCAGCCTTAAAGGTCCCATCACCACCGTCCTGCTTAGTGTGATCAGTGTTTGTTTTATAGATTCTCGCCCATCCTGCCGCTGACTGGTGCTTGGAAATTCTCAGTTAATTAATTCAATACACTTTTTAAAAAAATATATATAAAAATGCATCCTTTTGGAGATTTGCCCTTGTTGCGTTTTTTTTTTGCCTGTGTGTGCTTTATTTTAAATTGAATCCTGAACATAGTGATAATAAATTTAATAAAACAACTGACCCGATTACAGGTACATCTACACTGATATTGAAGGTGACTTCTCGTATGAAGGGTAACACACGCAAAATGCTGGAGGAACTCAGCAGGACAGACGGCATCAATGGAGAGGAATAAGCAGTTGATGATTCAAATGAGACCCCTCATCAGGGCTGGAAAGGAAAGGGGAGAAGCCAGAATAAGAACAAGCTGGAAGATGATAGGTGAAGCCAGGTGAGAGGGGATGAAGTGAGCAGCTGGGAGGTGAACGCCGGAAATGGTGAAGGGCTGAAAAAGGATGAATCTGATAATCGAGCACGGGAGAAAGGGAAGGAGAAGGAGCAGCAGAGGGAGGTGATAGGCAGGTGGGTAGATGAGAAGGGGCAAGAGGAGGAGCCAAAAATGTGGGGGAAAAAGGGGGGAGTGGTAGCATTCACAGGACGTTGGAGAAGGATGAAGGGTTTCTGAGTTTTTGTGGGCGAAAGGACTACTGTTCTATACGGAGAAGATCTCAGTGCTGTCCATCCACTATTCACTACCTGAGTACTACACCAGTGACCTGCTTGTCACATTGACAGAACCAGAATTTGAATCAAATTCATGAAAGATGTTGCTTTGTGGCTACAGTACAGTGCAAAGACATAAAGTGAGTAAAACTGCAAGAAAAGGAATGAAATACCAGGGTAGAATTCATGGACCATTCAGAAATCTGATGACTGAGGGATGAAGCTATCTCTGAATTGTTGAGTGCCGTATTCTGTGGAGGAGGAAGAGGAACAGGAAAAGTGTGGGGGAGTCTAGGATTAGAAGGCACAGCCTCAATAGAGGGACACTGATTTTATAACGAGAGGAGGGATTTCTTTAGCCAGAGGATCTATGGAATTCATTGCCCCAGATGGCTGTGGAGGCCGTTATTGAGTATATTTGAAACAGTAGTTGATTAGTCAAGATGTCAAAGGTAATGGGGAGAAGGCAGGAGAATGGGGTTGAGAGGGATAATAAGCTAGCCGTGAAGGAATGGTGGAGTGGGCTTGATAACCAAATTGGGTAATTCTGCTCTGATGTCTTATGGTCTTTTTTTTTAGATTATGAGGGCACTCAGTCCTCGTTTATTGTAATTTAGAAATGCATGCATTAAAAAATAATACAATGTTCCTCCAGAGTGATACCACGGAAACACAGGACAAACCAAAACTAAAACTGACAAAAACACATAATTATAACATATAGTTACAACAGTGCAAAGCAATACTGTAATTTGATAAAGAGCAGACCATGGGCACGGTATAAAAAAGTCTCAAAGTTTCAATAGCCTCATCATCTCACGCAGACGGTAGAAGGGAGAAACTCTCCCTGCCATGAACCTCCAAGCGCCGCAAACTTGCCCATGGTGCGCCAGTGGAAGCACCGGACCGCAGCGGACTCTGAGTCCGTCCGAAAACTTTGAGCCTCCGACATGAGCACCATCCTCTGCCAAGCGCTTCAACCCTGCCCCAGCCGCCGAGCAACAAGCAAGGCCGAGGACTCGGGGGCCTTCTCCTCTGGAGATTCTGGATCACACAGTAGCAGCGGCAGCGAAGCAGGCATTTCAGAAGTTTCATCAGATGTTCCTCCGTGCTCTCACATCTGTCTCCATCAAATCAGGATTGTGCACGGCAGCCTACTTGACAGATAGTTATATCGAGAAGAGGGCATATGTTGGATAATAAGGGTCCTTAGCGATGGATGCCAGCTTGAGAAACTGCCTCTTGAAAATGTCCTCAGTAGTGGGACTGTGATGGAGCTGGCTGAAGGGTAATAACTTCCTGGTGGTGTGAGACATAAGGCTCCAATAACTCCTCCCTATGGTAGTAGTGAGAAGAGAACATACCCTGGATGGTGGATGATGCTTTCTTGTGGCAGCACTCCTTCCTAGTAGATATGCTTGGAGATGGGGGCTGGGGGTGCTTTTTCTGTAATGGACTGGGCTGTATCCATCACTTTTTGTGGGCTTTTCTGTTCCTGGGCATTGGTGTTTCCATATATTAGGCTGTGATGCAACCAGTCAGTAAACACTCGACTGTGCATCTGTCAAAGTATATCAAAAGATTTAGATGACATGTCAAATCAGCACAAACTTCCAAGAAAGTTGAGGCACTGCAGCACTTGTTCTGTGCAATATCCCAGCTTCAGTCTAGCTTTGCAGCTGTACTCCCACACCCCTGGAGCCGTTACAGTGAATGAATAGCTAATGAACAGAACTTTTGAAAGAACTTGCCTCACTATGTTGTGCCAACTGCACGTCAGTTATTGTGTTCAGTTGTTCGGTTTCAGTAAACGCATCTGCCCACTTAGAGGAACTTAAGTTTCATATCTCAGCCAATGAAACAATATAGCACTGTTCAGGACACTCCATCTCAAAAGAGGATTGAAGTTCAGTCATTATCACGAAGTGTAGCAGTACTTTCAGCTTCTGAATTGTTCCCTTGAAGCTGACCATTTGAGCACTACCTTGCTATTTCACATTTGCACTATTTATATTGTAACTAATAGTGATAGTTTATATCATGTACTGTGCCCCTGCAAGGTACAGTACATACGTAAATTCATGACTTATGTCAGTAATAAAAAAACTGATTCTGATTCTGAACCATCAGCTCTCTTAGCAAGCACTTGAGCGTAAATTTCTTTCTGTGTACGTCCAGGTATCTGGAACTGTGCCTACTTAGCCAGTGTCAGCACCCTCTGTAACCTCTAATGGGAACTTAATCTTGTAGGTCCCATTCGGGGGGTCACTCAGAATTGGATTTATTATCACAGATATAAATGGTATGAAACTTGTTTTGCAACAGCAGTGCACTGCAATCCGGAGTAATATTTTCAAATCAGAAAGAAGGAAGTGTGCAATTAATCTTTTGAAGCATGTGTATTAGACAGCAAATTTGTAGGTGCAATATAAATTGTTGCATCCCACATAACCACTAACTCGCTAATCACAAATAATGAAAGGAATTGAGAGGATTTGGCGCTGGTAATACCAATAAACGTCAGATGGTGGAGCTGGTGAGCTCTTTCACCCCACTGCTCCCAAACTCAGCAACACCACTGTCAGGTAGGTGATGGAATTGCACGTGTTAACTTTTCATTTTATTGTTAAAGTACAGTATGCTTGTACAATTCTGATATTTGATTGCTCCAGATAGCTGTCGAAGAAGAAGAATTTCAGAGTTGTATACTTTAATAATATGGAAATTAATAAACATATTCAACAATTTCTGGCCAGGACCCTTAAGCAGAACTGGAAAGAAAAGGGGAAGATGCCAGAATAAGATGGTGGGGGATTGGAAGAAGGACAATCTAGAAGGTGATGGGTGAAGCCAGGTGGGTGGGGGAGGGGGATGAAATAAGAAGCTGGGAGGTGTTGGGTGAAAAGAAGAAAGGGATGGAGAAAAAGGAACTTGATAGGAGAGGAGGTGGACCATGGGAGAAACGGAAGGAGGAGAGGCACAAGGAGGAGGTGATAGGCAAGTGAGGAGAAGAGGTAGAGGTCATAGTGGGAAATTGAAGAAGAGGGAAAAGGGAGGGGAATAAATTACCAGAAGTTGAAGAAATTAATGTTTATGCCATCAGGTTAGAGGATATTGAATTGTGTAAGGTAAAGGAAACAAGTAGGGTAGTTATGGAAACTATGATGATTAAAGAAGAGGAAGTACTGGCACTTTTAAGGTATATAGAAGTGGATAAGTCTCTGGGTCCTGACAGGATATTCCCTAGGACCTTGAGGGAAGTTAGTGTGGCAATAGCAGGGGCTCTGACAGAAATATTTCAAATGTCATTAGAAACAGGGATGGTGCCGGAGGATTGGCGTATTGCTCATGTGGTTCCATTGTTTAAAAAGGGGTTCTAAGAGTAAACCTAGCAATTATTGGCCTGTAAGTTTGACGTCAGTGGTGGGTAAATTAATGGAAAGTATTCTTAAGAGATGGTATGTACAGTTATCTGGATAGACAGGGTCTGATTTGGAACAGTCAACATGGATTTGTGCATGGAAGGTCATGTTTGACAAATCTTATTAAATTTTTTGAAGAGGTTACTAGGAAAATTGATGAGGGTAAAGCGGTGGATGTTGTCTATATGGACTTCAGTAAGGCCTTTGACAAGGTTTCACTCGGAAAGTTCGAAAGGTTCAATCGTTAGGTATTAATATTGAAGTAGTAAAATGGATTCAACAGTGGCTAGGTGGGGTTGCCAGAGTGTAGTGGTGGATAACTGTGTGTCAGATTGGAGGACGGTGTCTAGTGGTGTGCCTCAGGGATCTGTACTGGGTCCAATGTTGTTTGTCATATACATTAATGATCTGGATGATGGGGTGGTAAATTAGATTAGTAAGTATGCAGATGATACTAAGATAGATGGAATTGTGGATAATGAAGTAGGTTTTCAAAGCTTGCAGAGAGATTTAGGCCAGTTAGAAGAGTGGGCTGAAAGATGGCAGATGGAGTTTAATGCTAATAGGTGTGAGGTGCTACATTTTGGTAGGACTAATCAAAATAGGACATACATGGTAAATGGTAGAACATTGAGGAATGCAGTAGAACAGAGGGATCTAGGAATAATGGTGCATAGTTCCCTGAAGGTGGAATCTCAAGTGGATAGGGTGGTGAAGAAAGCTTTTGGTATGCTGGCCTTTATTAATCAGAGCATTGAGTATAGGAGTTGGGATGTAATGTTAAAATTGTACAAGGCATTGGTGAGGCCAAATTTGGAGTATTGTGTACAGTTCTAGTCACCGAATTATAGGAAAGATGTCACAAAATTGAGAGAGTACAGAGGAGATTTACTAGAATGCTACCTGGGTTTTAGCACCTAAGTTACAGAGAAAGATTGAACAAGTTAGGTTTTTATTCTTTGGGGCATAGAAGGTTGAGGGAGGACTTGATAGAGGTATTTAAAATTATGAGGGGGATAGATTGAGTTGATGTGAATAGGCTTTTTCTATGGAGAGGAGGGGAGATTCAAACAAGAGAGTTAAGTTGAGAGTTAAGGGGCAAAAATTTAGGCATAACACGAGGGGGAACTTCTTTACTCAGAGAGTGGTAGCTGTGTGGAACGAGCTTCCAGCAGAAGTGGTTGAGGCAGGTTCGATTTTGTCATTTAAAAAAAAAGTTGGATAGGTAGCTGGACAGGAAAGGAATGGAGGGTTATGGGCTGAGTGCAGGTAGGTGGGACTAGGTGAGAGTAAGCATTCGGCACGGACTAGAAGGGCCGAGATGGCCTATTTCCGTGCTGTAGTTGTTATATGGTTATACGGTTACCTAGATGGAATATGAGGTGTTGCTTCTTCAGCTTGAGAGTAGCCTCATTGTGGCAGAGAGGAGGCCGTGTCAGAATAGGAATAAAAATTAAAATGGTTGGCCACCAGGAAATCCCACGGTCTGCGGATGGAGCAGAGGTGCTTAACAAAGCTGTCATCTAATCTATGTCAGATCTCAACAGTCTGGAGAAGGCTGCATTGGGAGCACCAGATACAGTAGAAGACCCCCACAAAATGCTGGAGAAACTCATTAGGCCAAGTAGCATCTATGGAAAAGGGTAGTCGACATTTCGGGCCAAGGCGTCGACTGTTCTTTTTTTCCCAAGATGCTGCCTGGCCTGCTGAGTTCCTCCAGCATTTGTGTGTGTTGGTTGGATTTCCAGCATCTACAGATTTGTAGGTGAAGTCAACAGTTCAGAGTTGAGGTTAGTAAAGTTGTCCTTGCTAGTTTAGGAGTGTGATGGTTGAAGGATAATAACTGTTAACATAGAAAATAGGTGCAGGAGTAGGCCATTCGGCCCTTCAAGCCTGCACCACCATTTATTATGATCATGGCTGATCATCCAACTCAGAACCCCGCCCCAGCCTTCCCTCCATACCCCCTGATCCCCGTGGCCACAAGGGCCATATCTAACTCCCTCTTAAATATAGCCAGTGAACTGGCCTCAACTGTTTCCTGTGGCAGAGAATTCCACAGATTCACCACTCTCTGAGTGAAGAAGTTTTTCCTAATCTCGGTCCTAAAAGGCTTCCCCTTTATCCTCAAACTGTGACCCCTTGTTCTGGACTTCCCCAACATCGGGAACAATCTTCCTGCATCTAGCCTGTCCAATCCCTTTAGGATTTTATACGTTTCAATCAGATCCCCCCTCAATCTTCTAGATTCCAACGAGTACAAGCCCAGTTCATCCAGTCTTTCTTCATATGAAAGTCTTGCCATCCCAGGAATCAATCTGGTGAACCTTGTTGTACTCCCTCTATGGCAAGGATGTCTTTCCTCAGATTAGGGGACCAAAACTGCACACAATACTCCAGGTGTGGTCTCACCAAGGCCTTGTACAACTGCAGTAGTACCTCCCTGCTCCTGTACTCGAATCCTCTCGCTATAAATGCCAGCATACCATTCGCCTTTTTCACCGCCTGCTGTACCTGCATGCCCACTTTCAATGACTGGTGTATAATGACATCCAGGTCTTGTTGCACCTCCCCTTTTCCTAATCGGCCACCATTCAGATAATAATCTGTTTTCCTATTTTTGCTACCAAAGTGGATAACTTCACACTTATCCACATTAAATTGCATCTGCCATGAATTTGCCCACTCACCCAACCTATCCAAGTCACTCTGCATCCTCTTAGCATCCTCCTCACAGCTAACACTGCCACCCAGCTTTGTGTCATCCGCAAACTTGGAGATGCTGCATTTAATTCCCTCATCCAAGTCATTAATATATATTGTAAACAACTGGGCTCCCAGCACTGAGCCTTGCGGTACCCCACTAGTCACTGCCTGCCATTCTGAAAAGGTCCCGTTTATTCCCACTCTTTGCTTCCTGTCTGCTAACCAATTCTCCATCCACATCAATACCTTACCCCCAATACCATGTGCTATAAGTTTGCACACTAATCTCCTGTGTGGGACCTTGTCAAAAGCCTTCTGAAAATCCAAATATACCACATCCACTGGTTCTCCCCTATCCACTCTACTAGTTACATCCTCAAAAAATTCAATGAGATTCGTCAGACATAATTTTCCCTTCACAAATCCATGCTGACTTTGTCTGATGATTTTACTGCTTTCCAAATGTGCTGTTATCACATCTTTGATAACTGACTCCAGCAGTTTCCCCTCCACCGACGTTAGGCTAACCGGTCTATAATTCTCCGGTTTCTCTCTCCCTCCTTTTTTAAAAAGTGGGGTTACGTTAGCCACCCTCCAATCCTCAGGAACTAGTCCAGAATCTAACGAGTTTTGAAAAATTATCACTAATGCATCCACTATTTCTTGGGCTACTTCCTTAAGCACTCTAGGATGCAGATCATCTGGCCCTGGGGATTTATCTGCCTTCAACCCCTTCAATTTACCTAACACCACTTCCCTACTAACAAGTATTTCGCTCAGTTCCTCCATCTCACTGGACCCTCTGTCCCCTACTATTTCTGGAAGATTATTTATGTCCTCCTTAGTGAAGACAGAACCAAAGTAATTATTCAATTGGTCTGCCATGTCCTTGCTCCCCATAATCAATTCACCTGTTTCTGTCTGTAGGGGACCTACATTTGTCTTTACCAGTTTTTTTCTTTTTACATACCTATAAAAGGTTTTACAGTCAGTTTTTATGTTCCCTGCCAGTTTTCTCTCATAATCTTTTTTCCCCTTCCTAATTAAGCCCTTTGTCCTCCTCTGCTGAACTCTGAATTTCTCCTAGTCCTCAGGTGAGCCACTTTCTCTGGCTAATTTGTATGCTGCTTCTTTGGAATTGATACTATCCCTAATTTCTCTTGTCAGCCACGGGTGCACTACCTTCCTTGATATATTCTTTTGCCAAACTGGGATGAACAATTGTTGTAGTTCATCCATGCAACCTTTAAATGCTTGCCATTGCATATCCACCGTCAATCCTTTAAGTGTCATTTGCCAGTCTATCTTAGCTAATTCACGTCTCATACCTTCAAAGTTACCCCTCTTTAAGTTCATGTTTAACTGTTGATGTGGTATCTATACCTCCTGCACAATGGCATTAGAGAATAAGGTCTTGATAGTGGACAATCATCATCAGAGCAGTCCAGAGTAATGCTTCAAGAGTAGAAAGAAGGGAATGTACAATTAACCTTTTGAAACACGCATATAAGACTGCAAATTGCCGCACTCTGTTCCCAGAATTGATCAAACGTCAACTGGTGAGATGATTGAGCACTCCCACCTGACTCTGCAGCAGCACTGAATGGTAAACTTTGGAATTGCCTGTGTTAACTCTCGATGTCCACAACATCATAGAAAATTAGGGAACTGAAGCAAGCCAATTGACCCATTGTATCTGTATCTGTATTTATACCTATAGAAGCAGACCACCTAGCCTAATCGCACCTTCCAGCACAAGGTCCACAGCCTGACAGCTCACATTTTGAAGTGCACGCTCAAGTCCTTCTGCGCTTCTACGTCCACCTGTCCTCGGATGAAAACAAATCCTCTTCTCTCCTCCTAAATTGTTGACCAATTATTTTTAATTGAAATGAGACCTATGGGTCACAGTTCTGCTCTTCACATAGGCACTATACAAATACAGTGAGGAGTTGTGCCTCTGCTACACAGAGACTCCCTCTGGTTGAAAACATTCTAATCATTCTCTCCTCTGTGTGTTGGCGCATGGCCAAGCAGTTAAGGCCTAGGTCTAGTGATCTGAATGTCACTAGTTCGAGCCTTGGCTGAGGCAGTGTGGTGTGTCCTTGAGCAAGGCACTGAACCACACACTGCTCTGCGACGACACTGGTGCCAAGCTGTATGAGTCCTAATGCCTTTCCCTTGGGCAACATCGGTGGTGTGGAGAGGGGAGATGCAGCATGGTCTTCCATACAACCTTGCCCAGGCCTGCACCTGGAAACCTTCCAGGGCGCAAATCCATGGTCTCACAAGGCTAATGGATGCCTATATGCATTCTCTCCTCTAAAACTTCCAGCAATTACTTTAAATCTGGTTAGGGGCAGCATGGTAGTGTAATAGCTGAATTATTTTCATACTCAGGCCAAAACCTGAGTATTGTGTACAATTCTGGTCACCACTTTATGGGGAAGATGTGACCACAGTGAAGATGACACAGTGGAGATTGTATAAGAATGTTGTCATGTTGCAAAGATTTGAAAAGGCTGTGTTTGGTGTTTTTGGTGCACAGGAAATTTAGGGAGGACTTACCTGAGCTGGATAAAATTGTGACAAACTAGAAATGCTATACACAAAAGGTCTATTTGCATGAACAGACAGATTAAAGATTAGCTTCCAGCAACAACACAGCATGCTCCTGACCTGTACATCTTCAGAATGTGGGAGGAAACCAGAGCACCCTGAGGAAATCATACACTCACAGAGAGAATTTATAACTCCTTGTAGGCAGTGGTGGAATTGAACCCGCGTCCCTAGTACTATGATAGCGCAACACTAGCATTCTGTGTTGTGCTTTACAAAAAAATACTAGAAGCTTTTGCCCAAACCCTTCCAGTTTCAGAAAATTAATACAACTGCAGATACTGGAATCTTAAAAAAAAAAATTCTCTTTCAGATTTCTGCAGTTTCACTGGAGGAACTCAGAAGGTCAGGCAGCATCCTAGGAAATGAAT
The DNA here is from genome assembly GCF_030028105.1 of Mobula birostris. Taxonomy (NCBI): domain Eukaryota; kingdom Metazoa; phylum Chordata; class Chondrichthyes; order Myliobatiformes; family Myliobatidae; genus Mobula; species Mobula birostris. Next base: position 190,551,842 of record NC_092373.1, read on the forward strand.
AAACAGTTGAGGTGGCCGAGATCCCTCTGCAGTTTCATTTGTTTTCTCGAGTTATTGACCATGGAATGATTGCTGTTGCCAGACAGAGTGGTTTGACTATCTCAGAAACTGCTGATCTCCTGGGATTCTCACACACAAGCTCTGGAGTTTACAGAAAATTGTGTAAAGAAAATAAATAAATAAATAAATAAATAAGGAAAAGAAGTACAGTGAGTACTGTGCTCAGTTCTGGTCACCTCACTACAAGAAGGATGTGGAAGCCATAGAAAGGGTGCAGAGGAGATTTACCAGGATGTTGCCTGGATTTGGGAGCATGCCTTATGAAAACAGGTTGAGTGAACTCGGCCTTTTCTCCTTGGAGCGACGGAGGATGAGAGGCGACCTGATGGAGGTGCATAAGATGATGAGAGGCATTGATCATGTGGATAGTCAGAGGCTTTTACCCAAGGCTGAAATAGCTGCCACAAGAGGGCACAGGTTTAAGGTGCTGGGGAGTAGGTACAGAGGAGATGTCAGGGGTAAGTTTTTTACACAGAGAATGGTGAGTGCGTGGGATGGGCTGCTGGCAATGGTAGTGGAGGCGGATACGATAGGGTCTTTTAAGAGACTTTTAGATAGGAACGTGGAGCTTAGAAAAATAGAGGGCTATGGGTAACCCCAGTAATTTCTAAGGTAGGGGCATGTTCATCACAACTTTGTGGGCCGAAGGGCCTGTATTGTGCTGTAGGTCTTTCATGTTTCTATGAACATCCAGTGAGAGGTAATTCTGTGGGCAAAGATGCCACGTTACTGAGAAAGGTCAGAGGAGTTTGGCCAGACTAGTTCAATCTGACAGGAACCGCACATTACAGCAGTAGTGTGCAGAAAAGCATCTCTGAACGCACAACACATTGAACCTTGATGAGGATGGGCTACAGCAGCAGGAGACCCTGAACATATGCTCAGTGGTGACTTTATTCGGCACAGGAGGTCCAGCCAGCCTCGTATTTTGAGGCAGAAGATCAGAAGCAAAAATGAAATGAGACTGACTTTCAGTCATTGTGATGAAAAGGTTTCCAGCGACCATCTCCTGATTGATTGTTTTCCCAAAACTTGAAGTTGGCACAGAGGTGCAGCTGGTTGAGCCGCTGCCCCACATTTCCAGGGACCTGGGTTCAATCCTGCTCACCGAGGCTGTCTGTGTGAAGTTGCACATTCTTTCCGTGACAGTGTTGGAAACCAGGGGCTTTGGTTTCATCCCACATCCCAAATAAATATGGAGTGGTAATGTCACAAGCCCCTCAGGTATGTGTGGCTCACCATAGACCACTGGGCTGCGAGGTTTCTAGGAAACCTGTATTTGTTCATTGTAGTCTTAACTAAAGTTGTTAACCCCTTGTGCTTTCTGCTCAATCTTGTCAAGTTTATTTTGACTATGGGTTTTCCACGTTCTGATATTTTAAGTGGCCTCCCAACTTGTGCTTATCACAGGGTCATTGTTTTGAGAATGATTCATCCCGTGGTGTCGCTCAGTCGAGCTACCGATGCTCCGTTGTAATTGCTATGTATAAACTTTTGTTTCTGTCTCTACGTGGGAGTCTATCATTCCTCCACACCTGGGTTCAGTCATTATCAGCGCACATCATGACAGGTTGGTTAATTGGTTATGTAAGATACTACTGTTATGTAGGTTAGTGGTAGAATCTGGGAGAGGGAAAATTGGACTAAGATACTGAGGTACAATGAAAATATTTGTTTTACATGCCTTCTACACAGATCATTTCATCACATCAGTACATTAGATTAGATTAAATTATGATACGCAGTCCTCTTCTATTGTCATTTAGCAATTCATGCATTAAGAAATGATACAATTTGTTCCTGTAGAATGATATCACAGAAACACAAGACAAAAAAAACTGACAAAAATCACATAATTATAACATACAGTTACAACAGTGCAAAGCAATACCGTAATTTGATGAAGAACGGACCATGGGCACGGTAAAAAAAATTACCATTGAGGTAGTACAAGGGAAGACAATGACAGAATGTAGAATAAAGCAGGAGCATTGCCACAAGAAGGTGGGATCCATCGTCAAGGTGCCCTACCATCCAGGTCATGCTCTCTTCTCACTGCTGCCATTGGGAAGGAGATACAGGAGCATTAGGTCCCATACCACCAGGTCCAGGAAGTTATTACCCCAACCATCAGGCTTCTGAACCAGTGTAGATAACTTCACTCACCTCAACTCTGAACAGGTTCTATAGCCTGTTGACTCACTTTCGAGCACCCAGCAGCTCATGTTCTCAGTATTATTTATTCATTTTTAACTTGCACCGTTTGCCTTCCTTTGCATGTTGGTTGTTGGTCCGTCTTTGTATGTAGCTTCGCATTAGTTCTCTTGTTTTCCTTTGTTCAACTGTGAATACCTGCAAGAAAATGGATCTCAGGGTAGTAAATGGTGACGTACTATATGAATTTAGTGTGACAATGACAGAGGTGCAAGGCGAAGAGGTAGATTGTGAGGTCAAGAGTCTTATCTTCTCATACTAGGGGATAGTTCAATAGTCTTATGACAACAGGATAGAAGCTGTCCTTGAGCTGGTGGTACATCCTTCAGGCTTCTATATCTCCTGTCCAGCAGGATGGGGGTGCTTGGAATGCGAGAAGTTGATGCAAGCACAATTAGAATAAAATGGGTTAGGTAGAGATAGCATAAAAATAGGCAGCGTGGTATCACAGAGGTTAGCACATTGCTTTATAATGCCAGATGTAAGATCAGTGGTTCAATTCCCACCACTCTCTGTAAGGAGTTTATATGTTCTCCCCGTGATCGAGTGGGTTTCCTCTGGGTGTTTTGGTTTCCTCTCACATTCAAAAGTCCTCAGGGTTAGGGTTAGCGAGTTATTGCCATGTCGGTGCCACAAGTGCGGTAACACTTGTGGGCTGCTCAGCACAGTCCTCACTGATTAGATTTGATGCAAATGATGCATCTCACTCTATGTTTCGATGTACATTTCTTGAAGTGATAAAAAGTTATGAAACTAAAACTAGTGGTATAATGAAACAAACAGTCAGAGTAAAAAATCACCTCCCCAGCCCACTTCCTGACTCTACCCAAACTAAGCTGAATTAAAGACAAAACATGAATACATAACTGAACTCTACCAAACCCCGACCCACGTTACTAACTGCCATAATAAACATGGAACACGGAATACAATACAGACTGACAGAAAATAGATACATGTCTCCTACACGCAGTTCCATTATCTCCTCAAGGACACGAGAGATTCTGGAGATGCTGGAAATCCCGACCAATGCACTTAGTGCTGGAGGAACTCAGCAGGTCAGTCCTGATGAAGGGTCTCAGCAGGAAATGTCAATTCTATGCTCCCCTCCTCGGACGCTGCCTGGCCTGCTGAGATCTTCCAGTATTGTGTGAGTTGCATGTCATCTCTTCATACTGTCGCCATTCAGAATAAATTCACAGCTGTGCACCACGGTGCAAATAAATTAAAACCCGAGGCAACGGAGCTCAATTAAAAATGAATTCAGTTCAATTATTGGCTGAAGTGAACCCTGACCACAGCCATCCACCAGCGCTCATTTAACTTAATGGATCCAAGAAGTGTTTAAAATCCACACAGACAATAGATTGATTTATTGAATACACATTTTCATTTTTTTCCCTCATTTCAGAGTAAAGACCACCTTCTTGTGCATGATTATCACTTCCTTTCTTCCTGATCTGAAGACAGTTTCAGTGGCTGCCCAACTCCCGGAGGGCGAGTTGCTGATGTACAAGAAGCAGCGGATGAGGTAATGTGCCAGCCAGACGCCTTGGGAGTTTAAATATTGATAGGATGTGCGGATTTTGCTAATGCATTGAATCTTCAAGACTTGTTCTGTGAGTTGGATAAATAATGAAATAGTGATTGACTTTGTACCTAAGTAGGTCAGGAGCAGAGACAGTCTGCCCATTTTAATTGTTTTACCAACACCTTTCATCTGAATACAAGACTCCCTCTTCCTGGTTTGTATAAAGACCCTCGGCCAGTGCCCAACAATGCAGAATTAAAGACACCAGATTATGACTGAGATTGCCATTACAATGAACACCTCTTTGAAACATGGGTTACATCTGACGTCCATTTCAAGTTGCCCTTTGGAAGTCTGTAGTGAAATATCCAGCCATTTTGGGTGTGGCAAAGCAGACCAGATGACCTTCACTCTTTTTTAAAAATATTCATTCAGGTATTGTAAGTTGTGCCAGTGTTTGATTGCCCATCCCTAATTATCTTTGAGAAGATGGTGATGAGCTGCCATCTTGAACTGCCGCAGTCCCTGAGGTGTGGCTAGACTAATGTGTCCCATTAGGAAGATAATTCCAGGACTCTAACCCAGTGATGTTGAAGGAATCATGATATATTTCCAAGTCAGGATGGTCTGCAGCACGAAAAGAAACTATTTTCGGGTGGTGCTGTTTCCATACTGCCTGTGTCCAGTTAGCTGGTAGATGTCATGGATTTGGAAGGTGCTGTCTATGGAGACTTGTTGAGTTGCTGCGTAGCATCCTGCCCTCATTTTCAGATATCTAGAGGTGGAATGTAAAGAGAAACTGGGGGTAGGATGGGTAACAGGTTACTCTTACTCTCCACGGCAGCTCGGGGGATATCTGGGGAGGAGAATGAAACATTAATGATCGTTCTTCCAATATCAAATATGAATAGTCATCACCTCGACTTTTCTCTCCACAGCCACTGCCTGACCAGCTGTGTATTTTCAGGATTTTCTGATTGACCGATATTGACAGTCCTTTGCTAAGGTGACAAAAATATCTGGTTTGGTCACAATACGCCATTGAGAACAAAGAGAACATTGAGAACAGAAGACCATAAGACATTGGAGCACAATTAGGCCATCTGGTCCATTAAGTCTGTTCTACCATTCCATCATGGCCGATTTATTTTTCCTCTCAACCCCATTCTCCTACCTTCTCCCTGTAACCGACATCTTTAAGAGGTGATGCCTGAAGAAATGGATATCCATCATTAAAGAGACCCTCACCATCTAGGACATGTCCTCTTCTCATTACCACCATCAGGGGAGAACGCAGAGCCTGAAGATCCATGCTCAACATTTTAAGAACAGTTCCTTCCCCTCCACCATCAGATTTCTGAATAGTCCATGAACCCATGAACACTACCTCACTGTTTGCCTTTTGCACTATTTATTCACTTTGTAACTTAGAGGGATTTTTACATCTCGCACTTTACTGCTGCCCCAAAATCACAAATTTCACAGCACGTCAGTGGTAATAAACCTGATTGTGATATTGATCCCACAGCAGTTTCTCACTTCTCTGGGATAATAGAGTTCTATGCCTTCAAGAATAATTCAAAAACATGGATAATACAAGAGGATATGAATGGATTGAAGGAGGAACAACACCCATATTCTGTCTGGGTAGCCACCAACCTGATGATAGGAATATCGATTTTGCTTTCCAGTAACCTTTTTCCTTCTTCTTCTATTCCCCACTCTGGCCGCTTACCTCTTCTCACCTGCCTATCACCTCCCCCTGGGTCTGCTCCTCCTTCCCTTTCTCCTATGGTCCACTCTCCTCTCCTGTCAGATTCCTTCCTCTCCAGCCTTTTATCCTTCCAACTCACCTGGCTTCACCTATCACCTTCCAGCTATCCATCACTCTCCCCTCTTTTGTATTCTGGCATTTCCCCCCCGCCCACCCTTTCTTTTCAGTCCTGAAGGAGGGTCTTGGCCTGAAATGTCGACTGTGCTCATTTCCACAGATGCTGCCTCACCTGCTGAGTTCCTCGAGCATTTTGTGTGTGTTGCTTTGAAGGGTTATTGTTTTGATAGCAATAGGAATCAGCAGAATAACTAGTAAGTGCAGGAGACCCCCGCATGAATGCAGTTCAGGAAATGGAAATTTCCCTCTCTGGAATTCACGAATTATTGCCAAAAAATCTGGCAAACAGTATAAAAGTTCTCTCTCACAATAATTATATGAAAACTGCTGCTGTGTAAGGAATTTGTTTGTTTTCCCCATGACTGTGTGGGTTTCCTCTGGGTGCTCCAGTGTCCTCTCACAGTCCAAGGACTAACCGGATGGTAGGTTATTTGGCCATTGTAAATTGCTCAGTGATCAGGCCAGGATTAAATCGGGGGATTACTGGGCTCTGCAGCTCACAGGGCTGGAAGGGTCTATTCTGCCCTATATCTTGATAAATAAATAAATAAATTTTAAATCAGATTCTGATTCTGATTCAGTTTAAGCTCTCCTACTGCAGTGCTCTGAAGGGGCTATAGTTTGGAAAACAACTGTCGATGCAAAATTGTGGCCTAAATTCTTTAATTTGAGCTTCTTTCCTGGTGGGATAAGGATATGCAATGTGCCTTGATAAAGAAAATCAGGTCAACTGATGATATATTTTGCTATGACCTGGATGTAATAGTTGTCTTGTTACTTTCAATGGCTGTTACATACACAAAACATATTTAAACTACTCTCAGTGACCACTTTATTAGGTGCATCTGCACATGTGTTTGTTAATGCAAATATCTTATCAGCCAATCACTTGGCAACAACTCAATGCATAAAAGCATGCAGACATGGTCAAGAGGTTTAGACCAAACATCAGAATGAGGAAGAAATGTGATCTTGACCGTGGAATGATTGTTGGTGCCAGACGGGGTGGTTTGAGTATCTCAGAAGCTGATGATCTGGGTTTCTTACACGCAACAGTTTCTAGAGTTTACAGAGAACAGTGCAAAAAATATAAGCATCCAGTGAACTCCTGTGCGTGAAAATGCCTTGTTAACGAGAGAGGTCAGAGGAGAATGGTCAGACTGGTTCAAGCTGACAGGAAGGTGGCAGTAACTCAAATAACCACACATTACAACAGTGGTGTGCAGGACAGCATCTCTGAATGCACATCACATTGAACCTTGAAGTGGCTGGGCTACAGCAGCAGAAAACCACAGTGGGTTCCACTCCTGTACCCAATATAGTGGCCACCGAGTGCATTTAGCTAAGTACTTGGCTGTGGAAGTTGACCTGTTACTTTCAATGGCTGTTAACTGTGCATAATGCATTCAAACTATGCTGGGATTACATCACCGAAACAGCAGAGGACAGGTCTCCAGAGGGTGTCCATTTGTCAAACATCACTTGGGAGGACATGGCTCGATCAGAAATGCGGCAAACACCATGCTGCTTTTCCCCAACTACAATGTCAACAAGACCATGTCCCATTGAGTTTATACCCGACGTTGCTGACATTTCTGGAGAAAGGTCCCACCCAGGTGCACTGAGGAGGCTTCCAGACCAGGCTTGCTTGTCCCCGGTGCAACAGGAGGTTCCTACCTCCCTGCTGAAGTGCAACACCTTGTGGGATTAAGCTTCAAATTCTCTTCATCAAAGGCAGTGGAAGCAAGGTTGTTGGTTATTTTTAAGGCAGAGAGAGAGAGAGATTCTTATAAAGCGGCCAGTGAGTGAGTGGGCCAGTGAAGGAGTGGAGCTTTGAGGCTTTGACTCGAGAGGCTTCAACGAGAATAGGCGGAGGACGAGCTTGTTCCCAGTTAGTCTTTACAAAGCCTCCTGAGACAGTGATGTGCCTCTCATGTGAGATGTGGCAGTCGTGGGGGAGCTCCCCTCTCCCGCAGAGTCACATCTGCCAGAAGTGCATGCGGCTCGGCGATCTGAAAGACCATGCTAGGAATCTGGAGCAGCAGCTGGATGACCTTCGACTCATAAGGGAGAATGAGGCAGTCATAGATGAGAGCTACAGGGAGGTAGTCATACCTAGGCTGTCGAAAGCAGGTCGTTGGGTGACAGTCAGAGGGGGGAAAGCGATGGTGAGCAGACAGGTAGTGCAGAGCACCCCTGTAGCCATTCCCCTGAATAATAAGTTTACCGGTCCTGGATACTGTTGGCGGGGACTACCGACCAGGTGCGAGTCACAGTGGCAGGGCCTCCGGCACTGAGTCTGACCCGGTGGTGCAGAAGGGTGGGACGGAGAAGAGGAGAGCTGTCGTCATTGGAGACTCTATAGTCAGGGGAGCAGACAGGAGATTTTGTGGACGTGAGAAGGACACCCGCATGGTTTGTTGCCTCCCGGGTGCCAGGGTCCGGGATGTCTCTGACCGGGAGCATGACATCCTGATACGAGAGGGAAAGCAACCAGAAGTTGTGATACGTGTTGGGACCAACGACATAAACAGGAAGAGGGATGAGGTCCTGAATTGTGAGTTTCCGGAACTAGGCAGAAGGCTGAAGAACAGGACCTCAAGGATGGCATTCTCAGGATTGCTGCCAGTGCTACGTGACAGCGATGGTAAGAATTGGAGGAGATGGCAGTTGAATGCGTGGCTGAGGATTTGGTGCAGGGAGCAGGGTTTTAGATTTTTGGATCATTGGGATCTCTTCTGGGGAAGGTGGGACCTGTACAGATTGGATGGGTTGCACCTGAACTTGAGGGGGAGCAATATCCTTGCAGGTAGGTTTGCTAGCATGGTTCAGGAGGGTTTAAACTAATTTGCAAGGGGGATGGGATCCAGAGCGGTAGAGCAGTGAAAGAAGTGCATGGAGTAAAGCCAGATCTAACATATAGAGAGGCTTTGAGGAAAGTGAAGCAGAATAAAGGGTGTAAAAGTAGTAAGGTAGAAGGACTAAAGAGTGTGTACTTCAGTGCAAGAAGCATCAGGAACAAAGGTGATGAACTGAGAGCTTGTATACATACAGTACATGGAATTATGATGTAGTGCCCATTACAGAGACTTGGCCGGCACCAGGGCAGGAATGGATTCTCAATATTTCTGGATTTCAGTGCATTAAAAGGGATGGGGGGGGGTAAAAGAGGAGGAGGGGTGGCATTACTGGTCAGGGACACTATTACAGCTACAGAAAGGGTGGGTAATGTAGCAGGATCCTCTTTTGAGTCAGTATGGGTGGAAGTCAGGAACAGGAAGGGAGCAGTTACTCTATTGAGAGTATTCTATAGGCCCCTTGGTAGCAGCAGAGATACAGAAGAGCAGATTGGGAGGCAGATTTTGGAAGGGTGCAAAAATAGCAGGGTTGTTATCATGGGTGACTTTAACTTCCCTAAAATTGATTGGCACCTGATTAGTTCCAAGGGTTTGGATGGGGCAGTTTGTTAAGTGTGTCCAGGATGGATTCCTGTCACAATATGTTAATAGGAGGACTAGGGGGAACGCCTTGCTAGATCTAGTACTAGTTAATGAACTGGGTCAGGTCACAGATCTCTCAGTGGGTGAGCATCTGGAGGACAGTGACCACCGCTCCCTGGCCTTCAGCATTATCATGGAAAAGGATAGAATCAGAGAGGACAGGAAAATTTTTAATTGGGGAAGGGCAAATTATGAAGCTATAAGGCTAGAACTTGCGGGTGTGAATTGGGATGATGTTTTTGCAGGGAAATGTACTATGGACATGTGGTCGATGTTTAGGGATCTCTTGCAGGATGTTAGGGATAAATTTGTCCCAGTGAAGAAGATAAAGAATGGTAGGGTGAAGGAACCATGGGTGACAAGTGAGGTGGAAAATCTAGTCAGGTGGAAGAAGGCAGCATACATGAGGTTTAGGAAGCAAGGATCAGATGGGTCTATTGAGGAATATAGGGAAGCAAGAAAGGAGCTTAAGAAGGGGCTGAGAAGAGCAAGAAGGGGGCATGAGAAGGCCTTGGCGAGTAGGGTAAAGGAAAACCCCAAACCATTCTTCAATTACGTGAAGAACAAAAAAGGATGACAGGAGTGAAGGTGGGACCGATTAGAGATAGAGGTAGGAAGATGTGCCTGGAGGCTGTGGAAGTGAGCGAGATCCTCAATGAATGCTTCTCTTCAGTATTCACCAATGAGAGGGAACTTGATGATGGTGAGGACAATATGGGTGAGGACAATATGAGTGAGGTTGATGTTCTGGAGCATGTTGATATTAAGGGAGAGGAGGTGTTGGAGTTGTTAAAATATATTAGGAAGGATAAGTCCCCGGGGCCGAACGGAATATTCCCCAGGCTGCTCCATGAGGTGAGGGAAGAGATTGCTGAGCCTCTGGCTAGGATCTTTATGTCCTCGTTGTCCACGGGAATGGTACCGGAGGATTGGAGGGATGAGAATGTTGACGCCTTGTTCAAAAAAGGTAGTAGGGATAGTTCAGGTAATTATAGACCAGTGAGCCTTATGTCTGTGGTGGGAAAGCTGTTGGAAAAATTTCTTAGAGATAGGATCTCTGGGCATTTAGAGAATCATGGTCTGATCAGGGACAGTCAGCGTGGCTTTGTGAAGGGCAGATTGTGTCTAACAAGCCTGATAGAGTCCTTTGAGGAGGTGACCAGGCATATAGATGAGAGAGTGCAGTGGATGTGATCTATATGGATTTGAGTAATGCATTTAACAAGGTTCCACACAGTAGGCTTATTCAGAAAGTCAAAAGGCATGGGATCCAGGGAAGTTTGGCCAGGTGGCCAGTATGTACTATGTTCTATGTTCTATGTTCTATGTAAGATAAAGATCAGCTTTATTGGTGTCATGTGCCTCAAAACATACAGTGAAATGTGCTGTGTACTTCAAATCTAGTGAGCGTTGTGTTGGGCAGCCACTCTTCCAGCACCAATGTAATACCATCAGAATTTGCTAACCCTAACAGTACATCTTTCGAATGTGGAAGGAGTCCAGAGGATCTGGCAATCAAGAATCCACGCTTTGGCGAAGAATGGCCCTGTGGCCAGCAGTGGACTTGTGGTGCAGCGCTGAACTGAATACCACTGGATTCCTGGTTCTGAATACCGCTGGATTCCGGGTTCTGAATACCGCTGGATTCCTGGTTTGATGTTTGATATTCTATGAGCTGTTCACTCACTTGTTGCCGTTTGCACAATTCTGTTCTTTTTTTCATGCGTTGGGTGTTCTATATTTTCTTGAATAGGTTCCATGGTGTTTCTTAGTTTTGTGGCTGCCGCAGCAGGACAGATCTCAGAGCTGTGTTCTGAACACATACTTTGATAATGAATGTACTCTAAATTTTTGAATCTTCTGAACCTTTGAAGAACATACAAACTCCTTACAGGCAGCGGTGGGAATTGAACCCCGACAGCTGATCACTGTAAAGCAGTGCACTGACTGCCCGGCTACTGTGCTGCCCTTTTTCCAATGAGCAAGGGTGGAAGAATCACATTGGAGGCACAAGAAAGACCACAGGTGCTGGAATCTGGAGCAACACGCAGAGCACTGGAGAACTCAGCAGGTCAGGTAGCATCTGTGGAGGAAAATGTTGTCAATATTTCAACTGACACCCTTCATCTGGATTGAAAGATAGAGGGGAGGTAGTCAGTATAAAGAATTTGAGGCAAAGAGTGGAACAAAAGCTGGCAGGTGATAGGTGGATCCAGGTGGGGGTGGGGAGTGTGGGAATGATGTCAGAAGCTGGGAGATGCTTGGTGGAAGTGACAAAGGGCTGAAGGTGATGGAATCTGATTGGAAAGTTTGGTGGATCATGGAATAAAGGGTGAGGAGGAGAACTGGTGCGGAGTGTGCAGGTGAGGGGCAGATGGAGAGCTTGGAGGAGGGGAAAGAGAGAGGGTGATGTGGGCCATTGAGGTCAGGAGGAGAGAGAAAAGGGAAAAGGGACAGGAGGAGTGGTTATCAGACATTTGAAAATTTGATGTTCATGCCCCCAGGGTTGGAGACCGCCGAGGCAGAATATGAGATGTTGTTCCTCTAACTTTCATTTAGCCTTGACCTAGCTGTGGATGGACATGTTGGTGTGGGAACGGGAAAAGTAATTAAAATGTCTGGCCACCAAGAGATGCAGGCAACCACAGCGGATGGAGTGATTGTTCTTGGCAAAGCGGCCACCCAATCTGTTGCTGGTCTCATCAGTGTAAAAGTCACAGATAGCAATGAAGACCCATCTTGACAAATGGTCTAACAACCCATTCAATTGTCAGGAAGGTGCACCTCTACGAGGGTGGTGCTCTTTCGCCATATTATTTCCCCTCAATTGTCTATCAAGTTCCCTTTTGGAAACACTTTCTGCCCACAGTCCCAGCTGATTAATTCACAGAAAATAACAATTCTCTGTGTAATAAAAGATTTTCCTCATATTCTCCCTGTGTATTTTACTCTTCATTTGAAAGTTGCATCTCCCGGTCCTCGCTAAGGGGACTAACTTCCCTCATTGGTGAGACCTATCATAAATTGGGGGACCCAACGTTTTAATTCCCATTCTCATTCTGCCATGTCAGTCCTTGGCCTCCTTTTGTGCCATGATGAGGTTACCCTCAGTGTGGAAGAACAACATCTCATATTCCATCTGAGTAGCCCTTAACCTGATGGCATTAATATCAATTCCCCCCTTCGATAATTTTTTCCCCTTCCCCTCTTCTTCTGTTCCCCTTTCTGGTCTCTTACCTTTTCACACCTGCTCATCACCTCTTCTTGGGTCCCTTTCTTTTTCCTATGCTCCCATGGTCCACTATCCTCTCCTCTTAGATTCCTTCTTCTCCAGCTCTTTATTTTTCCAACCCACCTGGCTTCACCTATCACTTTCCAACTATCCTCCTTCCCCTCCCCCCCCCCCATCTTTTTATTCTGGCATCTTCCCCACTTCTCTCCAGTCCTGAACAAGGGTCTCGGCCCAAAATGTTGGCTGTTCATTTCTGTGGATGCTGCCTAACATGCTGAGTTCCTCCAGAATTTTGTGTCTGTTCCTTTTCCTCAATTTAGCTATCTAAACCTGTCACAAATGTGTTCACCTCTATCAAATGTCCTCTCAATGTTCTTTGTTCCAAGGAGAAGCCTCCAGCTAATGTTACAGGATTTAAGATCACACTTCCAAATCACTCATCCTTGCACCTGGATTAGAAAAATCCAATAATTTAACTATTACATGAGTGTTAATAAATAAAGGAAGCAGGAGGGTGAGGGGGTGGAGAAAGCAACCCAAAGCTCTCTCTCACTGTCAAGGATAACTTGCTTCAACCCCAGTCCAACAAGCCTGTTCTCTGAAATATCAAACTTCGATGCAGCTTGGAGATGAAGATTTAAATTCATTCATTCCGTGCTGTTTCATATTTCATTTGGGTAACTGAAATGTCTGAAGGCAGATGAGTCACCTGGACCAGATGGTTCTGAGAGAGGTGGCTGAAGCGATTGTAGAGGCATTAGTAATGATCATTCAAGAATCACTAGATTATGTAATGGATCTGGAAGACTGAAAAATCGCAAAGGTCACTCCACTTTTCAAGAACGGAGAGAGGCAGAAGAAAGGATATTATCAGCCAGTTATCTGACCTCAGTGGTTGGGAAGATGTTGGAGTCGATTACTGGGTGGACCAAACTGGTAAGGGTGCTGAGGAAGAGAATTTCTTGGAATGTATGCGGGATAGTTTTCTGAACCAACGTGTCGAGGAACCAAGTAGAGAGCAGGCCATTCTGGAGTGGGTATTGAGCAATGAGGAAGGGTTAGTTAGCAATCTTGTCGTGCGAGGCCCCTTGGGTAACAGTGACAATAATATGATGGAATTCTTCATTAAGATGGAGAGTGATATAGTTAATTCAGTAACAAAGGTTCTGGACTTAAAGAAGGGTAACTTTGAAGGTATGAGACGTAAATTAGCGAAGATAGACTGGCAAATGATACTTAAAGGGTTGACGGTGGATATGCAATGGCAAGCATTTATAGATCGCATGGATGAACTACAACAATTGTTCATCCCAGTTTGGCAAAGGAATAAACCAGGGAAGGTCGTGCACCCGTGGCTGACAAGGGAAATTAGGGATAATATCAATTCCAAAGAAAAAACATACAAATTAGCCAGAAAAAGCGGCACACCTGAGGACTGGGAGAAATTCAGAGTCCAGCAGAGGAGAACAAAGGGCTTAATTAGGAAAGAGAAAAAAGATTATGAGAGAAAGCTGTCAGGGAACATGAAAACTGACTGTAAAAACTTTTACAGATATGTGAAAAGAAAAAGATTGGTTAAGACAAATGTAGGTCCCTTACAGTCAGAAACAGGTGAATTGATCATGGGGAACAAGGACATGGCAGACCAATTGAATAACTACTTTGGTTCTGTCTTCACTAAGGAGGACATAAATAATCTTCCGGAAATAGTAGGGGACAGAGGGTCCAGTGAGATGGAGGAACAGAGGGATATACATGTTAGTAGGGAAGTGGTGTTAGGTAAATTGAAGGGATTGAAGGCAGATAAATCTCCAGGGCCAGATGGTCTGCATCCCAGAGTGCTTAAGGAAGTAGCCCAAGAAATAGTGGATGCATTAATGATAATTTTTCAGAACTTTTCAGATTCTGGATTAGTTCCTGAGGATTGGAGGGTGGCTAATGTAACCCCGGTTTTTAAAAAAGGAGGGAGAGAGAAACCGGGGAATTATAGACCGGTAAGCCTGACATCGGTGGTGGGGAAAATGCTAGAGTCAGTTATCAAAGATGAGATAACAGCACATTTGGAAAAGTGGTGAAATTATCAGACGAAGTCAGCATGGATTTGTGAAAAGAAAATCATGTCTGACAAATCTCATAGAATTTTTTGAGGATGTAACTAGTAGAGTGGATATGGGAGAACCAGTGAATGTGGTATATTTGGATTTTCAAAAGGCTTTTGACAAGGTCCCACACAGGAGATTAGTGTGCAAACTTAAACCACACGGTATTGGGGGTATGGTATTGATGAGGATAGAGAATTGGTTGGCAGACAGGAAGCAAAGAGTAGGAATAAACGGGACCTTTTTAGAATGGTAGGCAGTGACGATTGGGGTACTGCAAGGCTCAGTGCTGGAACCCCAGTTGTTTACAATATATATTAATGACTTGGATGAGGGAATTACAGTAAATGCACCATCTCCAAGTTTGTGGATGACACAAAGCTGGGCGGCAGTGTTAGCTGTGAGGAGTATGCTAAGAGGATGCAGGGTGACTTGAATAGGTTAGGTGAGTGCGCAAATTCATGGCAGATGCAAATTAATGTGGATAAATGTGAGGTTATCCACTTTGGCGGCAAGAACAGGAAAACAGATTATTATCTGAATGGTGGCTGATTAGGAAAAGGGGAGGTGCAACGAGACCTGGGTGTCATTGTACACCAGCCATTGAAAGTGGGCATGCAAGTACAGCAGGCGGTGAAAAAGGCAATTGGTATATTGGCATTCATAGCAAGAGGGATCGAGTACCGGGGCAGGGAGGTACTACTGCAGTTGTACAAGGCCTTGGTGAGACCACACCTGGAGTATTGTGCACAGTTTTGGTCCCCTAATCTGAGGAAAGACATTCTTGCCATAGAGGAAGTACAAAGAAGGTTCACCAGATTGATTCCTGGGATGGCAGGACTTTCATATGATGAAAGACTGGATTGGCTAGGCTTATACTCTGGAATTTAGAAGATTGAGGGAGGATCTGATTGAAGCGTATAAAATTCTAAAGGGATTGGACAGGCTAGATGCAGGAAGATTGTTCCCAATGTTGGGGAAGTCCAGAACGAGGGGTCACATTTTGAGGATAAAGGGGAAGCCTTTTAGGACCGAGATGAGGAAAAACTTCTTCACATAGAGAGTGGTGAATCTGTGGAATTCTCTGCTACAGGAAACAGTTGAGGCCAGTTGATTGACTATATTTAAGAGGGAGTTAGATATGGCCTTTGTGGCTAAAGGGATCATGGGGTATGGAGAGAAGGCAGGTGCAGGGTTCTGAGTTGGATGATCAGCCATGATCGTACTGAATGGCCTACTCCTGCACCTATTTTCTATGTTTCTATTAAGGTGATCACACATGAGGCTGTTGAACAAGCTATGCACCAATGGTGTTACAGCAAAGATTCTAGCATGGATAAAGCAGTTGCTGATTGGCAGGAGGCAAAGAGTGGGAATATAGGGAGCCTTTTCTGGTTGGCTGCTTATGACTAGTAGTGTTCCACAGAGGTCAGATTTTTGTCAATAATTTGGATGATGGTTTTGTTGCAGAATTTGCAGACGATATAAAGATAGGTGAAAGGGCTTGTACTTTTGAGAAAATAGGATACAGAAGGATTTAGACAGATTAGGAGAATGGGCAAAGAAGTAGCAGAGTGAATATAGCGTTGGGAAGTGTATGGTCATGCACTTTGGTAGAAGGAATGAAAGGGATAACTATTTTCTAAATGGAGAGAAAATACAAAAAACTGAGGTGCAAAGGAACTTGGAAGTCCTTGTGCAGGATCCTCTAAAACTTCATCTGCAGGTCGAGTCAGTTTTGAGGAAATTATGGGCCAGTTAGTCTGACCTCTGTGTTTAGGAAGATGTTGGAGTTGATTGCTGTGGATGTGGTTTCAGGGGACAGTACTTGGAGGCACATGATAAAATAGGCTGTCGTCAGCAAGGTTTTATCAAGAGAAAATCTTGCCTGACAGATCTGTTGGAATTCTTTGAAGAAATAACAAGCAGGATAGACCAAAGGAGAATTGGTTGCTGTTGTGTACCTGGACCTTCAGAAGGCCTTTGACAAGTTAAGAGCCAATGATATTACAGGAAAGATTCTAGCATGGGTAAAGCAGTAGCTGATTGGCAGGAGGTGAAGAGTGGGAATAAAGGGAGCTGCTTCTGGTTGGCTGCCAGTGACTAATGGTGTTCCACAGGGGTCTGTGTTGGGACCAGTTCTTTTTACATTGTAAATGTTTGGAAGATGGAATTGATGGCTTTGTTGCAAAGTTTGAGGACGATATTAAGATAGGTTGAGGGGCAGGTAGTTTTGAAGAAATAGAAAGGCTATAGGACTTGGACAGATTAGGAGAATGGCAAAGAAACGGTAGACGGGATATCAAGTTGCGAACTGTATGGTCATGCATTTTGGTAGAACAAATGAAAGGGCTGACTATTTTCTTTCTTTTTCAATCTTTTTATTAGGTTTCAAAATTAAACATAACAATAATAGTAATGATACATAGAGATCGGGATTACTACAATAACAGTTGATCTGTACAAGCACAAATTCCAAGTAGCAAATATAGTTTAGCCTCCCAATCTCATAGTAATTGACCATGAAAAAGATATTAATAAAGAGAGAGAAAGAAAACCCCCTAAACTAAAAAGTAACCAAACTAAAAAGAAACAAACAACCTTGGGCTGTCATATTACCTCGGCTAAAATTATTTGTTGTTAACTCCGCTCCTCTATACATGAAAAAAATTACCTAAAGGATTCAGAAAGGGTCAACTTATATCATATGAAAATATTGAATAAATGGCCTCCAAGTTTCTTCAAATTTAACCGAAGGATCCATAGTACCACTCCTAATTTTTCCCAAGTTTAGGCATGCTATCGTTTGGGAAAACCATTGAAATGTAGTGGGGGAATTAGAATTTTTCCATTTAAATGAGTACATTCAGATTGGAGGAGTGTGACTAGTGGTGTCCCACAAGGATCTGTTCTGGGACCTCTAATTTTCGTGATTTTTATTAACGACCTGGATGTTGGGGTAGGGAGGTGGGTTGGTAAGTTTGCAGACAACACAGAGGTTGCTGGTGTTGTAGATAGTGTAGAGGATTGTCAAAGATTGCAGAGAGACATTGATAGGATGCAGAAGTGGGCTGAGAAGTGGCAGATGGAGTTCAACCCAGAGAAGTGTGAGGTGGTACACTATGGAAGGACAAACTCCAAGGCAGAGTACAATGTAAATGGCAGGATACTTGGTAGTGTGGAGGAGCAGAGCAGGTACATGCCCACAGATCCCTGAAAGTTGCCTCACAGGTAGATAGGGTAGTTAAGAAAGCTTATGGGGTGTT
The DNA here is from genome assembly GCF_030028105.1 of Mobula birostris. NCBI lineage: Eukaryota > Metazoa > Chordata > Chondrichthyes > Myliobatiformes > Myliobatidae > Mobula > Mobula birostris. The sequence goes on from NC_092373.1 coordinate 190,569,635, forward strand.
AGCTTTCATAAGTCGAGGGATAGAGTTTAAGAGTTGCGATGTAATGATGCAGCTCTATAAAACTCTGGTTAGACCACAATTGGAGTACTGTGTCCAGTTCTGGTCACCTCACTATAGGAAGGATGTGGAAGCATTGGAAAGGGTACAGAGGAGATTTACCAGGATGCTGCATGGTTTAGAGAGTATGCATTATGATCAAGAGATTAAGGGAGCTAGGGCTTTACCCTTTGGAGAGAAGGAGGATGAGAGGAGACATGATAGAGGTGTACAAGGTATTAAGAGGAATAGATAGAGTGGATAGCCAGTGCCTCTTCTCCAGGGCACCACTGTTCAATACAAGAGGACATGGTTTTAAGGTAAGGGGTGGAAAGTTCAAGGGGGATATTAGAGGAAGGTTTTTTACTCAGAGAGTGGTTGGTGCGTGGAATGCACTGCCTGAGTCAGTGGTGGAGGCAGATACACTCGTGAAGTTTAAGAGACTACTAGACAGGTATATGGAGGAATTTAAGGTGGAGGGTTATATGGGAGGCAGGGTTTGGGGGTCGGCACAACATTGTGGGCTGAAGGGCCTGTAATATTGCTGTACTATTCTATGTTCTATAAATAAAATGGGTCTTCTGGCTATTAATGTAACAAATGCAATTAGACGGCAAGCTGACTTGGATAAATGACTAGAGTCTATCACTGGTAGTCCAAAAATTGCAGTAATAGGATGAGGTTGTAAATCAATACTGTACGCAGAACTGCTGAAATAATATCAAAACTATCTTTCCAATATTTTTCTAAGAGGACAAGACCAGAACATATCTGTGCCAGACTCGCCTTGATACGGTTTAAGGTGGTTCATAGGGCTCATATGTCCAAGGATAAGTTAGCTCATTTTTATTGCCATATAAATCCTGTTTGTGACAGATGTAATTCTCAGGGCTGACTATTTTCTAAATGGAGAGAAAATAGAAAAATCTGAGGCACAAAGGGATTTGGGAGTCCTTGTGCAGAATACCCTAAAGGTTCATTTGTGGGTTGAATCTGTGGTAAGGAAAATAAATGCAATGTTAACATTCATTTCAAGAGGACTAGAATATAAAAGTAAGGATGTGATGTTTTGACTTTATAAAGCATTGTTGAGGCCTCACTTGGAGTATTGTGAGGAGTTTTGGTTCCCTTATCTTAAAACAGATGTGCTGAAGCTGGAGAGGGTTCAAAGGAGGTTTTACGAAAATGATTCCAGGACTAAACGGCTTGTGATATGAAGAGCGTTTGATGGCTCTGGGCCTGTATTCACTGGAATTCAGAAGAATGAGGGGTGAACTAATTGAAACTAATCGTATGGTGAAAGGCCTTGACAGAGTGGATATGGAGAGGATGTTTCCTGTGGTGGGAGAGTCTAAGACCAGAGGACACAGCCTTAGAATGGAGGGGCATGCTTTTAGAATGGAAACGAGGAGGAATTTCTTTAGCCAGAGAGGGCTGAATCTGTGGAATTCATTGCCACAGGCAGCTGTGAAGGCCAGGGCTTTATGTATACTGTATTTAAGACAGAGGTTGATCGATTCTTGATTGGTCAGAGCATGAAGGGAGATAGGGGTGAAGGCAGGAGATTGGGGCTGAGAGGAAAAAATGGATCAGTCATGATGAAATGGCGGAGGAGACTCTATGGGCCAAATGGCCTAATTCTGCTCCTGTATCTTATGGTCTTATACTCTGACATGGGCAATCATGACATTTCCATGACCATGATTGTTCTTGGCAAATTTTTCTACAGAAGTGGTTTGCCATTGCCTCCTCCTGGACAGTAACTTTACAAGATGGGTGACCCCAGTTATTATCAATATTCTTCAGAAATTGTCTGCCTGATTTCAGTGGTTGCCATACCACCATCCACTATCTGCTCCTGTAGCTTCACGTGACCCTGATCAGGTGCCTAAGCACCTTACACTTCCTTTGGTTGAGACATATCTCCACACTGCCACACGAAGATACAGTATAAATAAGATTGTAAAAAGCAAGACAACTCATGAACATGAGGACATAGGATCAGGAGTAAGCCACCAGGCTCCTCAAGTCTGGCCCACCGTTCAACATGATAATGGACAGTCTATCTCAGGTCTCTTGTCTTCTTCTGTGCTAGATTCCCCACAGTTCTCAATTCCCCGGCAATTTGGCTTCCACAATCCTCTAGGATAGTGAATTCCAGAGAGTCACCATCCTCAGCTGGAAGAAATTTCTACGCACATTTGTTTAAATGGGCAATTTCTTAATATATCACCCTGTCCCTTTATTCAAGAGCATCCCATGAGTAAAAACATTTGAACATTTACCCTCACGCAAACACAACATTTCAACATTTACCCTATTGTGCCCCCTTTGCATCTTACATATTTCTATATGATCCCCCCTTATTCTTCGAAGCTCGAAAGAATATAACCATTTCTAACCTCTTTTGATAGGAAAGTCATGTCATTCCAGGAATTATCTTAGCAAACCTGTTTTCCTCTGTCTCCAATGCTGCCATATCCTTTCTTTAGTAAGGGGATAAAAGCCATGTGCTGCGGCATTACCAGAATTCTATGCAATTGTATTTACATTTCCTTATTTCTAGACTCTAGCAATAAAGGCCAATATGCCATTTGCCTTCTTATCTATTAGTTGGACCGCTTGCTAACGTTTTGCGATTCATACAGATTCCTGCGGCATGGTAGTACAGTCGTTAGAGTAGCGCTTTACAGCCCCAGTGATTGCGAATGGGGTTCAATTCCTACTGCTGTCCATACGGAGTTTTTTTTCCCACACTCTCAACCATAATTGGGTGCTCTTGTTTCCTCCCACATTCCATAGACGTATGGGTTGGGAATAATGAGTGGGGGGGGGGGAGTGCTACGTTGCTCACAAGAAAACGAATCTCAGAGTCGTATATGGTGACATGTAGGTACTTTGATCGTCCGATGGTGTAAAGGCATCCGTATCGATCTTCGAGGCGAGTTGAATCGGTGCTCCTTGTACACTTTCCATCCGTGCTGGGTTGAGCATCAAGCTCGCAACTCGGCCTCATAAAGAAAAACAACTGCTAAAAACAAACCGGCAAGACTGCCGCCCGATGCGCCGCAAGGCGTGGAAGGGAAAAACAACAACGTACTTTGATAATAAATGTACTTCGAACTTCGTTCTGTTCGGTACTATCCTGCTGGGCATCGTGGGCATGCTCTGTGGGAAGGGTGGGGACACTTGCGGGCTTCCCCCTGCACAGTTGCGTTGGTGGTTTATGCAAATGATGCATTTCACTACGTTTCCATGTCCGTGAGATAAATAAATGCGAATCATCGCCCTTCCAGGGGTAGAACAATGAACAGTAAGAAGCGGTCAAATAACAGCCGGGAGATGGTATCGAATCAATCAGGAATATTGTATCTGTGAGGGAGGTTTGACTTTAGTTTTATTTCTATAATTGAATTACAGAAAACAAACTCAGCGTCGAGTTGCTACAGATGTACCAGGCATTCTACTTGGCTGCATCACTGCCTGATGTGGAGGGGCAGCTGTACAGAAAAAAAAAGCTGCAGAAAGTTGTAAACTCAACTCTGCCTGGGCACAAACCTCCCCAGCATAAAGGACATCTTCAAAAAGCGATGCCTCAGAAATGTGGCACCCATCATTCAGGAACTCTATCACCCAGGACGTACCAGCAGGGAGGAGGTACAGGAGACACACATTCAATGTTTCAGGAATAGCTTCTTCCCCTCCGCCTTCAGATTCCTGAACGGACAACAAATCCAGGAACACCACCTCACTGCTTTTTCCTCTCTTTTTGCACTACTTTTTACTTTTTAAGATATATTTTGTTATTTTAAATTATAAATTTTTATTCTGCACTGTAATGCATTGCTGCCGTAAAATTAAAAAAAAATTAACGACATATGCCGGTGATATTAAACCCGATTCTGATTCTGAATTTTGCCCAAGTTCCCGATTTCGACATTCCAGTCTGTAGCTGCACAGCTCTACCACTAGATGGAGACGTGAGGCTCTTTCAGTCTTGGTGGCTACCTGAACCAGCAGGAATGATTATTTTAACGGATCAGTTTGAATCCCAAATGTGGAGGAACACTTATTAAATTCATCAAATTATTGTTACCGCAGTGAGGGGAAAAGAGCCAGGGAATCTATCTTCTTTAACTTGTCTGATTTCTCTGCAAGATAGTATTTGATGAGCAAGTGGACAGGGCCGTGAGGAGGTACCCCAGCGCTAATCCTTTCTTAGACGCTTAACGCAGGTTCGGCATGTCATCTATAACTTTGGCAAACTTCTATAGATGGACAGTGGAGAGTATCCGGACTAGTTGCATCACGGCCTGGTATTGAAATACCAGGAACGGAAAATCCTAGAAAAAGTAGTGGGTACAGCCCAGTCCATCACAGGAAAAGCCCTCCACACAATTGAGCACATCTACAAGGAGCACTTCCACAACAAGGCATTAAGGACCTCCGGCATGCACGTCATGCTCTTTTCTCGCTGCTGCCATCGGTAAGGAGATAAAGGTGCCTTAGGTCCCACAACACCAAGTTCAGAAACTTGTGTTATTATCCTTCAATCATCAGGCTCCTGAACCAGCCTGGTTAACTTCACTCACCTCAGCACAACCTATGGATTCACTTTCAACCGCTCCATAACTCACATTCTCAGTATTTACTGTTTATGGGTTTTTTTTGTATTTTCATAGTTTAACTTCTTTTGAACATTGGTTGTTTGTCAGTCTTTGTTTATATGTAGTTTTTCATTGATTCTGTTGTATTTCTTTTTGCTACTGCGTATGCCTGCAAAAACCAAATCTCAGGATAGTATATGCTGAGGTATGTGTCAAGTCTTCATCGGCCAGGGTCGACCATGGATAGCTTCATCTGGACTTCCTGTCAGATCACTGGCAGGTGGTAAGAGTGGGCTCCTCTCTGCCCCTCTGACCCTCAACACAGGAACACCCCCCACTCACCAGGGCTGTGCCCTAAGCCCCCTCTTTTACTCTCTGTACACCCATGACTGTGTCACCACCCACAGCTCCAATCTAATTAAATTTGCTGACGATACTACACTGATTGGAATTATCTCAAACGAGGCAGCCTACAGAGAAGAAGTCATCACCCTGACATAGTGGTATCAAGGAAAAACCTCTTCCTCATTGTGGTAAAAACAAAGGAGCTGGTTGTGGACTACAGGAGGAATGGAGATAGGCTAACCCCTACAAACATCAATGGATCTAGGGTTGAGAAGGTGAACAACTTTAAATTCCTCAGCATACACATCACCGAGGACCTCACTTGGTCTTTACATACCGGTTGTGTGGTGAAAAAAGCACAGAAGTGCCTTTCTCACCTTAGCTGGTTGAAGAAGATTGGCATGAGTCTCCAAATCCTAAGGACTTTCTCCAGGAGCACAAATAAGAGCATCATGACTGGCTGCATCACTGCCTGGCATGGGAACTGTATTTCCCTCAATCGCAGGACTCTGCAGAGAGTGGTGCGGACAGCCCAGTGCATCTGTAGATGTGAACTTCCCACTATTCAGGACATTTACAAAGACAGGTGCGTAAAAAGGGCCTGAAGGATCATTGAGGACTTGAGTCACCCCAACCACAAACTGTTCTAGCTGCTACTATCCGGGAAATGGTACCAAGGCATAAATGCCAGGACCAATAGGCTCCGGGACAGCTTCTTCCACCAGGCCATCAGACTGATTAATTCATGCTGGTACAATTGTACTTTAATGCTATATTGACTGTCCTATTGTACATACTACTTATTACAAATTACTATAATTTGCACATTCAGACGGAGACGTAACACTATGAAGACGTTGCCCATGTAGTAAGCTCCCCTTCTCCATGCATCTGATGAACCCAAAGGAACGGCAGAGACCGATACAGTTTGGCACCGGCAGCATTGCAGAAGTTGCCAGTCAGTGTTACTCTCAACGTAGGAACACCTAAGGGACTCCAGCTCCGGATTTTTCCCTTGGGGTTTACTCTGGAAGCCCTTCCCATGAGTGGGTATAGCAACAAGGCAGCGGAGACTTGAGATCAGAGACTTTTCCTTCTTGACGAACCGTCAACCACGGCTGATGAGCCCCATCTGCCCGAAGCAATAGGTTTTAAGGTGTCAGTAACCCGCCTTTGCTCCTTCTCCTGCCAGTAGAAATGGTTCTGCCAGGGGTAGTAGCTAAGCCAGGAGATGGACTTGATTTTTGGGGGCTATTTGAGGCACACAACAGTGACAGCATTTGAAAGGTAGCGGGAGCTTGTACCCATGATCACTCGTGACCCTGAGAACCTCAAGGAGCCATGGTGACATATATATACTTCGATAATAAATTTACTTTGATTTAACTTACTAAAAAAACGATGTAGCATCCAATAATGCAGCTTCTCTTCAGAATTCTGGAGTTCTCTATCCTTCAAATACTCATAGAAATGTACAGCACAGAAGGAGGCTATTTAACATTTGTGCCTAGGCCAGAAATTCCAACTAGTACAGAAATAAATGGCCAGATGTACACAAAATGGATTTCCAGACCAGTCTGATGAGGAACCAACCTGGATATTTTCAATGTAGTGCTGTGTAATGAGAAAAGATTAATTAATAATTCTGTAAAGAAGCCCCAAGCGAAGGGAGATCATGACAGAATTTTACACTGATGTGGCTCAATGTGAAATCAAGGGTTTCTGTCTAAACAATGGGAAATATGAAGGTTGAACCCTCATGTGTTGTCACTTTACACTTACACTCCACACCTCATTCTGACATTGTCCTATTGAGTTTTCGATAGCCCTGCTGCCTCACTGATTTCCTCTTGCGTAGGGTCACTTTGTCACTTCCTGTCAGAGTCACTTTATGTACAGATATTTCTGCACCTAGTGTCACTTTATGTACATACAATCAGCCTACGTACCTAAGCTAATCTGATATATATACGGTTACACTCAAACACTTACATATACATTGTATTTCACAGGATTGCTTTTATATTTATATTTATTTTTTATTGTGTTCTTGGTGCTTATTGTGTTTTTTTATGCTGCATTGGTCAAGGGGGAATTAATTGTGAACTTCAGGAAGGGTAAGTTGGAGGAATGCACACCAGTTCTCATCGAGGGCTCGGAAGTGGACAGGGTGAGCAGATTCAAGTTCCTGGGTGTCAGCATCTCTGAGGATCCATCCTGGGCCCAACATATCGATGCAATTACAAAAAAGGCACAACAGAGGCTATATTTCATTAGGAGTTTGAGGAGATTTGGAATGTCACCAAAAACACTCTCAGATTTCTGCAGATGTACTGTGGAGAGCATTCTGACTGGTTGCATCACTGTCTGGTACGGAGGGGCCACTGCACAGGATCGGAAAAAGCAGCAGAAAGTTGAAAACTTAGCCAGTTCCATCAAGGGCACTAGCCTCCCCAGCATCCAGGACATCTTCAAAAGGCAATATTTCAAAAAGACAGCATCCATCATTAAGGACACTCACGACCCAGGATATGCCCTCTTCTCATTGCTACCATCAAGGAGGAGTTTCAGGAGCCTGAAGACACACTCTCAGTGATTCAGGAACAACTTCTTCTCCAGCAGCAGATTTCTGAATGGACGACGAGCCCATGAACACTACCTCAGTAATTTCCCCCTCTCTTTTTGCACTAATTTATCTAATTTATTCATTTTCTTCTAGAAATTCTAATAATAATTTATAGTTTTTATTAACGTGCATTGCAATATGCTGTGGCTGCAAAAGAAGAACTTTCACAAGTGATATTAAACCTGATTCTAATTCATTTCCTTTTCCTTTACACTTGTGCACTGAGGAATGACAATAAGCAAACTTGAATCTTGAAGGACAGGTTGTCTGTGGTAGACTGAAAAACCACATTACAATATATGACAGTAGAAGGTAATAGGAAGCATTTAAAGAAATAATTGGAGCAAAGACATGGCAGGAAAGGTGGAGCATCAATCAATAAAAGGAAAATTTTAAAATAGATTTAAGGGACAAATCTAATAGGGTTCCTCCAAGAGGACCACAAACTTGGGAGCCTCGATGACCCAGAGATCTATGTTGGCTGGAATCAGGGTTTTATGCTTTGACCCCTTGGTAGGTTCAAAGGCTAAAGGCCAGACTAAGAGTGATCCACTGGTCCTCCAGGTTTGGGGGCTCAGCTCAGGGCTAACAACCCTGACTGGTAAAACAACATTGTTATGGAAACAGCAGTGAGAGCATTGAGTATAGGAGTTGGGATGTAATGTTGAAATTGTATAAGGCATTGGTGAGGCCAAATTTGGAGTATTGTGTACAGTTCTCGTCACCGAATTATAGGAAAGATGTCAATAAAATTGAGAGAGCACAGAGATTTACTAAAGTGTTGCCTGGGTTTCATCTCCTAAGTTACAGAGAAAGGTTGGACAAGTTAGGTCTTTATTATTTGGAGTGTAGAAGGTTGAGGGGAGACTTGATAGAGGTATTTAAAATTATGAGGGGGATAGATAGAGTTGATGTGGATAGGCTTTTTCCATTGAGAGTGGGGGAGATTCAAACAAGAGGACATGAGTTGAGAGTTAAAGGGCAAAAGTTTAGGGGTGACATGAGGGGGAACTTCTTTACTCAGAGAGTGGTAGCTGTGTGGAACGAGCTTCCAGTGGAAGTGGTTGAGGCAGGTTCGATGTTGTCATTTAAAGTTAAATTGAATAGCTATATGGACAGGGAAGGAATGGAGGGTTAAGGGCTGAGTGCAGGTCGGTGGGACTAGGTGAGACTAAGCATTCGGCACGGACTAGAAGGGCCAAGATGGCCTGTTTCCATGCTGTAATTGTTACATGGTTACGTGGAATCCTTCTACATCTGAGTGCGACAGTATTCCTGAGTCTCCACCCGGGACTTGCGTGACTGACAGGAGTGAAAACTGAGAGGAAGTTACTGACATGATGAAGGAAGCCCTGACCACCACCAGAGATGGAGGATCTTCATTGCTCCCCGAAATGGCAGTGGCATAATGGGCAAAAGAGATCTAATAAAGTTAATTTAAAAAACAGTAAGGCAGTATGATTGGGAGGGTTTTTGAATTCAGCTAAGGTTGATAAAGGGAAATCTACTTTGAATGTAGGAGTCCCCCCTGTATATGTAAAAAGGAAGAAAAGAACAGTGGTCAATACTAGTCCTTCAGAGATTCATGGTGGAGAATAAATAACAGGAAGAGGAATTAAACAAATAGTTTGTGAGTGGTTCCCTTCAACACCATGGATCCAGTGGAAATGAGAGACTAAAATAAAGTATTATTAGTAAAGAGTTATTACTAAACTTGTCAAATCAACGTGAAAACAGGACCTAATGATCTAGCTCCCAGAATTTTAGAAGCTGTGGCTATCGACATGATGGATGCCATGGTTATCATTCTGCAGAATTCCATAGGGTTTGGAATGGGCATTGCAGACTGGAAAACTGCAGGGGGAGAGGGGGAAGAGAGGGGACAGAGGGGAGAGCGGGGGGGGGGGGAGAGGGGGAAGGGTTAGAGTGTCCTGTGACGTGCCAAACCGCTCTAACCTTCCAGAAAAGTGTATATTAATGAATCTCTATTCTTGATAAGTATAATCCCTACGGTGGTATTTTCTTGCTGAATACCTACCGTCAATCTCATAATAAAAAGTTTGCCAAAGTTGCAAAAACTTCGAACTGTGTTTGACTGCTATCAGCCACTGTAGCTCCTCCCTTTCTCATCTCCTCCGGAGCTGCATTCAAAACGGCCACGTCTCCAGAATGACGTCACCCGGCAGCTCACCCAACCACGGCGGCGGAAATTACATTGAATGGACGAGAAAGTTTTTTCCGACCGAACTTACGGACCTCGTGATGGGGAGATCCGCTCTCCCCGTCACCCGTTCTTTCACCCCTCCTGATTAGTCCAACGGGGAGGATTTTGGCCAATGAACAGTGGCAATTCCTAGCACTCAGAGGATTGGATAAAATTCGTTGAGTGACTCAGCGTTTGACCAACCGAAGAAGGACTTGGTGTCCCGGTTAGAAACACTCGATCAAAAACGATTGGCCGAAGTGCTGAGTGATATTAATATTCACCAATAAGCTGCGGAAGGTGGTTCAGAAATCCACCCGTTAACGGTGCATTGGCGAATTAGAAATGATTGACCCTGGATGATCCAATGAGCGTTTAGGAAGGTGGGTGCACCGAGCGCCTGAGATTGGACCACAACAAACAGCGAGTCGGAGCCGGGCTGCGTGCGGGTGTGATTCGGTGCTCGGCGGGAAGAGCAGCGGTCGAGCAGGGAGAGTTCCGGCGGCCGCTCGCCTTGTTCATGCTCTAGCCATGGGGGCCTGCAGCGTTAGCGGCCGCGGGGCCGGGGTCCTAACAAGCCTCCTCCTTCTCCTGCTGCTAGCGGCGGCCGGCGGGCTCCGGGCTCGGGAGGACCCTCCTGTCACGGGCCGGACTCTGAAGGCGGTGGCGGGATGGGAGGCGGCCGGAGCCGGCGTGGATGCGGTGGTAGAGGATGACGAGCCCGAGGAGAGTGAGCCGAGCGGAGAGGAGATGCCCCGGTAAGGATTATGCATCCCGATCTTCTACCCTCGACCCCTTCCTCCTTCAGCCCGTTCACCTACTCTGCTCTACAAACTAAACCTCTGGTGTCCTGTCAACCAGCAGACAGTTCCGACGGACAAAGTCTTGTGGAGCATTTAAATCTCTCAACCGTTAAGACTGATGGGATTCCCCGTTTGGCGATCAGAACAGTAGAGGAGAAGAATAGGTGTGAAAACGGTACTGACTGAGGTCGCGGTTACAACTAGCACTGAGGAAGTAGTTTCGTAAACTGTTCATTTTTCTACTCTTGAGACGTAGTTGAGACGCAAGCTTACTGCAATTTCCTTCTGCTCTTGAACTTTTCTGTTCCTTTCGACTGCATTGCTTTATCTACCCCCTTACCTGTTGGGTGCCATCCAGACTAAACAGTAGAATGTAACATGCTCTTTTAATAAACTTAGGTAAATATAATCACCTGACCATGCATTGCTATAACATAGCATCACTACTGCATACCATTAAAACCAACTGGCCAGTCCCCGCTCAAGACTGTTTATTTAAGCTCTTAAGATAAAAGTTCAATTTTAAAAAAATCAATGTATATCATGTTTTTTATCTTAAGAGTTTAAATAAACCGCCTTAAGCAAGCTAGTTTTAATGGAATGCAGGTAGTGATATCAGGTTTATTAATAGCTGATTTTACATATATTTTGCAGCAAAACTATGCAGGATATACGAATTACTGTGATGCAAAAACAATTTAATAGTGGCAAAGAAAAATCATGAGGCGGTATTCATGGGCCCGAGAGAAATCTGATGGCAGAGGAGAAGAAGCTGTTTCTGAAAGGTTGGGTGTGTGTCTTCAGGTTCCTTGTACCTCCATGCGATGGTAGTACAGTAACGAGAAGAGGGCATGTTCTGACATTTGGCTCCACTACAGCCGGCAAGCTTCGGTAATAAGAGCCATGGTTTCCATTGGAATTTAGTGGAATGCGATGTACAGTGTCGTGAGATAACGGGAGTGAGTGGGAAGAGTCACGTTTACTGTCATTTAACGATACACACGTATACAGCCAAACAAGGCGACGTTTCTCCAACCAGGGTACGAAGCACAGTTGTACACAACACAAAATAACTTGTGAAATTAAGGATAACATCTGCACATGAATCATGCATAAACAAATTAAAGTGCATAAATTAAATATTAGAGATTAGAATGCATGGAAGCATGGAGTATGAGTGCTAGTCTGAACCAGATGGGCTGAAGAACCAAGGGTTGGCTGTTGATTCTATGTTGATTCAAGGTCTTCTCTGTCGGCACCATTTAAACCTTGAAACCTGATATGGCTGTTGAACCTGTACAGGGATAATGCAAATATCATTAACCAACTGTTACTAAAACGATAAGTATAAATTTCGGTCATAGTAATGCGATTGATAAGAATTGTGATTTTAGTGGGGAGTGTTATTTGTTGGAAGTCCTTCCTTTTTTTTTGTACTTTAAAGTAACTTGTTTGCTTGCAGATCCCTGGTTGTTATTAGCTTGATGGATGGGCGCATTGCGGCTTTGGATCCAGAGAATCGTGGGAGGAAGCGCTGGGAGCTGGATGTTGGTGCTGGATCTTTAGTTTCAGCCAGTCTCAGCAAGCCTGAGGTAAGAGCCGATGACTGCTTTTGATTCCATGGTATTGTCCATCTGTGCCTGGTGTTAGAACTCTCAATTGTGACACTATCACTTCAAAGTTCAAAGTACCCATGTCATCATATACAACCTTAAAATTCTTGCAGGCATTCATAGTAGAACAAAGAAAGACAATGGAATCAATGAAATACCACACGCAGTCAAAGACTGACAAACAAGCAGTGTGTAAAAGTGTTGTGCTGCTTTTCAACTCTTACCTCAGCTGAAAACTTCCTCAGAATTGCCCATGAGCTCACGGAAGTACTTTGGTAACCATTCCACAATGACATAAAATTTTAAAATCTTGTTCTTGTGGTCAAATCTTTTTTTTTGATCTCATTCTGTCCAGTCTATATCCTTTTTTAAACTCAAATCCTGTGAGATCACCTCTGTATTTATTGTCTCTTGAAGCTCAATCCTTCGTGGCTTTGCCTTCAGTTAGGTTACAATCTCATATTATCTTCACCCGCCCCCCCCCCCCTTAAATCTCATTTAAGGCTTATCTTAAAACCCACTGTGTAATCAAGCTCCGGGTGCCACGGCTACGTAGGTTAGTGCGATGCTACTACAGCTTGGACCATTCTGTAAGGAGTCTCTTGTACATCCTGCTCATGGAGTGTGTCAGTATTCCCTGGGTGCCCCTGACATACTGGGGGTGGGGGGGGGGGTTGCTTAACTGGTCATTGTAAACTATCCTGTGATTAGGTTAGGGTTAATCATGGTTGTGGGGTTGCTGGCTCAAGGGACACCACTACTCTGCTCTGTATTACTAAATAAATAGTTACCCTTTCTCATGCTCAGCCTCTTGGGGCATTATGTTCAAGCAGCTACGTGTAGAAGATTTTGTTGAGGTTTTCTCTCTGCTGGCTTGTTTTGGTGTATACAAGTTACAAATTCATTTAATTCTGGACCAGTGCAAACTGAAAGATTGTGCGGCTGCATCTGCACTTCAGGGCTGTCTGGAAGAAGAGTCATATAATTTCTTTAATCCTGTGTTGCTCCCCAAGTGTCCGTAAATGCTTTCTTGTCCGGGCTCAGAATGAGTGCTGAGATTTTTAAAAATGTGCATTCTTGAGACATCACTGCAAACGTGGTATCTGGCCACTTACTCCATTTATTCTTTAGTTCCTCTTGCATCACTGGCTTTTTTTTAGCCAAATGTGCATTTGCTCATGGCTTGTTCCTCCCGTTCCATTATGTACAAAGCTGAAAAACAGAAGTACAGCCTAAGACATTGAAGCAGGAAAGGCGAGGTAGTCTCCAACCTGTACTGTGTTAAATATTAGTTCATTTGGTTCAAAAGTTTGTTGATGTTCCTTAATTGTCACTTGGTACCCAGATGCACTGTGGGTGCACCATCATAGAAACATAGAAAATAGGTGCAGAAGTAGGCCATTCGGCCCTTCGAGCCTGCACCACCATTCAGTATGATCATGGCTGATCATCCAACTCAGAACCCTGTACCTGCCTTCTCTCCATACCCCCATGATCCCTTTAGCCACAAGGGCCACATCTAACTTCCTCTTAAATATAGCCAATGAACTGGCCTCAACCATTTCCTGTGGCAGAGAATTCCACAGATTCACCCTGTGTGAAGAAGTTTTTCCTCATCTCAGTCTTAAAAGGCTTCCCCTTTATCCTCAAACTGTGACCCCTCATTCTGGACTTCCCCAACATCGGGAGCAATCTTCCTGCATCTGGCCTGTCCAATCCCTTTAGAATTTTATGTTTCAATAAGATCCCCCCTCAATCTTCTAAATTCCAGTGAATATAAGCCTAGTCGATCCACTCTTTCATCATATGAAAGTCCTGCCATCCCAGGAATCAATCTGGTGAACCTTCTTTGTACTCCCTCTATGGCAAGAATGTCTTTCCTCAGATTAGGGACCAAAACTGCACACAATACTCCAGGTGTGGTCTCACCAAGGCCTTGTACAACTGCAGTGGAACCTCCCTGCTCCTGTACTCGAATCCTCTCGTCGCTATAAATGCCAGCATACCATTTGCCTTTTTCACCGCCTGCTGTACCTGCATGCCAACTTTCGATGACTGGTGTACAATGACACCCAGGTCTCGTTGAACCTCCCCTTTTCCTAATCGGCCACCATTCAGATAATAATCTGTTTTCCTGTTCTTGCCACCAAAGTGGATAACCTCACATTCATTTCTAAAACGACAACAGTTCTTGGGGACTGATGGCCACCTTCTTGAAGACTTTTATTGATTGACCATAAATGATGACTTTCCAAGTGATATGTGCCGCCCATAATTTTTTTAAAGTAAAATGTTTTGAAAATTGAGATTTTTTTTTCATTTTCGGACCTGATTCCTGCCATGCCTTGTACAGAATTTTCTTCTTGCTGCCGTCTGTCACCTTGACACAAAGGTGAATCCAGAGGTCGGTACAAATAGATCATCATGAATGCTGAGCCTGCAGCCTGTCTACCTGTTGATCTTCAAAGGTCCAGAGGACTGTTGGATGAAGGGCAGGACATAGCTTAATTTATAATATTACTCAATCAATATCACTGAAAATTTACTATTACCTAGTAACGTACATCATGTTCAGCTACATAAGTCACTGCACTCAATAAATAATCCAATTTGTAAAGTGCTTTATATTAGTGTGGTGAAACCCTTCAGATGTGGGCCTGTGCTTCTAATGTAACGAACAAGTGCAGAGGTCTAGCTGATATTAGAATTCACATCATCATGTTTCTGTGTAATGTAAACTTTGGTATAATTTTGGTAATTTCCTGCTGTGCTCCCTTCCAGGCCTATATATTCTTAAGACGTGTCCTCCAGAATTATGCTCAGTTCCGTAGATCTGGTTTAGCGAGCTTTATGTAGTTTCAATCCAGTTTCTTGGCTTATGTGTACAAATGTTGCCATTCCAAGTAACTTTATTAAAAGTGGCTTTTTGTGTGAACACACCAAATTCTGCAGTTGATTTCCTAAGAGCCTTTTGACCTGAACTGTTTCTGGCTATTAATCATTTAGAAAGTACTGTTGTTTTATATCTAAAGGCAAATTAACTGAATTGAGTTCTTTTGCCACAAATTGGCCTACACATTGAAGCGAATAATTTCTCTTGGTAATTAAGTTTGCAAAATTAAATTTGAACTATCTTTGCACAAACAGGGGAAAATTTGCAGGTTAAATTTCCAAGCTACTCAAACATATGAGGCCACACTCCAGTTGGAGGAGCAACATCTTATATTCCATGTGGGTAGCCTCCAACCTGATGGCATGAACGTTGATTTATCAAACTTCTGGTCATGACCTCCTCTTCCCCTCTTTCACCATTCCCCATCCCTTTTCCCCCCCCCTCACCTTATCTCCTTGCCTGCCTATCACCTCTCTCTGGTGCTCCTTCTGTTTTTCTTTCTTCCATGGCCTTAGGTCCTCTCCTATTAGATTCCCCGTTCTCCAGCTCTGTATCTCTTCACCAATCAACTTCCAAACTCTTTATATCACCCCTCCCCCTCCCGGTTTCACCCATCACCTTGTGTATCTCCCTCCTCTCCTCCCACCTTTTAAATCTACTCCTCATCTCTTATTTTTTCTCCAATCCCACTGAAGGGTCTCAGCCCAAAACATCGACTGCACTCTTTTTCCACTGTGTGACCTCCTGAATTCCTCCAGCATTTTGTGTGTGTTGTTTGAATTGAGAGGGAAGAAAGTAAGGAAGCACTTCCACGTTCATAGCTGTTGTCGAATTGAAATTGCTATTGTAATCTGTTCACCCAGAATTTCAGTCAGAAATATTTCCTCCCTGTTGTATAAATCAAATCTGGCACGAAGGTGTCAATTAACATGGAAATTCGGAGGTTTTTGTGGTGGCTTCCTCCTCTACAAGGAATGCTGCACCTTTGTTGTCTACAATGCTGTCTGCAGAATTTAGTGACCTACTTGGTGATGGGTGTCCTCATGTTCAGCAATGGCTGAGTTCGTAATGTCCTTGCCTCGTGAGTTCATTCCTTGTACTTGAAGGGCCGGAGTTCAGATTGACTGTCCAGTAGAGTACTGAAGGAACTTTGCTCCTTAAACAATCATTATTCAGATGAGATGCTGAACTGTGCCCCCAGCATTTTTAGATGTACAACAGATCATGTGGCACTATTTTGGAGGGGGTGAGGAGTGAAATGAGTTATCCTGAGTCCTGTATAACAGGGGTCTCCAACCTTTCTTGCACCATGGACCGGTTTAATATTGACAATATTCTTGCGGACTGGCCGACCGGGGGAAGGTGTTCAAGTAGTGTTAAACTCACCTCAACATGTCTTTTTACAGTTAGGTTTGCCAACTTTCTCACTCCCAAATAAGGGACAAAAGTAGCAGTCAAATCCTGATGAAGAGTCCTGGCCCAAAACGTCGACTGTACCTCCTCCTTTTGATGTTGCCTGGCCTGCTGCGTGCACCAGCATTTTTTGTGTGTGTTGACGGGACACTTGTGTTTACCCCGAGAAAGACTACCATGACCATGAAGCCTTACACGGGCAGCTGTCTGCGCATGCGTGACATGTGCATGTATGTACGTGCCGATTTTTTTTCCACAAATCAGTTTTGGCTTAATCTTCCCGACTACACTGTACATACATTATTTCTACTTTATATAGGCTGTGTACTTATCATTAATGCTTTTACTATATGTTAGAGTTATTTCAGGTTTTGTGTGTTATTTGGTATGATTTGGTAGGTTATTTTTTGGGTCTGGGAACGCTCAAAAATTTTTCCTATATAAGTTAATGGTAATTGCTTCTTCGCTTTACGCCATTTGGATTTCATAGGAACGCTGTACCTTAGCAGGGGAAATAGGGGACAAGGGCGGTCCCGTATGGGACAAACCAATTTAGCCCAACATACGGGATGTCCCAGCAAATACGGGACAATTGGCAACCCTATGTTCAAGTTCAACAGTGTGTTACAGAGAATGAGGAAAGGTGCAGCTGATTCATATTGTTTCCTCGCGGCCCGGTGGTTGGGGACCGCTATTGTATAATACCGAGTCCTTAGTGACCATTTCTGAGCAGAACAAGGATGTGGTCATATTCACATTATGGTTTGTGGGACCTGATATTTTTATGCTCCATGAAATAATGAGTTACGGGCGTTCTGAAATAGAAATGCAAGGTTTTCAAAGTTAAATGAAAAGTTAAAAAAATATTTTTTGTAAGTTTGACGTTTCAGTTTTTAAACTTAATTCCACACAATGACCCAAGTCATGGTTTTATTAAATATATTTCTTGATATTTTATTTGTGGACATGATAACATTTTGAAGAAAGCATTTCCCAGTGACTGTCATGAAGTGCTGCTGTCAATGTGGTGAGGATGTTTTCACGGTGTTAAGATGTTCTGATCTGTCAGCAATAAAGCCATGGTTGTGTACTCTTCAGCACAGAATTGTATTGTTTGAGGTCACATAGTAGAATGTTAAAGGGCCTTCTGCTTTCTGGGAGTTCCTCAGTACAAGTAGGTCTTGAATCATATTGAGTTGCAAAACTATTGTTGGATATCGGAAATACCCTGGAATTCGTCACTGATGCCTTGTAATCTGAGGTATGCAAATCACAGATAATTTTTCTTTATTCCCTTTAAAAACACTCAAGAAGGTCATATTCCGCTCACTGAGTTTATGCTGCCTTGCAAGCAATATCATTCCCTCGCTAAGTTTCCTGATATTCCCATCAATTTCTCTTCTGATTCTGTTATTTTGCCACATAGCTGGGGGACAATTTGCAGTGGCCAGTTGACCTGTCCAGCCCATGTCATTGAGGCTGTGTGAGGAAGCCAAATCACCCTGAGGAAACCAATACCACCACAGGGAGGATCTGCAATCTCCACTTAGACAGCACTGAGGGTCAGAGTTGAACCTGGGTCACTGATGCTGTGAAGCAGTGTCTCCATAGAGCTGCCATTTCTGTTATATTTTCCATGAGGTGAGCACCATTGTTTCAAAACTCCAGGTCAGTGTGCAGAGTGTAGATGTTCCTGAAGTGTAAGCATAGAGATTTCTACTTTTCACCATATGTTGCAGGGACTGTGGGTTGTGTTTAAATGATACTTAAAAGATGGAAACTCTCCGCAAACCAGGCAAATCTGAAGTGCAGTACTAAGACACTTCGTCAGAGATGAAATTGTGAGTTGACGGATTAGTTTTAAGTAGTAGGGAGGGTGGATGGGGGAGACGGGTCAAGGATTAACTTTATTTGCCATATACGTTTACGTGTATTAGGAATTTGCTGTGGTGTGTTAGAGTGAGAGGTAACAAAAAACAAACAAGAACATTCAACAATTGTATTTTTTTAAAAAAAGTTTCAGGTTAAAGTACAGATGTGGAATAAAATGTGCATAAGTACTTAAATATCAGCATGTATTTACAATGTAAACATCTTTATAAACATTGGTTTAAAGTGTTTACAGTGCAGTGACTGGTAATAGATAGAGGAAGCTGGGAGGCGATGGAGCTAACTGGACTGGTTGATCAGATTAGCTGCCTAGCAGAAGTAACTTTTAAAGTGGTGTGAAGTTTTGGTTTTAATAGCCCAATGGTGCTTTCATATGGGAACCTACAGAAAAGGCAGGTTGCAGGGTGGTTTTGCCTAACTGCTCTTTGTCACAGACACATACAAGTCCTGCAGTGACAGTAGATTGCAGCCAATGACGACTTCTGTTGCCCACCTTGGTGGAGAGGAGAAAGGGGAGAGCTCTGTGCAGTTGAAGTAAGCTAGTTGATAGATTGCTGAGGATGTAATTCATAGCTAGAAGGGAGAACACAGATAACAGGAACATAACCCATAGGAATAGAATTAGGCTGTTGGGCCCATCGAGTTTGCTTTGCTGTTCTGTCATGTAAAAGCTCTGGAATGCAGAGCTGTGACAAATTCCCAGCTTGGTTAAGAGTGCATAGATTTGGTCAGGACTTGAGACTTCAAAAAGGTAAAAGCCAGTGTCCTAAGATAAACCCTTTTGTTCAAATTGTCTCCTTGGGCTTCTGCCAAAATTTTGGTGATGATTCGTATAATTGGACTTGGGGTTTTCTGCATACGGAAACACAGAACTGTGCCTGTTAGGGGCGGGGAGTGTGCAGCCAAATAATGTAATACTTGTTGGTCAGTAACATAACCATCCAGGCGATTGGGAGGGGAGAAAAATCACTGCTCTGATGTTTAAGGTTGGACTAAAGCCCAGAATTCGTGGTGATAGTCAGGATTTCATCATTTTCTGTTCTCTAAACTTAGAAACACTGATACAAGTTGAGAGGCACTAATATCATTGAACACATTTTTTTATCCATCCCTTTAAAGTTCAACATAAATTTATTATCGAAGTACATGTATATCACCACATAAAACCCTGAGATTCATAGTAAATACAAGAAACACAATAGAATCAATGAAAGACCACACCAATAGGATGGACAGCAACCAGTGTGCAAAAAAACCCCCAACAAACTGAAATTACAAAATGAAAGAGGAAAAAAAGTAACCATAATAATACCACTTTACCAGCTTGAGCTGAGAAAAAATAAAAATAATAATAAATACTGCAAACATGAGATGTAAAATCCTTGAAAGAGAGGTTATGAGAACTTGTGATGGGACAAGTGAAATTACCCCCTCTGGTTCAGGAGCCTGATGGTTGAGGGCCAATAACAGTTCCTGAACCTGGTGGTGCAGATCCTGAGGCTCCTGTACCACCTTCCTGATGGCAGCGGTAGGAAGAGAGCAAAGCCTGGGTGATAGAGGTCCTTGATGCTGCTTTCCCGCGACCGTGCTCTGTGTAGATGTGCTCAGTGTTGGGGAGGGTTTTACCTGTGCTGGACTGGGCTTCCTCCACTACTTTTTGTAGGTTTTTCTGTACAACAGCATTGGTGTTTCCCTATTGGGGGAGAGTGCAACCAATTCTTACCATTCAGGGTAGGATCTTACTTGGAAGTGGTTCAAGTTACAGGTCTAACTGGACACACCAGCATCTACTTGTAAGATGCAGTTGTGGAAGTTACTTCAACACAATGGATTCTGGTTGACCGGGGCATCGGTTTATTCAGGATAAATCTTAAAGAATAAAAGCTAAATTATATATTATAATTATGTGGTTTTGTTAGTTTTTTCAGTCTTGGTCTGTCCTGTGTTTTGTGATATCACACCGGAGGAAATATTGTATCATTTCTTAATGCATGCATTACTAAATGACAATAAAAGAGGACTGCGTGTCTTCATAATCTAAAAATCAAGAAAATAGCTGGGATTCCTCTAGTTTATTTGAGACAATGTGCTGCTTAATTGGGACAGGAAACTGATGCCAAACAGTTTCTAGCTAGTATCACAAACAAGAGAAAATCTGCAGATGCTGGAAATCTAAGCAACACACACAAAATGGTGGAGGAACTCAGTAGGCCAGGCACCATCTATGGAGAAGAGTACAGTCGATGTTTCTGGCTGAGTCTCTTTGGCAGGACTCCTACTGAAGGGTCTCGGCCCAAAACGTTGACTGTACTCATTTTCTGTAGATGCTGCCTGGCCTGCTGAGTTCCTCCATAAATTTGTCTCTCTAGCTAGCACCCGTCGTGGGCATTTCTATTGCATTTGGACACTACTCTATGCTTGGAGCAATCGGTTTTAAATGGAGTCAGTTGTGTGTGTGTGTGTTCAAAAAGCAGTAATTTTTGTCACTAATAGATGGTGAGAAGTAAGGAAAACAATTGCCTGGAACTGTCTTGCTCACTGTTGTTTCATTCAGGCTCGGAGATGCTAGACCTGGCCAGGGGTCAAAATGAAACCATTTCACTACTTCAACAAATTAGGAATTTGAAGCTATCTGCAATCATGTTGAATGTTACAATGAAAATTAAGATTAGGAGGATGCAATTGTATGAAGGCAGTCCATTATCTCCACTGGGTGTCTGCGCTGATTTTGTTCACTTACAGTCAGTCACAAGAACACGGCAGTTGAATTCCTCAGTCGATAACTATTAGGAACTAATATAGTTTTATAGTACTCTAGAGGTATTGGTAATGTTCTAATGTGTTCTGCGTTTCATTTAAATACAATAATTGTTACACAGATAAATGGCATTTTGTCTTTTTTTACCTTTAACTATTTCAATGAAGCTTTGGCTAATTCGGCCAAAATATACTGGTCCAGATAATAGACAATAGGTGCAGGAGTAGGCCATTCGGCCCTTCGAGCCCGCACCGCCATTCACTGTGATCATGGCTGATTATCCACTATCAGTATCCAGTTCCTGCCTTATCCCCATAACCTTTGATTCCACTATCTTTAAGAGCTCTATCTATCTCTTTTTTGAAAGCATCCAGAGACTTGGCCTCCACAGCCTACTGGGGCAGAGCATTCCATATATCCACCACTCTCTGGGTGAAAAAGTTTTTCCTCAACTCCATTCTAAATGGCCTACCCCTAATTCTTAAACTGTGGTTCTGCACTCACCCATCAGCGGGAACATGCTTCCTGCCTGCAGCATGTCCAATCCCTTAATAATCTTATATGTTTCAATAAGTTCCCCGCTCAGCCTTCTAAATTCCAGAGTATACAAGCCCAGTTGCTCCAATCTTTTGACATATGACATAATCCACTGTATTTGGTTGTTCTGAAATGGTTTGTATTGGTTTACAATGGTCATTTGGCCCATCAAGTCTGCACCATTCCACCATGGCTGATTTATTAAACCCCTCAACGGCATTCTCCTGCCTTCTCCCCATAACCTTTGATAGCCTTACTAATCAAGAATCTATCAACCTCTGCTTTAAATATGCCCAGTGACTTGGCTTCCACAGCCATTTGTGGCAATGAATTCCATTGAGTCACCACCCTCTAGCTAAAGAAATTCCTCCTCATCTCTGTTCTAAATGGATGTCCCTCTATTCTGAGGCTGTGCCCTCTGGTCCGAGACCTCCTCATCGTAGGAAATAAGACATAGAAAACCTACAGCACAATACAGGCCCTTCGACCCACAAAGCTGTACCAAACATGTCCTTACCTTAGAACTACCTAGGCTTACCCATAGCCCTTTTTCTAAGCTCCATGTATCCATCCAGGAGTCCCTTAAAAGACCCTATTGTTTCCACCTGCACCATTGCTGCCGGCAGCCCATTCCACGCACTCACCACTCTCTGCGTATTTAAAAAAAAACACACAACAAAACAACAACAAACAAACAAACTTACCCCTGACGTCTCCTCTGTACCGACTTCCAAGCACCTTAAAAATATACCCTCTCATGTTAGCCATTTCAGCCCTGGGAAAAAGCCTTTGAGTCTCCACTCGATCAGTGCCTTTCATTATCTTGTACACCTCTAATCCTCTGCTTCAAGGAGAAAGGGCCAAGTTCACTCAACCTATTCTCATAAGGTATACTCCCCAATCCAGGCAATATCCTTGTAAATCTCCTCTGCATCCTTTCTATGGTTTCCATATCCATTATATATCCTCACTGCATCCACTCTATCTCGGCCTATCTTAGTCCATTTCTCTGTGCTGCCTCTTTAATTGGGAAAATGGATAATTTAATAGATCTGCGCACAGTGTTAACATTGGAATGAGATTGCTAAAATATTAATGAGCAGCCTCTCATTATAATGTAACTTATAAACTTTCGAATTTAAAACACATGATGAGGTTGTGAATGGTTTAAATCCTCAAGGTACCAAGCTCTTAACAAATTACGCAGTGTCAATTTGGTAATATTCAATGAATATACCTGTTATCCAGTAGGGTATTCACAGTGCAAATTGAATGTTGATAGTTGATGTTAACTTTCTGCTGTGGCTGTAGAACATTTTAGTTTGTCTTTTGAGGACAGCACAACATAGCACTTAGCGTAACATCGGGGTTCAATTCCTGCCATTGCCTGTAAGGAGTTTGTATTTTCTTCCCGTTACTGTGTGGACTTCCTCTGGGTGCTAAGGTTTCCTCCCACTTGCTAAAGATGTATATGTTAGGGTTAGTATGTTGTGTGCCTGCTATGTTGATCCGGAAGCTTTGCATCACTTGCCCCTGGCACATCCTCGGATTGTGTAGGTTGTTGATGCTTATGGCACATGTCACTGTATGTTCCAATGTGCATGTGACAAAGCTAATCTTTTGACTGGGTATCCTGTGGCAAATGGCTTTCCTCCAGGCACTCTGAAACCTTTCAGTCATCAGGGGTTCAGGGGTTCCCAACTCAACAGGGGTCCACGGATCCCTTGCTTATTGGTATTGGTCCATGGCATAAAAACGGTTGGGAACCCCTCATCTAGAAGATATCAATTATAAGAGTGGTGGAATACTGTCCACTTGTCTGATTTGCACGGAGCTCCAATGATTCTCAACACCCAACAGCATCTAAGAAACGGCAGCCTACTTGATTGGTATCCTGTCAACCACGCAAGGTATTGACTTCCTCCTCACCAATGCCCAGCGGCTTAAGTCTCTCATGTACAAAATCTATCCCAGTTACTTCTAAGCTCCCAACCTCTTCTCCCCAGAACGTCAAGGCAGCAGGTTCATGAAAACTTCACCCACATTTTCCCTCCTGAGTGGCATGTCGTCACGATTTGAAAATATTTTCCTCTTTCTTTATCGTTGCTGCAACTGAATTCTGGAGCTTCCTCCTTACCAACCCTGTGAAAGTAGCTTCATCAGAAGGAGTGCAATGGTTCAAGGTGATCGAATTAACTGGAGAGCGCTTAGAAATGCTGTCATTTTCTGTGATACCCAGATACCAGAAAAGAAGAAAAAATACTACCACACATGCTGCCCTTTCAGCTCTTAACGTGTAATGATACGCTGTTATTCTGCAGGTGTTCATCAACAACAGACTGTATTTGTAAGGCAGCAGCGGCTCCAGATCTTAATGCAGGTCTGGAGTATTTGTTGAAGTGTTGTTGCATACTGCAGGAAGCTTTCAAGTTCGAACCTAATTGTGATTTATGACAGTATGCTGGTTTCTAGTGTGTGTGGTTTCACCAAATTTTACGCTGACTTCATGGAGGGAAAAATAAAAGGTGCAGGAGTAACCAAGGTTGGGCTAGGCTGAAACGGAGTATATTTGTGTTTGACATGTTGATACCTGTTGTGACCATAAGAAATGGGAGCAAAATTATGAACTTTCAATGTCATCATCTCTTGCCTTAAGCTCTTATTTCTGGTCTAAATCCATGTCATGTAACACTCTTGGAGCCTGAAAGATTTTTAGATAGATACTGCCCTGAATGCGCTCTGACTGAGCCTCCACAATCCACTGGGCTACAGAACTGTAAAGGTTCACTCCCCTCCCATCATGAAATTTTTCTTGCCTCTGTCCTGAATGGCTGACCCCTTATTTTGAGAATGATGACTCCTGCTTTGAGTCGCCCTGTTAAGGTAAACATTATTTCTGTATTTTTGCTGTCTAAATCCATAAGAATTCCATACGTTTCAAGAGATCACCTCACATTCTAAAGACCAAGAAGTATATGTTCAGTCTGCTTAATCTCCTCATACAACAAACATGTCTTCACTTGGAACACACATCAAAGTTGCTGGTGAACGCAGCAGGCCAAGCAGCATCTGCAGGAAGAGGTGCAGTCGACGTTTCAGGCCGAGACCCTTCGTCAGGACTAACTGAAGGAAGAGTGAGTAAGGGATTTGAAAGTTGGAAGGGGAGGGGGAGATCCAAAATGATAGGAGAAGACAGGAGGGGGAGGGATGGAGCCAAGAGCTGGACAGGTGATTGGCAAAAGGGGATACGAGAGGATCATGGGACAGGAGCTCCGGGAAGAAAGACGGGGGGGGGGGGGGGACCCAGAGGATGGGCAAGAGGTATATTCAGAGGGACAGAGGGAGAAAAAGGAGAGTGAGAGAAAGAATGTGTGCATAAAAATAAGTAACAGATGGGGTACGAGGGGGAGGTGGGGCCTTAGCGGAAGGTAGAGAAGTCGATGTTCATGCCATCAGGTTGGAGGCTACCCAGACGGAATATAAGGTGTTGTTCCTCCAACCTGAGTGTGGCTTCATCTTTACAGTAGAGGAGGCCGTGGATAGACATGTCAGAATGGGAATGGGATGTGGAATTAAGATGTGTGGCCACTGGGAGATCCTGCTTTCTCTGGCGGACAGAGCATAGATGTTCAGTAAAGCGGTCTCCCAGTCTGCGTCGGGTCTCGCCAATATATAAAAGGCCACATTGGGAGCACCGGACGCAGTATATCACTCCAGTCGACTCACAGGTGAAGTGTTGCCTCACCTGGAAGGACTGTTTGGGGCCCTGAATGGTGGTAAGGGAGGAAGTGTAAGGGCATGTGTAGCACTTGTTCCGCTTACACGGATAAGTGCCAGGAGGGAGATCAGTGGGGAGGGATGGGGGGGACGAATGGACAAGGGAGTCGTGTAGGAAGTGATCCCTGCGGAATGCAGAGAGAGCGGGGGAGGGAAAGATGTGCTTAGTGGTGGGATCCTGTTGGAGGTGGCGGAAGTTACGGAGAATAATATGTTGGACCCGGAGGCTGGTGGTGTGGTAGGTAAGGACCAGGGGAACCCTATTCCTAGTGGGGTGGCGGGAGGATGGAGTGAGAGCAGATGTACGTGAAATGGGGGAGATGCGTTTAAGAGCAGAGTTGATAGTGGAGGAAGGGAAGCCCCTTTCTTTAAAAAAGGAAGGCATCTCCCTCGTCCTAGAATGAAAAGCCTCATCCTGAGAGCAGATGCGGCGGAGAAGGAGGAATTGCGAGAAGGGGATGACGTTTTTGCAAGAGACGATGAGAAGAGGAATAGTCCAAATAGCTGTGAGAGTCAGTAGGCTTATAGTAGACATCAGTGGATAAGCTGTCTCCAGAGACAGAGACAGAAAGATCTAGAAAGGGGAGGGAGGTGTTGGAAATAGACCAGGTAAACTTGAGGGCAGGGTGAAAGTTGGAGGCAAAGTTAATAAAGTCAACGAGTTCTGCATGCGTGCAGGAAGCAGCGCCAATGCAGTCGTCGATGTAGCGAAGGAAAAGTGGGGGAAAGTTACCAGAATAGGCACGGAACATAGATTGTTCCACAAACCCAACAAAAAGGCAGGCATAGCTAGCACCCATACGGGTGCCCATAGCTACACCTTTAGTTTGAAGGAAGTGGGAGGAGCCAAAGGAGAAATTATTAAGAGTGAGGACTAATTCTGCTAGACGGAGCAGGGTGGTGGTAGAGGGGAACTGATTAGGTCTGGAATCCAAAAAGAAGCGTAGAGCTTTGAGACCTTCCTGATGGGGGATGGAAGTATATAAGGACTGGACATCCATGGTGAAAATAAAGCGGTGGGGGCCAGGGAACTTAAAATCATCGAAAAGTTTAAGGGCGTGAGAAGTGTCATGAACATAGGTTGGAAGGGATTGAACAAGGGGTGATAAAACAGTGTCGAGGTATGCAGAAATGAGTTCGGTGGGGCAGGAGCAAGCTGAAACAATGGGTCTACCTGGACAGGCAGGTTTGTGGATCTTGGGTAGGAGGTAGAAACGGGAAGTGCGGGGTGTGGGAACTATAAGGTTGGTAGCAGTGGATGGGAGATCACCACCATTCAGGGCCCCAAACAGTCCTTCCAGGTGAGGCAACACTTCACCTGTGAGTCGACTGGGGTGATATACTGCGTCCGGTGCTCCCGATGTGGCCTTTTATATATTGGCGAGACCTGACGCAGACTGGGAGACCGCTTTACTGAACATCTACGCTCTGTCCGCCAGAGAAAGCAGGATCTCCCAGTGGCCACACATTTTAATTCCACATCCCATTCCCATTCTGACATGTCTATCCACGGCCTCCTCTACTGTAAAGATGAAGCCACACTCAGGTTGGAGGAACAACACCTTATATTCTGTCTGGGTAGCCTCCAACCTGATGGCATGAACATCGACTTCTCTAACTTCCGCTAAGGCCCCACCTCCCCCTCGTACCCCATCTGTTACTTATTTTTATGCACACATTCTTTCTCTCACTCTCCTTTTTCTCCCTCTGCCCCTCTGAATATACCTCTTGCCCATCCTCTGGATCTCCCCCCCCCCTTGTCTTTCTTCCCGGATCTCCTGTCCCATGATCCTCTCGTATCCCCTTTTGCCAATCACCTGTCCAGCTCTTGGCTCTATCCCTCCCCCTCCTGTCTTCTCCTATCATTTTGGATCTTCCCCTTCCCCTCCAACTTTCAAATCCCTTACTCTTCCTTCAGTTAGTCCTGACGAAGGGTCTCGGCCTGAAAGGTTGACTGCACCTCTTCCTACAGATGCTGCTTGGCCTGCTGCGTTCACCAGCAACTTTGATGTGTGTTGCTTGAATTTCCAGCATCTGCAGAATTCCTGTTGTTTGTCTTCACTTGGCACAGTTTCACTTGGTTTTCACTTGGCTTCATCCGGTCAAGAAGGATGAAGCTTCAATTCTCGTGGGGACGAACACTCCTATTGTGAGGAGACTAGTGGGAGCCTGCAAGCAGAAAGTTGGAGAGAGCTTTCTGAAAATATTGTGTTCCGAGCTGCTTTTGAGGAAATGCGTGGCCACACTGGGCTGGATCATAAGTAAACAAGGGACTATGCGGTACACCCAGTCCAAACCAGTTGTGTTACGGCCTGAGTAAGTAGCTAGAGTGACAGGAAACCCCAAATTTCCCAGAATGCCTGATTCCGAGGCCCTCTTGGCGGATGCTCTGGAAAACCATGCAGAGGAGTCATGCTCACCTGCTGGGGTACTGGTGAGGCCCGAACTGCAGAGGCCCTTGGTTGTACAGGTGAACAGGATGACAGTGGGTGTCCGGAACACTTTGGAGTGGGAGGTCACCCTCAGGTAGGGAATGTCAGTGGTGCAGCTCCTTCCGGTGATGGTAATGTCTTGTGTCCCTGTGAGACAAGCTGGGGAGAAACTCTCCTAAAAGGGAAAGTTGACTGCCGAGGCTGGAAGAAGAGGTTGATAGAGAAGATGTTGAAACTAGAAGATGTCTCTTCTACTGACAAGTTTAATGTTGGTTGTTCCAAGAGCACTTGCCACACTGTCCCGGTGACAGAGGACACCCTATTCAGAGAAGAGATATTGGATGATCTCATAGTGTTTGGGTCCACCTTGGAGGAACATGAAGTGAGGCTACTGAAGATGCTGGGCTGCCTGAAAACTGAAGGGTTGAAACTTTCCCTGGACAAGTGCCAGCTCTGCAAGATGTCTGTCAGCTACGTTGGGCACATAGTCCCACAGAATGGAATAGTTACAGATCCGCCTAAAAGGCAGTGACCACATGGCCAAGGCCCCAGACTGTCAGTGCCTTGCACTCAGTCCTTGGATTCTGTGGGTACTATCGGAGGTTCGTGAAGGACTAATGTAAAGTGAGTCACCCTTTAAATCATATAACATATAACCATATAATTACAGCACGGAAACAGGCCATCTTGGTCCTTCTAGTCTGTGCCGAACTCTTACTCTGACCTAGTCCCACCGACCTGCACTCAGCCCATAACCCTCCATTCCTTTCCTGTCCATATATCTATCCAATTTTACTTTAAATGACAACATCGAACCTGCCTCAACCACTTTTGCTGGAGGCTCGTTCCACACAGCTTCCGTGCCATTACCTTCCCTTGGGGAAGAAAGGGGGGGACGAAAGGAGAGGATGGTAAAGATTATCTTAGCCCTTCAGAGCCTTTTGGAGTGAGATGGAATGTAAAATGCAAAGCCGCCTTTCAGTTGCTGAAGGAGCTGCTGATGAAAGCGCCTGTGCTGGTTTTTGTAGACCCCGGTTGCCGTATATATTGCATACAGATGCCAACAGAGAGGGCTTAGGGGGTGTTCTGTATCAGGATCAGGGCACAGTGTTGAGACCTGCCATGTTTGTCAGCCGGAGTCAGTCACCCTCTGAGCAAAACTACACCAGGCACAAATTGGAGTTCCTGGCATTGAAATGGGATGTGGTGGATAAGCCAAAGGACTGTCTATATGGTGCCAAGTTCGAGGTGAGGATGGACAACAACCCATTAACTTATATCCTGACCTCAGTGAAATTGTATGCCACTGGCCATCGGTGGTGGCGGCATTGTCTGCCTACGATTTCAGCCTGGAGTACGACCGGGGAGTCGGAATATTGATGCCAGTGCATTGTCCTGACGTGCACATGAATGACTGGACAGGCACAGAGAGTGGGAGATCATTCCTCCCCCTGGAGTCAATGCCATGTGCCAGTTCTCCGTCACGGGGAAGGCAGAGGACAGACGAAGGGAGATTTGATTGGTGGATCATTTGGGAGTTTCTGATGGTGCCAATCCACGAGCTTACTGTAACCTGACTGCTCTGAAGCCAAAGCAGTTGCCAGAATTGAGCCCTGGGAAAGTGGCAGCCGCTCGGTGAGACGACCCATGTATTGGTACTGTTTGGTCAGCAAATGTGAAAGGGGACATGGCCCAAACCATGTCTCTACTACTGAGAGAATGGCCCAGATTGGAGCTGAGGAACCAGATCCTATACCGGGTCACATTGCCTACGGACCCGCCTTGGCGTTCCCAGCTGGTTCTGCCTGAGAATTATCGGAGGATTGTGTTGAACTCACTGCATGATGAATCTGGCCATTTGAGGATTGACAAGACCTATGGATTGCTCGGAGGTCGAATAAAGCCAGAGGCCGAAGAGTACTGCAAGTTGTGCATTTGATGTATATGGAGGAAGATGCTGTCTACAAGGGTTGCTCCATTGTCCCACTTGCAGAGTGTGAGGCCCCTTGACCTGGTGTGTATGGATTTCCTGTCAATACAGCCAGATACCAGCAACAAGGCGAGTACCTTGGTCATTACGGATCGCTACAAGCTTTCCCTACCAAGGATCACAGGGTGTCCACGGTGGCCAAAGTGTTATAGAAGTATTTTTTTAATTATGGTCTCCCTAGACAGGTACATAGCGATCAGGGACGGAATGTCGAGAGCAGTCTCATACACGAGTTAATGAGCGTGCTTGGATTCAAGGACTACTCCTCATCACCCACAGAGTGATCCCCAGCCCTAGAGGTTCAATTGGATCTTGCTTGGAACCTTGGAGATCAGCAAAAAGAGCAAGTGGAGTAAACATATTGAACATCTGGTCCACTGCTACAACTGTACACAGAATGAAGCTACTCGCCATATTACCTGATGTTTGGGCACAAGGTGAGGTTGCCCGTTGACCCTGTTTTGGGACTGGCAAAGAAGATCTACCACCGAAGACTTATCTGAATTATGTGTCTGACGTGAGAAGGGAGCTGAAAAAGGCTTATGAATTAGCTGAGGTCTCAGCTACCAAGCAAAATCAAGGAAATAAGAGGAGGTATGATCAAAAGGTTAGGTTCTCCCAACTCGTGTCTGGAGATCTTGTCCTCATAAAGAATTTGGGGCTACCTGGGAAGCATAAGTTGGCTGGGCAGCTACACCCTATGTAGTGGAGAGTCAGATGCCAAATGTACTTGTTTTTTGAGTGAAACCAGAAATCCTGGCCCTGTCGAGATTCTCCATCAGAACCACCTACCTCTGGAACAGGAGGTGCGTGTTGACCCAGAGCCTGACCTGGACCAGAGGACTCTGTGGCGACGTGGGGAGACTGAAGGACCAGCAGCAGGAAGGATTAGATTGGCTGCCATCCCTGAATGAGGATGAGGAAATGGGGGTGTGGTATATACTGCCTTTCACTAACTCTCCACTAATTGAGGAAGAGATTCCCAGCCCTTCTCGCTCTGAGGCAGATGAAATGGGATGGGGGGGTGACTAACAGTGGGCAGGCAGGTGTGCAGCTGGACCATGAAGGGGGGCTGGGCTCTAAAGTAACTGGGAATGAAGCTGAGCTCAGCGAAGTGGCAGAGGGACCTGAGCGGCCGGAAGACACAAGCAATACACCGGGGGAGGCCTCGCCATGTAGGCCAGAAGTATCCCAAGGAGTGTCTGAAACTGAAGGAGTAGATGATGGGATAAGGAGGTCTCAAAGAGTCAGAGGACCCCAGATAGGCTGGCCTATTAGCACTAGGGGAGCAGAGTGCTGCGATCATCTCCCTAGTGAGATATGCCACTACCATTTACAAATGGATTGGAGGTTCTGACATCACAAAATTCATTTGAAAATGGTGTCATTAATGATGGGATGACAAATTATTTCAAAGTCATGAGGACATGACTATTTGTGGTGGGGCGAAGTGTGTAATGCCCTGATTTACATCTTTACTGTTATTCTGTAGGTATTTCATTTAGCTGTTCTGTAAGAGCAGTCTGTTCTGCTTTCAGCCTGTTTGGGTTATTGTTGAAGATGAGGAATGTCTGCCATCCAATTAGGATGCCAGAACTGGGGGAGGTTTTTTTTGGTGAGGGACACTGAAGTTGGTCTTGGGGCTTTTGTTTGGTGGGGGATGAAGAGAGATGATGCCGGGGAGAATTGGTCATAGGATAAGACCTGATGGGAGA
Organism: Mobula birostris; assembly: GCF_030028105.1. Taxonomy (NCBI): domain Eukaryota; kingdom Metazoa; phylum Chordata; class Chondrichthyes; order Myliobatiformes; family Myliobatidae; genus Mobula; species Mobula birostris. Next base: position 190,601,273 of record NC_092373.1, read on the forward strand.
CCCACTTGTTCGAGATGGGATTATGAGCGACGTTTGGAAGGTGGTGTGAACTTTCATGCTGACCGAGGGGCCCAGTGCATGAGTGACCAAGAAGTTCAAGATGATCTTCAACTTGTGCACATTTGACTGTTTAATTAAAATGGGCCCTTTTCTTTTTGATTTCTTTACTAACCCTTAAGTTACAATTTGTAAATATAATTCCTTTAATCATATTCAGTGTACTGTCTGTTATTTTGGGGCACTAATTTATAACAGGATAGCAAATTACACAGCATCCACACAAACCGGGGTTTGGGCTGGAGAGCCTTCTCAATCCCACGAGTTTCGCAGGACCGGAGACTGTCTTCTCTAGACTGGCGCAGCCAAGGAAACCAGGGGATTTCACACATGGTTGTCAGTCTTTGGGTCTAGTTTTTCATTGATTCTGTTGTTTTTCTGTGTTTTCCTGTAAATACCTGCAAGAAAACGAATGTCAGGGTAGTATATGATGGCATATGGTCAGAATCACTTTATTGCCAGTATGTGAAACATACCAGAATTGACTGGTTCGTTGTCAAGCATAAAACAAAGGCTAATGCCATAACAGACAACACAATAGCAACCAACAGTTTACAAGACAATAGTGCAAACAGCCACGAGCGATCATTAATTAGTATAATAATTATATAAAGTGTGGGCACGTGGCCAAGTGGTTAAGGCATTGGACTTGCAACCTGAAGGTCGTGAGTTCGAGCCCCAGCCGAGGCAACGTGTTGTGTCCTTGAGTAAGGCACTTAATCACACATTGCTCTGCGACGACACTGGTGCCAAGCTGTATGGGTCCTAATGTCCTTCCCTTGGACAACATTGGAGAGGGGAGACTTGCAGTATGGGCAACTGCTGGTCTTCCATACAACCTTGCCCAGGCCTGCGCCCTGGAGAGTGAAGATTTTCCAGCAAGACTAACGGTTGCCTTTAAATTAAAAGTAAAATTAGTGCAAATATCAATAATCAAACTGAAATAAATGTGAACATATGAACAGGTTAAATAGAACAAGGACAGCAGGAAAGACCACTGAATGGATGTTGTACAGAGACAGTTAGGGTATTACACCTGAGTGAGTTTTTTTTGAGAATCTGGATAGCTAAAGGAAAGAAGCTTCAGAGATGACATGTTGTCCTGGGGGCAATGAACTTTTTGGTGAATGCTGATGGCTATTTGGTGAATTAGTGACTGCTTGGGTGCGTAGAGTCAGCAGTAATTTTTCCAATTCCTCTTTGTTCTGACGATGAACAGATCTTTTAATGTCGATAGCTGAAAATCTGTGACCTTCTCCACTAAGTAGACTACTGGCTACGACCTGGACTTGGAGAGGGTGGAGGTGGCAGTAAACCAAACAGTGACAGAGGTGATTACAACACCCCCAGTGATGGCTGAGTGAAAATTCATCAGGATACTCTGAGATGTTACATTTCCTGAGCTGGTGTAGGAAAAACGATCTCTGCTGGGCTTTCCTAGTGATGAGTGTAACGTGCTTGCCTTACTTCAATGTATTGGTAGTGGTAGTCTCCAGAAATTTGAATAACTTGACCACAGACACCACCTGACCATTCATTTCTTGGGGGGCCATGTAGGGGGTTATCAGCTGAAGTCGATCCTTAGTTCCTGTGTCTTAATGGCATTATGGCATTAAGTTCCAAGTTGTTACGAGCACACCGTGCTGCAAGACGGTCTGCCTCTCTTTGACAGCAGGCCACATCATTATTACCATAGATGAGACCAACTACAATGGTGTCATCTGTGAACTTCAGGATTTTAATGGATTTGTCTGTGGAGGTATAGTCAGAGGTATCAAGTGAGAACACGAGGGTGTCAAAGAACATTGCCCTGGGGAGAGCCTGTGCTTACGGATATTGGATTGGACAAATATGAGCCCAGCATAATGCTTCCTTTCTGTCAGGAAGTTCGTAATCCACTGACAGATACTGTTGGGTACAGCTAGCAGGGTTGACTTGTTGTGGAGCAACTCTGGTACAGTGTATGTATAGTTCTGCATCTATTTTAAGATCCTTTTATTTAAAGACATTTCTGTTCTTCATGAGTACAAACAGTTTTTGTCTGATGAAATGTTAAATATTCATTGATAACATTCCCATTAAGTGTTTTTCAAACTCGATATAGTTATATGCACAAGTACGTGTATGCGTAGGTGCAGTGAAAAACTTTCAGCAGCATCACAGTGGCACAAGCAGAATTCACAATGAAGATACAGTTTACACTTTTATGAGAGGTAACACAATTGGAAAAAAATACATTTTAGTTTAAAGTTAAATGTAAGTTTATCTTAGTACATATATGTCATCATATACAACCCTGAGATTTATTTTCTTGCGAGCATACTCAATAATACTATAGAATAATAACCGTAACAGTCAATGAAAGACCGCACTAACTTGGGCGTTCAAGCAGTGTATAAAAACAACAAATTCTGCAAATACAAATGAGGGGAGAAAAAAGCAATAAGTAGAGACGCAAGGTAAAGAGTCATTGAATGAGAGACCATGGGTTGTGGGAACATTTCAATGATGGGCGAGTGAAGTTATCCCCTTTGGTTCAAGAGCCTGATGGTTCAGGGGTAATAACTTGTCCTGAACCTGGTGCTGAGAGCCTTCGGGCTCCTGTGCCACCTCCCTGATGGCAGCAGCAAGAAGAGAGCATGCCCGAGGTGGTGGGAGGCCCTGGTGATGGTTGTTGCATTCTTGTGTCAGTGTTTCATGTAGATGTGCTCAATGGCGGAGAGGGCTTTACCTGTGATGAAATGGCGTGCTTTTGCTTAATGGGGAAAAATACTTCATGAATGACTAAAAACATTATAAATGTGACCTGTGTGTAGTAATTTTTCAATGTTTTGGTACAGCATTCTCAATAAGCCAAAGGACTGGGGCTAACAATTGATTATTTTACTACTGGAGCTGTATAAATTGGTCTGGCAACTGATGGCTTGTACATTTAATAGTTGTGGGACAAGCTCGTAATTATTCTTTTCAAATTGGCTTCACTGTTCCATGCCTTTTGGTGGGGGGGGGGGGGGGATTGAAGTGCTTTGACAAGTTTGTGATTGCACCTGATGCATGTGATTGCCTGCAAGTACTATTCTTGTGACATTTAGTGTTCGCACCAGTAGTATTGTGGTCTTTCCATATCTCATCTCCCCAGGGAAGTTGTTTTCCTAGAAAGTGGTCTATTTTGAGATTTCCTGTAGCATAAGACCGTGTCTTCTGTGCATGCATCAAGTAAGTTAAAAGAGCATATTGTTTATGTGTACTTTTCTCCCCCACATAATTCAAAAAAGCAAATTTTCATTCAATCTACCAGATTTTTTGATAGAGATGTACACCCTATTCTCATTATGTGAGGGGTATGTTCCTCGAAGTTGACGCATAATGTGAAATCGCATAATGTGAATAATTATTTAAATGGAGAAAATAGGGATGTGTTCCAGAGGGCTTCCTAAATATGTTTTATCTATAACTTATTCACATTTTTATAGAAATATGACACAAAAGCAGAACTACCAGACAACATTTGTATTATATTTAATCAATTTAAGGTAATATTCAATGTAATAAATCATAGAAAGTTAACATCCTCTGGTGTACAGTACTCACCAACAGTGGCAGGTGTGTTTTCTCCGGGAGATCAGTGGTTGTTGCGGTGTCGGGCAGCTTTACATAGATAAGATTGTGGTCGTCAGGATAATATCAAGCACAGCAAGGGGTGAAAGAAGACTCACAGAACTCTTAGAACTGCCGGCAGCAGAAAGGTTACAGCGAGTTGCATAAAGTGGTGAGGGTTGTTTGCTTAGCAGCATTTTGTTTTTCAGCATAAATTTGCTTGTAGGGAAGAAGGGTTGACGGCAGGGAACGACTGAAATGCTGACTCCGTTCTAAACTTGGGTCCATGTCCATCGCCTTTTGTGTTCTGACTTCCACCATTCCCTCACCGTTGGTAAACTCCCAGGATTTTCAAAATCGTCTGTTGCTTGCAGCATCTGAGAGAGAGTTCACCGTAAAAAAAAATACATACGCCTTGAATGTGGATCACACTGGTCGAGTGGTTGAATCAGCGATGTTGTGTTAGGTGGCAGGAAACGCACTGTTATGTTAGGATGAATGCTGTCCAAATGTTTAGGATGGGCTGGCGCATTGTCAAGCAACAAAAGAACTCTAAAGGCAAGATTCTGTTCCCGGCAGTAGATGCGACGCTGTTTATAATTTCCAGCTTTTTTTCAAGAGTTAAAGCAGTTCTCTGCCGCTCAACTGACGGCCCAAGACATGACATCGGACGCTTAGGAGGCATAATTAAATATTTCAAGCACAAAATCACTGCACTGTAGGTAAAGCCAACTGAAGTTTAAGATCACGCATCCACACCTTGCCAAAACCAATGCGAGAGTGGCGGGAGAGAGATTGTGAGGCGCGTGCACCTGACTTGTATTGGCGGGAAAGCAGTGCTTCTCATCCCTACAGTGAGACTGAGATGTGCGCACGTGACTTGTATTGGCGGGAAGGCAGTGCTCCTCGCATAACTGTGAATTTTGAACGCATATAACGAGACGTTGGTAGAAATAGGTTCCTCGCATAACTATAAATCGGCAGAGTCTGAAGATGCATATAACGAGGATAGGGCGTACATTTCATAAGGACAAATTTCTGTTACCTAAGCTGGCGTAACGTGGGGGTTCTTTAATCCACAATATGACCATTCAGAAATCCTGATGGGTTGACATCAGGTTCAGCAGGCAATGTTTGCAATTGTTTCTGCATGCTGACTACTTGCTGAGTTCCCCATTCCCGCCTCTTGGATTACAGTCCTGTTTGATAATGACTCTTGTGTAATGAGTCATTTGAGATTGTTGCCTGTTCATGTTAACATAATTCCTATAAGTTCAGCAATGCCAGTGTAAATTGCTCAAATTGCATTTAAAAGTGATGGATTTTGTGGATCTTTTCAAGATGATGCAGGAAAAACAACACTACCAAAGGCGACGTCCTGTTGGCAGTTCACGAAGCTACTGCTTTTACTACCTCTTTCAAATATGATTCTACCACTAAGCTGCTTGTAATTGGATCCTGTGATTTACATTTTGATGGTGTGTTTTTGAACCGATTGAACGAACTGGCGCTTTGCTGTCTTCAAGGAGGTTTGGTGAGGTTGAGGGCGAAGTGTGAGGTCTCTAGGTCTGGAAGCCTGAAGACCAGGATCGACTCCATTGCCTTTCTGATTCAGGTGTCGAGCAAGGTTAAAGTTGACGAAGCTGAGAGCAGACTGTGGGCTGATGTTCGGTGCTGTCTGCCTGCATTTGAGCTGTCTTCCTCTTCCTCTTGCTAGCTGCTGTCTGGGGAAAGTGCAGAAGTCTTGTGTTCCACATTGCAAGGATTGATCATTGAGGCTTGTCGCTGTTTGAGGGGACGTTGAGGTTCATGTTGCATGTGTTTCTGGATCCCGGTTGCTCTTTATTTTTGCTGTTTATGATCAGGGCGATCCATGCTGACTGCGGTGTCTCGATGAAGACTGGCTTCGTGGCCTACAGTGGGTTAGAGGTGCGGTACTGAACTAAACCAAATACGCCTGGACTCCTGGTTTGATATTTGCTTGTTTTCTGTCATTTGCAGTTTGTTCTTTTTTCACATGTTGGGTGCTTGAGGTTTTCTTTGAACAGGTTCCGTGGTGTTTCTTTGTTTCGTGACCGCCTGTGGGAGGACAAATCTCAGAGCTGTATTCTGTAAACGTACTTTGATAATAAATATACTTTGAATCTTAACTTCCTCTGAGAGAGCACATTATTGCAGTCAGTGTGGCAAGTATTTTCTGAGGGCATTGCCATTGTTTTATACCTCCCGAGGTCAGTGAAGAATGAATCATATTTCTATTTGTGTAGAGTTGTGTGTGGTTGAGATTCGGCAAGGACAGCAGATTTCCTTCCCTGAGGGACATAAGTGAACCAGCTGATTTTCTAGAGTAGCTCTTACTGACATTAGCAATTGAATCCAGTTTTATTTCAACTGAATTTAAGCCGTACACCTGCTGAGAAAGGAGCTGAGTGAGTTGAATTTTGGTTTTTAGATAATTAGTCCTAGCTTTTGCCATTTCTTCAGCCACAAGATCTGTCTGAACTCCCTTTCCAGAGCCTGACGGCATGCATTTCCACTGAAGAAGGGTCAGATTTGAAATCGGGGTGGAGATTTTATTTCTCTCCTTCCGAACTAGTTGTCAATCGGAAAGCACTTGTGACACATGGGGAGTGAACGTCGACTCAGACCATGAGAGGCCTGCGTTAGGCATTTTCATGCCTTACAAGGCACAGATTGGAAGTCTGTGTGGGGCGCCACTCCTCGCTCAGACACTAGAGCAATGTGTGGTTAAGTGCCTTGCTCAAGGACACAAACACGCCACCACAGCTGAGGCTCAATCTAGCGACCTTCAGATCACTAGACGAACTTCTTAACCACTTGGCCACGTGCCCGACATAACAGTCATAATATAAACTAAAGATAGCTCTTTGGACTCTACTCTTATACCTGACCTATACATTCAGAATTGGAGAACTGAAGAAAATTGGTGATGACGTGCTTAATTTTAATTCCTTTTATATATTGACTTTGGATTCAGATTGTCTGAAATTGGTGGTATAATCTCCACAACAGTTGTTGAGTGTGATTTAATGAATCTATAAATTTGGTACATACCAGACTGACCCCTGATGCACTAGAAAGGTCTTGATGTGCATTGCTGTGTTGGCACTGAGTCCATGTACGCAAACTGGAGAGTGTCTGCAATGATTATAGTAACAATATGATGGCTTTAATCTGGTTGACAGGTCAGTAGCCATTTGTGCATCTCACCATTGAAGTTAACATATGCTGACAGATCGCCAGTTCCTCGCTGGTGACCATTTGTGTGCCTTGGCATTGTGCTTAGTCACGCTGTGGCAGGCTCTGCTTTTGAACAAAGCTGCATCTTTCTTTAGAATAAAAACAGGATGTGCTGGTAATGCTCAGAAGGCTGGGTAGCTTCTGTGAAGAGAGAGAAAAGGGTTAGTGTTTCAGATTGATGCCTTTAATCAGAAATTGAAAAGTTGGGATTAAAACATATTGGAGAGAAGTGGGAACGGTGGAGGGAGCACAAGGAAAGATCAGTGATAGGAAGAGGGCAGCGGAAATTAAAAAATAAAAGGTGGAGATGAAGAAAGGCTCTGACACAAATGGTCATGTTGTCTGTGCAAGGGCAATAACGACTGAGTTGAAACCAATTTAAACAGATGGTGGGAAAAGATTGCTGGAGCTGAGGCGCAAACTTTACAGATGATGAAAATAGGAGATATTAAAAAGAGGTATTCTGTAGGTTAGGAAATATGTAGGTTGATTGCCTTGTGTCAGAACTAGCCCGTCTGTTGCTTAACAGAAAGGGTGATCTGAAGTTCAGAGTTTAAACATTAGGGTTGTAATGTCTGTAGTCAGCGGGTTTGATGCTGATCTTTGAACTTGCCTCCATCTTCACTGAAACAGTTTAGGAAGCCAAAATCAGAGATGTGAAAGCTCGTCTGGGATGAGGGGGAGGTGAATGGAGAATTCAAGAGAAAGGCAACTGGAAGGTCAGGAGCACTCTTGTGGACTGGGGAGGGTGGGGGGGGGGGAGGAGGAACGGAAGATGAGCACTGCTTCACTTGCAAAGTTTTTCTTTCGGATTCGGAACGGAAATGGTGTAAAGCCAGATGTTGGAAAGGAAGTGGTTAAAAGGACAATGGTAGCCACAGAGGTGTAATGGTTAGTGTGACACTATTACAGCTTGGAGCGTCGGAGTTTAGTTTTGATGTCATCTGTAAGTATGTTCCTCCCTGTGAATGTGTGAGTTTCCTCCCACAGTCCAAAGGTAGTTAGGAGGTTGGTCACTTGTAAGTTGTCCTGTGATGAAGCTTAGATTTAAATAGGCTGGTTGCTGGGCAGTGTGGCTCATTGGGCCGGTTCCACACTGTCAAAAATGTAAATATAAATAAAATGAAATTGTGGGCCAAAGAGCCTATACTGTGCTGCACAGTTCTATGTTGTTTCTCCCGCAACATCATGGGAAGGTGACTTACGAGAGAAGCAAGTATTGTTGTTGTTCGTCCATCGTTGACGTCGATGAGGACCTCGACACCATTATGAGGACCTCGACACCATTATGATGGTGTCGAGACTAGCGCGTGATTTGGATTTAAGTGAGGGAGAGTTGCGCAGCGTCAGCCCAGTTCCCATCTGGATCCAGTGGCAAGACAGAGTCTAGACAGCTGGAGACGGGACTAGGTGCAGTGAATGACCAGGGCGTCTTCTGTGTCTTGTCCTGCTCTACACGTTCCATGACGCTTGCAGAGACCGCCTTCTTGACCGTTGGACCTTCCATAGGTCTCCTCTGCTCAATCCGCCGGAGTCTGTCTTCACATGCTGGGATAGACAACTCCCTATCACACCGAGGGTTTGAGACCCGTCGGCTACCCTCACCTGGTTTAGACGGCTTGTCAAAGCAGTTGCCTGGGGTGTGGCCGCTGTCGCATGCAAACAGCTACGGGGAGCCACAGGTGAGAGCTGAGTGCCAGGTGGGGACCAAAGGTGGATTAACCGCCCTGAAAAGGACGCGACATGTTCCCCCACCAGAGGTGCTACCCCTCCCTGACACCCCATAGCAAGTATAAATGGAGATAAAGGACTGGCCTGGGAGTTACGAATAGTAGGGATCTGTTTAGCTGCTGAAAGGGAATATTTGTGACATCATACAGTGTTGAGCCTGGATCTGTTGAATGTGAAGACTGATGGATTGGAAGAACAGAACACGAGGAATCCTATGTTACTCTGGATAGGAGGGAATGGGCTGAAAACAAAAGTGTACAAACTAGAACAAGGAGATGGCAATAAAAGGAAGAAGAAGATTTTAGAAAGAATAGGGGTGGGAGGTATTGTCATCACAACAGCTTTGAGAGATGGGGAAATGTAGAAGCAGAGTGAGAGCTGTTCAGTTAAATTTTTTCTATTATGAAAATATATATTGAATATTGTATTATTTTTCTTGAATCTAATTATCCATAACAAGCTTGGAGAATCCTACATACATCACTATGTTTCCATCCAGCACTTTCAGTTAAGGACTCCATTCTGACAAAGGATCTTAACTCCGATATCTTTTCCACAGATACAGACTGATCTGTGGAGTTTTCCGAGCATTTGCTGTTTTTAGATTTTCAGCGTATGAAATGCTTTGTGTTTATCATCGTCACTCCATTCTATTCTACTATCTTCTCTGGTTTTGTTGTCTACATCTCAATAGACTACCAGCCACACAAAACTTTTTGTGTTCCAAAGGAATCCTGTTGAATCTTTGTGTCGAATTTCTCAATCTTGTCAACATTTTTGATCATCTCCCTTGCAACCCTGTAGTGCAAACACATCTTTCCTATAATGCCTAGGATTGTGCACAATTTGCACTATTTTATGATCCTTGTTATACTTTTGGAAATGACAGAGGTAGAAAGACAGATATCTGTGAATCATTCTGTGCCTAATGAAATCTTAAGGAATGTGGACTGTGAAATCTTCCCACTTCCCTAAAGAATGTTTGTGTATCCTGCTCTTCCTAAATTTAAGCTTGACTGCCCTCTGGCATTCTGTGCGATGTTTAAGCATTTGCAAGGGGAATTACTGTTTGAAAGCAATGCCACTTGGAAGCATTAAGAATGCCTTCAGTCTGGTATGAGTCATACTAGCAGATGAGCTGGTGAGGTAATGGTCTTTAGAGAGAGGGAGCTAGATGATGTCACCTCCTTTCACACTGCATCTTCGGCATTGTCACCTGCAGAGAGAGAGAGAGCTGAGCTCTGATTTACTGAGGGTTTGTCATTGATAAATTCCAGTGCTGATCCCCCTCAACTGCTTTTCAATAATATGCCAGATTGTGTTATTGTTAGATATTTAACTGTGCTCAGCCTTGTGCTCAGCCTTGTGTTCAGCATCCAATAAATGAAACTGATGCAGTGCAGTGCCATATATTCACTGCTTCCTGAAGTCATTCTGCATGCAACTGCACTAGAGTAATTTTCAGACAAGGAAAGAACTTCAGTTAACTTTTTTTTACTTTATTAAAGTAGATATTGAATATTGCGTCATATTTTGTTGAATCTAATCATGTGTCCATGTGCAAGCACTACACCTTTCTTCATGCATAACCAATTTGTTCTCTCTGACCTTAGTCTGCATCTTTGCAGTTTAGCCTTTATTTTGAGCTTCATTTAAACTCTTCATCTAAAATGAAGTCATATTCTACTAAATGCAGTGTTTGTAAAATCTGGTTTTCAACAGCATCTTTTGTGCGTCTCTATTCGCATTAGTCATTGTGACCTTGGCGGAACATTTTAGTATAATTACTTGTTGAAAGATCTTGTTTAAATGAAGTCAGAAGAAAGTATTTAATAAGCTGTGATGACACTTCCATTAAATCCCAAGCAAATACTGATTTTATAATTGAAGATATTGTTCTGTATCAACATAGAAAATGCAGGAGAAGCTCAACAGGTTGGTGGCATCTATGGAAAGAAAGGCAGCCTGATGTTTAGGGTCAAGACCTTGTTCTGTATCTTGAAATTCTGACACCTAAAAATGAAATACAGAATTCAAATTTTATGACTTCTATTAACACTTGTAATTGCAAACAGCAGGCAATGCTGACTGTATCACTTTGGACAATTGGGACTCCTTCTCTGGAGAGTCTAAATGTAAGTTCACGCTCCGTGATTGACGTGAAGTGATTTTCCCTGTAGTGCATTTGAAGTAGATTTGAAAATCTTTGTTTGGAATTCGTGTTCTTTTTTCTTGTTGCATCATTAAAATACTAATCTACTGATTTCTTCTAGCAGTTTGTTTTTTGTTTTGTTCATACTGAGTGACTTGTGCTTCATCGTAACAACCAATTATTTCTTAATTGATTCTACTGGGAGTCCATTGAACACTAATTGAACTAATAGAAGCGGGCAAGTTGGAGTTAAAGATGCTTTTGGAACAGACACATGAGTTTGAAGGGAATAGAGCCATAAAGCACTGCAGCACAGAAGCAGGCCCTTCAGCCCATCTAGTCTGTGCAGAACTGTTATTCTGCCTCGCCCCATCAACCTGCACTCGGACCATACCCTTCTCATCCATGTACCTATCCAAATGTTCTTAAATGTTGAAATCTAACCCAAATCCACCACTTCCACTAGCAGCTTATTCCACCCTCTGAGTGAAGATGTTCACTTTCATGTTCCCCTTGAACATTTTGCTTTTCACCCTTAACTTATGACCTTTAGTTCTAGTCCCACCTAACTTCAGTAGATAATGCTGCTTGTATTTACCCTATCTATACTGCTCATACCATTCAAATCTCCACGTTCTCCTATACTTCAGAGAATGAGGTCCTAAACATTCCCTGTTACTCAGGTCCTCATGACCCAGCAACATCCTTGTGATTTTCTCAGTACCCTTTCAGTCTTATCCTGTAAGTAGGTGACCAGAACTGCACTAAATATTCCAAATTTGGCTGCACCAATGTCTGAAATAACTTCAACATAACTTCCTGGCTCCTGTTCTCAATGCTCTGATTTATGAAGGCCAATGTGCCATAAACTCCCTTTGTGAACCTATCTACCTGTGAGGGCAGAAGGATTTTAATGATGCAAGAAAAGGACACTTAGTATAAAGATTGGCTGAATGACCTGTCCAGTTCTGTACCATTCTGTGATCTAATTAATTTGAAATTAGAGAAATTCGTGTTGCCACTCTTTTACCATATGAAATTCCAAAGTGCTTGTATAGAATTTCTAATGGGATTCAGATTTGTTTTGGATTTGTTTCCATATTCCATATTCTATTCTATTTTTCATTTTTCTTGACCTTGGGACTATCTCAAAGTCCTTTAAAGTCAATGAAGTTTGGTTTCTGTGGCTGTGGAGGAAGTTTAGAATGGTAACTCAAACAAAAATAAAATTCTTTCCTTAATAATCGGTGTGGTGTGGTTGGTAGAAGTTATTATCTCAACACACACAATACTGGAGGAACGAGGAAGACCAGGCAGTTGCCGTGGAAAAGAGTACAGTCGACATTTTAGGCCAAGGCCCTTCATCGGGACTAGAGGGGAAAAAAAGAGTCAGAAGGTGACTTTAGAAGGTTGGGGGGGGGGAGGGGAGGAGGAACCTCAAGGTGATAGGTGAAACTGGAGGGGTGACGTAAAGAATTGGGAAGTTCCTTGGTGACAGAGATACAGGGCTGGAGAAGGGGAAATCTGATAGAGGACAGAAGGCCATGGAAGAAAGAAGAGGGGAGGAGCATCAGAGGGAGGCGATGGCAGATAAGGAGATAAGTTGAGAGATGGAAGAGGGGATGGGGAATGGTGGAGGGGGGGGGGAAGCTATTACCAGAAGTTCAAGAAATCTTGAATGAGAGAATAGAACCAATCTAGTGTGACAGTGGAAAAGTGTGTATGGAACCAGAGGAGATAGCGGAGGTACTTGGATGAATACTTTGCTTCAGTATTCACTACAGAAAAGGATCTTGGCGATTGTAGGGATGACTTACAGTGGATTGAAAAGCTTGGGGATATTCACAGTAAGAAAGGGGATGTGGTAGAGCTTTTGGAAAGCATCAAGTTGGACAAGTCTCTGGGACCTGACGAGATATGCCCCAGGCTACTGTGGGAAGTGAGGGAGGAGATTTCTGAGCCTCTGGCAATGATCTTTGCAGCATCAATGGGGGCGGGAGAGGTTCCAGAGGATTGGAGGGTTGCAGATGTTGTTCTCTTATTCAGGAAAGGGAGTAGAGATATCTCAGGAAATTATAGACCAGTGAGTCGTACTTCAGTGGTTGGTAACTTAAGTGGTCCCCAACCACCAGGCCGCGAGGAAACGATATGATTGGCGGTGTGAAGCGATATGAGTCAGCTGCACCTTTCTTCATTCCCTGTCACGCCCACTGTTGAACTTGAACGCACGCGAGGTTATCAGTTGGTATGACTAAAAAATAAACGTCGCTTGAGAGTTTCTTTGGAAGAGGCCATAAAAGGCCTAATGATGATGATAATGCAGAGACAGCTGAGGCAGAGACTGCGAAAAAAAAAAGAAAGCTTCCTTCAACAGAAAATACAATGAGTCTTACATAATATATGGCTTTATTGTGACCAGTGACTCACACACTCCAAGCCCCCTGTGTGTGATATGTGGAGACAAGCTGTCTAATGAGGCAATGAAGTCCTCAAAACTGCTTCGGCACCTTGAGTCCAAGCACCCTGGACTTAAAGACAAACCCGTTGAGTTTTTTGAGTGGAAAAAACATGAGCAAGCGGGACAGAAGCAAGTGCTGAGAGTCACCACCTCTACAAATGCTGCTGCTCTGAGAGCGTTGTACTTAGTGGCTAGCCTTATTGCTAAGGCTGAGAAGCCTTTCACTGTTGGTGAAGAATTGATTCTGCCGACTGCCAAGGACATGTGCCGTGAACTGTTGGGAGAAGCTGCAGCTGACAAGGTGGCACAGGTTTCTCCTTCAGCTACCGCAGTTTCAAGGAGAATCGATGACATAGCGGAGGACATCGAAGCACAACTGTTGGAATGGCTTAACGAGTCACTATAGTATGCTGTCCAGATCGAGTCTACCGATGTCGACAATAAGGCTGCTGGTTTATATGCGATATATATTTCAAGACGATATGCACAAGGATATGTTGTGTGCACTCCCGCTGCCAACTAACAAAACTGGGGCAGACCTATTCAAGACTTTGAATGACTACATGTCAGGCAAACTGGACTGGTCATTCTGTGTTGGAATATGCACAGACGGGGCTGCAGCTATGACTGGACGGCTGTCTGGTTTCACTACCCGACTCAAAGAGGTTGCTCCTGAATGCCAGTCTACACACTGTGTCATACACAGGGAAATGCTGGCTAGCCGAAAAACGTCACCTGATCTTAACAGCGTGTTGAGTGACGTTGTTGAAGTTATCAATCACATCAAAGCAAAAGTCCTTAACTCATGTCTGTTTGAGCAGCTTTGCGAGGAAATGGATGCAGAGCACAAATGCCTTTCACACTGAAGTCAGGTGGCTATCAAGGGGGAGAGCCCTGGCCAGGGTTTTTGAGTTAAGAGAGCAGCTACAGAGATTTCTTTAAGGAAAAAAGTCACCACTGGCAGCACACTTCAGTAACGAGGAGTGGATAGCAAGACTCACTTATCTGTGTGACATCTTCAATCTGCTCAATGAACTCAATTTGTCACTTCAGGGGAGAATGACAACTGTCTTCAAGTGAGCAGATAAAGTGTCTGCTTTCAAAGCCAAACTGGAACCGTGGGGACGGCGAGTGGGCAGGGGCATATTTGACATGTTCCCAACATTAGCTGGGATTTTGGGAGAGACTGAGGCTGCATCATCTATCTCACAGCTGGTGTGCGATCACCTAACTTCGTTGTCGGCAGAATTCGAGCGTTATTTCCCAACTGCAAATGACCCAAGACGTTCAAAGGAATGGGTCCGTGACCCATTTGTGAATGTCCCCGGTGAATCATCCATGTCAGCGCGGGAAGATGATCAACTCCTCGAACTTGCAAATGACGGTGGGCTGAAAATCAATTTCCTCCGGGATCAATAAAGTATGACTATGACTATGGCATAACATCTCTGCTGGCAGTCTGGATCAAAGTCAAGGCTGAATACCCTGAGATAGCCACGAAAGCACTGAAAGCGTTGCTTCCATTTCCAACATATCTCTGCAATGAATGCAACGAAAACTAAATTGTGGAATAGACTGGACATAAGGAACCCCCTTCGAGTATCGCTGTCTCCCATCACCCCTCGATGGCACCGTCTTGTTGCAGGGAAACAAGCCCAGGGCTCCCACTGATTCAGCGATATTGGTGTGTTGCAATGATTTTACATGTTCATACAAGGAAAATATGCGCTGTGTGTTTAATATCTGAATGTTACTTAAAATGTTATGATGCTATTGATTTATAAGTGACTTATAATAGACATCACTATATTCACGGGAGAAAAATATGCGCTGTGTTTAATATTAAATTCATTAGATAAATCCTTTTAGAAATGAAATTGAGTGTGTTATTAGCCAGTTATAACAATTATAAGTGACTTATAGTTGACTTATCACCTATATTCCAGCTCGTGAATAACACCCCCCCCCCCCCCACCCCCGTAGGCTGGTCCGCAAGAATATTGTCAGTATTAAACCGGTCCGCGGTGCAAAAAAGATCGGGGACCCCTGGATAAGTTGATAGAGAAGCTTTTGAGAGGCAGGATTTATGAACATTTGGAGAGGCATAATATGATTAGGAATAGTCAGCATGACTTTGTCAAAGGCAGGTCGTGCCTTACAAGCCTGATTGAATTTTTTGAGGATGTGACTAAACACATTGAAGGAAGAGCAGTAGATGTATTGTATATGGATTTCAGTAAGACATTTGATAAGGTACCCCATGCAAGGCTTATTGAGAAAGTAAGGGGACATGGGATCCAAGGGGACATTGCCTTGTGGATCCAGAATCGGCTTGCCCACAGAAGGGAAAGAGTGGTTGTAGACGGGTCATATTCTGCATGGAGGTCGGTGACCAGTGGTGTGCCTCAGGGATCTGTTCTGGGACCCTTACTGTTCATGATTTTTATAAATGACCTGGATGAAGTGGAGGGATGGGTTAGTAAATTTGCTAATAACACAAAGGTTGGGAATATTGTGGATAGTGTGGAGGGCTGTCAGAGGTTACAGCAGGATATTGGTAGGATGCAAAACTGGGCTGAGAAGTGGCAGATGGAGTTCAACCCAGGTAAGTGTGAGGTGGTTCATTTTGATAGGTCAAATATGCTGGCAGAATATAGTATTAATAGTAAGACTGTTGGCAGTGTGGAGGATCAGAGAGATCTTGGGGTCCGAGTCCATAGGACACTCAAAGCTGCTGCACAGGTTGAATCTGTGGTTAAGAAGGCATACGGTGCATTGGCCTTCATCAACCATGGTATTGAGTTTAAGAGCTGAGAGGTAATGTTGCAGCTATATAGGACCCTGGTCAGACCCCACTTGGAGTGCTGTGCTCAGTTCTGGTCACCTCACTACAGGAAGGATGTGGAAGCCATAGAAATGGTGCAGAGGAGATTTACAAGGATGTTTCCTGGATTGGGGAGCATGCCAATTGAGTGAACTTGGCCCTTTCTCCTTAGAGTGACGGAGGATGAGAAGTGACCTGATAGAGGTGTATAAGATGATGAGAGGCATTGATCACGTGGATAGTCAGAGGCTTTTTCACAGGGCTGAAATGGGTAACACGAAAGGGCACAGTTTTAAGGTGCTTGGAAGTAGTTACGGAGGAGATGTCAGGGGTAATTTTTTTACGCAGAGAGTGGTGAGCGCGTGGAATGGGCTGCCGGCAACAGTGGTGGAGGCAGATACGATAGGGTCTTTCAAGAGACTCCTGTATAGGTACATGGAACTTAGGAAAATAGAGGGCTATGGATAACCCTAGGTAATTTCTAAGGTAAGTACATGTTCGGCACAGCTTTGTGGGCCGAAGGGCCTGTATTGTGCTGTAGGTTTTCTATGTTTCTAAATTAATATTCATGCCATCAGGTAGGAGTCTACCCAGATGGAACGTAAGGTGTTGCTCCTGAGCAGATTTCACAGCATATATTGTTAATAACAAACCTGATTCTGATTTGGAAATGAATGTAGTATGTGGTATAGCTGGAGCACTTTGACAGTCACTCCTAACTTGTTTTTATTTGCATCCATTGCTATTTCAGCACCACTTTTGTAGTATCAAAATCTGTCTTTTTCTTTTACTTTGCATGAACAGTATTTTACATTTGTGTGCATTCTCCTTGTATTTTTGCCCATTTATTTATTGTGGCAAACTTTATCAATTTCCGCTTGGCTACGGCTACGATATGATTACTTCCTGTGACTTGTACTGTGCGTAAAATTGGACATTCATTTCTAGAAGGAAGGAAATATCGTTTTAAAGTGCGACTTTCAATATGCCATGTGTCCTGAACTTCAAAGGCATCTATATTGTAGAAATATTATTGGTAACCTGTATTGTGGGTAGGGCATGGTGCTTTATTCTAGTACGGATACGATAGGGTCTTTTAAGAGACACTTAGTTAGGTACATTGAGCTTAGTAATATAGAGGCCTAGTAATTTCTAAGGTAGGGACATGTTTGTCACAACTTTGTGGGCCGAAGGGCCTGTATTGTGCTGTAGATTTTCTATGTTTCTTTCAGTTTGTAAAGGGTAATCTGGTTTTGAAAAATGAGCGTGTGCAAATCCAATTAAATTTATTTCCAACTGAATGGAAGAACTAACCCCACTCTACATACATAGATGTCTGTCCATCGTTGTCGATGAAGACATCGACACCATTTACAGTGTCAAGACTAGCACATAATTTGGACAGACAGTGAGGGAGAGTTGCGCAGCGTCAGCCTCACTCTCTCTTCCCAATTCCCATCTGGATCCAGTGGCAAAACAGAGTCTAGATGGCTGGAGATGGGACTAGGCACGGTGGATGACCAGGACGTCTTCTGTGTCTTGTCCTGCTCTACACATTCCACGACGCTTGCAGAGACTGCCTTCTTGACCGTTGGCCCTTCCATTGGTTTCGTCCATTCAATCCGCCGGAGTCTGTGTTCACATGCTGGGATAGACAACTCCCTATCTCACCGAGAGTTTGAGACTCGTCGGCTACCCTCACCTGGTCTAGCCGGCTTGTCGAAGCCGTTGCCCGGGGTGTGGCCGCTGTCGCATGCAAACAGCTACGGGAGCCACAGGTGAGAGCTGAGTGCCAGGTGGGGACCAAAGGTGGACTAACCGCCCTGAAAAAGACGCGATGTAGCTATGTGCTATGCACAGAGCTAGAAATAACAACACGCAGTCTGTAAGTCGCACTCGAGACTCGTTTATTCAAACTTCGCAGCACTGGCTTTTAAGCAGTTCCCTTCCAGCCCTCTCCGGGCGGGAATGACGTCAGAGGTGCATTACAAAAGTCTCTCCCCACACGCGGGCTATCTTGTGAGCCGGTTCGCTTGTGTAGAAAGTGGGTCGCCACAGCGACATGTTCCCCCACCAGAGGTGCTGCCCCTCCCTGACACCCCATACACCCCTATCCCCACTCTAATTATTCTAGTAACCCATACTAGATTACTGAGTACTTCATTCCCAACTATTAAATCGACAGGAGTTTGTTAATTGATTTTGCATTTACCTTCAATGATTGCATTGGGTTTCTGTCTTTAAAGGTGTAGTTACTGGTGGAGCAGTGTGGCTGAAAGTTTTCTCATAGGTAGACAGGGTAGTTAAGAAAGCTGATAGGCTGTTAGCTTTCATAAGTCGAGGGATAGAGTTTAAGAGTCGCGAGGTAATGATTCAGCTCTATAAAACTCTGGTTAGGCCACACTGGGAGTACCGTGTCCAGTTCTGGTCGCCTCACTATAGGAAGGATGTGGACACATTGGAAAAGGTACAGAGGAGATTTACCAGGATGCCTGGCCTGCTGCGTTCACCAGCCACTTTGATGTGTGTTGCTTGAATTTCCAGCATCTGCAGAATTCCTGCTGTTTACCGGGATGCTGCCTGGTTTAGAGAGTATGGATTATGATCAGATTAAGGGAGCTAGGGCTTTACTCTTTGGAGAGAAGGAGGATGAGAGGAGACATGATAGAGGTATACAAGATATTAAGAGGAATAGATAGTGGATAGCCAGCACCTCTTCCCCAGGACACCACTGCTCAATACAAGAGGACATGGCTTTAAGGTAAGGGGTGGGAAGTTCAAGGGGGATATTAGAGGAAGGTTTTTTACTCAGAGAGTGGTTGGTGCGGGAATGCACTGCCTGAGTCAGTGGTGGAGGCAGATACACTAGTGAAATTTAAGAGACTACTTGACAGGTATATGGAGGAATTTAAGGTGGGGGGGTTATATGGGAGGCAGGGTTTGAGGGTCGGCACAACATTGTGGGCCGAAGGGCCAGTACTGTGCTGTACTGTTCTATGTTCTAACCAACCTAGTCAGAGCAGGACAATTTCCCAGTGATTGATATTAATGGATGTCAGCTGTAATGTGATCAAACTGACTGATCAGATAAAAATCATGAGGAGGTGAAAAGCAGTGTTTAATTTTTTAATGTTCTGAAGTGCTGAATAAAATAGTTAAATCACAGAGTGGGCACCAGGGTAGTGTAGCGGTTAGCGCGGACACTATTGCAGATTGGGGCGTTCCAGATTTCCGAGTTCAATTCCGGCACCGTTCTGTGAGGAGTTTCTGTATATCCTCCCTGTGGAGTGCGTGGGTTTTCTCTGGGTCCTCCGGTTTCCTCACACAGTCCAAAGATGTACTGGGTAAGTTTATTGGTCATTGCAAGCTGTCCTGTGATTGGGTGAGGGTTATCGGGTTTGTTGGGGGTTGCTCGGGTGGCGTGGCTTGAAAGGCCAAAAGGGCCTACTCTGCGCTGGATCACTCAATATAAAAGTAGTAGCGTACAGAATGAGACCTCTCGGCCCATCAGTCCATGCCTGCTCCCTGCCACAGCAATTGTCTACTTCCACCTTTTGCCCTTTCTCCGTAGAGTTGCAAGTTTTACTCCCTGGTATATTTATTCAGTTCGCCCTTGTAATGCATTCCAGACAAACACCCGCGTATCACTCTTAACTTTCTCTCTTGATCTTGATCCTGCTTCCAATGCAAATAACCCCTCATTATAGACTATGTCCAGGTATCTCGTCATTTTGGAAGTGCATAAAACCTCCTTTGTCTCTCCTTTCAAGGAAAGCAGAACACCATCATTGTAACTTCAATATCTTGTCCCAGGGCCCACTCTGTCGTACTCTGTGCATGTCTCCAACATCCCCACCTCCTTCCTGTAAAGCAGCAACCAGAATTAATATATTACTCCAGCTGTCGTGGGGCTTTTCTGCTTCTGTTGTATGCTTCTATTCATATAAGCAGTAGCTGAAATATTTTTGTTTAGTTGAATTGTAATCCATTGCAGATTTAAATTTATTATTTTAGGACAAGAGTTTACCATTTAAAGGCAGAGCAAAAGATTTTCAAAGTATCTTGAAGCAGATCTAGGTGTTAAATAGGTTAAGTTTTACATTGTGACAGTTCATTTTTTTTTCTCTTGCTTCTGTTGTAAATTCACTGGAAGTAACTTTAGGATTTCTACATAAATTACCCATGCCCAGAAATTTAAACTAATTTGGCAGGGGGTGGGAACCAGAGTCACAGTGCTGAGGATGAGGGTAGTGAGACCAGAGACAATGTGTAGTGAGACTCCTAGCAAGGAGAGGCTGATGATAGGGCAAAATTGCAATCAACAGGATGTGTTGCAATGTAAAGGGCAGACAAAATTTAAGTGTGAACACAAGATTGAAGGTGTTATATCTGAATGCATTAGTATACAGAATAAGATAGATAAACTTGTAGCACAGTTAGAGATTGGCATGTATACTGTTGTAGGCATCACTGAATCATGGCTAGAGGAAGATTATAGCTGGAAGTTTACTGTCCAAGGATACACATTGTATCAAAAGGACAGATAGGTAGGCCGGGAGAGTAGTGTGGCTCTGTTGGTTTAAAAAAAAGAAATCAAAACGTTTGAAATAAGTAACCTGGGATCTGAAGGTGTGGAATCATTGTGGGTAGGGTTAAGGAAATGGAAGGGTAAAAAGACCCTGATGGGAGTTATATACAAACCCTCAAACAGAAATAAGAATGTGGTCTACAAATTACAATGGGAGATAGAAAATGCATGCCAAAAGTCAATAGTATGATGGTCACAGGGGATTTCAGGTTGGGAAGATCAGGTTGGTGCTAGATCCCAAAAGAGGGAATTTATAGAATGCTTAGATGATGGGTTTTTAGAGCAGCTTGTGGTTGAGCCTACTAGAGGATAAGCTATTCTGGATTCAATGATGTGCAATGAATCAGAATTGATTAGAGAGCTTAAGATAAAAGAACCCTTAAGAGAAAGAGATCATAACATGATTGAATTTACACTGAAGTTTGAGGAGAAGAAGCTAAAGTCAGATGTTTCAGTATTACAGTGGAGTAAAGGGAATTAGAGAAATGAGAAAGGAGGTTGCCAAAGTTGATTGGAAAAGTACACTGGCAGGGATGATGACAAAACAACAATGGCTGGAATTTCTAGAAGCGATTCAGAAGGCACAAGATAGATGAAACTCTGTTCTCCTTGGCTGCATAAGTCTAGGGAAAACACACTCTTAATACACACTCATTATAATTAAACTGTTAAATGTGCACAAGTTGAAGCTCATCTTCTCTGACACTAGTGTGCTGGGCCCTCAGTCTGCATGGAAGCATACATCACTTTCCGAACATCGTTCACAATCCATCTCGAACAAATGGGTCTCCTGTCCGGTTCTCTCCAGCGTCCTCTCTCTCCCTCTCAGGCCGAACAAAATACCCAACACCAACCTTGGTGTCCCTCCCCAAAAAAACCTCCCCCAGTTCCATCATCCTAATTAGATGGCACACATTCCTCATCATCCCTATCTTCAACAATAATCCAAAGAGGCTGAAAACGGAACAGACTGCTCTTACAGAACTGCTAAATGAAATACCTACCAGCATAACAGTAAAAGTGTGAACCCGGGCATTACATGTATATATCCCAAAGAGGAAGAAATATTCTAAAGGCAAGATGACACAACTGTGGCTGATAAGAGATGTCAAAGCCAACATAAAAATCAAAGAGAGGGCAGTTAATAGAGCAAAAATTAGTGGGGAGTTAGAGGAATGGGAAGCTTTTAAAAAAAAACACTAACAGAAAGTAACTAAAGAGTTATTAAGAAGGAAAAGATAGAATATCAAAGTAAGTCAGCCAATAATATTAGAGGATACCAAAATTTTCTCCAGGTACCTAGTGTAAAAGAGAGGCGAGAGTGGATATCAGACCACTGGAAAATGATGCTGGAGAGGTAGTAATGAAGGACAAAGAAATGGCTGACAAACCAAATAAGTATTTTTCATCGGTTTTCACTGTGGAAGACAACTAGCAGTATGGTCAAAGTTCCAGAGTGTCAGGGGTCATGAATGTCTGAAGTTACCATTGCTAGAGAGACGATCCTTGGGAAACTGAATGGTCTGAAGGTAAATAAGTCACCTGGACCAGATGGTGTATACACCCCAGGGGTTCTGAAAGGGATTGTGGAGGCATTAGTAATGATCTTTCAAGAATCACTAGTTTCTTGAATATTTCCAGAAGACTAGAAAATTGCAAATGTCACTTCACTCTTCAAGAAGGGAGGGAGGCAGAAGAAAGGAAATTATAGCCCAGTTAGTTTGATATCTGTGATTGGGAAGGTGTTGGAGTTGATTATTAAGGATGTGGTTTCAGGGTATTTGGAGGTGGAAGATAAAATAGGCCATAGTCAGCATGGTTTCCTCAAGGGAAAATCTTGTCTGACGAATCTGTTGGATTTTTTTTAAAGAAATAACAAGCAGGATAGACAAAGGAGAATCAGTTGATGTGTACTTGGATTTTCAGAAAGCCTAAGACAAGGTGCCACAGGAAGCTGCTTAACAAGCTATGAACCCATGGTATTACAGAAAAGATACTAGTGTGGATAAAGCAGTGGCTGATTGGCAGGAGGCAAAGAGTGGGAATGAAGGCAACAGTTTCTGCCTGGCTGCTGGTAACTAGTGGTGTTCCACTCAATCTGTGTTGGGACTAATTCTTTTTACGTTATATATCAATGATTTGGATGTTGGAATTGATGGCTTTGTTGCAAAGTTTGCGGACAAAATAAAGATGGGTGGAGGAGCAGGTAGTTCTGAGAAAGTAGAGAGGCTACAGAAGGACAGACAGATTAGGGGAATGAGCAAAGAAATGGCAGATGGAATAGTGTTGGGAAGTATATAGTCATGCACTTTGGTAGAAGAAATGAAAGAGTTGACTATTTTCTAAATGGAGAGAAAATTTTAAATTCTGAGGTGCGAAGGGACTTGGGAGTACTTGTTCAGGATTACATGTGCCAACACATTTTTAAAAAAGGAGGGAGGGAGAAACTGGGGAATTATAGACCGGTTAGCCTAACGTCGGTGGTGGGGAAACTGCTGGAGTCAGTTATCAAGGATGTGATAACAGCACATTTGGAAAGTGGTGAAATGATCGGACAAAGTCAGCATGGATTTGTGAAAGGAAAATCATGTCTGACGAATCTCATAGAATTTTTTGAGGATGTAACTAGTAGAGTGGATAGGGGAGAACCAGTGGATGTGGTATATTTGGATTTTCAGAAGGCTTTTGACAAGGTCCCACACAGGAGATTAGTGTGCAAACTTACAGCACACGGTATTGGGGGTAAGGTGTTGGTGTGGGTGGAGAGTTGGTTAGCAGACAGGAAGCAAAGAGTGGGAATAAACGGGACCTTTTCAGAATGGCAGGCGGTGACTAGTGGGGTACCGCAAGGCTCAGTGCTGGGACCCCAGTTGTTTACAATATATATTAATGACTTGGATGAGGGAATTAAATGCAGCATCTCCAAGTTTGCGGATGACACAAAGCTGGGCGGCAGGGTTAGCTGTGAGGAGGATGCAAAAAGGATGCAGGGTGACTTGGATAGATTGGGTGAGTGGGCAAATTCATGGCAGATACAATTTAATGTGGATAAATGTGAAGTTATCCACTTTGGTGGCAAAAATAGGAAAACAGATTATTATCTGAATGGTGGCCGATTAGGAAAAGGGGAGGTGCAACGTGACCTGGGTGTCATTATACACCAGTCATTGAAAGTGGGCATGCAGGTACAGCAGGCGGTGAAAAAGGCAAATGGTATGCTGGCATTTATAGCGAGAGGATTTGAGTACAGGAGCAGGGAGGTACTACTGCAGTTGTATGAGGCCTTTGTGAGACCGCACCTGGAGTATTGTGTGCAGTTTTGGTCCCCTAATCTGAGGAAAGACATCCTTGCCATAGAGGGAGTACAGAGAAGGTTCACCAGATTGATTCCTGGGATGGCAGGACTTTCATATGAAGAAAGAATGGATGAACTGGGCTTGTACTCGTTGGAATTTAGAAGATTGAGGGGGGATCTGATTGAAACGTATAAGATCCTAAAGGGATTGGACAGGCTAGATGCAGGAAGATTGTTCCCGATGTTGGGGAAGTCCAGAACGAGGGGTCACAGTTTGAGGATAGAGGGGAAGCCTTTTAGGACCGAGATTAGGAAAAACTTGTTCACACAGAGAGTGGTGAATCTGTGGAATTCTCTGCCACAGGAAACAGTTGAGGCCAGTTCATTGGCTATATTTAAGAGGGAGTTAGATATGGCCCTTGTGGCTACGGGGTTCAGGGGGTATGGAGGGAAGGCTGGGGCGGTGTTCTGAGTTGGATGATCAGCCATGATCATAATAAATGGCAGTGCAGGCTCGAAGGGCCGAATGGCCTACTCCTGCGCCTATTTTCTATTTTCTATTATAACATACAGTGAAATGCTTGTCTTTCATACTCTTCATACTGATCAGATCATTATATGGTGCATTGAACTTGGATAAGGTAAAACAATAACAATGCAGAACAGTGTGAAAACTAGCGCAAAAATGCATTGCAAGATAAATGATAAAGTGCAAGATTGAGGCCAAGAGTCCATCCCATACAAGATGTCTGTTCAGGAGTCTAGTAACATTGGGATAGGAGCTCTCCTTGAGCCTGTTGGTATGTGCTTTTGTATCTTTCCCCTGATAGGAGAGGGGAGATGAGAATGTCCAGAGTGGGATTTTTGCTGCTGTTGGATGCTGTACCGGAACAGCAAGAAGTATAGATGGTCCACGGAGAGGAGGTTCGTTACTGCGATGTGCTGAGCTATGTTTACAAGTCTCTACTGTTTCTTGTAGTCAGGCACAGAGCAGTTGTCATACCAAGCTGTCATGCATCCAGACTGAACACTTTCTATGGTACAATCTAGCAATGTTGAGGCTGATTTACACTCTTACTTCATAGTATGTAGGCACAGGAAAAGTGTTTTCGACAGTTGATTGGGCTGCCATCAGTGAGCGTAAATATGACTACTTGTCAACGTGGAGCTCTCTGCAAGTTTGTGAATCTGGCGGGAGCAAAGGATGTTGGTAATGGTGAGGTTGGAGTACCCTGGGAGAGGTGTGGGGCAGGTGGCAAGGAGGAGTGCCTGGGGCTGTGGGGTGGGTGACACTGGTGCAGACACCAGACAGGGTCATTTTATTACCTGTTTCCACTGTCCCTGTCTCCTTCCTATTCTCAGTCTACACGGAGACCCATATCAAAATCAGGTTTGTCATCACTCATGTATGTCGTGAAATTTATTTTTGTGGTAGCAGTACAGTGCAATACATAAAATTACTGCTGTACACCCTAGCTATATATATGTGCCTACGACTTTTGGACAGTACTTAAATGTGTTGTATTTAAATGTAATTATCATTTATATATGCAGGTTTTTGGAAACAAAGTAATAATTCCGTCTTTGGATGGGCACCTTTTCCAATGGGACCGAGACAGGGAAAGCATGGAGGCAGTTCCGTTTACGGTGGAGTCTCTTCTGGAATCTTCCTACCGACTTGGCGATGATGTAGTGTTGGTTGGAGGGAAATCGCGGACAACCTACGGGTTGGATGCCGCCACTGGAAAGGTAACCAAGATTGAGTTTCCTTTGGAATGGTGCCGCACTATGTTATGTTTGGTCTGAGATACCCATGCTGAAAAAATCTCCCAATTTATTTTACATTCCTTTTGGTTATTGCCCTTCCCATTAAACACACGCAAAATGCTGGAAGACCTAAGCATGTCTGGCAGCCTGTATGAAAAGGACTGAGCAATTGACGTTTCGGGCCAAGACCCTTCGGGACTGGAAAGGAAGGGGGATAAGCCAGAATAAGGTGGTTGGGTGGGGGGTGGGGGGAAGGATGGAGTACAAGATGGAAGGTGATGGGTGAAGCTAGGTTGCTTGTGAGGGGGAAATGAAGTGACAGGCTAGGAGGTGATAGGTACAAAAGGTGAAGGGCTGAAGAAGATATCTGATAGGAGAAGAGAGTGGACCATGGGAGAAAGGGAAGGAGAAATGGTACTGGGGGATGTGATAGTCAGGTAAGGAGAAGAGAAGAGGTAAGAGGAGAGTCAGAGTGGGGAATGGGAGAAGAGGGAAAGGATAGTGGGGAAATATCGGAAGTTAAGAAATCTCAGTTTGCAGTACCCTCCCATTAAATATCTGTTTTCTTCACTGGACTTTGTTTCTTGGCAGACAAACTTCCTGTCACACTTGTTAAATTTCTCTTTGACTTTGAATTGTTGAAAACCACAGACCAAGCATGACACTTCAAATTGCACTGTCGACTCTGCTTCATTCATAGTGCTGTAATTCTGTCAATTGATTCTCGAACTTTACTTGGCTTTGTGTTCACCAGATCCCATGTGCTGCTTGTTGCATTGTCCCAGGTGATTGAAATCAACTAACTAGCCAACACCACTGGGATCCCTGATGAAAGACCAAGAAAAGAACCCAGAATTGCTTTCATTAGGGAAGGATACTATCTGAGACCACCTCCCACTACATTTTTGTTATTTTGCAATACAAGGTCTTTTAAGAAGCTTATTTAAATGCAGCGAGTTTATTGGTCCACCCTTGGTGCGATATTCCATCCAAAGGAAGCTCGGACCACTTCCAATGAATGGTTATTTACCTGAAAAGTTAATTTGATTTCTCTTGCCTCCCCCTCCCCCCCCAACCCCCCACTTCGTGGCCTGTGAGTTGTCTCCAGTCTTTTTCGATTTTTCTCTTGATTTAAAATATTATGGCTCTCCTGAATTCGTGGCCTTTTTTCTTTTAATTTTATTTTTATTTGGATAAGGAATTCACAAATATCATGTACTTTTTTCACACATAAAACCTTTTCCATTTTTTTATATGTATAAAACTACAATTATTTATACATTCTTAAGTATACATTGAGATGATATAAAAGGAAAATAAACATTTAAATAGATAATTATGTACTGTGGTAAATCTAACCTATTAGGCTAAGTAATGGAATTAGTTGTTAAGAAAAATGGTAATAATAGTTTCCATATAACCCTTCTGGACCATTTCCACTGGTCCAAAATGTTGTATATAAGCCTATGTATCAACCATTGTAGGTGTTTATATCCTAATTTGTTCATGCTTGCTCCTGCCCGCAGACATAATTATCCAGTCCCTATGTACTTAAACATAGAAAAATAACAGCACAATACAGGCCCTTCGGCCCACAACGCTGTACCAGACATTTACTTTAGAAATTTCCTAGGGTTACCCATAGCCCTGTATTTTTTTTTAAAGCTTCAAGTACCTATGCAGGAGTCTCTTAAAAGACCCTATTGTATCCACCTCCACCACCGCCGCCGGCAGCCCATTCCACATACTCACCACTCTCTGCATAAAAAACTTACCCCTGACATCTCCTCTGTACCTACTTCCAAGCACCTTAAAATTCTGCCCTTTCTTGGTAGCCGTTTCAGCCCTGGGAAAAAGCCTCTGACTATCCACACGATCCATGCCTCACATCATCTTGTACACCTCTATCAGGTCACCTCTCATCCCCTATGGCTTCAAGGAGAAAGGGCCAAGTTCACTCAACCTATTCTCGTAAGGCATGCTCCCCAATCCAGGCAACATCCTTGTAAATCTCCTCTGTGCCCTTTCAAAAGTTTCCACATCATTCCTGTAATGAGGTGATCAGAACTGAGCACAGTACTCCAAGTGGGGTTTGACCAGGGTCCTATATAGCTGCAACATTACCTCTCAGTTCTTAAACTCAATCCCATGATTGATGAAGGCCAATGCCCCATATGCCTTCTTAACCACAGAGTCAAACTACGCAGCAGCTTCGAGTGTCCTATGGACTTAAACCCCAAGATCCCTCTGATCCTCCACACTGCCAAGAGTCTTACCATTAATACTATATTCTGCCATCATATTTGACCTACCAAAATGAACCACCTCACACTTGTCTGGGTTGAACTCCATCTGCCACTTCTCAGCCCAGTTTTGCATCGTATCGATGTCCCGCTGTAACCTCTGACAGCCCTCCACACTATCCACAACACCCCCAACCTTTGTGTCATCAGCATATTTACTAACCCATCCTTCCACTTCCTCATCCAGGTCATTTATAAAAAATCACAAAGAGTATGGGTCCCAGAACAGATTCCTGAGGCACACCACTGGTCACTGACCTTTCATGCAGAATATGACCCATCTACAACTACTCTTTGCCTTCTGTGGGCAAACCAATTCGGGATCCACAAAACAAGGTCCCCTTGGATCCCATGCCTCCTTACTTTCTCAATAAGCCTTGCATGGGGTACATTATCAAATTCCTTGCTGAAATCCATATACACTACATCTACTGCTCTACCTTCATTAACATGTTTGGTCACATCCTCAAAAAATTCAATGAGGCTCATAAGGCACGCCTTTGACAAAGCCATGCTGGCTATTCCTAATCATATTATGCCTCTCCAAATGTTCATAAATTCTGCCTCTCAGGATCTTCTCCATCAACTTACCAATCACTGAAGTAAGACTCACTGGTCTGTATTTTCCTGGGCTATCTCCACTCCCTTTCTTGAATGTAGGGACAACATCCGCAGCTCTACAATCTTGGAACCTCTCCCATCCCATTGATGCTCAACAATCTGCTTCCATATCTCCCACAGTAGCCTGGGGTACATTTCGTCCGGTTCCGGAGTCTTGTCCAACTTGATGCTTTCCAAAAGCTCCAGCAGATCTTCTTTCTGAATGTCTATATGCTCAAGCGTTTCAATCTGCTGTAAGTCATCCCTACAATCGCCAAGATCCTTTTCCGTAGCAAATACTGAAGCGAAGTATTTATTGAGTACCTCAGCTAGCTCCTCTGGTTCCATACACACTTTTCCACTGTCACATGACATCTTATCCTCATGCTCTTCACATATTTGTAGAATGCCTTGGTGTTTTATTTAATCCTGTTCACCACGGCCTTCTCATGGCCCCTTCTGAGTCTCCTAAATTCATTCTTAAACTCCTTCCTGCTAGTCTAGATCTCTATCATTACCTCGTTTTTTTAACCTTTCATAAGCTTTTCTTTTCTTGACTAGATTTTCAACAATTGTTGAATCCTAAATTCTTCTGATAAGAACGAGAATCTGATGTTTGTTTAGATCCCAGTGGACTTTGATTACTTGATGCAATCATTGGCTGTGACACTTAACATCCCTTATCTAAGAGTAAATACTAATATGATAGAGTTAAAGCAGAAAGCTGGTGCAATTTGTCAGCATGTATTTGTAGTTCTCCATTCCTTTTCCTAGTTTACCGTTGATAAGATGTACTCAATCCTGTCCCATTGCTGAGTAATCACATTCTGTACCAATACACTATTTCTTTGATGTTAGACTTTACACTTGCCAAATTGTATACATTGCCTTAATCTTGCTGAAATTGAGGTGTATGCCATTATTTAGGTATCTGGATCATAAGGGAACAGACTTCATTTCTTTAACCAATAAGTTTAAAGAGGAAAAGTGTGAAGTGATGTGTGAAATGTGAACTTGGAAGGTTGAAGTTGAAGCAGAATATAGGTGTTAATGGCAGGATTCTTATTGTGGAGGAACGGGGGGTTGTGAGGTTCACATCTATTGATCCCTCAAAGTTGCTGTACAAATTGATAGGGTTTTTAAGAAGGTGTGTGGTGTGTTGGCCTTCATTAGTTGGGCGATTAAGTTCAAGAGTTTGAAGTAATTTTGCAGCTCTTTAAAATTCTGGTTAGGCCACATTTGGAATATCGTGTTCTGTTCTGGACACCTCATTATAGGAAGGATGTGGAAACTTTGGAAAAGGTGCAGAAGAAATTTGCCAAGGTGCTGCCTGGATTGGAGAGCATATAAGTTGAGAGAGCTGGAGCAAAGGAGGATGAGAGGAGACTTGATAAAGGTGTACAAGATAAGAAGCATAGATAGAGTGGACAGCCAGAGACTTTTTCCTCAGGGCAGAAATCGTTAATATGAGGGGGCATACTTTTAATGTGATTGGAAAAAAGAATGGTGGGGATGTCTGGTAAATTCTTTGCACACAGTTATGGGTGCATGGAACACCCTGCCAGGGGTGGTGGTAAAGGCAGATGCATCTGGGGCATTAAAGCAATTCTTAGAAAGGTATATGGATGATAGAAAATTGGAGGGCTTTGTAGGAGGGAACACTTAGGTTGATTTGAGAATAGGTTAAAGGTCAGCAGAGCATTGTGGGCCGAAGGGCCTGTATTGTGCTGTAATGTGCAATGACTTATAGTATGTTATATTCCCTGTGGCGTTGAGAACAGGTCAATTAATAAAATTGAACAAAAGAATTATGTATTTTGGATTTGCTGATAATAAGTTGTGTGCTTCAGGACTACAACCTTCCAATTTGGCTTTCTGAGCTGGAGAGATGGATTGGGTTTAGCATCAGCATTTACTGCATCATTTCAAGGGTACTGTGATGCTGTTAGTCATAGTCAGAAATGGCAGTTAATGCAGACTTCTAAATTTCTGCAGCAAATTCAATGTGCAGATCGAGCAAGTTCTTAAAATGAATGGGAGAGTCGTGAGCAAAATGCTAGAGCAGCATTAATTGATCAGCAAAGCTTGGAAACTTGCAAACTGAGTTCCATTGATTTGCATGTTAATGATGATGAGTGCAGTCACTTCTAGTCTCATGTATCTGCAAAGTGAATCTTCTCACACTGGAGAGAAGAGTTGTCCTCGAAAGTGAATGTGGCAGCTGCCTTGTCACAAATGAGATTGACTCCACTGCAATGTTGCCCACTCAGAGTTCATCAAAGTGATAAAGTGGGAAGTTTTACTCCATTTGGACCTTTCCTCATGTGTCCATATACAGGCTGAGTATCCCTTATCCGATATTACAAAATCTGAAAACCTCCCCATAATCTGAAATATTTTTGCGTGTTGACATGATCCCAGAAATGGAAAACTCCACAAGGCACTGGGAAGGTCCCCAGTCGATGCGCAGGTCTCTGCGAACCACAGGTGGTCCTGAAAAGTGACCTCACATATGTAATGAACAGAAGTCAATGAAAAATCGGAAAACCCCCACATCAGGCTGAACAGCTGAATCAGTAATGTGTGATGAACAAGTGTAAGACCAAGACTACTCACCGGTAGCACATAAATTCAGAGTTTGAAATGGTGGTGATCTCTTTACATATTCCAAAATCAGAAGCAGGGTCCTGAGCATTTCAGATGAGGGGTACTCAACCTGTATTGGACAGTGCTTCTCTGACGTTTTGCCACCGATCCAGTTTACTGAAAGGAATTCTCCTCTACTCTTCCCTCTTCATCTGTCCTGTCTACCCCACCTTGTGCAGATGCGGTACGTCTGTTCCACAGGGGGTTGCAGCCACTGGGACGATGAGACAACTGACCAGGGATCTGGTCTGTTGCTGCTGCAGCGCACGCAGAAGACGGTCAGAGCTGTGGGACCTCGATCTGGTGCTGAGAAGTGAGTGTGATAAGTGATTGTTCGTTGAGGAACTAGTTTTAGAGTGGGTTTAGAGAAACTGAAAGTGCATTTGATGATAATTGAAGGGGGACTTTAGGAGAAAAAAATTGGATTGGGAGTTCAAGATTCAGAATTGTTTAATGGCATTTCCAATGCACAATTGGATAGGAGAACAAAATAATTATTACTTCAGATCCCATGCAGCACAACAAAAAACAGAATAAGATAAAAACACAATAATCAAGCAATAAATATAAATACACAATATAGCCTATATACATCAACTGATTGTATGTACATAAAGTGATGGCAGGTAAGGTGACTCTGACAGGAAATGATGAAGAAATGGTGGGGTGTGTGGTGAGGTGGTTAGTGGGTAGAGGTGATGATCAGCCTTACTGTTTGGGGAAAGTCACTGATTTTGAGTCTTGTGGTCCTGGTTTGGATGCTAACGTATTCTCCTCCCCGATGGGAGTGGGACAAAACAGTCCATGAGCATGGTGGGTGGGATCCTTCAGAATAAAAAAAAATTAAGCTAAATGGTGGAAATATTTATCACTTGTAATCCATTGCTATTACACCTTTAGCGTTTGTCTTTATTGTTATAGATAACTTGGGTTTAAGTTCTCTAGCCATCTTGGTGAGATCGGAGTTCTTCCCTTTAGGTGAATAATTCAGCTGCTGGAATGCAAGTCCAGTAACATAATGCTATGTCATCATATTCTCCCTAAATTCTTTTCCTGTTTTGTTGGTTCATTGCTAGTCTGCTTAAGCCCCTTGGGACATTTTACAATGCTGGGGTAATTACAAATTGCTGTAGGCTGTGGCAAACGTGATAATTGGTGTACTCTTTAGGTGGAACTTCAGTGTTGGTCACTACGACCTGAGGTTTATTCAGGATGTCACTTCCACCATCAACTACATTGAAAGTGATTCCAACACCAACCACCGGAGCGGTCGATCTAAAGACTTGTCAGATGTGGAACAGGACAACACCATCAAAGACCGCGTGATAAAAGTCTATGTTTCAGACTGGAAGGTGATGTCCTTCAGTAATAAACGAGGTGGACAACTGGAATGGGAGCATCAGGTAATGATACAAACTTAAATACCTATAATCTGAGTTAAAAATAGAAAATGCCAGAAACGGTTGTTCGGTCCTGATGTTATTGCGATCCAAAGATTCTTGAGGCTTAACACTTGTTTTAGTAAGTGTTACAATAACAAAGATGGAAGAAGCATGGTGAGAGACAGAGGGAAAGAGTGAACAAAGGTCGTCTGATCATCTTACCAGGCCACCGATTCCATTGAAATTCCAACAGGTAATAGATAACAGCCAAAAGAAATGTGACACCCACCATTGAAGTTTCCAGAAAAATGGAAAGTAACCACTGAAAAACTCATTGAACAATCACGTGATTATATAAAAACACAAGCAAGCATAGGAATGTTAAACTACAAGAAATCTACAACCCAGTTCAACATGTCAAAAGCAGACCAGTTGACATTTAGAATCAGAGGCCCTTTGTCAGAAGTGGGGAAGAAATCTGTATCTTGTTGGTGTGTCAAAAGGAGACTGTGTGTAGGATTGGTCAAATTTTGTTTTCTGTGCACTCTGGAATCTCTGAGGTTTGACATTGGTGACATGTCCTTGCGAATCTGCTTTGCCAGTTCTGTGCTCCAGTTGCTTCGGCCTGGTTGGTGGAGAATGGAAAAGTGACCCCGGTGAGCCTCTTCGATGACGCCAGCTACGCAGATGGCCACGGCAGTGCAGTGGATGTTGAGGAGGATATTGTGGAGGCAGCAAGGGGTGCAGCTGAATCAGCAGAGTCCAGTGTCTATCTGGGTAAGAGCGGAGCAGCCAGCTGGTTAACATGCTGATAGAATGTGGCACTACATGCCCTTCAGCCCACGATATCCGTGACATGCAGTGCCAAGCAAGAGTTCCTTTGTCTGCATGTGATCCATAGGCCTCTATTCCCTGTATATCTGAGAATTTAAAAACTCTAGAATGTCTCTATGGTATCTGCTTCCACCCACTGCCCTTGCAGCCCCTTCAAGGCACTTACTATTCTCCTTTTATTTAATAAAAACACATCTCCTTTAAGCTTTCCCCTTCTCAGCTGAAGTGCATATCATCTAATATTTGACATTTCTGTCCCGGAAGAAAGATTGCATTTGCCCTGCTTGCCACTGACTTGAATTTGTTGCCACGGGCAGTGTGGAGGCCACGTCTGTATGTATATTTAAAGCAGAGGTTGATAGATTCTTGATTGGTCAGGGCATGAAGGGATGCAGGGGGAAGACAGGAAATTGGAGCTGAGAGGAAAAATGGATCAGCCATAATGAAATTTAAATGGGCCAAATGGCCAAATTCTGCTCCTATGTCCTATGGTCTTATGGTACTACTCTGCAAGTTAACTGTTATGGAATCCTGCCCGAGGTCTCCCAAGTCCCTTTGAACCTCTGAGAGAAAATAAATTAGCCATGATTGAATGGCGAATCAGGCTTGATGACTGAATGGCCTAATTCTGCTCCTATGTCTTATGGTCTTCTGCACCATTTCCAAAGCCTCCATATTCTTTGTGTAATAGGCAGACCTGAATTGCATGCGATCTTCAAGTGTGGTCTAAGATTTATATGGTTGCAATGTGACTTCCTTACTCTTGCATGTCATACATATCTCTACCATCATATCTCCTTGCATGGCCACTTTCAGAGAGCTATGATCCCTCTGCACATCAATGTTATTAAGGGTCCTGCCATTAACTAGTTCTATTCTTCTCACTTACATTTGATCTTTGCAGCAAGGCTTCCTGATGTGCTCCTGTGAAGAGCACCAGGATTCAGTGTGGGGAATTACCCCACAACCACATGATGAGCTCCAGCTCATAGAGTTGGTGCTATGAAAGAGGGCATGGTGAAAAGTCCTAGGAAGATTCTCTGAATTTCTGTGTCTGGGCTGCTGAGAGGCAAAAGTTCCACAGGAAAGACTTGTTAGTTAAGGAGGTGTCTGCATTGATATTGTTTAATACACAAAACCTGATATTTATGCACCACTTAAAGGTCTGGAATGATAAACAAGAGAAAATCTGCAGACACTGGAAATCCAAGCAACACACACACAACATGCTGGAGGAACCCAGCAGGCCAGGCAACATCTACCCTTTGGTGGGACTCGTCGAAACGTCAGCTGTGCTGTTTTCCTAGATATTGCCTGGCCTGCTGAGTTCTTCCAGCATTTTGTGTGTGTTGGTCTGGAATGATAGTCTGTGAATGAGTTGGATGTAAAGATGACCAGAGCACTGGGGCAAATTCCCATGTGATTGTAAAAAGAGCAAGGAAGAAATCTGCAGGAGATATTAGTGTCTGAAAGAGGAGGGAATGTTTTGTGTGTACCTTGCCTCTTCCCCTTCTCTATATTAATGAAGAGCTATGATCGACATAATGTCTTCAATTTGTGTTTTCAAACACAAAGCCTCTTCCTGACACTCCCAACCTTGCACTTTGTAATTCCAGGTATGTACAAGGGGCAGCTGTACATGCAGTCATCTGTTCGATTGTCGGACAGATTCCCAATGATGATGCCGAACAGTGAAGAAAGTGGGAACACTAACATCATCTCTTTGCCTAACGTTAGGTGGAAGCCTCTAATTCGTAAGTTACTCCAGTACTGTGGCATGCGATAATACCAAACTTTTTTTAAAAAAATGTAGAATTATCGTTAGTATGTGTGAAAGCCCATGTACCCCCAACCCGATTCCCATTCCAACATGCCACGATGAGGCTGTCCTCACGGTAGAGGAAAAGCACCTCATATTCCGTCTGGATAGCCTCCAACCTGATGGCGTGAATATTGACTTCTGGTTTAAAAAAAATCCCTCTTCCTCCCCTCCTGTTCTGTTCCCCACTCTGGCCTCTTACCTCTTCTCACCTGCACCCCCCTGGAAAGAGTTTGCACGGAGTTCGGATTTACCTTCAGAACAAGCTGACTCTTCATGATAAGCTGACAGCAACAGGGGGCGGTCACTTGTCCTGGAATGAATGCTTGCTGATCCAGAGTTTTCATTATTCGTGTGTTATTTCTTATCTACTTCAATTGCCCCCCCCCCCCCACCTTCTGCTGCACTATCTCGACCATGTATGTGTTGTGTATACATACAGAACTGTGCAAAAATCTTAGACACATGTATATCTCTGGTGCCTAAGACTTTGCATAGTACTGTAGAGCAAGGTAAGTTTTTTGTTTTGTTAAGTTTGAATCCCTATGTGCTGTGTGAACCTTTATGTTCGAGTGCCTCATATGCTATATGACCTTTGGCAGTTCTGCCTTTGCAATGGCAGGCTCCCATCCTGGTGTTTATGTGGTTGTTAAGTTGGTAACCTGCAGCTTATGGTTGGGGCTTATTTAAACCTGTTGCTGACTTTCTGTACCTGGTGCCATCCCTGCAAAGTCCACCTTTCTCTCTGCTATGTCAGCACCCCCTTGTTCCCTATGCAGTGCTCTGGCGCTATTCACTCTTCCCTCATACAGTTTCTTGTCATTGCGCATTTTCAGAATTTCCCACTTTATACTCCATTTGCCAAGTCCCTGCCAATTCATTTAATCTCCATCCCACAATAGCCTCTTTGCGTCATCGCAACATTTAGCAAATGCACCTTCAGTCCCTTCTTTTGAAGCTATTTATGCAGACTGTAAAAAAAACTGATAGTGTGATGCATTGCTTATTACAAGTTTGCAAGCAGAACAAGATCTGTACTGTCAGTTCTCGGGTCCTGTCAGTCAGTCAGTCAGTCAGTCCACACCAGCACGTTATCTACTATGCTCTAAGCTTCTTTCATACCTCTCTTTTATGAGTATAACATCTTCAGTAACTTCTATCATTTTCCCTATGATAAATGCTTAACCAACTGGTTGGTAATTACAGACTTTTGTCTCTCTTTTTCAAATAAAGGAGTCATATTGACTGTTTTACAATAAAGTTGATCTGGAAAGTTTTAAAAAGGAGCTCAAGTTTTTGATTTTTTTTCCAGTATGTATGTGGCCTTTTTATTTCCTGATCCCTATAATTGTAATAAGTTATAGCAGATCTTCCCTCCACAACCACTACATTGCCATCATAATTAGTAGTAGTTTTGTAACTTGGTCTCCAAACCCAACAAATGTAATTGGCTTAAATTCTCTCTCATTCATCAACCTTTTAGTCCTTAATTGGATTGATCTTAGAGTAGGTTAAAAGGTTAGCATGACATTGTGGGGCGAAGGGCCTGTACTGTGCTGTCATGTTCTGCACTTAACTCTCCCCACCGCATCATCACCGACCTCCATCCACCTTCTCCCATTTCCCATGGAAGGAAAACCTGCTCTTGTTGTCGTTAAGTGAACATTCCTATTCATTAACTATCCCCCTCCATTTAAGTCTTCCTTTATTCCTGGATCTTTGACAATCTGTTTATTACCTTTTCTACCAGCTGTGAAGGGCATTGCTCTGTTGAAATGGTGTCATTTCCACATTGTCCACCAGGTTGCAGCACCGCACCATTCTCCAAAGGTGTTAATGCCTTGAAGATTTTGAAGTGTTACAGAAAATATGATGCTGTCTGTGCACACACAGCCAGCTCTCTCACAGTAATCTGATAACGTATTTCAATACTGTCAACTTAAACAGTGATAACTCCACTGCTATTAGAACATAGAACATTGAACAGAAACAGGCCCTTTGGCCCACAACGTTGTGCCCAACCAAATAAATTAGTAATCAACTGGCTAACTAAACTAATCCCTTGAGCCTACACAATCTCCATAGCCCTCCATTTTCCTCACATTCGTATGCCTATCTAAACGTATCTTAAAAGTTCCTAATGTATCTGCCTTTACCACCAACCCAGGTAGTGCATTCCAGCACCCACCACTCTGTCCTTTAAAAAGGAAATGTGACTTGCATCTCCTTTGAAATTATCCCCCTCTCACCTTGAATGCATGCCTTCCGGTATTAGACATTTCAGCCCTGGGAAAATTTCAACTAGCTGAATCAATACCGCACATAATTTTACAAACCTCTATCAGATCTCACCTCAGCCTCCGCTGTTCTAGTGAAAACAACCCAAGTTTGTCCAAGTTCTTGTTATAGCACATGCCCCCTAATCCAGGCAGCACCCTGGTAAACCACCTCTGTGCCCTCTCCGAAGTCTTGACATGCTTCCTATAAAGGGGTGACCAGAACTGTATGAAATACTCCAGATGCGGCCTAACAAGAATTTTATAAAGCTGCAGCTTATCCTCCTGACTTTTAAACTCAGTACCTCTACTAATAAAGGCAAGCCATATTGCCATATGCCTTCTCAACTAGAATGACGCACACAAAATGCTGGAGGAATAAACAGTCGATTGCTTCAGGCCAAGACCCTTTATCGGGACTGGAAAGGAAGGGGGAAGACGCCAGAATAAAAAGGAGGGGGAGGGGAAGGAGGAGAAGCTGGATGATGAGAGGTGAAGCCAGGTGGATGGAAAAGGTAAAGGGCTGGGGAAAAAGGAATCTGACAGGCGAGGCAAGTGGACCACGAGGGACAGGGAAGGAGTTGGAAACCGGGGGTAGGTGATAGGCAGGTGAAGAGAAGAGTTAAAGAGGGTGGTCAGAGTGGGAAATTGAAGAAAAGGGGAATTTTTACTAGAAGCAGAAATCAATGTTCGTGCCATCAGGTGGAGGCTACCCAGACGGAATATGAAGTGTTACTCCTTCATATCCTCATTGTGGCAAAAGAGGAGGCTATGGACTGACATATTGGAATTGATATGGTTGGCCAGCTGGAAATTCCTCCCTTGGTGGCCGGAGCAGAGGTCACAATTTATGTTGGGTTTCACTAATGTAGAAGAGGCCATATTGGGAGCATCAGATACAGTAGATCAGCGGTCCCCAACCACTGGGCTGCAGAGCATGTGCTATCGGGCCGCGAGGAAACGATATGAGTCAGCTGCACCTTTCCTCGTTCCCTGTCACGCGCTGTTGAACTTGAACATAGGGTTGCCAACTGTCCCGTATTTTCTGGGACATTCCATATATTGGGCTAAATTGGTTTGTCCCATACGGGACCACCCTTGTCCCGTATTTCCCCCGCAAAGGTACAGCGTTCCTATGAAACCTCTCGTGCTGAAATGGCGTAAAGCGAAGAAGCAATCACCATTAATTTATATGGGAAAAAATTTTGAGCATTCTCAGACCCAAAAAATCACCTACCAAATCATACCAAATAACACATAAAACCTAAAATAACACTAACATATAGTAAAAGCAGGAATGATATGATAAATACACAGCCTACACAAAGTGGAAGTAATGTATGTACAGTATAGTCGGGAAGATTAAGCCAAAACCGATTTGTCGGGGGAAAAAATCGGCACCTACGCGCATACGCATATCACATAGGTGTACATCACTCGCGCATGTGCACACAGGTGCCCGAGCAAGACTTCATGGTCATGGTAGTCTTTCCTGGGGTAAACACAAGCGTCCCGGGATTTGACTGCTACTTTTGTCCCTTATTTGGGAGTGAGAAAGTTGGCAACCCAAGCTGTAAAAGACATGTTGAGGTGAGTTTAACCCTACTTGAACACAGAATTGCGTCGCCTCTGATCTGGGCCAACAATTACGAGTCAGGCGGCACCTAATTAATTAGCATGTTTATTCCTGCTTTTTTCTTAAAGATGTGCTGTGTGTCTCCCGGCTACTGCTGCATTCTCCGCGAATCAGTATCTGTCCGCGGCCTGGGTGTTGGGGTGGTGGGACACTGGGGTGTCATCTCGTCGTCTGTTTCCATTAGCGCAGGCAGCTCATCTTCTCCTCTGACTGCCCGCCTCGATGTCGAAGGTCGAGGTTCGTCGTCTGCTGTGGCTGATGTGGAAAGCTTGCTTGACTGCCGAGCCTCGCGCATTTTTCTATCATACAGTTCTTTGTAAGCACTCAAACCATCCTGCAAATATCCCCTAAACTGACGTACCCTTTCAAAATTAATGTCGTACTTTATCATTACTCATTCGGTTTCGATTGTTATCCTTTCCTCTTCCAATTGCATCAGCTCTTCTATCAGTTCTTGGTCATGGGATGCCAAAACCTCTTCAACATCATCTTCGTCAGCTTCCACAAGCCAAACTCACTTTGTCCTTACTTCGTTCACCACGATCAAAACGCTTAATTATGTCTAGTTTTACGCTAAGTGCAACACCCTTACAACTTTCCCTCCCCCTCTTTTACCTCCCTCTATCTTTTCTCTCCCTCTATCTTTTCTGAAACATTGAAACCCTGGAACATGAACTACCCAATACTGTCCCTCTCTCAACCAAATCTCTGTAATGGCCACAACATCAAAGTTCCCTGTACTGATCCATGCTCTGTGTTCATCACTTTACCGATAATACTCCTAGCATTAAAATGCACACTTCAAACTATCCACCTTATTGTATTTATTACTCTGCTCCTGCCTGTTTATACTGACCCTGATGTCTACGTCTTCCTCTCCATCCTTCCACTTATTTGGTTCCAATTCCCCTGCCAAACTAGTTTAATTCCTCCCAAGTAGGACTCGTGAACCTCCCGGCCAGGATATTGGTCCCCCTTCCCCAGAGAGGTTCCAATGGTCCAAAAGCTTGATATCTCCGATGGTGTTGAGTACATCCAGCTCCAGTTCCTTGACTAGTCAGTCGGAAGCTGGTTTGGTGCAGTTTCTGCTGATGTAGTCGTCACGGAGACTTGGGTATCCTGAGATCCCATGTCTTTCAGGAGGAGCATTCCACCATCTTAATCATGCTACATACACTGAACTAAAGATTTACAGACAATTTAAAAAAAAAAAACAACTTAACCTGTTCTTTCCTGGGTGCTCTCTCAGAAATCTTGGTGAGTTTCAGACTTACCTAGGTAACTTACTCAGCCTTTTTTGCCAAATGTTATACCTTTGGCTCGACTTCTCAAGCCCAAGTTCCACAATCAAAGCAAATGACAACAAATGACTCAGTGGTCCTGGCCTCTGCCTGTTCTCACTGAAGCATATTCAAACAACGCCTGGCCACTCTGACACTGGCCCACTCCAACAATGGCTTCTTCACAATGGTCCCTCCACTTTCACCTTGCTTCTTTTTATGGCTCAAATAAAACTCACTCCCAATGAGACGTTCTTTTCAAATGGCTCCTGCCCTGTAATGGTGTCTGTCTCTCTTGCTCATATTCACTAGTTCAAATCATGACTCACTCCTGGCAAGACTGGCTCTTTTCAAAGGGCTCCCACCTTACAATGACACCGCTCTCTCATTCACTAAATCAAAGAAAGGATCTTCATTGAAGTGATATCATTAGGTCTGTTGCATGCTGTTGAAATGGTAGATTGAGCTTCTATTAAATCCCTTCCAAAAGATGACTGACAATGAGCAACAGTCTGTATTATGCACACAATTCTCCTAGATTTAGTTCTCGAATACACAACCTCCCACACTTTATTGGAGTGTTTACCACTGAGCCATTGTGAACAAGGTGTAGAAATCAGTAGTTGTGAAACATAATTTAAAGTTTGTTTTATTTTCTATATGAAGATTCACCTGCTAGAACGCCAGCATTGATCCGGTCCGATGAACATGCTAAATGCCTCAGCAATGATAAGCATTCACACGAGGAATACAGTCTTGGAGCTTTGTCAATATTGCAGTATCCCTATGGTAAGTGCTATCATTTATCTAATTCATAAGAATGTTTTTCTGAATTCTGCCTTACATAACTTCATTCTTCATTATACTACAGCATCAATTGTTTTTGTTTCCCAGCTTTCATTTTTTTCATTTTAGATCTCAGTTTTACAGAAGGGTGTGGATCTCTGCTGTGGGACCTGAGTGCATCCCCAATCTACAATCCTGGGGTTGACTAGATTTTATCTTAAAGCTTTCAGCCCTTCCGCAGGGTACCTGCTTTCTTGACCAGAATAAATCTTGTGCCATGACCCTGAAGAGAGCATAGAACCTCACAGTACAGGCCCTTCTTCCCGCATTGTTGTGCTGACCTTTTAACCCACTCTGAGATCAATTTGGTCCCCACCTGGTGCTCAGCTCTCACCTGTGGCTCCAAGTAACTGTAGCACGCGCAGCGGCCACACCCCAGTAAATCGTCTTAGCAGACAGACTAAACCAGGTGAGGGTAGCCGACGGGTCTTCGACCCTCAGTGAGGTAGGGGATCTGCCTGTCCCAGCGTGTGAAGTCTGGCCATTTCAGATTGAGTGGAAGAGACCGATTAATGGTCCAACGGTCAAGAAGGCAGGCCAGCAGGCATTGCTGGAGCTCTAAGAGCACGACCAGGCACTTAGACATTCTGGTCATCCACTGCAAGAGGTGGTGATCTCTTCAACTCACCTGGCAGAAGGCAAAGGCAAACAACTGCTGTAACCTGCCGAGTACATGATTTCCCCATATGTCAGAGCGGCGTAGAGCCAACTGGAATTCCAGATGTCACCTACGATGACGATGAGATCAATCTAACTCTTCCCTCCTACGTAGCCCTCCACTTTTCTTCCATCTATGTTCTTATTTAAGAGTTTCTTAAATGTCCCCTAATGTATCTGCCTCAACCATTACCACTGGCTTGTGTGTTCCATGCATTTAACACTGTGTTTAATAAAAAACAACTACCTTTGACATCCCCTTGTACTTTCCTCCAATCACCTTAAAAGTATGTCCTCTCGTACTAGTTGTTGCCACTCTGGTAGTAAAAAGGGCACTGACTCTATTCGATCTATGCCTCTTATTGTCTTGTACACCCTGTCACATCTCCTTGCATTAAACTTCACTCCAAAGAGAAAATCCCCAGGTTGCTCAACCTTTCTTCATTGGACATGTTCTTTGGTCCAGACAGCATCTATCATCCACATGCCTTACCTGCGAACGAAGTGCGAGATGTACTCTTTCACCGTCCAGCAGGGAGTGCTGAGAAGATTTTCATGTCTTTTGAACATTGTTAGGCTGAAGGCCCCACAGTCCAGAGTATTTCACACCCACAGAGAAGTGTTTTACATATGGCCTTCGTTGTTTTGCCATCTCTCAGTGCTGTCTCTCTGTACTCCACTCTACGTGCAGTCATCTAGGCTCAGGCTGTAACTACCAGTAGTTTCCCAGCAGGAGACTAAATCTGACCATGACTGTGAAGAGAAACCTAACCCGAGAATGAATCAAGAAATGTGCTCATTCACGATACCAGCAGGGGGCGCTGTATAGCCAGGAATCGTGTTGCTAGAATTGATTTGTATTTGGATTCTTCCTTTTATTACGAGTTACATCTGTAGAGTTTTATGGGGTGGTTACCTTGGCTGAAGCAAACACTCCTGTGCTTCTGTTGCCAGACAATGGATTTTATTTGCCTTACTATGGGAAGGAGCGAAACAAGCGTCACACCCAGATTTCCGTCAGACTCTTCGACCCCTCGAGGGCAAAGAAGGCAGCCCCAAGGAAAGACCCCGTCCTGCTGCTGGAGTGGTGGGGGGAAATAGCAGGCACCATCCTCTTCTGCGTCCTTGCAACCACCTACGTCGTTCGTAAGCTTGTCCTGCACCCGTCTTCAACTGCAGTACGTACTATGCATCAACTTGTTCGTAACACTTTTCAGAAATGCTATTTGTGTATCTGACTGCTCATCCCTGAGCCTATTCCAATAAATCTCCTATACTATAAGCCCTATTGTTCTTCCTGTGACCAGGTGCCCAGAAGGGGGCACAATATTCTTTCAGGAAGTAATGTTTTATAGACCTTCTAGATAAACTTTTGTTGCTGCACAAGTCCTTAATCCTAAGCCATACCAAGTGCTTTAACTTAATTGGTAAACTGTCCTGCCATTTTAAGGAATTGTGTCCAAATACTGTTGAATCTTTCTCTTCTTGCATCCCTTTGTAAAAACGTACTACTGTGAGTGCATTTTCTTTCCATTCTTCCAGCCACAATATGTGCTTGAGACATTGAGTTGAAAAATCAAGAGCTGTAGCTTTATAAAATTCTTGTTGGG
The DNA here is from genome assembly GCF_030028105.1 of Mobula birostris. Classification (NCBI taxonomy): domain Eukaryota; kingdom Metazoa; phylum Chordata; class Chondrichthyes; order Myliobatiformes; family Myliobatidae; genus Mobula; species Mobula birostris. Next base: position 190,644,892 of record NC_092373.1, read on the forward strand.
CTGCATCTGGAATACTGCATGCAGTTCTGGTCCCTCCATTATAGGAAGGACGTTCAGGCTCTGGAGAGGGTGCTGAAGAGGTTTACCAGGGCGTTGCCTGGTAACAGGAGCTTGGACAAGTGTGGGTTGTTTTCTGTGGAGTGGTGGAAGCTGAGGGAAAATCTGACAGAGGGTTATAAGATTATGTGAGGCATAGGCAGTTGACAAACAATTTCCACTCTTTGTTCCACCCCCACCTCCCGGAGTGTGCATTTAAGGTGGGAGGAGATAATTTGAGGGAGACATGGGGAGGGGGCAAGTGTTTTTTTTTTCACATAGAGTGGTGGGTGCCTGGAGTGCACTGCCTGGGGTGGTGGGTAGAGGCAAATATATTGGAACTTTTAAGAGGTGTTTAGATAGGCACAAGAATATGAGTAAAATGGAGAGATATGGGTATTGTGTAGGAAGGAGAGATTGGTTTAGTTAGCCATTTGATTACTAACCTAATAAGCTTGGCATGATATTGTGGGCCAAAGGGCCTGTTCTTCTGTATTCTTATTACTTTTTTATTAAGCATCAAAACTCAGCTGCTATCCAGTCATCAGACTGTCTCCTCGACATCTAGCACCAGGTACTCTGGCTTGTGTTGGGAGGGGTGAAGGTTGACTAATTGCTGTGTTTGCTTGCTTCCTTCCTGCAGCAAAGGAGGGACTCTGAGCTGCCATATCAAATTGAAAGTGCGAGTGATGCCACTGCAGAAGCAACAAAGGAGCTGGCAAACTCCTCTGGGGTTTTTGAATACGTGTCCAGGTAAAATCCGTCGTGTTCTCGATATCATCTGTTGTGCTCCTTGTGCTCTAACAATTCCTACTGAATGCTTGTCTCACTGGAAAGTTGGTGGAAGTGGCCCTATTTCTGAAAGAACACTATTTCAGGTAGAGCATTGACAAGTGATTGAGTCAGTGTTTTTATTGCTTTAGTGTCTTAGTTTTTCTCATGATGTTGAGCTTTGCTGCTTTGTGATTGTGCCTTGCCAGTCTACAATTTATCAGCAAGCCAAGTTGTTTCTTCAGGTTATCAACCTGTTCACCTGGGGTAACTCTTTGACTTCCTCCCAATTGGTTCCATAATTCCATGTTGGTTGTGTTGTATTTCCAAATGATACACGTGTTATCCAGGTTTCGTAGGTCAAAAGACTCATTTCTGTCCTTTGCAACTCTGACTCCATACTGTAACTTGGAAGTACAATCTAAAGATGATGATAAACCGTTTATGACTGAGAGGAGAACTCTCTTCCAGTGATGTTGGATTATGGTTTATTATTGTTGAAAAGCTCGTTTTGCATGATGTTTATACAGATCAAATCATTACGCAGTGCGTTGAACTAGGATGATGTAAGACATATATACATAATAAAGTGTTAAAGCTACTAAAAAGGTGCAGTGCAGCTGAATGCTGAAGTGCAAGATCATAACACGGTCGGCAGAATTCTTGGGGCTGGAGGCATCAAAGGAAATGGAGGGGCAAGCCGTTGCATGCTTCTGATCAGCCTTGATGATGCTGAATTGTAGACCAGATTTGAAGGTGAATGCCCTATTCCTGTCTATTTTTGTTTGATGCTTCTGTGGATCATGAATATCCATCAGAAGTGTATCTGCTGTTTCTCCTTGGTCCTTGGCTATATCGTGGACCCTTCCCTCCCTCTGTAGATGGAAAAGCATATAGAACATAGAACATAGAATAGTTCAGCACAGTACAGGCCCTTCAGCCCACAATGTTGTGCTGACCCTCAAACTCTGCCTCCCATATAAGCCGCCACCTTAAATTCTTCCATATACCTGTCTAGTAGTCTCTTAAACCTCACTAGTGTATCTGCCTCCACCACTGACTCAGGCAGTACATTCCACACACCAACCACTCTCTGAGTAAAAAACCTTCCTCTAATATCCCCCTTGAACTTCCCACCCCTTACCTTAAAGCCATGTCCTTTTGTATTGGGGAAGAGGCACTGGCTATCCACTCTATCTATTCCTCTTATTATCTTGTACACCTCTATCATGTCTCCTCTCATCCTCCTTCTCTCCAAAGAGTAAAGCCCTAGCTCCTTTAATCACTGATCATAATGCCTACTCTCTAAACCAGGCAGCATCCTGGTAAATCTCCTCTGTACCCTTTCCAATGCTTCCACATCCTTCCTATAGTGAGGTGATATATGCATGGAGTCTGGGGTTTAACCTTCAAAATCAACTTTGCCTTTATTACAGGCTGACATCAACAGGGGTGTCGCGCATCCTGGAACAAATGCTTCCCATCCAAACTTTTCAGTATTTTTGTGTTATTTCTTATCACTTCCACTATCTCTACCCTGCATGCACTGTGTATATATAAAGTAAAGTAAGCCTTTTGTGGTGTTAGTCTTTAGTGTCTGTGTACTATGTGGGCATTCAAGCTTGAGTGTATGCTGCATATGTAGTGTGCAGTTCCGTCTTTACCTTGTAATGCACAGTGGCAAGTTTCTGTCCTGCTTTTTTTGTTAGGCTGGTAACTTGGCATAAGTTTAGCCTGCTCTTTGTGGTCTGGGCTGGTTTGGACTTTTGCCATGCTCCCTCTGCCTGGACTAACCCTGCAGTGTTCTTCTTTATCTCTCTGCTATATGATCATCCCCTGCTCTCTACTACTGTGTTACAGAGCTGTTATTTCACTAATCCCTAACACACCTCTGAAATGGGAACGATTGGGAGGGACAGTAAATTGGAATTGGTTGAGAATTGTCGCATGTGGCAAGATATGTTGAAAGCTTGTCTTGTGTATTGTTATACAGGTCAAATCATTACATGATGCATTGATCTGGAATAAAGATCACAAATAACAATTAAGTGTTACTTAGTGTGGGATTAAAGCGTAAAAGCAGTAAAAATGTACGGTGTAGGTAAATAATAAGATGCAAGATCATACCGAGGTAGATTGTGAGGCCGAGCCCATTTTATTGTAAATGCCAGACTTTCAAGCAACATCTGTGTAATTTTGTGAATTACATCAAAACATGGATATAGGTGAATAGCATTCTTTTAGATTTGGGTTTTCAGACACTAAAATGACATCTATGTCTTTGGTCCTTTTTTGGGATTAAAACAGTTGTGAAACACTTCACATAAGGGCACAGGCTGATTGACCTCTTGTATGGGAACAGGGTCGAGTTTATAGCCATGGACCTGGGAAGAACAGTAGATACACTGTCAGTGGCCACTTTATTAGGTACACCTGTACACCTGCTCATTAATGCAAATACCTAATAAGCCAATCACATGGCAGCAAACTCAGTGCATAAAAGCATGCAGACGCGGTCAAGCGGTTCCATTGTTTTTCAGACCAAACATCAGAATGGGGAAGAGGTGTATTCTAAGTGACTTTGACCATTGAATGTTTGTCAGTGACAGATGGGGTGGTTTGAGAAACTGCTGATCTCCTGGGATTTTCAAGCACATCAGTCTCTAGAGTTTACAGAGAATGGTGAGAGAAACAAAAAAGAAATCAATGAATGGTATAGCAGTTTTGTGGACAAAAACACCTTGTTAATGAGGGAGGTTGGAGGAAAATGGCCAGACTGGTTCAAGCTGACAGGAAGGTGACAGAATTCAATTAACCAGCCATTACAACAGAGGAATGCAGAAGATTATCTCTGAATACACAACGTGACGAACCTTGAAATGAATGGGCTAGGCCCCAAACATACACTCGGTGGCCATTTTGTTAGGTACAGATGGTACTTAATATAGTAGCCACTGAGTGTACTTCCAATGGATACTCATGATCCATAGAAGTATTTTGGAAATAGCACATTCTAGACATTTTAAAAATCTGAAATCCTCTCTGCTGGATTTTGTAGTTGCCAGGCCATGCGGTTGACATTTTGTTTATTAAATTGGGGTTTTAATGATTAATGAGGCAAGTCATTTAAATGGAATTAACAATGAGATAGATCATGGCTTATTTAAATGATGCAGCAGGTTTATGGATGTGAATAGCATTTCTTAGATTTGGGGTCATGGTGGGTTTCCAGGCACTAAAATTATATTTCTGTTTTTGGTCCTCTTAGGATTAGTAATTGTAACAATTATGAAGTATCCACTGTAGGAGATATCAGTAATGCAGTTTTTTCTCTTTCAGATGTCTTACTGACTTTGAATTGGTTCAGTGCCTTGGTCGCGGTGGGTTTGGAGTAGTGTTTGAGGCAAAAAACAAAGTTGACGACTGTAACTACGCCATAAAGAGGATTCGACTCCCAAATCGGTGAGCAGCTACAGACGTTTTTATATATAGCAGTGCAAGTAATTGGGACAAATCAGAGCACCAGGTTGGCATCATCTAGATGGGCTGAAGGGCCTAGAGTTCTCTGACTCTATGTAAGAAGGTCAGAATCAGTGAGGTCCATTGTGAGAGAAGTCTGCTACTCTCTTCACTTGCCAGTATGTTGACCCAATGCAACGCCTAATTGTCAACCCATTCTTGTGTTATTCAGCTGTCAAGCAAGGCATAGCAGCCTTGCTAAGGTTGCCCAAAGCTTCATAAATTAGTCAAAAAAATTTTATGACTCTGCATTCTCCTTTTTTTGGTAAATAGTAGACTTAAGATTGATGGGCCAAATGGCCTAACTGCTCCTATGTCTTATGTTCTTATCAAGGTTACAGAGAAAGGACGGAGGTATGGAGTTGAGAAGGTTAATAAATCAGCCATGATACAAAGGGAGAGCAGACTTGATGGGCTGAATGGTCTAATTCTGCTCTTGTGTCTTCTGGTCTGAAACTTTGATTGTAAGAAATAGGAGCAGGAATAGGTGAGGCCACCTGGCCCTTTGCTCAGCAAAGTTTTGGATTGAGTTGGCCTTGATTGTCAATCTGTGACCTGGTCCTAGTCTCCTGTCACGAGGAGCATCCTTCCTCCATCCAGATTGTCGAGCCTTGTCATAGTTCTGTAGGTTTTGATAAGGTGTCCTCTTTCTTAACTCTAGAGAATAGTTCTGGTCCACATGCCCTATGCTCATATTGTAAAGCACATCTTGGCTGCACTCCTTTCTGTGCCTCAAAAATAATCCTGTCCACGTCTTTGTGCTGAGTGTTTGGCGACAGCCCACCCACATCTGACTGTTGTTATGCCGCAGTGATCAAGCACGGGAGAAGGTCATGCGGGAAGTGAAGGCACTGGCTAAGCTGGAGCATCCAGGCATCGTCCGCTATTTCAACGCCTGGCTGGAAGCGCCACCTGAGGGCTGGCAGGAGGAGATGGATCGGCAGCTGCTGAAAGACGAAGGGTAAAGGACTAATGACAAAACATTTTAACAAGTGTTACACAATGTGTACTGTATTGCTAAATGTTGAGAATTCATCAGCCGGTCCGAAGCTCCATTCTAAATTAATTGCAGTTTACACCATAGACATAGGAGCATAATTAGGCCATTCGGCCCATCGAATCTGCTCCAGCATTCCTTCATGGCTGATTTATTAACCCCCCCTCTACCCCATTCTCCTGCCTCTTCTCCATAACCATTGCCACCCTTGCTAATCAAGAACCTATCAAACTCTGTTTTAAATATACCCAATGACTTTGCCTCCTCAGTTGTCTGTGGTGAATTCCATAGATTCACCATCCTCTGATTAAAGACATTCCTCCTCATCTCTGTTCTAAAGAGATGTCCTTAAAAATTCTGTGACTGTGCCCTCTGGTCCTAGACTTCTCTACATCCACTCTATAGACCTTTTGATATTTCATGGGCTTCAGTTTAGATTCCTAGAACACTTTCTAGAATTTCAGAAACAGGTCCTTCAGCACGTTTAGTCCATATTAAACTATTAATCTGTCTAGTCCCATCGACCTGCACCCAGACCATATCCCTCCATACCCCTTCCATCCATGTACCTGTCCAAATTTCCCTTGAATGTTGAAATTGAACCTGTATCTACCACTTCTGCTGGCAGCTCGTTTCACCTTTCACGCCGGATCCAAAACTTCTAATTTTAGTCTCACCAAACTGCAGTGGAAAATCCTAGCTTGCATTTTCCCTACCCATATCCTTCAGAATTTTGTCTATCGATATCAAATCTCCCGTCATTCTCCTATGCTCTAGGGAAAAATAATCCTAACCTGTTCAGCCTTTCCCTGATAACTCAGATCCTCAAGTCCTGGCAACATCCTTGTAATTTTTACACTCTTTTAATCTCATTGACATATTTCCTGTAGGTAGGTGAACTGAACTGCACACAATACTCCAAATTAGGCCTCACCAATGTCTTGTATAACTTAAGTATAATATCCAACTCCTGTACTCAGAACTTTGATTTTTGAAGACTAATGTGCTAAAAGATTTCTTTACAACCCTATCTACCTGTGACACCACTTTCAAGGGATTATGGATCTGTATTCTCCGATTTTTGTTGTGCCACACCTCCTCAATGCCTTACTGCTCACTGTGTAAATCCTACCCTAGTTTGTCCTCGCAGGTGTCTGATTAAAGTACCTATTTGTTTGATTGGGCATCAGTCCATTTGTACACCTGCTTCTTGGCGCACTCCCTATTTTGATTTTGTAATACTTGTGCACGTGTTCCTTAAGGTTGTCATAATTGTGTGAGGTAGTGCGGATAAGCGCCCACTGCCTGTTAAGTGCTCTCAGTGGTGTGCATCTCAAATAGCCTCTGACAACCAAGTCGATCTCCTGGCTTAACTACTAAGCCTGGTGGAGCTCTTTCTCCTGGCTGGAGAAGGGGCAAAGGCGGGTTAATGCCACCCTAAAACCAGCTGCTTCAGGCAGATGGGGCTTGTCAGCTCACGTAGGCGAAACCTCTGATCTTAAACTCCTGCTGCCTTGCGGGCTGTACCCACTCACGGGGAAGGCACCTGGAGTTAAACCCAGAGGGAAAATCTGGAGCTGGAGCCCCAAAGGCAGTCCTATGTCGGGTTGAACGCTGGGAACTCCTGCGACTCTGCTGGTGCCAAACTGTATTGGTCTCTGCCGATCCTTCTGATTTATCAGCTGCTTTGTTTGAACTCAATCCACTGCATAATCATCTGATGTGTATGACAGTATGCAAGACAAGATTTACAATGTATCACACTACCAATTCCATTAGTGGTCTACCCCTTCAATCTATTACAAACATTTTGACAATTTCCACCTCCTTCAGAATTGACATCTCTTGGTTTGTTTTGTCTACGTACTCTATTTTAAAGTGCAGGTAAACATGAGAGTCTGCAGCTGTTGAAAATCCAGAGCGCCGCGTGTGTGTTGGAGTGTGGGCGCGCACACAGTTGGAGGAACTCAGCAGATCAGGCAGCATCCATAGAGGGAAATAAACAGTCGCTGTTTGAGGGGAATAATCTTTGCAGTTTGAGACCCTTCATCAGGGCTGGAGAGGAAGGGGGAAGAAGCCAGAATAAGAAGGTGGGGGTGAGGAAGAAGTACAACCTGGCAGGTGATAGGTGAGACTAGAGGAGGGAAATGAAATGAGAAGCTGGGTGGTGACAGCTGGTAAAGGTAAAGGGTTGAAGGAAGAATCTGATAGGAGAGGAAAATGGAGAAAGCAAAGCAGAAGGGGAAGCAGAGGGAGGTGATGGGCAGGTGAGAAGAGGTGGAGTAAAGGGGGGGGGAGCCAGAATGGGAAATAGATAGAGAGAAGGGGCAGGAGTGAGAAATTACTGGAAATTGTAGAAGTCGATGTACATGCTGACAGCTTGGAGTCTACCCACATAGAATGAGGTTTTGCTCCTCTAACCTGAGAGTGGCCTCGTCGTGGCGGTGGAGGAGACCGTGGACTGGGATGTTGGTTTTATATTTTCACATACATTTGTTTTCTGCCTATATACTTATTACCCTCAGATATTTCCTGTGTTTGTGTGTATGGGAGGCAACTTTGCATGAAGTAGTGGTATGGTTTTCCTTGAGTTTCATTCTATCTCTGTTCTGTCTTTCCCAGCACTGAGTGGCCAGGCAGCTCTCCAGACGTGCCCTCCATGAACCAGCTGAAGTCTCCAGCTGTGGAACACTGCGCAGAGAGTTCGGCACCTTCGGTGCATTTCAGTTCCTACGCTGCGATTGGCGCGAGCGAGCCTTCTTCATCTGAGCTGTGCATGCGTCTGGACTTCTCCACGGATGCCACCCAGCGGGACCAGAGTGGCCTCCTGTCCGAGAGCGAAACCAAGGGAAATTCCAACACGGCACAGACCTCTGAATTATTCCCTACGGCTTGTGGTGGAGCCAAGGGTGAGGACAAGACCACATCCTTTGATGTAGTGTTTGAAGATTCCAGCCATTTCAGGGTCTCTGAGTCGGGCTGTGAGCCTTCATGTCACAGTAAAGGCTGCAGTGGGAGGCAACCCACTGCCTCTTGGGTGGAGATAAACAGTGGATCTGAGAGTCTGCACCCTGACTGTGATGTATCGTGCTCTCCGCCGAGACCCACCTTCCTCAATCTGGGTGCGTCCCAAGGAGTGGAAGAGAAAGTGAAACAACAGAGCTCTCCCAAGGTTTACTTGTACATTCAGATGCAGCTCTGTCGGAAAGAGACGCTGAAGGACTGGATGAATGGTCGCTGTCGCATGGAGGACCGGGACCGAACCGAGTGTCTCAGGATATTTTTACAAATGGCTGATGCTGTCTGCTTTTTGCACAGCAAGGGACTAATGCACAGGGATCTTAAGGTATAATGAAACATGCAGGACACTGAGCTGTCACCTTGAAGTGACTTCACTTAACTGTGAAGTAATGGTTTCAAATGTAGAATTTGATGGAAAGTATGATAAATTAGGATGTGTACATTCATATTGTGGATTTTTGACCCCTGGTGTTTTGGGCAGCAATGAAGGTCCTCCATCTCTGGTGGTGTTCAGGGCTTCCTTCACCATGTCAGTAGCTTCTTGTTTCTCATCACTGTCAGTCATGCAAGTCCTGGGCAGAGATACAGGAATGCCGTCGCACTCAGATGTAGAAGGATTCTTCATTGCTGTTTCCATAACAATTTTGTTTTGCCAGTTAGGGTTGTTTGCCCTGGGCTGAACCCCCTAATCTGGAGGACTGGTGGCCCACTCTTAGTCCAGCCTCTACACTTTGACCTGTTTGGCATGGGTGACTCGACCAAGAGTAAATGCGTAAAGCCGTGATTCCAGCCAAAACAGCTGTCTGGGTCATTGAGGCATGCAGGCCTCCAAACCCTGTGACAAGGTGGTGGTCCTCTTGGAGGTTGATCCCAGTGACTAGAAGCTAATTGAAACTTAAACAGAGTTGAGAGGATTTAATACTTTAGCTTCTGGTACTTGGACATCGAAGTGAAATGTGGCGAATTTTAGCTTCCCCGGTGTGGGATGCAGCTACATAATGCTGATGTTTACAGAATATTACCTCTAGCCCCATTTAGTTCACAAATCTAGCAGGAACCCAATATTTTTAGCCATGTTACCCATTCTTTCTATGAAATTTTGTTGCTTGATCTGTCTTTTCTTGAGGTGATTAAGAGTCCATGTCCACTTGTGCAGCTGGTTAATATTTTTGCCCTGAAAAATACACTACAATTGCACATGTAGTGGTTCCCAAAAAGACCATAAGAATACAGGAGCAGAATCAGGCCATTTGGCCCATCGAGTCTGCTGTGCCATTTCATCATGGCTGGTCCATTTCCTCCTCAGCCTCAATCTCCTGCCTTCTTCCTGAGATCCTTTATGCCCTGACTAATCAAGAATCTATCAAAGCTTCCAACTTCCACCCGGCCCTCAAATACACCTGGTCCATTTCCGACACTTCCCTTCCCTTTCTCAATCTCACTGTCTCTATTTCCGGAGACAGCTTATCCACTCATGTCTATTATAAACCTCACGGCTACCTGGACCTTACCTTGTCCCACCCTGCTACTTGTAAAAACGCCATCTGCTCTCAGGATGAGGCTTTTCATTCTAGAACGAAGGAGATGTCCACCTTTTTCAAAAAGGGGCTTCCCTTCCTCCACGATCAACGCTGCCCTCAACTGCATCTTCTCCATTTCATGCACGTCTGCTCTTTGCCCATCCTCCCGCCATGCTACCAGTGATAGGATTTCTCTTGCCCTCACCTACCACCCCACCAGCCTCCGCGTCCAGCACATAATTCTCCAGAACTTCTGCCTTCTCCAACTGGATTCCACCACCGAACACACCTTTCCCCCCACACTTTCTGCTTTCCGCAGGGATCGCTCCCTATGCGACTCCCTTGTCCATTTGTTCCTCCCCACCGATCTTCGTCCTGGCACTTGTTCCGCATGCAAGGATAAGTGCTTCACCTGTCCCTACACCACCTCCCTCACTACCATTCAGGGCCTCAAACAGTCCTTCCAGGTGAGGCGACACTTTACCTGCGAGTCTCTTGGTGTCATCTACTGTGTTTGGTCCTCCCGGTGTGGCCTCTTGTACAGCATATCGGTGAGGCCCGACATGGATTGGAAGACCACTTTGCCGAGCATCTACACTCTGTCTGCCATAACAAGCGGGATCTCCCAGTGGCCACCCATGTTAATTCCACTTCCCATTCCCATTCTGATATGTCCATCCATGGCCTCATCCACTGTCGGGATAAGGCCACACTTAGGTTGGAGGAACACCACCTTGTATTCCATTTGGGTAGCCTCCAACCTGATGGCATGAACATCTATTTCTCAACCTTCCAGTAATGCCTTCACCATTTCCCATCCCCTTGTCCTTCTCTCATGTTATCTCCTTGCCTGCCCATCGCCTCCCTCTGATGCTCCCCCCCACTCCTTTCTTTCTTCCATGGCCTTCTGTCTCTTTCACCAATCAACTTACTAGCTCTTTGCTTCATTCCTCCCCCCTCCAAGTTTCTGTGATCACCTGGCATTTCTCTGCCCCCCCCCCCACCTTTCAAATCTGCTCCTCAGCATTTTTCCCTCTAGTCTTGCTGAAGGATTTCAGCCCAAAGCGTCGACTGTACTTTTTTCCATAGATGCTGCCTGGCCTGCTGAGTTCCTCCAGCAATTTGTGTGCTTTGCAAGAATCTGTCAACCTCTGTTTTAAATATATTGAACGTCTTGGCCTTCACAGCTGCCTGTGGTAATGAATTCCATCGATTCACCACTCTCTGGCTAAAGAAATCCCTTCTCATCTCCATTCTAAATGGATGTCCGCTGGTCCTAGGCACCCCTACCATAGGAAACATCCTCTTCACATGCACTCTGTTGCGGTCTTTCAACATTTGATAGGTTTCAATGAGATCTTCCCTTATTCTTCTGAATTCCATTGAGTACAGGCCCAGAACCATCAAACACTCCTCAACCCTCCAGGCTAACTGAAGCTGGCTGATGATGTGCGTTAGGTTCTTTAAAAAAAAATGTGAAGTTGTAAAATTTGTCAAACTCCCATCATGGCATCTGGGCACAAATCCTTCTGAACAAGCACTTTGATGGTATCGTTTATACCTGTGAAATAGGGATGTGATTAAGTGTGTCTTGCAATTTTAACAGTAATGGTGACAATGAGACCACAAATCTTTCTGGTTTACTAACGCCCTTCGTGGTTGGAAACCTGCAATCCTTGCTCTGTCTGTGGTTTTTGGTGACTGTGTCTGTAGCAGTGTGGTTGCTTCTTAACTGAATCAGCTTCACAGGCCGCTTTGTTCACGTAGAAGTAGGAGTGGGTACAAATGCTGACCAAGCCAGTGATGCTCCCATCCCAGGACCAAATGGAAATCCATCTATGTTGAGTTTTGCCAGAATACCTAATTGGATTTATTATTTACCTTGGCTCAGCCTCTGCCTCAGATAATGGTTTAAACTGCAGTGTGTGTTGGATTTGGGCAATGTCTACCTGGTTCCTGGGGATTTAGAGCTGCAACAACATTTGAGTGACTAAGTAGAGCTTAAGAGCTTCAGGGTTTAAATTTGAAGAGGTCGTAATGAGCTGGGTATTGGAGGTACAGTGGGTGGATATTCCTTAAGTCTTTGTAATCAAGTCTGTTCCAAACAAACTCTTTGAAGTGGTTGTGGCGGCTGTAGACCTATATCTGGTTATCATTTATTTTTTTTTAACTCAACCATTTGCCTTGAATTTTATTCCTTCAACCAGAAGTGGAGGGATGGGTTAGTAAATTTGCTGATGGCACAAAGGTTGGGGGTGTTGTGGATAGTGTGGAGGGCTGTCAGAGGTTACAGTGGGACATTGATAGGATGCAAAACTGGGCTGAGAAGTGGCAGATGGAGTTCAACCCAGATAAGCGTGAAGTGGTTCATTTTGGTAGGTCCAATATGATGGCAGAATATAGTATTAATGGTAAGACTCTTGGCAGTGTGAAGGATCAGAGGGATCTTGGGGTCCGAGTCCATAGGACGCTCAAAGCTGCTGTGCAGGTTGACTCTGTGATTAAGAAGGTGTATGGTGCATTGGCCTTCATCAATTGTGGGATTGAGTTTAGGAGCCGAGAGGTAATGTTGCAGCTATATAGGACCCTGTTCAGACCCCACTTGGAGTACTGTGCTCAGTTCTGGTCGCCTCACTATAGGAAGGATATGGAAACCATAGTGAGGGTGCAGAGGAGGTTTACAAGGACGATGCCTGGATTGGGGAGCATGCCTTATGAGAATAGGTTGAGTGCACTCGGCCTTTTTTCCTTGGAGCGACGGAGGATGAGAGGTGACCTGATAGAGGTGTATAAGATGATGAGAGGCATTGCTCATGTGGATAGTCAAAGGCTTTTTCCCAGGGCTGAAATGGCCGGCATGAGAGGGCACATTTTTACGGTGCTTGGAAGTAGATACAGAGGAGATGTCGGGGGTAAGTTTTTTTTTTACACAGAGTGGTGAGTGTGTGGAATGGGCTGCCAGCAACGGTGGTGGAGACGGATACGATAGGGTCTTTTAAGAGACTCCGGGACAGGTACATGGAGCTCAGAAAAATAGAGAGCTATGGGTAACCCTAGGTAATTTCTAAGGTAAGGACATGTTCGGCACAGCTTTGTGGGCTGAAGGGCCTGTATTGTGCTGTAGGTTTTCTATGTTTAACCAATCTGCTTCTGAGTGTGGTGTAAGCAATTTTTATTCATGAATTTGAATTACATTGTGCCACAGCCAAAGGACTCCACATCCATTGGATACACTACCCTTTAACAGGCAGACTTTTGTAGACCATAATGTATAGGAGTAGGATTAGGCTATTTGGCACATCGAGTCTGCAGCGCCATTGCATCATGGTTGGCTTATTGTTCCTCTCAGCCCAGATTACCTGCCCATAACCCTTTACGCCTTTACGAATTGAGAACCTATCAACCCCCATTTGAAATACACTCAATGACTTCATCTCCACAGCCATCTATTGCAATGAATTCCACAGATTCACCACTTTTTTTTTTAAAAGGACGATTGTGGGTGAAATCAAAGTGCAACATATAAAGATATTTGTCTTGTTTTCATTATAATATTTTTGTCTGGAGAGTTCCAGTAACATGTTTGGAATATTTACTGCAACCTCAACAGTGTAATTTCACAGTGGTGACAAAATAATTCTGTTTTTCTTGCCCTTTGTAGCACTATGTGAACATGTTCTGCAATAGTCAGGACTAGTGAGAGGACTTGAGCTTTCAAAAGCAAGGAGCAAGTGTTATTGCTCAGCCTTGCTCTTGTAGACACAGAGAGCTGTTCTGACCACTCGAACCAAATGGGACTTGGATGTAGGAGGTGCTGGTGCTGTTGAAAGATCTGGAGAGTTGGCTGGATGGTCTTTACCCATCACTCACTGTTGCTTGTCATTTGTCTGTCAATCCTGTATGACATCTGGGGGCAGTTACAGCCTATGATAGATCAGTTCATTATCAGACCATTGGAATTGGCTGTCAGTACCTTCTTCTATCCCTTAAATCAGGGCGATTTGCACTCCGTGGCCACGTTATTAGGTGTGGAACTTAGTCTGGTCTTCTGCTGTAGCCCATCCACTTCAAGGTTCATTGTGTTGTGTGTTCAGAACACCACTGTTGTAATGCATGGCTGCGATCACCAGCAACTTTGATGTGTGTTGCTTGTTTTTTGAGTTATTGTTGTCTTCCTGTTAGCTTGAACCAGCCATTCTCCTCTGATCCCTCTCATTAACAAAGAGTTTTTGCTCACAGAGTTGCCACTCACTGGATGTCCTTATTGTTTTACGTACCATTCTGTAAACTCGAGAGACTATTGTGCACGAAAATCCCAGGAGTTCAGTTTCTGAGATACTCACACCTCCCTGTCTGGCACCACCAATCAGTCCGCGGTCAAAGTCACTTGGATCACATTTATTCCTCATGCTGATGTTTGGTCTGAACAACAACTGAACCTCTTGACAATGTCTGCATGCTTTTATTCAGTGAGTTTATGCCATGTGATTGGCTGGTTAGATTTTGTATCAACGAACAGATGTTCAGGTGCACCTAACAAAGTGGCCACTGTATGTTATTGAAGTGATGTCGATGCAAAGCACTGCCATGGTGTGCACATTATGGAAATCAAAGCAACTTTCTAACTGGGTTAGCTCGTATTGCATTTCTACAGATAACATCCTTGAAGGTCATCCTCGTTTCTGTATTCTTCTATTTGAAATGGGCTCCTTTTTTATTTCCTTTTTAAGCCTTCAAATATTTTCTTTACATTGGATGATGTGGTGAAAGTGGGTGATTTTGGGCTGGTGACGGCAATGGACCAAGAGGAAGAGGAGGGGTCCATACTTACACCAATGCCAGTGTACGCCAGGCACACTGGGCAAGTGGGCACGAAACTCTATATGAGTCCAGAGCAGGTGAGTGAAGCTGTTCGCACGTTTTTCAGTGAACTTGGTAAATGCTACTGTTGCCCAAGGATGGATGATGTGATATGATATTCCTTTTGCAATTTGTAGATATCTGGAAACACTTACTCTCATAAAGTTGACATCTTTTCCTTGGGCCTCATCCTGTTTGAGTTGCTGTATCCTTTCAGTACACAGATGGAGAGAATCCAGGTAAGGTAGCTCTGTGTCCGAGTGGTGAATTGGACAGTTGGGGACCAACATTATAAGTTTACCAATAAGGTTTAAAAAAAAAAATGAAAGCAGATTATTATATTATTGCGTAGTTCTGGAGCCGCCTTTCATGAGGCCTTCTGTTGGTCGTGGTTGACCATGGATATTACATGCTAACTGTCTCCGTGGTGCAGAAGCTAGGGCAGTGCGATACGGAGAGTACGCTGTTACCCACACAGCAGGCTACCCTCTCTACGCTGCTGATGAATCCAAAGGAATGGCGGAGACTGATACAGTTTGGCACCAGCGGCGTCGCAGGAATTGCCAGTCAGTGTTGAACTGCTTTAGGGTCTGTAGCTCCGGATGTTTCCCCCAGGGTTTACTCCTGAAGCCTTCCCCACGAGTGGGTATTGCCACAAGGCAGCGGAGGTTTGGCATCAGAGATTTCCTTCTGGATGAGCTGCTAACCATGACTAATGAGCCCCATTTGCCCAAAGCAACTGGTTTGAAGATGCCAGTAAACCGCCTTTGCCCATTTTCCTGTCAGTGGAAGCGGTTCTGTTGGGCTTAGTAGCTAACCAGAGTCTAAGTAACGTGGCAAAGCCTTTTTCATGTGGAAATTAAATAGGCGAGTGAAAGTCTCTTCAAGACAGAGTTGCAAAGCACGGTTACAAACCCTTTGGACATCTCGTTCATGCCAGCCAATGTGCTTGTCTAAGCTGGTCCTATTTGCCTGTGTTTGGTCTAAATTCCTATAAACTTTACTATCCTTGTAAATCTCCAAACATCATCTAAATGATGTAACTACACATTTACCACTACCTCAGGCAACCCGTTCCATTATACTCATCATCCTCTGGCTTCTTCAGGCCCTCTTTAAATCCTTCTCCTCTCACCTTAAGTGTAACCCCTCTCGTTTTGGACTCACCTACTCGGAGAAAAAGGTGGACTGCTATATCTGTGTAAGATCTTTAAAAGGCGATTGATGTTTAGTCACTTAGATATTGTAACCCAAGTGTATTAAGAAAGGCTGAGATATATGGTGATGTCTCAGATCAGGTGCAGTTTTATTGACAAAATAGGCTTGAGGAGCTATGTTGCACTCTCTTACCTCTGAATCTGACCTTTATATAGATTCTTCCATTCAGTGTCACCATTATGTGCCATGTTGTATGACGTGGGTAATCATGGTTTTCCATCTGTCTTTAATCTATCCATGATCATGATTGTTCTTGGCAAATTTTTCGACAGAAGTGTTTTGCCATTACCAATTTCTCGACAGCATCTTTACAAGATGGGTGACCTCAGCCATTATCAATACTTTTCGGAGATTGTCTGCCCGGTGTCAGTGGTCGCATAACCAGGACTTTGTGATATGCACCAGCTCCTCATACGACCATCCACCACCTGCTCCCATGGCTTCATGTGACCCTGATCCGGTGGGGCTAAGCAGGTGCTACACCTTGCCCAAGGGTGACCTGCAGGCTAGTGGAGGGAAGGAGTGCCTCACACCTCCTTTGTTAGAGATGTGTCTCCACTCCGCCACACTCAATATCATATACCATATTGTAAATGGCACAATCTTCTTGAGAGGAATTGCAGAATATTAACTGAAAGCTAAAGATATTTTGAAAGGTGGAGGAAGGAATAGATGAATGAAGAGATGAGGGCCATTCAGAGAGTAGATCAGAGGTTCAGTTTCCATGGGTTTGGCTTCCTATCTTTGCATTTTCTTTCCTTAACTTTAAAGTCATTGACTTGGCTGTCACAAGATAACTATTCATGTCTAGGATCTATTCACGTTCCTTCCTATTTTGCAGTGTAGTTGACAAAAGCCACTTGTCCACGGAGTCGTCCCTGAATTTTGGCATTTGTTTTTCCATTCAGTGTATCCTGGCTGTGCCAGTGTTTAATTGCCCATCACTGACTACTCATGAACCACTCGAGGTGTGGTGTTAGAGAGTTCCAGGAAATTCACCTAGGAATGGTGATACATTTCCAACTCAGGAGGGCAGCTTCCAGATGGCGGAGTTTGAATGCTTTTGCTGCCGTAAAACATGGGTGTAGAATTGGGCCATTTGGCCCAACAAGTGTGCTCTGCTGTTTGATTGTGGCTCCTCTCAACCCTACTCTTCTGCCTTCTTCCCATAATCCTTTGATGTCCTTACTAGTGAAGAGCCTATCGACACCCGCCTTCTATATACCCAATGACCTGGCCTCCACAGCTGTCTGTAGCAATTAATTGTACAGGTTCACCACCCTTCTCCTCATCTCTGTTCTAAATGGACATCCCTCTGTTCTGAGGCTCTACCCTCTGCTGTTAGACTTCCCCATTATCGGAAACACCCTCTCCATGTCCACTCTGTCTAGGGCTTTCAATATTCGATTGGTTTCAATGAGATGCTCCCTCATTCCTCTAAACTCCAGCAAGTACAGGCCCAGAGCCATCAAATGCTTCCTATACATTAACCCTTTCATTCCTGGGATTATTCATGTGAACATCCTCTTGATCCTCTCCAGTGCCAGAATATCCTTTCTTAAGTAAGGGGCCCAAAACTGCTCACAATACTTTAAGTGCAGTTTGAAAAATGTTCTTGTCCTAACTGATATAACACATGACTTTGGAAGGTTATGGACTCTTGGTGATTTGCAACAGCACATCATGTAGATAAACAAACTGTTGCTTTGTGTGTTGGTGGACTTAATGATTGGTTGTGGGTGGGGTGCTATCAAGCAGGATATTAATTTATCCTGCATAGTATCGAGTTTCTTGGGTGTTGCAGAAGCTGTACTCGTCCAGACAACGATCTTGTTTCTCTTTACAGACATTAACGGAAGTTCGGGATTTGAAGTTTCCTTCTTTATTTCTGGAGGAATATCTTCAGGAGGTGAGTCATTGAGGATGTTGTGCTGCCTGCCCTATCTAGTGTTGATTTGTACCAGATACCTGATCAGCTCAAACAGTAAGAGAGGCTTTGGTGACACGCTGGGGTAGTGGTTCGCACAATGCCTTACATTACAGGCGACAGGTTCAACTCCTGCCACAGCATGGAAGGAGTTTGTACATTCTTCCCGTGACTGCGTTTGTTCCTTCTGGGTGCTCTGGTTTCCTCCTGCAGTCTAAAGTCATACCAGTTGGTAGATTAATTGGTCATTGTCCTATGATTAGGCTAGGATTAAACCAGGGTACTGCTGGGCGACGGGGCTCAAAGGGTCAGAAGGGATACAGTATTCTGCACTGTATCTCAGTAAATAAATAAATTGGAAGGAACCTAGTACAGTACAGCACTCTCTGGGTCCTTTGGTCCACGAGAACTTGGAGGAGGAGCTGTGTTCTCTTATAACTCCTGGAAACTTGACTTGTTTCCAGTGTAACGTGATGAGATGAATATCCCTTCAGCACCAGCAGGCAACTTGCACTTACACTGAACCTTTCAATACGGGAGAATATCCCAAGTTTGTTTGTTCATATATATTGACTTGGTTTCATCTAACAGCTAGTTAAGGAAGTGAGGAGCGTGGAGGTGCTGTTTAGTTGGAGCACTGGAGAGGATTGGGTTCCAGGCAGTGGAAGGCATGGGAACCAGTTCACTGGCGCACCCACAGTAAGATCAAAGATGACACCAGAAGGAAGATGGAGATCAAACCCACCCACTGGCCTGCTCTAAGCACTTCTATTTGAAATTGATTTTATAAAAAAAAAAATCAAACTCATAGCTTGATCTATTCTTACAGGCTGTGTGCAAAGTACATTCTCAGTCTGTTGAGAATTAAACAGTAAAGTAGGAAAGAAGTGGATCGGAAAGCACAAACCTGTCTGTAAAATCTGGTGTGTACGTTCCACTGAGGTACAAGTTACCTGACACTTCCATCCTCTGCCACCAACCTCTTTTATGGACTTCAATTTGGGTTTAAGAGTTTAAAATATATTTACCTTTCCCCTGCCAACTTCAGCACAATAACAGTGAAATCAATACAACTTTACTAATGAAAAAAAGTTTTCAATGTGCTGTTATGTTTGACAGTTTTATTGAACCAAAAAAATGAAAATTCAAACTTTAAGATGATGAAGCACTGCTGTAAAAAAAACTACTTAACTTTTTATCTATTTATTTTAATGTATAGTATATTTTGTGTATTGCTCTGTACTGCTGCCACAAAACAACAAATTCCACAGATTTTACAGTGTGTGAAAGTAAAAAGTCAAACAGTTGAATGATTCATGAGACCAAGTTATTATTTAACCTCCGAAATGTTTTAAAGAATGTTAGTGAGCTGGTCATGTGTAATACTATCTTCCCTGTTCTGAACCCAGTCCTGGTACTTAGTCTTCGTGCTGATGTGAACAGTAGCAATGTCCGTTCAGTGGCTGTAGGTGGGAGAGGAGCACTTTTGTAGGGAAATGACTAGCTAGGGGACTCCTGCTCAAAAATTAATCCCTTAATGTTGATCGGTGGGAATCATAATGAGCAATTAAGCGGGCTAACAATAGACAAGCATGGTAGGAGGTGTTTAACTGTAAATATGAAGCTCTCGCTGGTTCAGCATAGGCCTTTGATGCTTGGGAGAGCATACTCATGCCCAGCACAGATGGGTTAATTTAAGATTCAGCATTGTTTATTGTTGTTCTTCAGTATATGAGTGTAAAGGAGAACAAAATGATTGTTACTCTGGATCCGATGCAGCACAAAAGACAAAAGATAAGCGTAAGAACACAGATATAAATATAAAAACAGTTCTATAAAACGCAGCGTGTAAGTAACTTCTTTAAGCCGGCTGATGGTGTAGTGGCATCCGCACCGGACTTTGAGGCGAGTGGTCCCTAGTTCGAATCCGACCGGCTCCTTGCACGCTTTCCATCTGTGCTGGGTTGAGCTGGCAACTCAACCGTAAAAAAAAAACAGAGAGACGCTAAAGAGATGGAAAGGTTGTCGCCTGATGTGCTAGTGAGGTACGGGAGGATGTTTTTATGTAAGTAACTGTTGAGTTAATTATAAGATTAGCTTGTATACATAGACCGATTTTGTGTACATAAAGTGACACTAGGTGCAGAAGTATTTGAACATAGGCTGACTGAGAGGAAATGATAAAGAGGCAGTGACTATATAAAGTAGCAAGAGGAACTCTTGTAGGTAGCAGCAGTATTCATGAATTCAGTCAGAATAAGGTTCATAATCACTGACATAGAATAATACAGCATGATAACGGGCCCTTCAGCCCATCTGGTCCATGATACCACATCCATGCTCGTCCCATTTGTCACTGATTGGCCCTTAGCCTTCTAAACTTTTCCAATCTGCATCCGTGAGCAACTTCAATTTTAAAAAAAAAAGTTACCATACCCGCTTCAACCATTTCCTCTGTCAGCTCATTCCACATACTGTACATACCACACTTTGTGTAAAAAAAAGTTTCCTGAAGTTCATAAACATTCCTCCCCCCCCTATATTTTCTAGCTCTTCATTCTCTCTGTCATCTTAGTAAAAACTTCAAATCCATCATGTCATGAATAGGAACAAACACTAAACTAACCCTAATAAAATGTTCTTCACAGCATTAGATTTTGTGCTCATACACCTTTATCTAATGGCTTTTGAAATGCCTACACCATTGTTGATGAGATATTTTAACAATGCCCTTAACAGATAATTTGACATGTGTCGTTGAATTTGTTGCTTTGTGTCAGCAGTCCAGTGAAAGAGGTTTTCTGACATTTATGGATTTGTCTTGATCAGAGGTATGTGTTGATAAAGACAGGCTGTGTTAAAGCCATGATCTCACTGAATGGCAAAACTGCCAGAGTCTGGTATAAAACACATTCCCTCACTGTTCTTAATGCTTTGCATGATTCCTCTGACCATGTTGCCTGCATTGGGGAGCATGCCTTATGAGAATAGGTTGAGTGGACTTGGCCTTTTCTCCTTGAACCAACGGAGGATGAGAGGTGACTTGACAGAGGTGTACAAGATAATGAGAGGCATTGATCATGTGGATAGTCAGAGGCTTTTTCCCAGGGCTGAAATGGCTAGCACAAGAGGGCATAGTTTTAAGGTGCTTGGAAGTAGGTACAGAGGAGATGTCAGGGGTAAGTTTTTTACACAGAGAGTGGTAAGCGTGTAGAATGGGCTGCCAGCAGTGGTGGTGGAGGTGGAAACGATAGGGTCTTTTAAGAGGCTCCTAGATAGATACATGCAGCTTAGAAAAATAGAGGGCTATGGGTAAGCCTAGGTAGTTCTAAGGTAGGGACATGCTCAGCACAGCTTTGTGGCCCGAAGGCCCTGTATTGTGCTGTAGGCTTCCTATGTTTCTGTGTTGTTCTACAATTATGTTTGTCCCTTTATTCAGTGCACAGTTAACATCAGCTTGTGTCCGGGCCAGGGTACACGGCTAAAAATAGCTGGTTTAATATGCTGTCAGATGAAAAGCAGCCATCTACAGCAGATGAATATTCATGGTTCTGAATAGTACTTGAGTTTGAAGCGTTGTTACAGAATTATACAGTGCAGGAGGAAGCCATTCACCCCACCAGTGAGACTTTCCAAAGTGATCAATTAGTGATATTTCCAGTGGTCCAAAAATACCTGCTTTCTAGCTGCTAATGCTGTTTTAAATGCTACACTTTCCTCAGGGAGAGGATTTGACACAGCATCCTCAGTCTCCCAACTTCCTGTCCATATCTTCAGCTTCATGTTTGTGTCCTGTCATCTACAGTACTGAAATGTCGTCTCAAAGGTCATAATATCTGGCTGTGGTAAGCCATCACTTCACTCACTCGCTCACTGTTCTTAATCTTGATTATGCCATTTTCCTTGACTGCTCTGCCATTAACTAGTGCAGTTTGTGCTGGGGAATCACTTGCAATGGCTTTCCTTGCTCGCATAACTTTAAGTCCATAAGACCTACAGTACCATGAAAAATTTTTGGGCACCCTAGAATTTTTATATGGTTTCAGAATGGAATGGTCTCCATAGTGCCCTGATCGCGACATCAAGGCTGTTTGGAATTACCTGAAGAAACAGAAGTGAGCGAGAACTATGGCAAGATGCTTGGAATAACTTACCAGCTGATTTCCTAATAAAACTGCACAGCAGAGAACTGATTCAGTTTCAAAGGCAAAGGGTAGTCACACCAAATATTTGATTTAGTCTTTTTACTGTTTACTGCTCCTTATAGTAAGTTTCTGATATTTAGAAATTTCTCATTTCATTATTTTTGAAAGCATCTTTGCATTACAGAATTTTGCATTTGCCCAAGGCTTTTGCACAATACTGTCAGAGCAGAATTAGGCCATTCAGCCCATCAAGTGTGCCCTTACATTCCATCATGGGTGATTTATTATCCTTCTCAGCCCCTTTCTCCCACTTTCTCCCCGTAACCTTTAACAACCTTATTAATCAAGAAGCTAATCGTCTTTAAATGTACCCAATGAGTTGGCCTCTGCAGCTGTCTGTGGCAATGAATTCCACAGATTCACCACCCTCTACCTAAAGAAATTCCTCCTCCCTATTCTAAATGGATGTCCCTCTATTCAGAGCCCATGACCTCCAGTCCCAAACATCCCCACTATAGGAAATATCCTCTCCACAACCACTCTATCTAGGCCATTCAGGGGCTCCCAACCTTTTTCTATGCAATGGACCAATGCCATTAAGCAAGGAGTCTGTGGGGATCTCCCAGTCTGGATTCTCCCAAGGACATGTCATTGTTTCCACTCCTGTTTCTATTCTGTGTGCTGCCTCTGAAGCCCATCCTTGGAAAATGCAGTAAAAGTCATAAACCTCACCATCCCCTCTGTTCCACTGGTGCTCTCTAACTCATCTTCCTACTATCTGTTATTCAGTACTGATTGAGGAGATGGTTTCCATCGCAAGCCCTATTTTCCCCATTATATCTTCCCCTGGAGAATAGCACCCTTTGAACTTTAGTGACCTTGTTACCAGGATGCTGTGTGGATTAAAGAGCATGTTTTATGAGGAAAGATTGAGTGAGCTAGTGTTTTTTTTCCCCTCTTTGGAATGCAGGGGGATGAGAGGTGACTTGGTAGAGAGATACAAGATGGTAAGAGGGATACAAGATAGATCAAGTGGACAGCAGAGACTTTTTCCCAGGACAGAAATGGCTAATATGACAGGGCACATTTAAAGTGATTGGAAGGGGATGTCAGAGGTAGATTTTTTTTTATTACTCAGTGCAGCAGATGCATGGAACACCCTGGTAGAGGCAGATACATTGGGGACAGGTAAGAGACTCTCTTAGCAGGGCACAAGAATGAAAGAAAAATGGAGGACTGTAGGAGGGAAGGGTTAGATTGAATGTGGACTAGGTTAAAAGGTTGGCACAACACTGTGAGCCAAAAGACCCATACTGTGTTGCCCTGTTTCCGGTTACCCTCAAATATGAATTTCACTCACTAGAGATGTAGGAATTCTCATGTCTGTAGTAAATCACGTATGCAACATTCGGAAGCCCAATACTCACCATCAGACCTACTGCTCTGTCCGCTGATTAATGCTTTTGTAAATCGAGTATAAAATGTGATAGAATTTCTGGGTCTTGTGGAAGTTAACTCTGAATTTTTACAAATCTCCGGTACAGCATGAAATGGTGCAGAAAATGCTCTCTCCTGAACCTGGGGAGCGCCCGGAGACCGCAGACATCATTGGCAGCCCTCTCTTCGAGGGCTTTGACCTTCCAGAAAAGCAGCTGCTGAGGCAGAGGTCGCGGACGCTGAGTTCCAGTGGAGCCAAGGCTTTGAGAGGATCGGTCTCCTAGCAGCGAGACGTCAGCCCGGCTGACTTGCAGGCTCTTGATCCGTGATACCTTCCACTTCATCCAGCTGTCGGCAGTCCAAACCTGCGAACGTGTGTGAGAAAGCTATGCAAAAGCTTTAAGGCCTAGAGGTGGGCTGTTATGCTTACACACTGAAACTCAAGTGTATCTTAGAAATGGATCTGAAGCATATGGATAATGCTATGTGAATCAGGGACTCGGTTTGCATTCAGTGCTCTGCTCCTGCGCAAGCTTCAGTTCATTCATAGATCCACTGGCTCTTTTTCTACATGCAGGAGTATATCAAAGCAGGTGCATGCACCCTGGAGGAAAGTGCAAACTGAAGTTTTCTCCCACTTGGAGAGCTCTCCATTGCTGAGTAAGCAGGACCCTGTGTTCGCATCTACCACTCCTCCATGTTGTTCTCGTCTCTGAGCACAACCGTACAAAACCCTGACACCAGGAAGCTCAAGTGACCCTGCCACCTGTGACGTAAAACAGAAAAGACTAGAATTACTTAGCAGGTAAGGCAGCATCCGCAGAGAGAGGAAAAACAAAGCTGCCATTCATGATTTGAAGTGCAGCTTGCCTCACCTATCTGCTTGCTGTTTGTTCCCAATGCGTAGAGTTAGAATGCCCGCAATGATATGAAGATTCAACTAAAGGTGTTGATGAGGCTGAATGTTACCCAGACTTCATTTAAACTGGTTAAAGACAATCTGAAGTATTTTTAAATGGTATTTGTTTTGCTGTGCAAGCTACAGAATGAAAGAAAACTTTTAAGATTCTTAATGATGTAGAATAAAATGTCTTTACATATAAACATTTTGTTAAGGTGACTCAATTGTCTGTTCTTTAGACAAATCCCTTGGATTTTTGACCAATGACAAAATGGGTAAAATTGTCCGAAAATGACTTAATCTCAAAAGCATTGCTCTGTGAATGAGACTCTGAGGAGTGGTGGCCAGGACCTGCGTTAGGCCGCAGAGTCCAGGATCAGACCCACAGGCAAAGTCAAGTATTCAATAGGACAGGCAGCTAACCCATGCAGAGAGCATGTGCTGTAATGTATCTGCTGTATATGCCGCTCACTGTGTTTGCTCCATGATCGGACCTGTACCTGTTCAGTGTTTCTGCTCCTGACTTACAGCATTGTATTTTAATTTTATGCGGTCAGTGTATTGTACCTTCATGCTTTCCCCTGTGATTTCTGGTCCCGATTGCAACTGTGCGTGTGTGTGGCTGTCTCGCATAAATACTGATTCATTGCAGTGCTGAGGTTAAACTTAATATTTACCTGTATTTTGCTGCAGCTCCTGACCTTTGGTTGGTCGATTTGCCTTTGCAAAGTCCCCACCTTTACATTGCTTTCAAGATCACACAGGCCGTGACTTTCTCTAGGTTTAGCTTTCATTAGAGAGGCAGGAGTGGTGAAGGATTTTAACTTGTTGCTGACCATTCGTACTTTGCTGGGATAATGTGGATAAACTGCGGCATTGAATAAGGAGGCTGCTGCATAGGCTTCCCTCCTCAAATCTGCTTGCCTTGTGCTGTCCACTTTGCTAGCACTCTTGCACAGACCACAGTATTCTTGGGTCCATCACATCTGAGAGTACATCTTGATCATTATCTTAATGATACAAAACAATTTTCCATCACATCCAAGAAGCTTAACCCCTTAAAAATGCACTTTTACTTGTGAAACTTGTTTATGTTGTGGTATTAATTTTATCTTCCTTGTGAGTGTAATGGACCAGCTCCCCTTCTGAGTTGTATGCCTGTGTTGGCATCATGCACCTTTTGGTGGGAGTTTTATGTTGGTGGGGGGGACATTCCTGTATTCATTAGTCTTCTGGCGACAGACTGACAAGTAAACTGGAGTGTTATACGTATCCTCTTTCTCCCTGTGCTTCCTTAATTTTTGTCAACATGGCCAGTAACCTGTTCTAAGCTAGGTTTAAAATAAACATGCTTTGTAGAGATTTTATTTTTATTTTGAAAAAGGCAATTGTGGTCAATATCTGCTGTTGATACCGAGTGCATGGTCGTCTATTTTAGAATAGGTTACCTGAAGGATGGGGTTAGTTATTGGATAACTGCGCTGAAGCCTTGCCTCTTTCTGTCTGTCTGTTCATTAAGTTTCTGCTACGTAGATGTGGTTAATGTCTTGGTTCAAAAAGAAGAAATCAACTAATGTAATTATGTACAGAATTAATCCATAATTGTTGCAGTAATTTTATATTATAATTGTACTATGATGGAAAATTCCTGGATAAATGCAACTAGAGGGTTTTAGATTTTTTGGCTTGTACAGTGTAAAAACTGTAATAGTTTATCAATCCATTTGGGTTGCTGGCACTAGGAATGAATTCCTTGCAATAATTGGTGAGTTGCAACATTGTGACGTCCTACAAGTCGAAGATTCAATAAACTCTTGAACTACGTCTATGATTTTGTATTTACTGAATCTGATGGGAAGAAAACTGATCTGTGAATTTAATGATATTTACTCTTTGCCACAGGCATGAATTTAGAGCACATCTGGATTCTGGAGGATCACAAGTTTTATGCACTATCTATAATTGTGACATTCCTAATCTGGGCTTGTTTTCTCAATGACTGAGTCTAAGTGTATTAAGAGCAAAAGGGTAACTAGGGAGAGAATAGGACCCATGAGGATCAGTGTGGTCATCTAGGTATTGAACTGTGGAAGATGACCATAAGATACAGGAGCAGAAGCAGACCATTTAGCCCATTGAGTCTTCTCCGCCATTCAATCATGGGCTGATCCAATTCTTCCAGTCATCCCCCACCCCCCTGCTTTCACCCCATACTCTTTGATGCCCTGGCTAATCAAGAACCTATCTCTGCCTTAAATACATCTAATGACTTGGCCTCCACAGCCGCTCATGGCAACAAATTCCACAGATTTACCACCCACTAACTAAAGTAATCTCTCTGCATCTCAGTTCTAAAAGGACGTCCTTCAATCCTGAAGTCATGCCCTCTTGTCCTAGAGTCCCCTACCATGGGAAATAACTTTGCCAAGATGGGTGAGGTCTAAATGAATTTTCCATGGAGCAGGACATAAAGCTAGTGACTTCTATACTAAATATAGAAGCTGTCATAAGTTGTTTTGTTTTTAGTTTAAAGTAGATTCAGTACTATCTTTAATTCCCCTTGTAATTTATAAGATAGATGTATGAGCAAAATTAGACCATTTGATCCATCAAGTCTGCTCTGATTTTCCAATCATGACTGATTTTTTTTTTTGCCAATCCTAATTCTCACCTTCTCCTCAAAACCTTACCAAATGAGAATTTATCACTCTCTGCCTGTCCATCATTAAGGATCCCCACCACCCAGGGCATACCCTTTTCTCACTGTTACCCTCAGGAAAGGGGTACAAGAGCCAGAAGGGACACACTCAACGATTCAGGAACAACTTCTTTCCCTCTGCCTTCGATTTCTGAAAGGACATTGAAACCATGAATACTACCTCACTGCTTTTTAAATTTCTGTTCTTGTATTACTTATTTAATTGTGCTATTTAATATACACATATATACTTTAATTCAGTTTTTATATACTATGTATTGCATTGTACTGCTGCTGCAAAGTTAACAAATTTCACAACGCATGCCAGTGATATTAAACCTGATTCTAATTCAGATCACTCCTAAAACTAAGGGAGGCAGACTCCATTGACATTTTTAAATGCCAGTTCAAAACCTATTTATTTAACCTTGCTGTTAACATCAATGTCTTTTTATTTTTATCTTTGAACTTTATCTCATTGTAAAGCACTTTCAACTACGTTGTTTGTATGAAATGTGCTCTGTAAATAAGTTTTTTAAAATCTTATTGTTGTCTTTTGTGCCAAACATGCTGGTCATTGTCCAACTGATCCTTAAGGCAAGGAGGGACGACTCTGCAATAGAATGATTCTGGCTTGCTGAGCAAATTAATCAAACTGGGGTTTATTCACTGGTGCCAAAAATTAAACTGGTTAAGATGTGGGCCTGCACCTTCCAGCTTCTCATTGCTGCTCTGACTGTTTTAAGATGGAACATCTTTTAGATCAGGGAGTTCCCAACAGGGTTGGGTTCTTTGGGAAAAGTTTTAATCGGTCTTGAAATCCTGGTCGCTTAAACCTGTTACCATGAAGCCTCACCCAGCCTCCCCGCCTGTTTGGTTAGTTTTCATTTGTGTGTGGGGTGTGTCCAGGATGAGGGTCAGCATGCATGCAAACAGCTGCTTTGGTTGCCGTTCTCCAAACGCTGCAGCATCTTCATAGTCACAGAAGCATACAGCACAGAACTGTGCCCCTTTTGGCTGCCCAGTCTTCGCAGAGCCTGATGCATATCTGTGGTAATCTCATTCACCCACATAGGCACGTCCCTCTGCCTTTCTTATCCAAGTTTCTGTCCAACCGTGCTCTGAACATTGTGATATTACACCTGCCTGGTCTCCTTTGACTTTGAGGAGAGTGTTGAAACTTTTACTTTCTTGGTGTCAACAAGCTGAGTTTTGGGATGAGTATGAGTAGCAGGGAGGGAGGGGCAAAGCTTGTGGGGATCTCCAAATGTAAGGCGACTGCAAAATGTCTTAATGGTGAGATGGCATTGAAATAATGGTGATGTGTTCTTCCCTCAGCGCAGTGAGGCCGCTGATTAATTTAGCCACCTCTCCTGCAAGTGCCACCGTCCCAACTTCAGTTGCGCCACTGTCCGTAAGAAGTTTGTACTGTCACCATGTGGATTTCCTCCTACATTCCAAAGATGTTAGGGTTAGTAAGTTGTCGACATGCTCTGTTAGTGCTGGAAACATGGCAGCATTTAAAGGCTGCTCTCGGCACATCTTCAGACTGTTGGTTATTGATTCAAACAAAGCATTTCACTGTATGCTTCAATGTAAATGTGACAAGTAAAGCTAAACTTTTATTTTTTAAAAATCCTTTTGTTACCCTTAATGAATAAAAATCTTGTATTCCGGTTTTCTGATTTGTCTCAGCGTCTACAATTGTTCTGACACATTGTATGAGTTTGTATTATTCCCAAGTGTTTCTTTCCCTCCGCTCCTTGGTGGCTTTTTATGTCTGTGGTCTATTGTTCTGAATTCCCCAACCAGTGGAAGAGCTTCGATATTGGAATGCAGGAGAATGAGGGGAAATTTGATAGAGGTATACAATATTATGAAGGGTACATGCAAGCAGACTTTTTCCACTGAGAGATTGGGTGGGACTGCAAGGTCATGGGTTAAGGGTGAAAGGTGAAATATTTAAGGGGAAGCTTCTTCACTCAGAGGGTGGTGAGAATGTGGAACAAGCTGGCGGTACAAATTGTGCATGCAAGCTCGATTTCAACGTTTGAGGAGTTTGGATAGGTGCAAGGATGGTAGAGGTATGGAGGGCTATGGTCTGGGTGCAGGTCGATGGGACCAGGCAGCTTAAATGGTTCAGCGTGGACTAGATGGGCTGAAGGGCCTGTTTTGGCCTGTACTTTTCCTTGACTATCTGATACTCTTTTCATTTGAGATACCTAGTGTTTAATCCCTTAGGCTTCTGAGGGGAAACCTGGCTCACAATGAGCTGTAGCAAGAAACTGAATCACTTCCAAAGTCAGATGATGATGCTGCTCCTCTCTCTGCTTAAATGGGTTTTAAATCTGAGAATTAGAAGATTGGGTGGCAGCAGGTCAGTTTTCTGATTACCTGAATTGTAACATCCATTGGCTATAGTGAATTCAGTCTACTTGTCGGTTTACTTCGCAGCCTGAAATATTGACTGCTTATTAATTTCCATAGATACTGCTGGACCTGCAGCATTTTGTGTGTGTTGCTCTGGATTTCCAGCATCTGCAGAATCTCTTATTTATTATTTTTTAAAATAAATTTTATTTATTCCAGATAAATACAAATTAATATGAAAATGGTAACTTTTCAGAGATACTAAATTGTATCCTTCTACTGGGTAGAGAGCACAGATTCCACTGATGTTTATTGAAGTCATATTGCAAAAGTATTTTAAATAAATGCAGGCCTGCATTAGTACAAGAGTAGCCAGGTGAAGTGTTAGCTTTTTAAAATTTTATTTAATGACTTTCCATCTGCATACTACTCATTCTATTAAATAGGTCTTGTGTTTGAATCTTTTGGTTATACTTTTCTGTTCTGTTAACCAGGGGTCCCCAACCTTTTTTGTGCTGCGGACCGGCGGACCGGTTTAATATTGACAGTATTCTTGCGGACCGGCCGACCCGGGGGGGCGGGGTAGGGTTCCCAACAGACGAGCGTAGCAGTCAAAGAAAGACTACAATGACCATGACGCCGTGCGCGGGCACCAGTGCGCATGGGTGACCTGTGTACCTGCCGATATCATTCTCTGCAAAGCGTTTTTTGGCGATTCTGTTCGGGGGTGGGGGGGGGGTACATCACGACCGGAATATTGGTAATAAGGGGCTAATACACTCAATTTCGTTTCTAAAAGGGTTTATCTAACGAATTTAATAATAAATACACAGCGCATATTTTCCTCGCATGAATATAGTGATGAGTCAATTATCAGGGGAGGACGGGGAGCTTGAAGTGTTGAAAGAACTTACAGTGGAAGTGGTAGAGGCAGGTTCGATATTATTTAAAGAAAAATTGGATAGGTATATGGACAGGAAAGGAATGGAGGGTTATGGGCTGAGTGCAGGTCAGTGGGACTAGGTGAGAGTAGCGTTCAGCACGGACTAGAAGGGCAGAGATGGCCTGTTTCCGTGCTGTAATTGTTATATGGTTATATAAGTCACTTATCAGTCAACAGCATCATAACATTTTAAGTAACGTTTGGATATTAAACACACAGCACATATTTTCCACGTATGAACATATAAAATCATTGCAACACACTAATATCACTGATCAGTGGGAGCCCTGGGTTTGTTTCCCTGCAACAAGACGGTGCCATCGAGGGGTGATGGGAGACAGCGATACTCGAAGGGGGTTCCTTATGTCCAGGCTATTCCGCAATTTAGTTTTCGTTGCATTCATTGCAGAGATGTGTTGGAAATGGAAGCAATGTTTTCAGTGCTTTCGTGGCTATCTCAGGATATTTAGCCTTGACTTTGATCCAGAATGCCGGCAGAGATGTTATGTCAAACATACTTTTCAGCCCGTCGTCATTTGCAAGCTAGAGGAGTTGATCTTCTTCCCGCGCTGACATGGATGACACGGGGGTAATGGCCTCGCGTGTGTTCAGGTTCAACAGTGGCCGTGACAGGGAATGAGGAAAGGTGCAGCTGACTCACATCGCCAAATCATATCGTTTCCTCGCGGCCCGGTACCGGTCCGCGGCTCGGTGGTTGGGGACCGCTGCTGTTAACCAATTTCCCCCGGGATCAATAAAATATGACTATGTCTATTTGTAATAGCAATTATTCAGTGATTCAGAGCAATTGTAACTGCATGCATTGGCCACTGGGTGGGGGTGTGGCACCGATCTGAGCAGTTTTTACACTTCTTGTGACTTAAGATTTGATACCTTGATCCAACGGGGAATGTGAATACGTGTTCTTTATACGTACCGTGGGTTACTAATAACAAACCATATTCTGGAAGAATAGAACTAGAACTTTTATTTACAACAGCAACAGCAACCACGTTTTTATCATACAAGTTTCTCAATCATTCTCCCATTTCTGCACATGCATCGAACTCTGTCCAATCACATTCTGACACGTAATATCACCACGTCTTCCTTTCCTTAAAAAGAAATACAATTAGCAACATTGATCAGAACAAATACATAATTTAACATGTCTCTATCAGTCTCTCTGGGGGTTTACAAACAGGACTAGACCTTCTAAGTGGTTCACACAGTTCTTGTGTTTTGTTATTATTTCCATGTTTTGTCTGGTCTGCATCAGTTAACAAACTCTGAAGTTGGCTCTTTCTTGAGGTCTTCGTGATTTCTTAACACTGTTCCTTCTGTTTGGACCACGTATGATCTGGGTTGTACTTCAAGTACTGCAGCTTTCTTAGTTCCTTCCACTTTCATTTGTAATGAAATACTAATCTTTTCTTCATCTAATTCATTCATTAACTGTGTAATCTCTTTTATGCTGAGACTTCATCATTTCAATAAAACTTCTCAATTCCTTCACTTGTGCTTTCACTTCTTCAATTGGATCCTGATTCTTGTCCCTCTTTGGCTTCAGATCAGTATTGTACTGTACCGGCAAGTTTGGCCTCTGTCCTCCTGCAGAGGTGAGATTGTGATGGAATGCATGGTCCATAGATGCATGTGCGTTACTTCCAGAGGGCAAAATTGGAACTCCTGGTTTTGGTGGCAATGCTTTGTCAGATGCTGGTAGCAAAGGGATGGATCTGGGAGCTTTCTTTATGACTTCTAGCTGTTCCATTCTGTTACTGTATTCTGACTCTGTGTCACTGTCCAGGACTAAGACTCTTTTCACCAAATTCAATCTCTCACGGGCAAATAGACCCAGTATTGACTGTATGTTCTTTGGCACCACCACAAATGAAAGCGACAATATTTTTGTGTGATACTTTCACCACACATGTTCCTTTAACTGGAATGTCTGCACCTGAATACCCAGTCACTTTTATACTTGTCTGATGTAACTTTGGTCTTGGCTTTAATGCATTAAACTCAAATTCTGCAAGAACATTTACTTGTGCTCCAGTATCCAGTTTAAACAGAATATTGTTTTGGTTCAGTTGCAATGGAATAGTCCAGTCATTCTTACTTTGTTTTCACAAAGCACATCTATATAAAACTCCTCACATTCATTTTCAAGCACTGCATTTACTTATTTTATTTTCTTTCTTCTTCTCCAACAGCGTGAAAAATGATTACTCTTACCGCAGTCATTGCACATTTCCCCATACACTGGACACTATTTTAGCCAATGTTGCCACCCACAGCGATCACATGACGTTTTGCTCTCTGTCGATTTCGTTGTTGTCTTATTATTTTTTTAATGTGTTCACGCACAGCGTGTACGTTGCTGTTTTCAATGAAAAGCTCTTTAGCCTGTGATGTCATGATTTCTGAAGCTTTGCAGAGCGCCAAAGCTTTTTCCAAGTCTATCTCTTGTTCCCTTAGCAGTCTTTTTCTCAGACCATTATCCAAAATGCCACAAACAATTCTGTCTTTAATGAGGGAGTCTGTCAGTTCTGTAAACTCGCGTGTTTCACTGCGGTGTCTTAACTCCGTAACAAATTAATCAATCGTTTGACAAGCTCTCTGCCAATGTTTGAAAAATTTGTACCATTCATACATCACATTGCGCTTTGGTATACAAAATGCTTCAGATTTGTCCATTATCACTTTCAGATTAAAATTATCTCCATTTTCAAAAGTAAAATGATTATATACCTCAATTATATCATCACCTATTATGTGGAGTAGAATCGCAGCTTTCGTCTTTTCTGGTTTTCTGTCAGCTTTGATCGCTGATAAATAAATGTCAAAATGCTGCTTGAATTTTCTCCAGTTCTTAGCTACGTTCCCAGATAAATGAAGTGATGGTGGAGGTAGCAGCCCTTCCATTTGTAAGACTGTTAGCAAACACCGAAACAGTTCGAACTTTTTTCTCGATTATCTTCGCTTCTCCCGTGTTAGCAAACATATTATTCTACCAGACCAACTTCTGACACCATGCTGTGTTCTTTATACGTACAGTGAGTTACTAATAACAATCCATATTCTGGGAGAATAGAACTAGAACTTTTATTTGCAACAGCAAGAGCAACCACACAACACATAACACACAATAACCTATGAAAGTTAGGATAAAATCTATAGAGGGGAATCGTGCATAAATAAATCAAGCCCATAAGCCATGGGAGGAGAATTAGGCCATTCAGCCTATTGAGCTTGCTCTGCTATTTCATCATGGCTGATCCTGGATCCTATGGAAAACCTACAGCTCAATACAGTCCCTTTGGCCCACAAAGCTGTGCCAACATGTCCCTACCTTAGAAATTAGGCTGACCCATAGCCCTCTATTTTTCTAAGCTCCATGTACCTATCCAAACGACCCTATCGTATCCACCTCCACCACCAT
The DNA here is from genome assembly GCF_030028105.1 of Mobula birostris. Taxonomy (NCBI): domain Eukaryota; kingdom Metazoa; phylum Chordata; class Chondrichthyes; order Myliobatiformes; family Myliobatidae; genus Mobula; species Mobula birostris. The sequence goes on from NC_092373.1 coordinate 190,678,700, forward strand.
TGCCAGCTGCCCATTCCACGCACTCACCGCTGTCTGCATAAAAAACCTACCCCTGACATCTCCTCCATACCTACTGCCAAGCACCTTAAACCTGTGTCCTCTTGTGGCAACCATTTCAGCCCTGTGAAAAAGCCTCTGACTATCCACACGATCAATGACTCTCATCATCTTATACACCTCTATCAGGTCACCTCTCATCCTCCATTGCTCCAAGGAGAAAAGGCCGAGTTCACTCAACCTGTTTTCATAAGGCATGCTCCCCAATCCACGGTTGATGAAGGCCAATGCACCGTATGCCTTTTTAACCCCAGAGTCAACCTGCGCAGCTGCTTTGAGCGTCCTATGGACTTGGACCCCAAGATCCCTCTGATCCTCCACACTGCCAAGAGTCTTAACATTAATACTATATTCTGCCATCATATTTGACCTACCAAAATGAACCACCTCACACTTATCTGGGTTGAACTCCATCTGTCACTTCTCAGCCCAGTTTTGCATCCTATCAATGCCCTGCTGTAACTACTGACAGCCCTTCACACTATCCACAACACCTCCAACCTTTGTATCATACACCTGCCCTCTCACCATATCCCTTGATGCCCCAACCTATCAGGAATCTATCAACTTCTGCTTTAAGTATACCCATAGACTTGGCATCCACTGCAGTCTGTGACAGAGCATTTCACAGACTTACCATCTTTGGCTAAAAGAATTCCTCCTATTTTAAAAATTCACCCCTCAATTTTGAGGCAGTGCCCTCCAGTTCTGGATACCCCCACCAGAGGAAATGCCACCTTATCTAGTCCTTCCAACAATCGGTAGGTTTCAGTGAGATCTCAACGCAAAAATGGTGCATAAATCAAATATTGTCAGGTACAGAATAGATCAACCGGTAACATGTTGAATCTGAGTTGGTAGGGAGTTCAAAAGCCTAATGGCCTGATTTTAAAATCTTTGTTCTTATAATTGTACATTATTCCAACAGTAAGTTCCTATTGAAGGAACTAATACCAAGGATGAATGGCAAAATATTCAATTTATAGCACCAATACTCCAGAGCCAAGGTCACACTAATGCCAGCAGTAACACTAGTATGCTGATTAGGTTTGTGTATGTGTATAGTAGGGGGGATGAATTCCAAACCATGAGGACGGGCTGGTTCTCAATATCCCTGCCTTGGGAAAACAGACAATCTAATCGAAGACCCCTCCCTGGTTATGTTCTTTACTCTTCTGAGGTTCGTGAGTTTCTGTGATCCTGAGGGCAATGCATTTTGCAGTTTAGCCATCTGGCAGTTAACTTTAGCACCATAGGTGACCCTACCAGCAGCTAAGGGGAGGCCCCAGACAGAGTGATCCAGCTAAGACCTCAGTAGTGGGGCTGTCAGAAGATGATGGCACATCACAATGGCAGTGAAGGTGGAGAGGGGCTGCAGTCATTTTGCATTCCACGCCGCTGGAACCTGACCCCGATCCCCGATCTGCCAAGGACCATGTCGTGGCTGCCCGTGCATCAGCCTCACCACGTTAAACAAAGTCATGCACAGGCATTTTCTATTAAGGCAATCCGTAGTATATTTAATTTGAGTAATATTGTAGAAACATTGGTTAAGCATTCTATTGTTTACATAATTCATAAAGGATTATATGTATGAATGGCATCTGTAATTATGCCACCACATCGTATGTGATTGCCTCACTAAAGTAAAACTAAGTAAATAAAACATGTTCTGGTTTCTGTGCTTTTCTCTGGATTACTTTCTGGAGTTACAAGATGTAACAATCCACCTCAAGATCCTGGATTATGTACCCCAGGACCCACCAATGGACAACACCTCAGGAGAACATCATACCCAACTCGAGTAGGTAAGTGGCTTCAACACATTCTTTTACTCCTTCCTCCTCGGTAAGATCAGAATGTAGATGTGAAAAAACACACACACGCACGCACACACGCCTTAGCTCAGCTCAAAGACAGCTTCTGTCTTTTTGATGTAAGACTCCTGAATGGAACTGAAATACAATAAATGTGAAATTCTGATCTATCAACCTACATCAATATTCAAAGTACATTTTATTATTAAAGTATATATGTCACCATATGCAACCCTGAGATTCATTTTTATGTGGCCATACTCAATAAATCTATAGAATAGTAACTATAACAGGATCAAAGATGAAAAAAATCTGTAGATGCTGGAAATCCAAGCAACGCAAAATGCTGGAGGAACTCAGCAAGCCAGGCAGCATCTATGGAAAAGAGTAAACAGTCCAATACCCTTCATCAGGACTGGAAAAAAGTGATTAGAAGTTAGAATAAGAAGGTGGGGAGGGAGGAGAGGTAGTAAGTGATAGGTTTAATAGGGAGAAGGGGACGGGTGAAGTAAAGAGCTGGACAGTTGGTGAAAGAGATAAAGGGTTGGAGAAGCGGGAGTCTGATAGGAGAGGACAGAAGAGTATGGAACAAATGGAAGGAATGGTGAAGGTGGGGAGCAATCACCAGACGTTTAAGTAATTGATGTTCATGCCATCAAGTTGGAGGCTACTCAGACAGAATAGAAGGTGTTGCTTCTCCAACCTGAGTGTGGTCTTATCACGGCAGTAGAGGAGCACTGGATCCAGTAGATGACCCCACAGACTACAGGTGAGGTGTCTCCTCACATGGAAGGACTGTTTAGGGCCCTGGATGGTAGTGAGGGAGGAGGTGTAGGGTCGGGTATGGCACTTGTTCCACTTGCAGGAATAAATACCAGGTTGGAGATCAGTGGGCAGGAATGAATGGACAAGGGAGTCACCTCCACACCCCACACATTCTTACTCTAATTTCTCAACTTTCTTTCCAGTCCTGATGAAGGGTCTCAGCCCAAAATGTCGACTGTTTACTCTTCCACAAAAGCTGCCTGGTCTGCTGAGTTCCTCCAGCATTTTCTGCGTGGTCAATGAAAGATCAACTAGAATGCAGAAGACAACATACTGCAAAACTGAAATACATAGCAATAAATAATGGGAACATGAAAGAAGGTTGTCCTTAAAGTGAAATCGTTGGTTGTGGGAACATCTCCATGATGGGGCAAGTGAGTGTAGTTATCCCCTTTGTTCAAGAGCCTGATGGTTGAGGGGTTGTAACTGCTCTTGAACTTGGTGCTGTGAGTCCTGAGGCATTTGTAACTTCTACTTCATGGTAGCAACAAGAAAAAATCATGGCTGGGAGGACTTTGCCAGAGATAAGCTGGGCTGAGTCCATTACCTTTTGTAGGACTTTCCGTCCAAAGACATTGGTGTTTTCATACCAGCCAGTCAATACACAGCCCACTACACATCTGTAGAAGTTTATCGAAGTTTTAGATGCCACGCAGAATCTCCACCAGGCTACCAAGGAAGCAGAAGCACTGCTGAGCTTTCTTCATAATTGCACTTATGTGCTTGGTCCAGGACAGTTCCTCTGAAGCAGTAACACCGAGGAATTTAAACTTGCTAACCCTCTCCACCTCTGATCCTCTGATGAGGACTGGCTCACGGACCTCTGGTTTTGCTCTGCTGAATTCTACAATCAGTTACTGACATTGAGTGAGAGTTTGTCATTGCGACGTCACTCAGCCAAATTTTTGATCTCCCACCTGTATGCTCAGTCAACACCACTTTTGATTTGATCCACAATGGTGGTGTCATCAGTGAACTTGAACATGGTATTGAAGCTGTACTTAGCCACACAGTCAAAGGTGTAAAGTGAGTAGAGCAGGGACTAAGCACACAGCCCTGTGCTGCACTTGTGCTGACGGAGACTGTGGAGAAGATGTTTTTGCCAATCCAAACTGACTGGAGTCTACAAGTGAGGAGATCCGGAATCCAATCGCACAAGGAGGTGTGGAGGCCCAGGTCTTGGTGTTGACTGATTAGTTCTGAAGGACGATGGTATTGAATGCTGAGTTGTAATCAATAAAAAGCATCCTTATGTATGCATCTTTGCTGTCCAGATGTTCCACGGTTGAGTGAAGAGCCAGTGAGATGGCATCTGCTGTTGACCTGTTACTCCGGTAGGCAAATTGGAGCGGATCCAAGTCACTTCTCAGGCAGAAACTGATATTTTTCATCACCAACCTTGCAAAACACTTTATCTTTGTGAATGTTAGTACAACTGGGCAATAGTCATTGAGGCAGATCACCACGCTCTTCTTGGGCACCAGTATGATTGAAGCCTGCCTGAAGCAGATGGGTATCACACACCACTGAAGTGAGAGGTTAAAGATCTCCTTAGATTTTCCCTCCTGAAGGCAGCCCGCACATCATCGTCAGATACTGAGATCAAAGGATCATCAGGAGATGTGTGGGTTCACGATGGCTGCTCCATGTTCTGACAGTCAAAGTGAGCATAGAAGGCATTGAGCTCAAAGCCCTGCTGACCCCATGTCACTTGATCCAACTTTGTAGGAGCTGATAGCGTACAAACCCTGCTACAGCTGTCGAGCATCCCTCGAGGCCCTTGTACCTTATTTATCTCCCTGCACTGCACTTTCTCTGTAACCATATTCTGCATTCTGTTATTGCCTTTCCTTCTTTATTACCTGTTGTACTTGTGTTTGGGATGATCAGACTGGATGCCACGCAAGTACACTCAGTGGCCACTTTATCAGGTACACATGCACATTAATGAAAATATCTAACTGGCCATTCATGTGGCAGCAACTCAGTGCATAAAAGCACGCAGACATGGTCAAAAGGCTCAGTTGTTGCTCAGAAAGGAGGGAAGGGTTAGATTGATCTTGGTGAGGGATGAAAAGTTGGCACATCATGTGGTGAAAGGCCTGTTCTGTGCTCTAGTGTTTGTTCTATGTTCCATAGCAAGTGCAACTTACCAGGGCATTGAGTATGGGAGCTGGGCTGTTAAGCTGCAGTTTTTGTTCATCTATTTATTTAGAGTTGCACAGTGGAACAGGCCCTTCTGGCCGTTCAGGCTGCACCACCCAGCAATCCACCTATTTAACACTCGTCTAATCACAGGACAATTTACAGCGACCAATTAATCAACTATCCAGTACATCTTTGCACTGTGGCAGGAAAGCAGAGCACTCAGAGGAAACCCACATGGTCACGGGGAGAACGTACAAACTTTCTCACAGATAGCGATGCCCCGAGCTGTAATAGCTCATCGCTAGGCTACCGTGGTGAACAAAATGTCGGCGAGTCTGCGTTTGAATGATTGTCCTGTGTACCTGTTATAGGGACGCCGTCACTACGCTGGGGGGAATGCAAAAGAAGATTTAAAGAAAGTGGACAGGATTCAAGGGAACACGCACAAAATGCTGGAGGAACTCAGCAGGCCAGCACATATGGGGCAAAAAGAGTACAGTCGACGTTTTGGGCCGAGACCGTTCAGCAGGTCTGGATTCAAGGCTGTGAGTTACAGGGAGAGGTTGGGCTGGCTAGATCTATGTACTGGAACTTAGGAGACTTGAGGGGTGACCTTGTAGATGTGTATGAAATCGTGAAACATGGATAGGGTGAATGCACTCTTATGTTTCCCAGAGAAAGGGAGTCAAAAACTAGAGGGCATTGGTTTCAGGTGTGAGGGGAAAGATTGAAAAGTGATCTGAAGGGCAACTTCCTCATGCAGAGGGTGATGCGTTTATGAAATGAGCTGCTGGAGGAAGTGCTTGAGACAGGTACAATAACAACATTTAAAGACACTTGGAGACAGGTGGATAGGAAGGGTTCCTTGGTACACATTACCGAAGACTTCACGTGGTCTGTATGTACCGGCTGTGTGGTGAAAAAAGCAAACAGTATCTCTTTCACCTCAGGTGGTTGAAGAAGTTCGGCACGAGTCTCCAAATCCTAAGGACTTTCTACAGGGGCACAGCTGAGAGCATCCTGACTGGCTGCATCACTGCCGGGTATGGGAACTGTACTTCCCTCAATGGCAGGATCTGCAGAGAGTGGCACGGACAGCCTAGCGCATCTATAGATGTGACCTTGCCACTATCCAGGTCATTTAAAGCAACAGGTGCGTAAAAGGGGCCCGAAGAATCATTGGGGACCCGTCACCCCAACCACAAACTGTTCCAGCTGCTATCATCCGGGAAACGGTGCCGCAACATTAAAGCCAGGACCAACAGGCTCTGGGACAGCTCCTTCTACCAGGACATCAGACTGATTAATTCACACTGACAGAGTTGTATTTCTAAGCTATATTGACTGTTCTGTTGCATATCTTACTGTACATACTATTTATTACAAATTACTATAAATTGCACTTTCAGACAGAGATGTAGTGTAAAGATTTTTACTCCTGACATATGTGAAAGATGTAAGAAATAAAGTCAATTCAATTCAATTCTTTCAATGTTATATTCATTTATTTATTTAGAGATATAGCTTGGAACAGGCCCTTCCTCCCTAGTGAGCTGTATCAGCCAGCATTCCACCTGCTTAACTCTAGCCTAATCACACGACAGTTGACAATGATCAACTAAACTACTAACTAGTATGTCTTTGGGCTGTGGGAGGAAACCCTAGCTCCCGGAGGAAACACGGATGCTCACAGGAAGTACATACGAACTCCTGACATAAGACACTGGAAGTAAACCACAAACTCCAACGTCCCAAGCTGTAGTAGCGTTGTGCCAACTGCTGCACTACTGTGGCACCTCAACCATGAGCAAATGGAGCCATCTTAAACGGGCAATGATGTGAGGGTGGATGTGATGGGCCCCATAGCCTGCTCCCACGCTGTATTATGATTGCATGTTTTGGACACCATGGTAGTATAGCGTTAGCATAACACTAGCGACCTAAGTTCAGTTCCGATGCTGCCTAAGGAGCTTGTACATTCTCCCCATGGCCAGGTGTGTTTCCTCCCACATTCCAGAGACATGCCAATTATTCGGTTAATTGGTGATGTGGACATAATTGGGCAGCATGGACTTGTTGGTCTAAAGTACCTGTTATCATGTTGTATCTAAATAAAATTGAAAAAAAATCTAGAAGGGTAACAGAGATTTGTTAAAAAGATTCCTGGGATAAAGAGATTTGGTCATAGTGGAGAGTCTGAGGAATTGTTAATAGGATTTTATCCTGTTAAGCAGCCTCATGTATGGCACCTTATCAAACGCTTCTGAAAGTACAAGTGAATGACATCCACTGCCTCTCCTTTGTCCACCCTGCTTGCAACTAACAGATTTGTCAGGCAAGATTTCCCTCTACAGAAACCATGCTGACTTTGACTTATTTTGTCATTAGTCTCCAGGAAACTTGACACTTCATCCTTAATAATAAACTCCAACACTATCCCAACCACTGTGGTTAGGCTAACTGGCCTACAATTTCCTTTCTTTGACTTCTTCCCTTCTTAAAGAGTGGAGTGACATTTGCAATAATCCGGTCCTTGAGGACCACGCCAGAATCAGGTGATTGTTGAAAGATCATGACCAATGCATCCGTTATCTCTTCAGCAACCTCTCTCAGGACTCTGGGGTGTAGTCCATCTGGCCCAGATGACCTATCCACCTTAAAACCTTTGAGTCTACCTGGCACTTTTTCCTCTGTAATAGCAATGCCACTCACTCCTGCTCCCTGACACTCACAGACTTCTGTTACACTGCAAGTGTCTTCCACAGTGAAGGCAGATGCAAAATACCCATTACGTTCATCTGCCATTTTTTTGTCCCCCCATTACTAACTCACCAGCATCATTTTCCAGTGGTCCAATATCAACTCTCACCTCCCTTTTACTCATTATATAACTGAAAAATCTTTTGGTATCCTGATTTGCATTATCGGCTAGTTTGTCCTCATATTTCACCTTTTCCCTTCTTATAGCATATTTATTTGCCTTTTTCTGGATTTTAAAAGCTTCCCAATCATCCAACTTCTCACTTACTTTTTCTACCTTACATGCCCTTTCCTTGGCTTTTATGCAGTCCTCAACTTCCTTTGTCAGCCATGGTTGTCTATCCTGTGCCTTGTGAACTATTCCCAGAAGCTTCAGCCATCTCTGCTCTGCCGTCACCCCCGCCAATATTTTCCTCCAATCCACCCAGGGAAGCTCCTCTCTCATGCCCATGTAATTTCCTTTATTCAATTGCGAAACAGATACATGTGGCTTATGCTTCTCCCTCTTAAAATACAGTATAATTCAATCATATTATGATCACTGTCTCCTAGGAGTCCCTTTACATTAAGCTCCCTAATAAGATCTGGATACACAACACCCAATCTAAAATAGCCTTTTCCTGAGTAGCCTCAAGCACAAGCTGCTCTAAAAAGCCACCGAACACCACACATTCGCTCTCTTGCGATCCAACACCGACCTGATTTTCCCAATCCCCTTGCATATAGAAGTTCCCATTACAATTGTGTCATTACCCTTATTACATGCCTTTTCCAGCTCCCTTTGCAATCTTAACCCCACATCTTGGCTGTATAGAAGGTATTTGACAAGGTGCCACGTGCAAGGGTGCTTAACAAGGTAAAATCCTGTGGTGTTACAGGAAAGATACTGGCATGGGTAGTGAAATGGCTGGCAGCCAGGAGGCAGCGAGTGGGAATTGAGACAGCAGCTCTTCGCACTTTGTCAATGATTTAGATAATGGAATTGATGGCTTTGTGACAAAGTTTGCGAATGATACCAAGTTAGGTGGAGGAGTAGGTAGTGCTGAGGAAGCAATGCAATTGCAGCAGGACTTAGACAAATTGGAAGAATGTGCAAAAAAACGCCACATGGAATATTGTTGGGAAATGTATGATAATGCATTTTGGTAAAAGGAACAACATCTAAATGGGGAAAAGGTTCAAATATCAGGGGTGCAGAGGGACTTAGGAGTCCTTGTGCAAGACTCCCAGAAGGGTAATTTACATGTTGAGTCAGTGATAAAGAAGACAAATACAATGTTGGCATTTATTTCAAAGGGAATAGAATATAACAGCAAGGAGATAATGCTGAGGCTTTACAAGACACTAGTCAGGCCACACTTGGAGTATTGTCAATAGTTTTGGGCCCCATATCTCAGAAAGGATGTATTGTCATTGGAGAGAGTCCAGAGGAGGTTTATGAGTATGATTCCAGGAATGAAGGGGTTAACATATGAGGAGCATTTGGCAGCTTTGGGCCTGTACTCACTGGAATTTAAAAGAATATGGGGGAGGTTCTCATTGAAACCTACTGAATGTTGAAAGGACAAGATAGGGTGGATGTGGAGAAGATGTTTCCTGTGGTGGGGGTATCAAGAACCAGAGAGCACAGCCACAAAATTGAGGGCTGACCCTTTGGAACAGAGGTAAGGAGGAAGTTTTTAGCCAATGAGTAGTAAATCTGTGGAATGCTCTGCCACAGACTATGGTGGAGGCCAAGTCCATGTGTTTAGTTAATGTGGAATTTGATAGTTTCATGATTGGTCAAGGCATCAAATGACATGGTGAGAAGGCAGGCGTATGGGGTCGAGTGGGATCCGTTATCAGCAGTGATGGAATGACGGAGTAGATTTGATGGGCAAAATGGCCTGATTCTGCTCCTGTGTCTTATCACTGGAAAAGTGGAGTGTGTGAAGGCATATGATAAAGGTATGAAGACGCTGAAGGTCCTAGACAAAGTACAGGGAGTGAAACTGGCAGAGGGTCAAGAATCAGGTATGTGGATAGGAAATGTTTAGAGGGATATGGGCCAAACATAGGCAAATAAGACCAGCTTAGATGGGCATCTTAGTTGGCGTCTTAGTTGACTCGCTTAATTGGCATGTATGAGATGGGCTGAAGGGCCTGTTTCTGTGCTTTGCATCTCTGAGTTGAAGTAGTAGCGGCATTTGGAGTATTGTGTGCAGTTTTGGCCACCTACAATGCTGAAGTTGTACAGAGAAAATTGACGCGTGGCCAAGTGGTTAAGGCATCGGTCTAATGATCTGAAGGTTGCTAGTTTGAGCCTCAGCTGAGGCAGCGTGTTGTGTCCTTGAGCAAGACACTTAACCACACATTGCTTTGCGACAACACTGGTGCTAAGCAGTATCAGCCCTAGTGCCCTTCTCTTGGACAAAATCGGTGGCGTGGAGAGGGGAGACATGCAGCATGGGCAACTGCCAGTCTTCTATACAACCTTGCCCAGGCCTGCATCCTGGAAACCTTCCAAGGCACAAATCCATGGTCTCACGAGACTAACGGATGCCAATATAAAAAAAACAGAAAATTTACAAGGATGTTGCTGGGTCTGGAGGACCAGAGTTACAAGAAAAGATTGAACAGGTTAGGACGTTATTCCTAAGAATGTAGAAGATTGAGAGGAGTTTTGATGGCGGTATCCAAAAATAGGGTAAATGCAAGCAGGCTTTTTCCACTGAGGTTTGGTGGGTCTACAAGTAGAGGTCATGGGTTAAGGGTGAAAGGTGAAAAGTTTAAAAGGAACATGAGGGGAAACTTCTTCACTCAGAGGGTGGTATGAGTGTGAAATGAGCTGACAGTGCTAGTGGTGCATGCGAGCTTGATTTCAATGTTTAAGAGCAGTTTGGACAGGCATATGAATGGTAGGGGTATGGTGGGGTATGGTCCCAGTGCAGGTTGATGGGAGCAGGCAGTTTAAATGGTTTTGAAGAGAGATTTCTGGGAGTTAGGAAGGAAGCTGAGAAGCAGGACCTCCAGGGTAATAATCTCAGGATTGCTACCTGTTCCATGTGCTAGCGAGGGCAAGAATAGTAGGATCAGGTGGATGAATGCGTGGCTGAGAGACTGGTGCAGGGGGCGGGGCTTCAGATTCTTGGATAATTGGGATCTCTTCTGAGGGAAGTCTGACCTGCTCAAAAAGTATGGGTCACACCTGAACCCGAAGGGGACCAATATCCTGGCGGGAAGGTTTAATAGAGCTGTTAGGGAGGGTTTAAACTAATTTGGCAGGGGGATGGGAACCGGAATGATAGAGCAGAGGAGGGGGAAAACAGAAATAAATCTAAGATAATGAGCAGTAAAGATGTCAGGAAGGACAAGCAGGTGATGGGGCAAATTTGTAGCCATTGGGATGAGTTGCAGTGCAATAAAGTTGCAGTGAAATCAAAGCAAAAAGTACCAAATACTGGACTTAAGTGCACGCGGCATAAGGGATAAGGTGGATCTTGTTGTACAGCTACAGATTGGCAGGTGTGATATTGTGGCCATCACTGAGACCTGGCTAAAGGATGCATGTCTCTGGGAGCTGAACGTCCAAGGATAGACGGTGTATCGGAAGGATAGGCAGGTAGGCAGAGGGGGTGGCGTGGCTTTATTGGTAAGAAATGATATCAACTCATTAGAAAGAGGTGACAAAGGATCGGAAGGTGCAGAATCTTTATGGGTTGAGCTAAGAAATCGCAGGGGTAAAAGGACCCTGATGGCAGTTATTTATGGGCCTCCAAACAGCTGCAGTGATGTGGACTACAAATTACAACTGGAAATAGAAAAGGCTTGTCAGAAGGGCAGTGTTATGATAATTGTGGGGGATTTTAATATGCGAGTGGATTGTGAAAATCAGGTCAGCACTGGATCTCAAGAGAGAGAATTTGTAGAATGTCTGCGAGATGGCTTTTTAGAACAGCTTGTTGTTGAGCCTACTAGGGGATCGGCTGTACTGGATCGGGTATTGTGTAATGAACCGGAGGTGATTAGAGAGATTGAGGTGAAGGAACCCTTAGGAGGCAGTGATCATAACATGATTGAGTTCACTGTGAAATTAGAGAAAGAGAACCGAAATCCGATGTGTCCATATTTCAGTGGAGTAAAGGAAATTACAGTGGCATGAGAGAGGAACTGGCCAAAGTTGACTGGAAAGGGACACTAGCAGGAAGAACAGCAGAGCAGCAGTGGCTGGAGTTTATGCGAGAAGTGAGGAAGGTGCAAGACAGGTATATTCCAAAAAAGAAGAAATTTTTGAGTGGAAAAAGGTTGCAACTGTGGCTGACAAGAGAAGTCAAAGCCAAAGTTAAAGCAAAGGAGAGGGCATACAAGGAAACAAAAATTAGTGGGAAGACAGAGGATTGGGAAGTTTTTAAAAGCTTACAAAAGGAAACTAAAAAGGTCATTAAGAGGGAAAAGATTAACTATGAAAGGAAGCTAGCAAATAATATCAAAGAGGATGCTAAAAGCTTTTTCAAGTATATAAAGAGTAAAAGACAGGTGAAGGTAGATATAGGCCTGATAGAAAATGATGCTGGAGAAATTGTAATGGGAGATAAGGAGATGGCAGAGGAACTGAATGAGTATTTTGCATCAGTCTTCACTGAGGAAGACATCAGCAGTATACCGGACACTCAAGGGTGTCAGGGAAGAGAAGGGTGCGCAGTCACAACTACGACAGAGAAAGTACTCAGGAAGCTGAATAGTCAAAGGGTAGATAAATCTCCCAGACCAGATGGAATGCACCCTTGTGTTCTGAAGGAAGTAGCTGTGGAAATTGTGGAGGCATTAGCAATGATCTTTCAAAAGTCAATAGATTCTGGCATGGTTCTGGAGGACTAGAAGATTGCAAATGTCACTCTGCTATTTAAGAAGGGGGCAAGGAAGCAAAAAGGAAATTATAGACCTGTTAGCTTGACATCGGTGGTTGGGAAGTTGTTGGAGTCAATTGTCAAGGATGAGGTTACGGAGTACCTGGAGGCATATGACAAGATAGGCAGAACTCAGCATGGATTCCTTAAAGGAAAATCCTGCCTGACAAACCTATTGCAATTTTTTGAGGAAATTACAAGTAGGCTAGACAAGGGAGATGCAGTGGATGTTGTGTATTTGGATTTTCAGAATGTCTTTGACATGATGCTGCACATAAGGCTGCTAAACAAGATAAGAGCCGATGGAATTATGGGAATGTTACACATGTGGATAGAGCATTGGCTGATTGGCAGGAAACAGGGTGGGAATAAAGGTATCCTATTCTGGTTGGCTGCCGGTTACCAGTGGTTTTCCACAGGGGTCCGTGTTGGGGCCGCTTCTTTTTATGTTGTACATCAACGATTTGGATTATGGAATAGATGGCTTTGTGGCTAAGTTCGTTGATGATACAAATATAGGTGGAGGGGCCGGTAGTGCTGAGGAAACAGAGAGTCTGCAGAGAGACTTGGATAGATTGGGAGAGTGGGCAAAGAAGTGGCAAATGAAATATAACATTGGAAAGTGTATGGTTATGCACTTTGGTAGAAGAAATAAATGGGCAAACTATTATTTAAATGGGGACAGAATTCAAAGTTCTGAGATGCAACGGGACTTGGGAGTCCTCGTACAGGATACCCTTAAGGTTAACCTCCAGGTTGAGTCGGTGGTGAAGGCGGTGAATGCAATGTTGGCATTCATTTCTAGAGGAATAGAGTATAGGAGCAGGGATGTGATGTCGATACTCTATAAGGCACTGGTAAGACCTCACTTGGGGTACTGTGGGCAGTTTTGGGCTCCTTATTTAAGAAAGGATGTGCTGACGTTGGAGAGGGTTCAGAGAAGATTCACCAGAATGATTCCTGGAATTAGAGGGTTAACATATGAGGAACATTTGACCACTCTTGGACTGTACTCCTTGGAATTTAGAAGAATGAGGGGGGACCTCATAGAAACATTTCGAATGTTGAAAGGCATGGACAGAGTGGATGTGGCAAAGTTGTTTCCCATGGTGCGGGAGTCTAGTACGAGAGGACATAAACTAAGGATTGAAGGGCGCTCATTCAGAACAGAAATGCAAAGAAATTTTTTTAGCCAGAGGTTGGTGAATCTGTGGAATTTGTTGCCACAGGCAGCAGTGGAGGTCAAGTCATTGGGTGTATTTAAGGCAGAGATTGATAGGTATCTGAGTAGCCAGGGCATCAAAGATTATGGTGAGAAGGCAGGGGAGTGGGACTAAATGGGGGAATGGATCAGCTGATGATAAAATGGCGGAGCAGACTCAATGGGCCGAATGGCCTACTTCTGCTCCTTTGTCTTATGGTCTATAGATGGGCCGAAGGGCCTGATTCTGTACTGTACTTCTCTATGATTGACTCTTTAATGTGAAGATGTTTGTAAAATGACCAAAGCTGATGTGGAAAAATTCCTTCTACCCACTGAGAATTTAGGGTCCAAAATGAATTGGCAGATGGATCAAATAAATATCGAACAGTAGGGAGAATTGACAGAACTACTGGGAGAGGGTCGATGAGCTTGAACAGGCAGATTCCTCCTTCATGAAGCTGATGCAGACCAAAAGTAGTCAAATTCCACAATGGTAGTCTTTCCTTGATTCTGTGAAACTAGGTGCATTATGTGATCTCAATCAATTCATAGGAAGCTGATCTTGCTTACCAACAAGGTAGCATGGACTTGTACTAATTGGTAGGTGGTTGCTGTAGCAATATTTTGTTGCCCAGTGTCTGGTGGGAATCTGAGACTCTCTCCCTGGAAGGTTGATAGAACAAGACAGCCCCGTTATGTTGAAGTTGTCCCTGGATCTGCATACGAGGTGCGGTGGCCTACAGCACTATGCACTCGCAAATGGAAAATAAGAACAGGAAGCTGGAATTTGTCTGAATAGCTGTCTTTTCAGTCAGCACCAGAGAAACATTCTATAATGATCAATAAGCTTATCATTTGGAGTCAAATGACTTTACCTGGTGTCTCAGGGCAGAGAGTGCCTGCACCCGCGAACCCACCCCGGCACTCCCTCTCAGCCACCTGTCCCACACGCCTGCCACGGCCCTCCACCTTCGCCATTCCCAACAGACTTTGCTCCTGCCAGATTTACAAACTCGCTGTCCACTCCACGACGACAGAGTACGGTACTATGCAAAAGTGTCAGGCACCCAGCTATATATACAGCATGTGCCAAAGACTTTTGCAAGACATTTGTATTTGAGTTTGATTATTGACATTTGCACATGAAACTGTTCTGCTAATTGTTCATTGCTCCTGGCTGTTTGCACTATTGTCCTGCAAATTGTTGGTTGCTATTGTGTTGTCTGTTATTGTATTGTCCTGTGTTCTATGTCTGGCATTGAACCACAATCAATGCTAGAATGCTTCATATACTGGCAATAAAGTGATCCTGAATCCACAGTGCTGCAAATTTCTCTCATTTATCTCTGCAATTTTGTTAGCTGAAGACATTCTCTGTCTGAAGACCTGCTTATCTCCAGCACTTTGTTCCCAATTCTGCTTCTCTGGTTTTATGTAACTTCATTAAATTGAACAGAAGATGTTTTCTGGTCCTACCTGATGCTCCTGGCACCATAATTGGTGTTTTTAAACAAAAATAGAAAACATCAGAAACACAGCAGGGGAGTTCAGAGAGAGGTGATTCATGAGGTTCCTTCTTCAAAGCACCAATCTCCCCACCCGCAGTGGTATCTTGCTGCTGCTCTCCACATGTGTTTACTGACTTACTGTGCTTCCAGATGTTGGTCTCGCAGATTTCCATCATCTTACACTTATTTTGATCTTTTCATCATCAGTGAAATAAAAATTAAATTATGTTAATGTCTCTCAGTACCAAGGCCAGGATAGTTCTCTCCGCAAAAGCAGACATTGACTCAGGGATCAACCTCCGCTGGTGGAGTCTAAGGTAAAGAGTCTTTCATGACCCCAACCTACAGCTGCAAACAAAACTTCTGGTCTGTAGAACAGTTGCCCTTCCTACGTTACGGTATGGAGCGCCTATAATAGGCATCTGAGAGCCCTGGGAAAATGCCACCGAAGACCCTCACAAAAGAATTTGGAGATCAGCCAGAAGGTCGGACGTACTAATACCAGCTTACTGGAGGAGGCCAACATGAAGAGGGTCTCCACCACGATAAAGCAACACCAACTCTGACAGGTCGTGTCATCCGGGTGTCTAACTCGCGTCTCCTCAAACAGATCTTTAGTCCCAGTTGAAGAAAGGTCAGCGAGCTCCTGGTGGGCCAAGGAAAGGCCAGTCTGAAGAAATTCAACATTACATCTAAAAACCAGGAAAACATTGCACTCAATAGATACACCCGGTAAAAATCTGTTCAAGAGCGAATTGTACTACATCAGAGTGAGCTCTACTTGTACAGCTGCAGCAGTAGAAGTCAGAACAATCAAAAGAGACTGAACAATCAAGAGACCCAACCACTAACCACAGCCAACACTGACACTTACCCACATTGCACCAGAATATGTTCTTTCTGGATTGGCCTCTAGAGGCCACGTGAAGACACCCCAATAGACAACCTCTTAGAAAAACACCATACTCAAATCACATGTTCACACCGCTACTGTAGGATCGACTTCCTTAAATGGAGAGGGTTCAATGGAGGCTCATGAAAATGATTCCAGGATTGAATGACTTGTCATATGAAGAGCATTTGATGGCTCTGGACCTGTATTCACTAGAACTCAGAAAAATGAGGGATGACCTCATTGAAACCTATTGAATGGTTAAAGGACTCGATGGAGTGGATGTGGAGGGGATGTTTCCTTTGGTGGAGGAGTCTAAAACCAGAGGACGCAGCCTCAGAATAGAGGGGCATCCTTTTAGAATGGAGATGAGGAGGAATTCCTTTAGCCAAAGAGTGGTGAATCTGTGGAATTCTTTGCCTCAGGCAGCTGCGGTGGCCAAGTCTATGTATATTTAAGGCAGATGTTGATAGACTCTTGATTGATCAGGGAATGAAGACAGGAGATTAGGGCTGAGAGGAACATTGGATCAACTATGATGAAATGGTGGAGCAGGCTCGATGGCCCAAATGGCCTAATTCAGCTTCTATATCTTATGGTCTCATGCTCTTAACGTTTTGTCAGAAATAAATCACACAGTTTTTACTTCCATGCTCTGATTGTTTTTCCTTCGAGCACTGGAGGTTGAGAGGTGACCTGATAGAGGAGTACAGCACAATAAGAGATGTAGATCAAATGGATAGCCAGAGACTTTTGCCCAAGTGGCTAATGCAAGGGGACATAATTTTATGGTGACTGGAGGAAAATATGGGGGGGGGGGTAATGTCTGAGATAGATTGTTTTTAAAAACACACAAAGTGGTAGATGCAAATATCAATCTCTGCTGTTCCTTTGGGTTCATCAGATGCTTGGAGAGGGGAGCTTGCTACATGGGCAACAGTTTGCTCTTCATATTGTACTGTCCTTTCTTGTGCATCTAGACAGCTACAGCGCGATATCCATAGTCAACCCTGACCAACGGAGGCCCCAGAGGTAGGTGGATGGTACACGTTGCCAAGAGTAATGGTAGATACATTTGAGATATTTATGAGACTCTTAGATAGGCATATGGATGATAGAGAAATGGAGGACTTTATGATAGGGTGGGTTGAAAGGTTAGCACAACATTGTGGGCAGAAAGGCCTGTACTGTTCTGTTAAGTTCTATGTTCTAGTGTTTAATCGGTATCCTCAATGTTTGCCACTAACCTCAGTTAGAAATTGTGCTTCCATAACTGAAAAATTGGAGGAAAGAAAAAAATACTATTTAAGTGGGGTGAGATTGAAAGATGTTCCCAGTGCATGCAATGTGTACTGAGCAGGCTGGTACAACATGTTATTGGGAAAGCTAATGGAATACTGGCCTGTAACTCAAGCTACTTAATATATGCGCAAGCTTCATAGCTTGGCATGGCTATTGCTCTACCCAAGGCAACAAGAAGTTGTAGAATTGTGGTGGCAGTCCAGTCCAACACACAAACTAAAATCTGCTCCATGGGCTCCTTGTACACTTCCTGCTCCTTCAGTAAAGTAGCCACCATAATCAAGGACCCATCTCACCCCAGTCATTCTCTCTTCTCCCCCCTCCTATATGGCAGAAGATAGAAAAACCAGAGAGCACGTACCACCAGGCTCAAGGACACCTTCAATCCCACTGTTCTCAGACTCTTGAATAGACTTCTTAAATGCTAATAGCTGGACTCTGGAACTCTAATCTCCCAACCTACCTTGTTCTGACCCTTATAGTTTATTTGTTACATGTACTGCACTTTCTCTGAAATTGTAGTGCTGAAGATAAAGATAAATATTGACTTTGTTTGTCACATGTACATCGAAACACTGAAGTCTTCAGTGAAACGTGCTACAATAACCAGCAGAGTCCAAGGCTGTGCTGGAGGTAGCCTACAAGAGCACCCAGCTCTCATAAGACCATAAAATAAAGGAGCAGAATTAGACCATTTAGCCCATTGAGTCTGCTCCACCTTTTCATCATGGCCGATTTATCATCCCTCTCAGCCCCATTCTCCTGCCTTCTCCCCATACCCCATGGCACCCTGACTAATCAAGAGCCTATCAACCGCCACCTCAAATATACACAATGACTTAGCTGTCTGCGGCAATTAATTCCACAGATTCCTCACTCCCGCCAAAAAAATTTCTCCTCATCTCCATTCTAAAGGAACATCCGTCTATTCTGAGGGTCTGCCCAAAGGCCCTTGGCTCCCCCTCCACTCTTGGAAACATCCTTTCCATATCCTTTCTTATCTAGGCCTTTCAATATTCATTAGGTTTCAATGAGATTCTCCCCCCCCCCCCCACCTTCTTATTCTGCTAAACTCCAGTGAGTACAGGCTCAGAGCCATCAAACATTCCTGATCTTTTTATTCCCAGAATCATTGTCGTGAACCTCCTCTGGACTCCCTACAATGCTTCAAGACAGTTTCTTTGAGTTGAGGAGTGACCAATCAGCACGAGGCAGTGTGTAAAAAGAGCCACCTTTCAGTCAGGTCCATGCTCAGGATTTGAAAAGGCAGAGCTTCGTGACAGTTCCTCTGAGTTGAGGAGCCGCCGATCAATGAGGTGGATTCATTAGAAAGAGCCAATACGCGTGCAAGCGGGGCAGTCAATGTTGTGAGTGTGCCAGTGTTTAGAGTGACTTTGGCTCATCAGGCTTGGGCGAGGTTATGTAATTGGTAGGTTTCTCTCTTTCTGTCTTTATTTGTTCATTGTTAGCTGTTAGGGCATAGTAGTGTAGTGAGAATGGCTCCAGGGGCATTCTGTGTATGACGTAGGAAGTTTGGGAGGCCTCCAGTCTCCCAGATAAATGCATCTGCTTGAGGTGCGCCAAGCTGCAACACACGAGAGAACGTATTAAGGAACTGGAGCTGCAGCTCTATAATCTTCAACTCGTACGGGAAAGTGAGGAGGTAATAGATAGGAGCCTCGGAGAGGTAGTAACCCACAGATTGCAGGAGGCAGGTAACTGGGTGACTGTCAGGAGGAGGAGGGGAAATACACAACCAGTGCAGAGCACTCCTGTGGCCGTTCCCCTCAATAATAAGTATACAACTTCAGATACTATTGAGGGGGGGCAACCGACTGGGGAGAGCCACAGTGACTGGGTCTCTGGCACGGAGTTTGGTGCTGTGGCTCAGAGGAGCAGAGAGTGAAGAGGACTGCAATGTTGATAGGAGATTCTGTAGTCAGAGGAACAGACGAGGTTCTGTGGGCACGATAGAGACACCCAGATGGTATGTTGCCTCCCTGGTGCCAGATCGTGTCCATGACATTCTCAAGGGTGAGGATGAACAGCCAATGGTGTTGGTACACATTGGCACCAATGACATAGGGAGACAAGTGAGGAGATCCTGAAGAGAAGTTTAAAGGGAGTTAGGTAGAAAGCTGAAAAACAGGACCTCCAGGGTAGACATCTTTGGATTGCTGCCTGTGCCTTATGCCAGTGAGGGTATGAATAAGATGACATGGCAGATGAATGCATGGCTGATGTAGGTGGTAGGGTTTCAGATTTATGGATCATTGGGATCTCTTCTGGGGGAGGTACAACCTGTACAAAAGGGTTTGGTTACACCTGAACCTGAAGGAGTCTGATATCCTTGTGGGCAGGTTGGATAGAGCCGTCTGGGAGGGTTTAAACTAATCTGGCAGGAGGATGGGAACTGGAGTGATGGTGCTGAGAATGAAGCAGTTGGTTTACCAACAGAGGCTGTGTGTAGTGAGACTCCTTGCAAGAAGAGGCTGATGATGGGGGGAAATTGCAGCCAACAGGACTAGTTGCAATGCAAAAAGTGGACAAAATCAAAAAGGGTGAATAGAGGACTGAAGGTGTTATATTTCAATGCACGTAATATATGGAATAAAGCAGATGAACTTGTAGCACAGTTACAGATTGGCAGATATGGTGTTGTAGGCATCACTGAATCATGGCTGAAAGAAGATCATAACTGAGAGCTTAATATCCAAGGATATACATTATATCAAAAGGACAGGGAGGAAGGCAGAGGGGCTCTGTTGGTAAAAAATGAAATCGAATTATTAGGAAGAGGTGACATTGTGGATAGAGCTAAGGAACTGCAAGGGTAAAAAGACCCTGATGTGAGTTGTATACAAACCCCCCAAATAGTAGTAAGGATGTGGTCTACAAATTACAATGGGAGATATAAAATTAATGCCAAAAGCTACAATGCTTATAATACGGTGTTCAGTTCCGGTCACCTCACTACGGGATGGATGTGGATAATGTAGAGAGAGTGCAGAGTAGATTTGAGGATGTTGCCTGCATTGGAGAGTGTGCCTTATGAGAATAGGTTGAATGGACTTGGCCCTTTCTCCTTGGAGCGACAGAGGACGTGAGGTGACCTGATAGAGGTGTATAAGATGATGAGAGGCATTGATCTTGTGGATAGCCAGAGGGTCTTTCCCAGGGCTGAAATGGCTAATACAAGGAGGCATTGTTTTAAAGTGTTTGGAAGTAGGTACAGAGGGGATGTCAGGGGTAGGTTTTTCACACAGAGTGGTGGGTGCGTGGAATGTACTGCCAGCGACGATGGTGGAGGCTGATAAAATAGGGTCTTTTAAGAGAATCTTAAATAGGTATATGGAGCTTAGAAAAATAGAGGGCTATGTGGTAGGGAAATTCTACAGTTTCTAGAGTAGGTTACATGGTCGGCACAACATTGTAGGCCTCAGGGCCTGTAATGTGCTGTAGGTTTCTATGTTCAGCAATGTTACAAATAGTCATGGGGGATTTCAACATGCAGGTAGAATGGGAAAATCAGGATGGTGCTGGATCCCAAGAGGGTACTTTCTAGAATGCCTAGGAGATTTTAGTTTAGGGCAACTCATGCTTGAGCCCACTGGGGATCAGTTATTCTGGATTGGGTGTTGTGTAATGAATCGGAATTGATTAGAAAGCTTAGGGTAAAGGAACAAGTGATCATTATATGATAGAATTCACCCTGAAATTTGAGGAGAAGATAAACTCATATGTATCAGTTCTACAGTGGATTAAAGGGAATTACAGAGGCATGAGACAGGAGTTGTCCAGAATTGACCGCAAAGGTTGTCAGATTGTAAGAAAATAAAGCTGGAGAGGTAGTAATGGGGGACAAGGAAATAACAGATGAACTGAATAAGTATTTTGCACCAGTCTTCGCTGTAGAGGACACTAGTAGTATGACAATAGACAATAGACACTAGGTGCAGGAGTTGGCCATTCGGCCCTTCGAGCCAGCACCGTCATTCACTGTGATCATGGCTGATCATCCACAATCAGTATCCAGTTCCTGCCTTATCCCCATAACCTTTGATTCCGCTATCTTTAAGAGCTCTATCCATCTCTTTCTTGAAAGCATCCAGAGACTTGGCCTCCACTGCCTTCTGGGGCAGAGCATTCCACATATCCACCACTCTCTGGGTGAAAAAGTTTTTCCTCAACTCTGTTCTAAATGGCCTACCCCTTATTCTTAAACCGCGGCCTCTGGTTCTGGACTCACCCATCAGCGGGAACATGCTTCCTGCCTCCAGCACGTCCATATCCCTTAATAATCTTATATGTTTCAATCAGATCCCCTCTCATCCTTATGAATTCCAGTGTATACAAGCCCAGTCGCTCCAATCTTTCAACATATGACAATCCTGCCATCCCGGGAATTAACCTTGTGAACCTACGCTGCACTCCCTCAATAGCAAGAATGTCCTTCCTCAAATTTGGAGACCAAAACTGCACACAGTACTCCAGGTGTGGTCTCACCAAGGCCCTGTACAGCTTTTTTTCCTTTTCACATACATAAAGAAGCTTTTACTATCCTCCTTTATATTCTTGGCTAGTTTACTTTCGTACCTCAATTTTTCTCCACATATTACCTTTTTAGTTATCTTTTGTTGCTCTTTAAAAGTTTTCCAATTCTCCGGCTTCCCACTCATCCTTGCTATGTTATACTTCTTCTCTTTTATCTTTATACTGTCCTTTACTTCCCTTGTCAGCCACGGCCTCCCCTTACTCCCCTTAGGATCTTCCTTCCTCTTTGGAATGAACTGATCCTGCATCTTCCGCATTATTCCCAGAAATACCTGCCATTGTTGTTCCACTGTCATCCCTGCTAGGGTATTGTTCCGTTGAACTTTGGCCAGCTCCTCCTTCATAACTCCATAGTTCCCTTTGTTCAACTGTGTCAGAACTATGTCAGAAGTTTGAGAATTTCAGCAGGCAGAGTGTGTGAAGTTACCAGATAAGTCACCTGGACTAGATGGTGTACAACCCAGGGTTCTGAAAGCGGTGGCTGAAGAGATTGTGGAGGCATTAGTAATGAATTTTCAAGAATCACTAGATTCTGGAATGGTTCAGGAAGACTGGAAGATTGCAAATGCTCTCCACTCTTCAAGAAAGGAAAGAGGCAGGAGAAAGGAAATTATAGGCCAGTTAGTCTGACCTCAGAAGATGTTGGAGTCGATTATTGTGGATGTGGTTTCGGGGTACTTGGAGGCACATGATAAAATAGGCTGTGATCAGTATGGTTTCCACAAGGGAAAATCTTGCCTGACAAACCTGTTGGAACTCTCTGAAGAAATAACAAGCAGGATAGACAAAGGAGATTCGGTTGATGTTGTGTACTTGGATTTTTAGAAGGCCTTTGACAACTTAAGAGCCCATGGCATTACAGGAAATATTCTAGCATTGATAAAGCATAGCTGATTGGCAGCAGGTAAAGAGTGGGAATAAAGGGAGCCACTTCTGGTTAGCTGCCAGTGACTAGTGGTGTTCCACAGAGGTCTGTGTTGGGACTGACTCTTTTTACATTGTCTGTTAATGATTTGGAAGATGGAACTGATGGCTTTGTTGCAAAGTTTACAGATAATATGGGGTGTATAGGGCATCAGGGAGGGGTAGCACCACTGTTGGGGGAACATGTCGCGTCCTTCTCAGGGCGGTTTGTCCACCTTTGGTCCCTACCTGGAACTCAGCTCTCACCTGTGGCTCCCCGTAGCTGTTTGCATGCGACAGCGGCCACACCCCGGGCAACGGCTTCGACAAGCTGGCTAAACCAGGTGAGGGTAGCCGACGGGTCTCAAACCCTCGGTGTGATAGGGAGTTGTCTATCCCAGCATGTGAAGACAGACTCCGGCGGATTGAGCAGACGAGACCAATGGAAGGTCCAATGGTCAAGGTGGCAGTCTCTGCAAGCGTCGTGGAACGTATAGAGCACGACAAGACACAGAAGACGTCCTGGTCATCCACTGCGCCCAGTCCCATCTCCAGCCGACTCGATTCTTGTCTTGCCACTGGATCCAGATGGGAATTGGGAGGAGAGAGTGAGGCTGAAGCTGCGCAACTCTCCCTCACTTAAATCCAAATCAAGCGCTAGTCTCGACACCATCATAAGAAGCCGGCTGGTGGTCAGTGACATCAGCACTGGACTGCAAGAGCGAAGGATCCCGAATTCGAATCCAGTCGAGCTGCTCCCGGGCACGCTTTCCATCCGTGCCGGGTTGAGTGTTGAGCTAACAACTCGACCTCATAAAAAGTTCCAGTGGTGTCGAGGTCTTCATCAATGACGATGGACGAACCTTATACCTTATACAGATGATATGATGGTCGGGCAAGGGGCAGGTAGTTCTGAAGAGATAGAAAGGCTACAGAAGGACTTAGACAGATTAGGAGGATGGGCAAACAGGTGGCATGTCGGGAAGCGTATGGTCATGCAGTTCGGTAGAAGAAATGAGAGTGGTGACTATTTTCTAAATGGCGAGAAAATACAAAAAACTGAGGTGCAAGGGGACTTGGGAGTCCTTGTGTAGGAATTCCTAAAGACTAATTTGCAGGCCGACTCTGTGGTAAAAAAGGCAAATGCAATGTCAGCAGTCATTTTAGGGGGACTAGAATAGAAAAGAAAGGATGTAATGTTGAAACTATAAAGCAATGGTGAGGCCTCACTTGGAGTATTGAGAGCCGTTTTGGGCCCGTTATCTTAGAAACAATATGCTGAAACTGGACAGAGTTCAAAGGAGGTTCACAAAAGTGAGTCCTGGATTGACTTGCTTGTCAAATGAAGAGTGTTTGATGGCACTGGGCCTGCGTGCACTGGAATTCCAAACTACTTTTTTTAGCGTGTCGCGCCAGACAGTCAGCCATTCTTGTCTGTCGTGTAGCGTCAGGATTGGTCTCCTTTCGGATTAACCAGGTCACGATATGAACGTTCCTGACTCGACCCTTTTTTTTAAAGAGGCCAAGTGGCTAGCTCAGTGCTCAGCCCGGCACGGATGGACAGCGTGCTCAGGGGGTGGCCCGACTTGGATTCGAACTGGGGGGCCTTCACTCCGGAGTCCGGCGCTGATGCCATTGTGCTACTAGCCGAAACATGAGAGATGACCTTAATGAAACTTACAAATGGTAAAGGCCTTGATAGTGTGGATGTGGAGAGAATGTTTCTTGTAATGGGAGAGTCTAAGACCAGAAGAAACAGCCTCCAAATAGAGAGGTGTCCTTTTAGAACAGAGGTGAGGAGGAATTTCTTTAGCCAGAGAGTAGTGAATCTATGGAACTTGTTGTCACAGGTGGCTGTGGAGGCCAAGTTTTTATGTATATTTAAGGCAGACTCTTGATTGGTCAAGTCATGAAGGGACACAGGGGATAGGGGCTGAGGGGAAAAATGGGTCAGTCTTAATGGGCCAAATGGCCTAATTCTGCTCCTATATCTTATGGTCTCATCTTTTCTTAGATTTATTTTCATTTGGAGGTACAGTGTGGAATAGGCCTTTCCGGTGTTTCGAGCCACACTGCCCAGCAATTGGACTGTGGGAGGAAACCGGAGCACCCGGGGAAAACGCAGGCATTCCACGGGGAGGACATACAAACTCCTTACAGAAGATGCTGTAATGGCGTCACACTGACTGCTACAATACTGTGTCACTGGTTAGCTCAGTGCTCTGCACAAAACTCGTTGGTCTGCCTGCACATCTTGGAGAAATGCTGCTGACCGGCGTAGTCCAGGCTACCGGAGTACGGTACATGCTGAGGGACTCACTGAAGCTTAGGTAAGGGGCCCATAACTTCTCACAGTACTTAATGTGCGGTCTGATCAATGCCTTATAAAGCTTCAGCATTCCAGTCCTCTCGAAATAAATGCCAACATTGCATTTACCTTCCGTAATACCAACTCAACCTGCAAGTTAATCTTTAGGGAGTCCTGAACAATGACTCCCAAGTCCTTATGCACCTCAGATTTTTGAATTTTATCCCATTCAGATAATAGACTTTGCCTTTATTCCTTCAATCAAAGTGCCTGACCATAACC
Source organism: Mobula birostris (assembly GCF_030028105.1). NCBI lineage: Eukaryota > Metazoa > Chordata > Chondrichthyes > Myliobatiformes > Myliobatidae > Mobula > Mobula birostris. The sequence continues at coordinate 190,704,146 of NC_092373.1, forward strand.
TTCCTGACAATGTATTCCATTTGCCACTTCTTTGCTCAGCTGATGAATTATGCAGAAAATGTTTCACTAGTGAGAATATCTTGAATTCTGGAAGTATAGTTTCAGAATAAGGAATAGTCTGTTTAAAACAAATGAGGAAGAATTTATTCTCTCAGAACATTAAGAACTTTTTGAATTCTCCAACGCGGAGCTGGAGTCATTGAACGTGTTTGAAGTGAAGATTGACAGATGACTGATCCCCAGGGGTTTGAGGTTATGGCAAGAAAACAGGAGAATGTTTGTTGAGTGCAAGGGTGGTTCATGCGGGATCTTGCTGAACTGTGAAGGAAGCTCAAGGGACCTGACCCACTTCCCTTGCTCAAAGCTCTTCTTAATCGTCATATCTTCCTCAGTCTGAAGAATGATGATGAGCATCGATCGAGTGTTTGACTGATATCCTTGCTCCTGCTTTTTTGTGCCTCCACTGATCCCTAGCAACCAGAAAGCATAGAAGCATAAAGTGATCTTCTCTCTTCCCCATCCCCAAGCATCCCCCCACCCCTCTATTCTTTCTGCTGTTCACAGCTTCAACTTGGGGAAGTGAAGGTCAATTCTATTTCAGAAAGTTCCAATTGAAATTTGTTATAGAAGTACGCACATCTTCTATATGGTGACATATAGGTACTATGGTGATATGGTGACATACAGTATTTTCTTGCAGTCATTCAGAGTGGAACAAGAAACACAAAAGAATCAATGAAAAACTACATACAGTACAAAAACTGCCAAACAATAAATGTGCAATTCCAGACAAACTGTGTAAACATAAAAATACTACTACTACTAATAAATAAATACTGATTCCTTAAGATTGTTATAGCTGGGGGTGGTAGTGGAGACAAGCTCCCACTACCTATTAAATACTCCCAATGGTGTGCGTCCCAAATAGCCTCTGACAACCAAGTCTGTCTCCTGGCCTTCGTGTGTGGCTTAGCTGCTGAGGCCGGCAGACTATTCCTACTGACAGGAGAGGGACAAATCGGGTTATTGGCACTTTAGAACCAGTTGCTTCGATTCGGGCAGAAGGGGCTTGTCAGCCGTGGTTGGCAGCTCATTTAAAAGGAGGAAGACTCTGTTCTGAAACCTCTGCTGCCTTGCAGCTATACCCACTCATGGGGAAGGCTTTGGGAGTAAGCCCAGAGGGAATAAATCCAGAGCTGAGTCCCTAGGTTGGGTTCAATGCTGACTGACTACTCCTGCGATGCTGCCGGTGCCGAAATGTATCGGTCTCTGCCGTTCCTTTGGATTCATCAGCTGGGTGGAGAGAGTGAGCCGGCTGCACGGGCAACAGCTTACTCTCCATATAACACTGGCTTGTGTACATGTAGACAGCTGGGACACAACATCCATGGTCGAACCCAAACAACGCAAGACCTCACATAAAAAATACTGAGAACACGGTTTGTGGAGTCCTTGAAAGTGAGCCCAAAGGCTCTGTTCAGTGATCATTTCAGAGTTGAGGTGAGTGAAATTATCCTTGCTGGTTCACGAGCCTAATGGTTGAAAGGTACTAACTGTTCCTGAACCTGATGATGTGGGATCCAAGGCTCCTGTACCTCCTTCCAAACGGTAGCAGCAATAAGAGAGCATGGCCAGGATTGTGGGGGTCCTTGATGATGGAGGCCGCTTTCTTGCCCTCCCAACCTCTCAACTCTCTCTGCTGATCACAATCCCACCCTGGGGAAGTTGAGGCCGATTGTACTGGGCTTGTTAAATCAATGGCCACAAGCACATGCACAAATGCAATCTTGTACTCAAGTTTCTCACTCCAGGCTGCAGTGAGTAGCTTAAAAGGAAAAAAAAACACATTACTGCAGCTGGAGGCTTTCAAAGCATCATTTAAACAATGCTGTGACTGCTGTTCAATCATCTCTCCATTGTTGAGCGCCTTCATGGACTCACTGTAGAACATTCCCCAAGGTTCTAGATACTTTCCGTTAAGGGCTGTCAAGAACTTGCTTTTTTTAAAAAAAAATCAGCTGCTTACTGTTGCTTTGATATATGGGAAAAGTATATTTTAATGCACATTTTAAAAGGAAATAGTATATTCAGATTTATTTATTGCCAGTACTTCGGAACACAAAGTGATGCATTTCAATGTATATTAACAATGAACACTTATAGGGGTGACTGGGGGCAGCATTAGTGTCATCACACACTGCCCAGTATGCTTGGCAGAACACAGAACACAACAAAGCTGAAAATACCCTCCCTCACCTTCTTTATAGGACATCTGCCCCTTCCCTCTTCAGTCCTGACAAAGGATTCCGGCCCGAAACGTCGACTCATCGTTTCCACGGATGCTGCCCGACCTGCTGAGTTCCTCCAGCATGTTGTGAGTGTTGCTTTGATCCCAGCATCTGCAGATTATTTCGTGTTAGCAATTTTCAATCTCCCACCTGTATGCTGATTCATCACCACTTTCGATACGTCCCTCAACAGTGGCGTCAGCAGCAAACTTGAGTATGGTGTTGGAGCTGTAATTAGCCACACAGTCATAAGTGTAAAGTGAGTAGAAAAAGGGGTTAGGCACACATCCCTGTCGTGTTCCTTTGCGTAATAATTTGATCTGAATGAACAGTATACAAGGAAATTTTTCACTGTACCTTGGTACATGTAGTTGTGGTTGGTGTCCGTCTGTCTCGAAGGACAATGAGGATCATCATCACAAGCCTGGGTAGAATGTATGGAGATCCTGAGATGCCCCAGTCATCAAGTCCCCCCTCTCGGCCTCACCAGTGTAGTCCAAAGGAAAGCTTATGAAGCAATACATTTGGCACCAGCTTGGCTGCAGGAGCCAACGATGTCCAGCTGCCTTAGGGGCTCCATTCTGGATTTTCTGTCTGGGTTTACTCCTGTGCCCTTCCTCTCTCTAGAGGCTGCCCACAAGGCAGTGTGCTATTTACCCATAGCTGGGGATCTGGTTCATGAGCACCAGAGGGCATGTCCGCACACTGATAGCCCAGCGTGCCACTTGTGCAGGGGCCAGACCTTCTCCCTGTCCTCTGTCGTGCAGCCTAAGTCCGAAAAGAGTTCAGTTTCCATGTCTCTCCAGTGAGGAGCCATTACATGGGGCTTGCTGTTGGAGAGTCTATGTACTGGCAGAGAGACTTACTCTCCTCCACAAGAGACAGCTAGCCAGCGGTGGAAGCTGAAAGTGAGAGCGACAAGCACTACCCACTGCACTACCACGCTAGACGCATCACAACAGCCATTTTGACACCACCTTGGTACATGTGACAATACTAAACCGATATCAATATCCGAATATTGATTAATTAAAATATTATCGTTATTTTTTAAAATTTAAAATTACACGAACAATAAAAAAAATGAACCCTACCTACATAACGCGGTCATAATCACATAGGTACTCGTGGTGTCTGGTGTCTGGTTTAACCTGGCACAGTCAGTGACAGAGTTCCCAGTTTAGAGCCTGCATGAGGTCCCTCTACCACCTCCTCACTCAGTTAGGCCACAGGAGGAGCTCACTGAAGCTTTACCACAACAGCTGGTGAAGGCTGGCATGAAGAATCCCCCTGTCATGTCCTGTAGATTCAGGAAAAAAGGCGAAGTCACATCTTTGATTTGCTGTGAGTGTGGCGAAAGGGTGCAGAACATTGAACACGTTCTGCGCAACTGCCCACTCTCACCTGATTTAGCTGACACTGACCTGCTCAACATCAACCAAACACTGGAGCGGCTGGCTGTCTGCTGTGACAGGCTATGATGATCTTTGATGTTGGATGAAGGAGCCTAAACCAAACTGTAACCCTTAGATCACACCTCAGCCTCCTCTTTTCTGGCAAAACAAGTCCCCAGGCTGTCATGAGCCCTACAGGCCTGTACCCCTGTACCCCTGTATTTGTCATTGCTGTCTTATCTGGAGTTGTTAAACTCTTGTGCTTTCTGTTTAATCTTGTCAAGTTTGTTTTGACTGGCATCGGTTTTCCTTCATACTGTGATTATTGAAAGTGGACTCCTGCCTGGTGCTTATCGCGGGGTTCTTGTATTTCGAGCGTAATTTGTCTCGCAGCGTCACTCGCTTGAGCCACTGATGTTCTGTTGGAGTTCCTATGAATAAACTCGTTTCGGTCTCCACTTGGGAGGAGTCATTCCTGGGTTCAGTGGCCTGCCAGCGCTCACTGTGACACCAGCCTACCCTGCCTCTCCTCATAACTTACACCCACCAGAAACAGCAACAAGCTTATCTTCTGGTCAGGTTGGACTGTGAGTAACACTGTTTCAGGCATTACCATGCCTGCAAACCTACTTCTAGCCAGATTAGCAGGGCTTCTTACAGTCCAAATCCACAGGACATGATGGGGCAGATTCTTCATGCCAGCCTCCACCAGCTGTTGTGGTAAAGCTTCAGTGAGCTCCTCCTCTGGCCTAACTGAGTGAGGGGGTGTTAGAGGGACCTTCTACAGGCTATAAATCGGAAACTTTGCCACTGACTGTGCCAGGTTAAACCAGACACCACGAGTACCAATGATTGGGTACGTTGGCTCGTTGGAGAAAAAACAAGTGATTATGACCTCTTTATATAGGGAAGGTTCAATCTTTGATTGTTAATGTAATTTTAAATGTTAAAGATATTTTAAAATATTAGTTTCAATTAATCAATGTTTTGGTATTGATACTGGTTTATTATTGTCACATATCAATGTACAGTGAAACATTTCCTTGTATATTGTTCATTCAGATCAAATTATTACACAAAGTATAAAGTTATTTCACAAAGGTGCACCACAGGGCTGTGTGCCTAGCCCCCTGCTCTACTCGCTTTATACCTATGACTCTGTGGCTAAGTACAGCTCCAACACCATATACAAGTTTGCCAATGACACCACTATTGTGGGCTGTATCAAAGATAGTGGTGAATCAGCATACAGGGTGGAGATTAAACATTTGACTGAGTAGTGTAATAACAACCTCTCACTCAATGTCCATTAAGACCAAGGAACTGATTGTAGACTTCAGGAGAGGGAAAGCAGAGGTCCATGAGCCAGTAATCATGAGGTGGAGAGGGTTAGCAACTTTAGATTCCTGGGTGCTACTATCCCAGAGGACCTGTCCTGGACCCATCATATAAATGTAATTGCAAAGAAAGCACAACAGCCCCTCTGCCTTAGGAGTCTGTGGAGATTCTGCATCACATTAAACCTTTGACAAACTGCTATAGCTGCGTAGAGGAAAGTGTACTGACTGGCTGCGTCATGGCCTGGTATGGGAACACCAATGTCTGAATGGAAAATCCTATGGAAGGTAGTGGATTTGGCCAAGTACATCACGGGTAAAGCCCTCCCAGCCATTGAGAGCATCTACTTGAAATGGTATCCGTCTTCAAAGATCATCACCCCCAGGACATGCTCTTTTCTTGCTGCTTCCATTGGGTGGAAGGTACAAGTGCATCAGGACTTGCACCACCAGGTTCAAGAACAGTTACTACCCCTCAATCATCAGGTTCTTGAACTAAAGGGAATAACTACGCTCACTTGCCCATCCATTGAGATGTTCCCATAACAAGTGATCTCACTTTAAGGACTCTTGTCTTGTTATTTTATGCTCTTGCTATTTATTTATATTTGCATTTATACAGTTTATTATCTTCTATGTGCAACTTGATCTTTCATTGATCCTGTTTATAGTCACTGCTCTATAGATTTGCTAAGTATGCCCACAGGAAAAAGAATCTCAGGGTAGTATGTGGTGACATGTACTGGTAATAACATTTACTTTGTACTTTTGTGCATTGCAAGTACATTTATAAAGTACATTTACTATCAAGGTACATATACTGTACTATATACAACCTTGAGTTCTACAGTGAATTACAATAGAAGGTAAAACAGCCTCAAAATTGAGGGATAACCCTTTAGAACAGAGGTAAAGAGGAATTTTTTTAGCCAGAGAGTAGTAGGTCTGTGGAATGCTCTGCCGCAGACTGCAGTGGAGGCCAAGTCTGTGCAAGTATTTGAGGCAGAAGTTGATCATTTCCTGATTGGTCAGGGCATCAAAGGATATGGTGAGAAGTTAGGTGTATAGGGTTGTGTGGGATGCGGGATCAGCCGTGATGGAATGGTGGAGTGGACTCGATGGGCTGAATGGCCTAATTCTGCTCCTATGTCTTATGGTCTAATTACAATAACAGAATGCAGAATAAAGTGTTACAGTTACAGGGAAAGTATAATGCAGGCAGGTAAGAAGGTACAAGGACATAACCAGGTAGATTGTGAGGTCAGGAATCTATCTCATCGTACTAGTGGACTGTTGAATAGTTTTATAATAGTGGGAGAGAAGCTGTCCTTAAACTTGGTGGGACGTGCATTCAGGCTTTTGTAGCTTTGGCCTGATGAGAGAGGGGAGAAGAAAGAATATCTAGAGTGGGTGGGGTCCTTGATATGTTAGTTGCTTTACTGAGGTAGTGAGAGTGCAGACAGAACTCTTAGAGGGGAACCTGATTCCCATGATGTGTCCACAACTCCTTGCAGTTTCACGCAGTCATATGCAGAGCAGTTGCCATGTCAAGTGTTATGCATCCAGATAGGATGCTTTCTATGGAGCATCAACAAAAATTGATAGGGGACATGCCAAATTACTTTTGCGAGGTAGAAAGCTGAATGGCAGGACTACCAGGGTAGTAATCTCTCAATTGCTGCCTGCGTCATGTGCCAGTGAGGATAAGAATAGGAGCATTTGGAAGATAAATGTGTGGTTGATGAAGTGGTGCAGGGGGCAGGGGTTTAGATTTCTGGATCATTGGGATTTCTTCTGGGGAAGGTATGACCTGCACAAAAGGGATGGGTTACACCTGAACCCAAGCGAGACCAATATCCTTGCAGGGAGGTTTGCTAGAACTGTTTGGGAGGGTTTAAACTAATTTGGCAGTGGGGGTGAAAACCAGAGGGATCAAGCTGAGGATGGGGCAGTAGATATACAAGCAGAGGCAATGGGACAGCTAGCATGGAGAGGCTGATTTTAGGGCATAATTGGAGTCAATGGGATGAGTTGCAATGTAATAGGTGGACAACATTGAAAAGGGTGATTAATACAGGACTGAAGGAGTTATATTTGAATGCATGTAGTATATAGAATACGGTAAATTAACGTAGCACAGTTATAGATTGGCAAGTATGACATCATGGCTGAAAGAAAATTATAGCTGGGAGCTTAAAATCTAAGGATACAAATTGTACCAAAAGGACAGGCAGGTAGGTAGAGGGGGTGTGGTGACTGTTGGTAAAAAATTAAATCCTTAGAAAGAGATGACATAGGATCAGAAGATGCAGAATCCTTGTGGGTAAAGCTAAGGATAGAAGATCCTGATGGGATTTATATATTGGTCTCTGAAAAGTGGTAAAGATGTGGGCTACAAATTACAACGGGAGATAGAAAAGGCATGTCAAAAGGGCAATATTATAATAGATATGGAGGATTTCATTGAGAAAATAAGGTTGGTGCTGGATCCCAAGAGGGCTACAAGATGGCTTTTTAGAGCAGCTTGTGGTTGAGCCCCCTAGGGAATCGGCTATTCAGGATTGTGTGTTGTGAAATGAACCGGAATTGATTAGAGAGTTTAAGGTAAAGTAGACCATGGGTGTAACATGAATGTAAGGAAGGACAAGCCAGTGACTCGATACGAATGTAGACAGAGCAAAGAGTTAAGTTGAACGACAGAGGCAAAATTCTAAGGACAGCAAAGAATTCAGGACTGAAGGTGTTTATTTAAATGTGCATAGCATTCGGGATAAGGTTGACAAACTCATGCCCCATTTAGAGATTGGTCCGTTTGACGTTGTGGGCATCACTGAGTCATGGCTGAAAGAAGGCCATAGTTGGGAGCTTAACATCAAAGGAAATACCTTGTATCAAAAGGAAGGCATAGGTGGTGGTGTGGCTGTGTTGGAAAGAGATGGAATTACATCTTTAGTAATAGGTGACATAAGGCCAGAGAATTTTGAATCTTTGTGGGTGGAGTTAAGAAACAGCAAGGGTTAAAAAAACATTATGAGAATCATATATAGGACTCTAAATAGTAGCCAAGATGTGGGGTTGAGATTGCATAAGGAGCTGGAAAAGGCATGTAATAAGGGTAATGTCACAATTGTCTTGGGCGACTTCAATATGCAAGAGGATTGGGAGAATCAAGTTGGTGTTGGACTGCAAGAGAGGGAATTTGTTGAATGCCTACAAGTTGGTTGTTTAGGAGCATTTAAACTTGGAGAAAGGCCATCTTAGATTGGGTGTTGTGTAATAATCCAGACTTCATAAGGGAGCTTAATATAAAGGAACCCTTAAGAGATAGTTATCATAATATGATTGAATTCATGCTGCAATTTGAGAGGGAGAAGCACAAGTCACATGTATCAGTATCACAATGGAATAAAGGGAATTGCAGAGGCATGAGAGAGGAGCTTGCTCAGGGGGATTGGAGGGGGATACCGGCAGGGATAATGGCAGAGCAAAGATGGCTGAAGTTTCTGGGAATAGTCCAGAAGGCGCAGCGTAGATATGTCCACAGAAGGAGTTCTCAAATGGCAGGGTAGGCCAATGTGGCTGACAGGGGAAGTTAAGGACTGCATAAAAGCCAAGGAAAGGGAATATAAGGTAGCAAGTGAGTGGGGAAATTGGATGATTGGGAAGCTTTTAAAAAAACTCTAAAAAGGGAAAGGATGAAATATGAGGGTAAACTAGCGAATAATATAAAGCAGATTACTAAGTTTTTTTCAGATATAAAAAGAGTTAAGAGTTGATATTGGACCACTGGAAAATGATGCTGATGAGGTGATAATGGGAGAAAAGAAAATGGCAGATGAACCTAATGGGTATATCAGTCCTCACTGTGGAAGACACTAGCAGTGTGCCAGATGTCCGAGAGTTTCAGAGAGCAGGAGTGAGTGCCATTCCTCTTAGAAAGGGAAAAAAGTGTGAGGCAAACTCAAAGGTCTTAAGGTAGGTAAGTCATCTGGACTAGATAGACTACATCCCAGAGTCCTGAGAGAGGTTGCTGATGAAATAACTAATGCATTGGTCATGATCTTTCAAGAAAGACTTGGTCCCAGAGGACTGGAAGATTGCAAGTGTCACTCAACTCTTTAAGAAGGGAGGAAAGCAAAAAGAAAGGAAATTATATGCCAGTTAGTCTAAGTTCAGTGGTTGGGAAAGTGTTGGAATCTATTATTAAGGCTGAGCTTTCAGAGTACTTGGAGACTAATGATAAAATAAGTCAAAGTCAGCATTGTTTCTGTCAAGGGAAATCTTGCCAGACACATCTGTTAGAATTCTTTGAGGAAGTAACAAGCAGTGTGGATAAAGGAGAGTGGATTTTCAGAACTCATTTCATAAGGTGCCACAAATGATACTGCTTAACAAGATACAATCCTATGGCATTACAGGAAAGATACTGGCATGGACAGAGGAATGGCTGACAGGCAGAAGACAGCGAGTGGGAATAAAAGGGGCTTTTTCTGATTGGCTGCCAATGACTAGTGGTGTTCCTCAAGGGTCAGTATTGGAACTGTTACTTTTCACACTGTTTGTCAATGATTTGGATAATGGAATTGACAGCTTTGTGCAAAGTTTATGGATGATACAAAGATAGGTGGAGGGGTAGGTAGTGCTAAGGAAGCAATGTGATTGCAGCAGGACATAGACAAATTGGAAGAATGGACAAAAAAGTAGCAGATGGAATACAGTGTTGGGAAACGTATGATAGTGCATTTTGGTAAAAGGAACAAAAATGTAGTCTATTATCTAAACGAAGAGAAGTTTCAAACATCAGAGGTGCAGAGGAATTTAGGAGTCCTTGTGCAAAACTCCCAAAAGATTGATTTACAGGTTGGGTCTGTGGTAAAGAAGGCAAATGCAATGTTGGCATTTATTTCAAGGGGAATAGAATATAAGAGCAAAGAGATAATGCTGAAGCTTTTAAAGAGACTAGTCAGACCGCACTTGGTCCCCATATCTCAGAAAGGATGTGTTATCGTTGGAGAGTCCAAAGGAGATTCACAAGGATGATTCCAGGAATGAAGGGGTAAACACACGAGGAACGTTTGGCAGCTTTGTTCTGTACACACCGGAAATTAGAAGAATGCGGGGAGATCTTATTGAGGCCTACCGACTAGTTAAGGTGGATGTGGTGAGGCTGTTTCCAGAACTAGAGGACACAACTTCAAAATTGAAAGGCGATCTTTTAGATCAGAGGTAAGGAGGAATTCTTTTAGCCAGAGAGTAGTGAATCTGTGGAATGCTTTGTCACAGGCTGCAGTGGAGGCCAAGTCTGTGGGTATATTTAAAGTGGAAGTTGATATAGTTTCCTGATCAGTCAGGACATCAAAGAATATGGCGAGAAGGCAGGTGCATGGAGTTGAGTGGGATCTGGAATCAGCCATGATGGAAAAGCAGAGCAGACTTGATGGGCTGAATGGCCCAATTCTGCTCCTTCATCTTATGGAACACTCAGAGGCCAGTGATCATGAAAGCTTAGGGTTCATCCTGTAATTTGAGAAGGAGAAAATCAAGTCAAATATATCAGAATTATAGTGGAGTGAAGGAAATTGCAGAGGCACGAGAGAGGAGCCGGCCAAGTTGACTGGAAGGGGACACTAGCAGAGATGATGGCACACCAGCAATGGCTAGAGTTTCTGGGAGCAATTCAGAAAACGCAGGATAGGTACATCTCAAAGAAGAAAAAGTATTCTAAAGGTAGAATGATGTGACTGTGGCTAACAACGGAAGTCAAAGCCAACATAAAAGCCAAAGGGAGGGAATATAATAGAGAGAAAATTAGGGGGAAGTGAGAGGATTAAGAAGCTTTTAAATACCAACAGAAGGCAACTAAAAAGTCATAAAGATGTAATAGATGGAATATGAAGATAAGCCAGCCAATAATGTTATAGAGGATATTAAAAATTTCTTCAGATATACAGAGAGTAAAGGAGACATGAGAGTAGATATTGAACCGCTGGAGAGGTTGTAATGTGGGACAAGCAAATGGCAGATGAACTGAATAAGTATCTTGCACCAGTCTTCACTGTGGAAGATATTAGCAGTATGCTGGAAGTTCAAGACCGTCAGGGGGCAGAAGTATGTGAGGTTGCCATTACTAGGGAGAAGGTACTTGAGAAACGGAAATGTTTGAACATAGATAAGTCAGGACTAGATGATCTACACCCCAGGGCTCTGAAAGAGGTGGCTGAAGTGATTGTGCAGGCATTAGTAATGATCTTTCAAGAATCAATTATTTCTGGCATGGTTCTGGAGAAATGGAAAATTGCAAATGTCTCTCCACTCTTCAAGAAGAGAGCATTGCAGCAGAAAGGAAATTATAGGCCAGTTAGTCTGACCTTTGTGGTGGGGAAGATTTTGGAGCCAATTGTTAACATAGAATATAGAACAGTACAGCACAGTACAGGCCCTTTGGCCCACAATGTTGGGCCGACCCTTAAACCCTGCCTTCCATATAATCCCCCACCTTAAATTCCTTCATATACCTGTCTTAAGGATTTGGTTTTGTGGCAGTTGGAGGCATATGATAAAATAGACTGTTGTCAACATGGTTTCCTTAAGGGAAAATCTTGCCTGGCAAACCTGTTGGAATTATTTGGAGAAATAACAAGCAGGACAGTCAAGGGGGAATCAGCGAATGCTGTGTACTTGGATTTTCAGATGGCCTTTGACATGGTTCCATACATGAGCCTGCTTGACATGTAATGAGCCCATGGTATTACAGGAAAGATACTGGCATGGATAAAGTCGTGGCTAGATTGGCATGAGGGAAAGAATGGGAATAAAGGGAGCCTTTTCTGGTTGGCTGGCGACTAGTGGTGTTCCACAGGAGTGTGAGTTGGGACCCTTTCTTTTTACATTCTATTTCAATGATTTGTATGATGGAGCTAATGGCTTTGTGGCTGAGTTTGTGGAAGATATGAAGATAAGTATACGAAGATAGGCAGTGTTTTTGAAGTAGGGAGGCTGCAGAAGGACTTGAGTTAGGAGAATGGGTGAAGAAGTGGCAGATAGAGTACAATGTCAGGAAGTGTACAGTCATGCACTTTGGCAGAAGAAATAAGAGCACAAACTATTTCCTAAATGGAGAGAAAATCAAAAAACCTGAGGCGAGGTGGAATTTCTTTAGCCGGAGAGTGGCCATTCAGATGGGTCAAATGGCCCAATTCTACTCCTATATCTTATGGATTTATGGTCTTCTGCTGGTGTAGTTCATCCACTTCAAGGTTTGATGTGTTGTGTATGGAGAGATGCTCTTCTGCACACCACTGTTGTAACATGTAGTTATCACTGTCACCTTCCTGTCATCTTGAACCAGTCTGGAAGTTCTTCTCTGACCTCTTTCAACAACAAAGTGTTTTCACCCACAGAAATGCTGCTCACTGCGTGACTTTAGTTTATCTGCGTGAAAATCCCAGGAGATCAGCAGCTTCTAAGATACTCAAACCACTCCATTTGGCACCAACAATCATTTCATAGTCAAACTCACTGAGATCACATTTCTTCCCCATTCTGATGTTTGGTCTGAATAGCAATGGAACTTTTGTCGTTGTCTGCAAGTTTTATGCATCGAGTAGCTGCAACATGATTGGCTGATTAGATATTTGTATTAATGAGCTGTAGAGGGGTACATAATAAAATCACCACTGAGTGTATTTCAATGAGTGAATAAAAATCAAAATAAATCAAAAATGCCAGAAACATTCAGTACTCAAACCCTTCATCTCTGATGAAAGGACTTTGACCTGACATATAAAGTCTGTTTCCCTTTATACAGATACTGATATTGACCGAGTAGCTGAGTGTGTCCACTCGCTTTTCACCACATCTAGTGTTCTCCAAATTTGAATTCTCACAGTAGATGCAGTGAGATCTGATTCAATTTGAGATTATTGCAAGTGGAATGGTTAGAATGATCTTTGAGTAGTTTAAAAGTCAGCAGAGCATAGTCAGCCAGAGGGCCTGCACTGTGCTGTAGCATTCTGTGTTATTATCAGACCAGCAGCAAAGCTAATAGCACGACACTATTACAGCTTGGGGTGTCAGAGTTTGGAGTTCAATTAATCTACTTATATTGAGATATGGTACAGAACAGACCCTTCTGGACTCTCAGGCCTCGCTGCCCAGCAATCCATCGATTTAATACTAGCCTAATCATGGGACAATTCACAATAACCAATTAACCTACCAACTGGTACGACTTTGGACTTTGGGAGGAAGCCAGGGCACCCAGAGGAAATGCATGTGGTCACGGGGAGAACGTACAAGCATTAGAGCTTCGACCAGCGACCAATCCAAAGACTTTAACGAAGAGAGGCTTCAGTCAGACAACTTTATATCTGCTCAGTTAGGACAGCAGAGATGCCCGGCAGGATAGTGGAATGCTCCTCTTGAGGGATGTGGGAAGATGGGGAGAGCTCCAGTGTCCCTGATGTCTACAATTGTGAGAAGTGCATCCAGCTGTAGCTTCTAGCAACTCATATTAAGCAGTTAGAGCTGGATCTGGATGAACTCTGGATCATTCGGGAGGCTGAAGGGATGATAGATCACATAGAGAGAGAGTTAAACCCAAGGTGCAGGACACAGGAAACTGGGTGAAAGTTAAGAAAGGGAAAGGGGTTGAGTCAGTGCAGAGTACCCCTGTGGCCATCCCCCTCAACAACAGGTACATCACTTTGGATACTGTTGGGGGGAAGGGGGGTTGACCTAAAAGAGGAAAGTTACAGTGGTCGGGTCTCTGGCACTGAGTCTGACTCTGTGACTCAGAATGGAAGCGGGGGAGAAGAGGCACACTGTGGTGATTGGTGATTCGTTAGTTAGGGGAACGGACAGGAGGTTCTGTGGGTGAGAACGAGATTCCTGGATGATCTGTTGCCTCCTGTGTGCCAGGCCCAGGACATCTTGGATTAAGTCCTCAGCATTCTTAAATAGAGGGTGAGCAGCCAGAGATCATAGTCCTTGGAGGTACCAATGACATGGGTAGGACGAGTGATGAGGTTTTACTCAGAAGTTAGGTGCTAAGTTAAGGGGCAGGACTTCTAAGGTTGTAATCTCAGGATTGTTACCTGTGCCACATGCTAGTGAGGCCAGAACTAGAAAGATGATACAAGGCTAAGGAGTTAGTGTAGGAGGGAGGGCACAAGATTGGCACTCTTCCAGGAAAGGTGGGACGTGTACAGAAAGGACAGTTTTACCTGAACTGGAGGGGACTAATGCCCTAGTGGGAAGATACCAACCAAGCAGAGTTCACTGCCAAGAAGGCCCACCAGCGCCTTTACTTCCTGAGAAAACTAAAGAAATTTGGCCTGTCTCCTAAAACCCTCACTAATTTTTATAGATGCACCATAGAAAGCATTCTTCTAGGGTGCATCACAACCTGGTATGGAAGTTGTCCTGTCCAAGACCGGAAGAAGCTGCAGAAGATCATGAACACGGCGCAGCACATCACACAAACCAATCTTCCGTCCTTGGACTCACTTTACACTGCATGCTGTCGGAGCAGTGCTGCCAGGATAATCAAGGACACGACCCACCCAGCCAACACACCTTTCGTCCCTCTTCCCTCCGGGAGAAGGCTCAGGAGCTTGAAGACTAGTACGGCCAGATCTGGGAACCGCTTCTCTCCAACTGTGATAAGACTACTGAACGGATCCTGACCCGGATCTGGGCCGTACCCTCCAAATATCCGGACCTGCCTCTCGGTTTTTTTTGCACTACCTTACTTTCCATTTTTATATTTTCTACTTATGATTTATAATTTAAATTTTTAGTATTAACTATCGATTTGTAATCCAGGGAGTGGGAAGCGCAGAATCAAATATCGCTATGATGCTTGTACGTTCTAGTATCAATTGTTTGGCAACAATAAAGTATAAAGTATTTGCTAATGCTGCAAGGTGTGGTTTATAGAGTTGCAGGGGATGGGAACCAGAGTGCCAGAACAGTTAGTAGAGAGGTTTTGGAGGGAAGTATTGTTAATACCTCAGACAAAGTTAGGAATGAAAAGGTTGAGTATCATACGACTAGTGTGCTGAGCTGTGTATATTTCAATGCAGGTATCGTAGGAAAGGTGGATGAGCTCAGGGCATGGATCAACACCCAGAATTATGATGCTGCAGCCATTAGTGAAACTTGGTTGCAGGAGGGGCAGGATCGGCAGCTCAATACTCTGAGATTCCATTGTTTTAGACGTGATGGAGTGGGAAAGTTTAAGGGGGGGGGGAGGCGTTACTAGTCAGGGAAAAAGTCACGGCAGTGCTCCATCTAATGAGGCGCTATGGGTGCAACTGAGAAATAAGAAAGGTATGAACACGTTAATGGGGCCATATTACAGACCACCCAACAGTCTGAGGGATTTAGGGGAACAAGTTTGTAAAGAGATCACAGACAGTTGCAGGAAACAGAAGGTCATTGTAGGAGGTGATTTTAACATTCCACATATTGACTGGGAATCCCAAACTGTAAAAGGGCTGGATGGGGTAGAGTTTGTCAAATGTGTTCAGGAAAGTTCCCTTCTTCAGTACGTAGAAGTCCCAATGAGAGAGCGTTAGGGAATGAGACGGGACAGGTGACAGAAGTTTGTGTAGGGCAACACTTTGCGTCCAGTGGCCACAATGCCATTAGTTTCAAAATAAGTTTGCAAAGAGATAGGTCTGATCTGCAGCTTGAAATGTAAAATTGGAGAAAGGCCAATTTTGATTGTATCAGAAATGATTTGCCAAGTGAGGAGTGGGATAGCTGTTTTCTAGCAAAGGTGTACTTGGAAAGTGGGAGGCTCCAAAAATGAAATTTTGAGAGTACAAAGTTTGCATGTGCCTGTCAGAATAAAAGGCAAAGATAACAAGTGTAGGGAATCTTGGTTTTCAAGAGATATTGAGGCCCTGGTTTAAAGAAAGAGGGAGGTGCATGGCAAGGAGGAATGAGTGAGGTGCTTATAGAGTATAAGAAATGCAAGAAAACACTTAAGAAAGAAATCAGAAAAGTAAAAGAAGGCATGACGTTGCTCTAGCAGACAAGGTAGAAGTTAATTTTAAAGGATTCTACAGGTATATAAAGAACAAAAGGATTGCCAGGAACAAAATTGGTCCTCTGAGTGGTAATCCATATGTGGACCCAAAACAGATGAGGGAGATCTTAAATGCTTTCTTTACATCTGTATTTTCTCAGGAGACGGACACAGAGCCTATCGAAGTGAGGCAAAGCGGCATCAACTTCATGGACCCTGTACAGTTTATGGAGGAAGTGGTGTTTGCTACCCTGAAGCAAGTCAGGACGGACAAGTCCCCAGGGCCTGACAAGGTGTTCCCTTCCACGCTATGGGAGGCATGGGCAGCAATTGCAGGGGCCCTGGTACAGATACTTAAAACATCTTTAGAGACAAGAGAGGTACTAGAGGATTGGAGAATAGCCAATGTTGTTCAGCTGTTTTTAAATAAAGCTCTAAACAGAAACCAGGAAGTTATAGACCAGTGAGACTGACATCAGTTGTGGGAGTTATTGTAAGGTGTCCTACGGGACCAGATGTACAAGTATTTGGATAGGCATGGACTGATTAAGGGTAGTCAGCATTTCTTTGTGTACAGGTCATGTCTTACCAATCTTAGAGTTTTTCTGAGGAAGTTACCTGGAAAGTGGGTGAAGGCAGGGCAATGGTTGCTGTCTGCGTAGAACTTAGTAAGGCACTGTCCCGAGTGGGACACTGGCCAAGGAAGTTCAGTCACTCAGCATTCAGGGTAAGGCAGTAAATTGGCTTATACCTCGGTTTTGTGGGAGAAGTCAGAGAGTGGTCTTAGAGAGTTGCCACTCTGACTGGAGGCCTGTGCCGCAGGGATCAGTGCTGGGCCCTTTGCTATTTGTCATCTGCATCAATGATCTGGCTGATATTGCAGTTAACTGATTGTAGCTATGCCTAATTTGGAGTATTCTGTACAGTTTTGGTCACCTACCTACAGAAAAGATGTAAACAAGGATGAAAGAGTGCAGAGAACGTTTAGAAGGATGCCACTCGGTCTGGGGGACCCTGGTTGCAGTGCCTAGTGCTCTCAGATATGATTATGCAAGTCTGCACAGTGCCAACTGATTCCACTCAGGACCACATTTGGAAGTAATAAATAAATGAAAGAAAAAGTGCTTTTAAGATTATTTGTGTTACAATGATTATGTTCATCCACTGACCAGTCCATACCTCGAAAAGCTTGTCCACCCCATTTCACTGCCGTATGATTTGGATGCAATGTCGTGCACAACCTGACTTCCACTAATGGGTTTTGAATGTCCCCGCTCATGCACTGAAATCTAAATGAAGCTCCCATTAGTCCTCATCAGGCACTTCCTGCACCAGCAATGCCAGCCCAAGGGAAAACACCGTTATGCAAGGTGAATGCTGTAGCTGCAAACTTCCATTAAAACTATTGAGTCTCAGAAAGGTTACAGCTGAAGGATTTGGCTCATAGAGGCGTTAAGTTCTGGCAGAGACCCTTTGGCCCGACAGAGCCATGCTGGATGAGATGCCCATCTACAGTCAGAGAGGTACCTCAGTCCCTACTTTCCCTATTGATATGATAAGGCCACTATCAGGCTGGAGGAGCAACACCTCATATTCCAACATGATGACGCAATCAATTTCTCTAACTTCCGGTAATTTTTCTTCCTTCCCCTCCTTCTTCTCTTCCCCATTCTGACTCCCCTCTTACCTCTTCTCCTATCATCTCCCTCTGGTGCCTCTCTCTTTCTCCCATTGTCCACTCTCCTGTCCTATCAGATTCCCTCTCCTTCAGCTGTTTACCTTTTCCACCAATCACCTCACAGCTTCTCACTTCACCCCCTCCCCCACCCACCTTCCCCCTCATTTGACTTCACCTATCATTTAGCTTGTATCCCTTTCCCTCCCTCCACCCCTCCTTCTTATCCTGGCTTCTTCCACCTTTCTTTCCAGTCCTGATGAAGGGTCTCAGCTCAAAATGTTGACTGTGTATTCCTCGCCATAGATGCTGCCTGACTTGCTGAGTTCCTCCAGCATTTTGCACAGTACTGCAGTCATTTATGTATTGCACTCTACTGCGGTCGCAAAAAAAAGTCATGACATGCGTGAGTGATGATAAGCCTGATTCTGATATGGGTCTCTGTTATGGACTGAGAGTGGGAAGGGGCAGGCAGAGGGGAATCATGGTTGGGAAAAGGGGAAGGAAGAGGGGAGGGAGTAGAAAGCACCAGAGGGACTTTCTGTAATTATAAACCAATTGTTTGGAATCAAATGGCCTTGCCTGGTGTCTCAGGCATGGGTGTGTCTGCACACCCACAAAATCCCCTGCCCCATTTCTGGCACTCCATCTCTGCCACCTGTCCCTCACCCCTCCCTATTCCACCTCACTATTCCCAACATCCTTTGCTCCCGCCAAGTTTACAAATTTGCTCTCGGCTCCGCATTGACAAATACAGTAGAGGGCACAAGTCTTAGGCACACTTGCTGTACACATACACACATATATAAAATATGTCTGTGTGCATGAAGCTTTTGCACTCTACTGTACGTGTTATTAGTGAGGACAACTTTTGGAGGGGAAAATCCTACTGCTTGGGAATGAGATGCATATCAGTTTCTGCAAAATCATTCTGTGGTGTTAGCACTCATCTAGAATAAGCGGAGAGACTTGGGAATTGAAAATTGAACGAATTACAAACCTCAACTTATTTTATTCCCCAGGAATTGAAGCATTCTTTTTTTGGTTTAGCGAGCTGTCCCCTGAGTACACTTCCAGAAATATGCATTCACATATCCTTCACCAGTAGATAGATATGTTAATTAGAGATTTCATTCTGCGGGGCATCCAAGCTGTTAATAATCGCTCTACTCACAGTCACAAATAAATGTAGAAAACATTTCTGTCGACACTTCCAACTGTATCTCTCCCACAGCAGGACTGTGCATGATAATGGAACGTGTTCAGCAAGGTGTTTGTGAATGGTATGGTATTCTGGGTGGAGAAACAGGAGAAGTAAACTCTGCCTTTGTGACTGAAGATTGTACGATAAATGGGATATGGATTTGTAAATTCTGAGGGATCCACTCTCTTTCCCCAATTTAGAAGTCAGAGAGTTATAGAAAAATACAGCACAGAAACAGGCCCATCAGTGCATCTCGACAGTGCTGAGCCATTTAAACTGTCTACTCCCATTGACCCGCACCAGGACCATAGCCCTCCATACCCCTACCATCCATGTATCTATCCAAACTTCTCTTAAACATTTAAATCAAGCTCGCATGCACCACTTCAGCTGACAGCTCGTTCCACACTCTCACGACCGTCTGCATGAAGGAGTTCCTCATCTTTCCCCTTAAACTTTTCACCATCCACCCTTAACCCATGACCTCGAGTGAAAAAACCCTGCTTGCATTTATCTTACCTATAGCCCTCAGAATTTTGTATACTTCTATCAAATTTCCCCTCAGTCTTCCGCATTCCATAATTTGCATTGCCAACACACCCAAGGATGTGCTGGGGGCAGCCTGCAAGTGTCGCCACACATTCTGGCGCCAACATGGCATGCCCACAATGCTTGGCATAACAAAACAGAACACAACAATAGCAAACCAAGTCCCATTCTGCCTTCCCATCCACATCATATACAGAATCATTGAACACCATACTGAGGAGTGCAGTAGAACAGAGGGATGTGGGAATACAGACACGAAGTTCCCTAAAATTGGCATCACAGGTAGATAGGGTCGTAAAGAGAGCTATTGGTACATTGGCCTTTATAAATCAAAGTATTTAGTATAAGAGTTGGAATGTTATGGTGATGTTGTATAAGGCCGAATTTGGAGTATTGTGTGCAGTTTTGGTCACCAAATTACAGGAAGGGTATAAATAAGGTTGAAAGAGTGCAGAGAAGGTTTACAAGGATGTTGCTGAGACTTGAGGAACTCAGTTACAGAGGAAGGTTGAATAGGTTAGGACTTTATTCCCTGGAGCGTAGAAGAATGAGGGGAGATTTGATAGAGGTACGTATATAAAATTATGATGGGTATAGATAGCGTGAATGCAAGCAGGCCTTTTCCACTGAGGCTAGGGGAGAAAAATAAACAGACGACATGGGTTACGGGTGAAGGGAATATTAGTGTGGGCTTCTTCACACAGAGACTAGTGGGAGTGTGGAATGAGCTGCCAGATGAAGTGGTAAATGTGGGCTCACTTTTAACATTTAAGAAAACCCTGGACAGGTACATGGATGAGAGGTGTATGGAGGGATATGGTCCAGGTGCAGGTCAGTGGGACTAGGCAGAAAAATGGTTCGGCACAGCCAAGAAGGGCCAAAAGACCTGTTTCTGTGCTGTAATGTTCTATGGTTCTACCAAGACAGCCCATTTTCTTCTGCCTCCATCCTCCACTGGACTCGGATTCAGACTTGGACATGCGAAATTGAAGGAAACTGGAGCGCTCAAAGGATACTCACACGGTCATTGGGGAGCCATGCAAACTCCTTACAAACAGCGGTGGGAATCGAATCCCGACCTTACCGCTGGCATTGTAAAGCATTATGCTAGCAACTACACCACTCTGCTGCTTTTGCATGTCCATGACAATAAACTTAAACGTTTGCACAGCCGCCCTCTATCCTACACATTGTTTTGAATTCATACGCTTAGTGAGCCAATTGCCTCTGCTGCAGGCATAGTTGGTATCTTTTTGCAGAAGTTAATGACTTTTGTACTAATCCCCCAAAAAGCACAGGGTTCAGTGATGAAACAACAATTTAAAAAGCATCATGTTGATGCCTGGTCACAGCATCTCCTGATCCTGGTATCCAAGTGTCAATGAATGGAAAATTGCCAGAAAATCATGAAGGATCCCACCCACTCTGTTTATGGATTGCTTGTCCCACTCCACTGAGGGAAGAGGCTACACAGTGGCCTCTCAGTGTGATCTTTTCAAAGAATCCAACACCTAGATGTCATTGCGAAGAAAGCACAGCAGCGTGCCTACTTCCTTAGAAATTGGAGAAGATTTGGCATGGCATCCTAAAACTTTGACAAACTGCTGTAGATATGTGGTGGAGTGTGTATTGACTAGCCGCATCGTGGCCCAGTATGGAAACACCATTGCCCGTGAATGTAAAATCCCACAAAAGTAGCGTATATGGCCCGGCCAATTGGGGGTAGAGCCCTCCCTACCATTGAGTACATTGCCATGGAAAGTTGTTGAGGGAAATCTGCATCCACCATCAGGACCCCCACCATCGAGGCCATGCTCTCTTGTGCTGTCATCAGGAAGAAGGTTCTGGAGCCCAAGGACCCAGACCACCAGGTTCAGGAATAGTTATTACCCCTCAACCATCAGGCTCTTGAACCAACGGGGATAACTTCTCTCATCTCATTTCAGACCTGTTCCCATAATCTATGGACTCACTTTCAAGGACTCTTCAAACTTCAAAGTAAATTGATTATCAAAGGACATATATGTCACTATATAGAACCCTGAAATTCATTTCCTTGTGGGCATACTCAATAAATCTATAGAATAATAATAATAGCAGAATCAATAAAAGACCACACCAACTTTGATATTCAACCAATGTGCCAAAGATGACAAACTGTGCAAATACAAAAAAACAAACAAATAAACAATAAATATCAGAACATGTGATGAAGAGACCTTGAAAATTAGTCCATTGGTTGTGGGATTATTTCAATGATGGGGCAGGTGAATTTCAAAATATACTTTTAAAATTACTTCTTTCAAATTACTTTCACTGCAATCTGCAGCATGTAATTTTCCTCTAAGCCAGGTGTTTCCAGCCGGGGGACCTAATGACAAGATTGCTGTATTGGAGAGAAATGAGGAACTGTTTTATTCTATGTCTGAGCAAAACTTGGCTGTTTCCCAACACACCAGATACAGTGGTAAAACTGGAAGGCTTTTCGATTTACCACATGGAGCAAACTGTTGATTCGGGAAAGGCAGAAGTGGAGTGTGTGTTTCATGATAAGCTCTAGGTGGTGCTCCGATGTGGCGGTTTTGTTGAACTTGTGTTTCCCCTGGTCTTGAACACCTAATGGTCAAATGCCATCCATTCCATTTATCTAGGAAGTTCTCATCCATAATCCAGACCACAGCTTACATACCAACAGTAGCCGACCAAATGCTTGAGATACTGCTTAATACTGGCATACAGGCAGAGGCTAAAGAGCCGGAGAGGCAGAGGATTGCATTGAGACGATGGACCGGGCTGTATTCAAGGACTCATCTGTGGATCTGAATGAATGTAACATGGTTGTAACTAGGTTTTATTAAAACAGCTATAGATGAGTGCGTCCCCACAAAATCGCTCAGTGATTTCCACAACAAGAAGCCCTGTGTGAACCACAAGATCTGCAAATCTGCTGAGAACCAGATCAGAGGCATTCAGTTCTAGTGACAAGAAACCCGAACATTGAATTCTCCAACTTCTGGTAATTCCCTCCCCCTCCCTTCCCCCATCCCAGTTTCTCTCTGCCCCCTCCCCCAGCTGCCCATCACCTCCCTCATGGTTCTGCCTCTTTCATTGTGCTTTCCCCTATTCCTTCTTCACCTTTCCTGCCTATCCCCTCCCTGCTTCCCCTCCCCCACCCCTTTATCTTTCCCCTTAGTGGTTTTTCACCTGACACCTACCAGCCTTCTCCTTCCCACCCTCTCCCCACCTTCTTTATAGGGCCCCTGCCCCCTCCCTCTTCAGTCCTGACGAAGAGTTTCGGCCTGAAACGTTGACTGTTCTTTTCCACGGATGCTGCCCGACCTGCTGAGTTCCTCCAGCGTGTTGTACGTGTTGCTTTGATCCCAGCATCTGCAGATAACTTTGTGGTTAAGAAAGCTACAAGAGGTCCAGGTACAATAGCAGAAAGCCATCACATGAGAAATTGGCAACTCTGGACTAAACTTGAATCAACAAAGGATGCTCGACAGTTGTGACAGGGGCTTGAATACTATCACCTCTGATAAGGTTAAATCAAATGGCATAAGCAACAGCAGGCATTTGCTTCCAGTAGAGTTCAATGTTACCTATGCTCACTTTAACCATCAAAACCTGGTCACGGACTCCCATAGACCCCGATGATCCTACAATTTCAGTCTCCGAGGCCGACATGCGAGCAGCCTTCAGGAGGGTGAACCCACAAAAAGCATCCGGCCCAGATGGGGTACCTGGCCAAGAACTAAAGACCTGTGCTGATCTACTGGCTGGAGAGTTCACTGAGATCTTTAACCTCTTGTTTCGGCAGGGTGCGGTACCCACCTGCTTCGAGCAGGCTTCAATTGTACTGGTGCCCAAGAACAGCATGGTGACCTGCCTCAATGATTATCACCCAGTGGCACTTAAATCCACAGTGATGAAGTGCTTTGAGAGGTTGGTAATGAAACATGTTAACTCCTGGCTGAAAAGCAACTCAGATCTGTACTAATTTGCCCACTGGTGCAACAGGTCCACAGCAGATGTCAGCTCATTGGCTCTTCAATTGACCCTAGAACATCTGCACAGCAAAGATGCATTCATCAGGATGCTCTTTATCGACTACAGCTCAGCATTCAATACCCATCATCCCTGCAAAACTAATCAATAAACTTCAGGACCTTGGCCTTAGTACCTTCTTGTGCAATTGGAATCTGGTTTTCCTCACCTGCATATTGAAATTCCCCATGACTATCATAACATTTTATATGCCTTTTCTATCTCCTATTGTAATTCATATCCCACATCCTGGCTAATGTTTGGAGGCCTGTACGATACAATTCCTATCTGGGTCTTTTTACCTTTGCAGCTTCTTATCTCTACCCACAAGGATTCTACATCTTTCGATCATATGTCACCTATTTCTTAGGACTTGATCTCACTTTTTACCAGTGGAGCCACTCTATCCCCTCTGCCTACCTCCCTGTCCTTTCAAAGCAATGTGCATCCTTGTGTAAGCTCCCAATTATGATCTCCTTTCAGCCAAGACTTAGTGATGCTGAAAGTGTCATACCTGCCAATCTCTAACTGTGCTACAAGGTCATCTGCCTCATTCCATATACTGTGTGCATTCAAATATAACACCTTCAGTCCTGTATTCATCACGCTTTTTGAATTTGGGCCCCTGTTACTCTTTAACTCATCCCACTGACTGCAGCATCAGCCTCACAGTCTCACAGTCTCACTGCACTCTACATCTGCTTGTATACCAGCTGCCCCAATCCTCAGACCTATCACTCCGGTTCCCATCTCTCTGCCAGATTAGTTTCAACCATCCCCAACAAGCAAACCCAACCATAAGGATATTGGTGCTTCTTGGGTTCAGGTGCAACCCATCCTATTGTACAGGTCATACCTTCCCCAGAGAGATCCCAGTGATCCAGAAATCTGAAACTCTGCCCCCTGCACCACTTCCTCAGCCACTCATTCATCTGCCAAATTATCCTATTCCTGCCCGATTACATCAGAATCAGATTTATTATTACTGACATAGAGTATGTTGTGAAATTCTGTTTTGTGGCAACAGTGCTGTACAAAGAACAAAAATTACCATAGTCCCAATAATAAACAAACAAAGGAATAAATAGTGTATAGAAGAGTAGTGAGGTACAACTAAATAAAAATCTGTCACAGAGCACAATGATTTCCAAATCTTTATTCCTGCTTTAAACTCTCCTTGTGTCTTGCTGTTGTATCTCCTATGATTTGCTAACAATCATCTTTCAATGAAACGCTTTATCCTTCCCTGTCACTAGCGATGAAAGAGCTTTATCCTTTTATTGATGCCAAAATCTCACACCATTTTAAAAGTTTCTTCCCTCAGGCAGATAATCTGATCAAACATTTAAATTAGCCCCCTCCCCAACTCCCTCTATCTGTTAGCCTCATCACTGCACTGCAGTAGATACTTTAAACCACTTGTTTATAGTGTTGTTTACTTCGTAAATACCTGTTGGTATTTATTTATTTATACATATTTTACTCCATATCCGCTCTTTAACCCCTAATTTCATAGCCTTTTTATTTTTAAATTTATACTTTATAATTACTTTATAATATTTAAGCATAAAACACTCCTTTTTTTATTGTATATATTTCTTTTTTTAAAATATTTTTTCTTTCCAATTGCTGAATGTTGTTTTATATTGGTTGCATGTTGTGCCCTGACCTATACACCACAACAAATTCCTAATACATATAATCGTAGGTACATGGTGAATAAAGTTAATCCTCTATCCTTGATCCACGACCCTTGATAATTGAAATATGTGTTTAGCACTTTGTGTCCGTATTGGGTCTACAGTCAAACCAACACTAATCTCAATCTCTTATTGTGGAATATGAAGTACTGTGCAAAAGTCTTAGGTACATATATATAGCTAGGATACCCAAGACTTTTGCACAATGTTGAAGTAATTTTATGTATTTCACTGTACTGTTGCCACACAAAAAAGACAAATTTCATGGCATGTGTGAGTGGTGATAAATCTGATTCTGATAGGGGTCTCTTTCGTGGACTGAAATTGGGGAGGGGGCAGAGAGAGGGATCATGGTTGGGAAAAGGGGAAGGGAGAGGGTAGGGTTCAGGAAGCACCAAAGAACATTCTATAATGATCAATAAACCAATTGTTTGGAACCAAATGACCTTGCCAGGTGTCTCAGGGTTGGGTGTGTCTGCACCCATGCACTCCTCAACCTCTTGCACTCTTTCTCTGTCACCTGTCCCACACCCCTCCCATGGCCCTCTCACCTTCACCAGTCCCAACATCCTCCACTCCCGCCAGATTTACTCCACATTGACAAGTACAGTACTCGGCAAAAGTCTTAGGCATCCCAGCTACTGTATGTACTATAGACTTTTGTGTGGTATTGTATGGCACTCCTTTCTAACAACAACTACTACCTTCACATTCTTACCAGAAGACTCCTCTAATATTGTTTGCTGCCAAGTTTTATTCAGAAGCTCTCCTGAGAATGTGAATGGTTAAAGGCACCATCTTTTGCACATTATTTGTCAGTCTTTGTTTATGTATAGTCTTTTTTGTAAGTTCTATAGTATTTATATTTTCCATTAATTGCCTGCAAGAAAATGAATCTCAAAGTGGTGTATGGTAATATACATACTTTGATAAGAAATCTTACTTTGAACACAAGTTGTCTTGGCCCAGTTCAGTCCATGCCATCTTCTTACTGTTACTGTCAGGTAGGTTGTAGAGAAGCTTGCAGTCCCAAACCACCGTTTTCAAGAACAGCTACTTGCTGTCAACCACTCAGTTCTGGAATCAACCCACACAACTCTGATCATTAGAGTTTGGCAGCACTATGACCACTGTGCACTTTGTTTTTGTTTTAATTGTGTTCTTTCTTGTAAAAATTGCTTCATTCATGTTTAATTTATGTTTTTTTTGCTCATGCTGTTTATATATTATATTTGGCAACTTTACTGTGTTCCTCCTGTTACCGAGATCAACACTGAGTGTACGTCCCTGGTCTTCTGCAGCTGTAGTTCATCCACTTCAAGATTCAACATGTTGTGTGTTCAGAGATGCTCTTCTGCACACCACTGTTGTAATATGTGGTTATTTGAGTTTCTGTCGGCTTCCTGTCAGCTTGAACCAGTCTGGCCATTCTCCTCTGACCTCTCTCATTAACGAGGCATTTTCATCCACTGAACTGCTGCTCACCTTGGATGTTTTGTTTTTGTTTTTTGCACCATTTTCTGTAAACTCTAGGGACTATTGTGTGTGAAAATTCCAAGAGATCAGCAGTTTCTGAGATACTCAAACCTCTCCTCCTGGCACCAACAATCACTCCATGGTCAAAGTCAATTAAATCACATTTCTTCCCTGTTCTGAACAACAACTGAACCTCTTGACCATGTCTGAGTGCTTTTATGCATTGAGTTGCTGTCACGTGATTGGCTGATTTGATATTAAAGAGCCGATTGTACAGGTGTACCTAACAAAGTAGCCACTGGGTGTATGGTATGTGCCTGTGATACTGCTGTAAGTTATTCATTACACATGTGCATGCATATTCTTGTGCATATGACAATGAACCCGACTTTGACTATTAGGTGAGGTCTGTCTGATGGTTAGATAGTAGTGGGGACCAAAACATACCTGAATCACACTTAGAGTTAATGTTGACTCATCAATATGTTAGCCTAACGTCGGTGGAGGGGAAACTGCTGGAGTCAGTTATCAAGGATGTGATAACAGCACATTTGGAAAGCGGTGAAATGATCGGACAAAGTCAGCATGGATTTGTGAAAGGAAAATCATGTCTGACGAATCTCATAGAATTTTTTGAGGATGTAACTAGTAGAGTGGATAGGGGAGAACCAGTGGATGTGGTATATTTGGATTTTCAGAAGGCTTTTGACAAGGTCCCACACAGGAGATTAGTGTGCAAACTTAAAGCACACGGTATTGGGGGTAAGGTATTGGTGTGGGTGGAGAGTTGGTTAGCAGACAGGAAGCAAAGAGTGGGAATAAACTGGACCTTTTCAGAATGGCAGGCGGTGACTAGTGGGGTACCGCAAGGCTCAGTGCTGGGACCCCAGTTGTTTACAATATATATTAATGACTTGGATGAGGGAATTAAATGCAGCATCTCCAAGTTTGCGGATGACACGAAGCTGGGTGGCAGTGTTAGCTGTGAGGAGGATGCTAAGAGGATGCAGGGTGACTTGGATAGGTTGGGTGAGTGGGCAAATTCATGGCAGATGCAATTTAATGTGGATAAATGTGAAGTTATCCACTTTGGTGGCAAAAATAGGAAAACAGATTATTATCTGAATGGTGGTCGATTAGGAAAAGGGGAGGTGCAACGAGACCTGGGTGTCATTATACACCAGTCATTGAACGTGGGCATGCAGGTACAGCAGGCGGTGAAAAAGGCGAATAGTATGCTGGCATTTATAGCGAGAGGATTTGAGTACAGGAGCAGGGAGGTACTACTGCAGTTGTACAAGGCCTTGGTGAGACCACACCTGGAGTATTGTGTGCAGTTTTGGTCCCCTAATCTGAGGAAAGACATCCTTGCCATAGAGGGAGTACAAAGAAGGTTCACCAGATTGATTCCTGGGATGGCAGGACTTTCATATGAAGAAAGACTGGATGAACTGGGCTTGTACTCATTGGAATTTAGAAGATTGAGGGGGGATCTGATTGAAACGTATAAGATCCTAAAGGGATTGGACAGGATAGATGCAGGAAGCTTGTTCCCGATGTTGGAGAAGTCCAGAACGAGGGGTCACAGTTTGAGGATAGAGGGGAAGCCTTTTAGGACCGAGATTAGGAAAAACTTCTTCACACAGAGAGTGGTGAATCTGTGGAATTCTCTGCCACAGGAAACAGTTGAGGCCAGTTCATTGGCTATATTTAAGAGGGAGTTAGATATGGCCCTTGTGGCTACGGGGGTCAGGGGGTATGGAGGGAAGGCTGGGGCGGTGTTCTGAGTTGGATGATCAGCCATGATCATAATAAATGGTGGTGCAAGCTCGAAGGGCCGAATGGCCTACTCCTGCACCTATTTTCTATGTTTCTATGTTAATATGAGTAAGTCAGCTCCCAGGACCACCCCTCTGTTCATTGTTACTGTCAGGTAGGAGGTACAGAAGCCTGAAGGCACCCACTCAGAGGTTCAGGAACAGCTTCTTCCCCTCGGCCATCCAATTCCTACACGGACATTGAATCCATGAACACTACCTTACTATTCTTAAAAAAATTATTTTTGCACTACTTATCTGAATTTAACTTGTTAATAAATGTTATAAATACTTACTGTAATTCAGATTTGTTTCTATATTTATCATATATTGCATTGTACAGCTGCTGCAAAGTTAATTAATTTCATTGCCAATGCTGGTGTTATTAAACCTGATTCTGATTCTTTAGTCATTTTGACTACAGTTTTCATAAGACAGCTTTTTCAGGAATAATTCACAAAATGCTCACACTCCATGTGAAGTTATATCACCTCCATTAATTGAGGGGAAATCAGAGTCAGAATCAGGTTTATTCTTACTGGTATGTGATGTGAAGTTTGTTAACTTAGCAGCAGCAGTTCAATGCAATATATAATCTAGCAGAGAAAAAAAAAGTATATCAATTACTATATACATATATTGAATCGATTTAAAAAATGTGCAAAAACAGAAATAATATATATTAAAGAAGTGAGGTAGTGTTCATGGGTTCAATGTCCATTTTAGGAATTGTATGGCAGAGGAGAAGAGCCTGTTCCTGAATCGCTGAGTGCGTGCCTTCAGGCTTCTGTACCTCCTACCTGACGCTAACAGTGAGAAAAGGGCATGCCCTGGGTGCTGGTGGTCCTTAATAATGGACGCTGCCTTTCTGAGACACCGGTCCCTAAAGATGTGCTGGGTACTTTGTAGGTTAGTACCCAAGATGGAGCTGACTAGATTTGCAACCTTCTGCAGCTTCTTTTGATCCTGTGCAGTAGCCCTTCCATACCAGACAGTGATGCAGCCTGTCAGAATGCTCTCCACAGTACAACTATAGAAGTTTTTGAGTGTACTTGTTGACATGCCAAATCTCTTCAAACTCCTAATAAAGGATAGGTGCTGTCTTGCCTTCTTTATAACTACATCGATACGATAGGAGCAGGTTAGATCCTCAGAGATCTTGACACCCAGGAACTTGAAACTGCTCACTCTCTCCATTTCTGATCCCTCTATGAGGATTGGTATGTGTTCCTTCATCTTACCCTTCCTGAAGTCCACAATCAGCTCTTTTGTCTTGCTGACGTTGAGTGCCAGGTTGTTGCTGTGGCACCGCTACACTCTTGCCTGTAATGTATGCCCTCTCATCACCACCAGGGATTCTACCAACAATGGTTGTATCATCAACAAATTTATGGATGGTACTTGAGCTATGCCTAGCCACACAGTCATGTGTCTATAGAGAGTAGAGCAGTGGGCTAAGCACACACCCCTGAGGTGCGCCAGTGTTGATCGTCAGTGAGGAGGATATGTTATCACCAATCTGCAGAGATTGTGGTCTTCCAGTTAGGAAATTGAGGATCCAATTGCAGAGGGAGGTACAGAGGCCCAGGTTCTGCAAATTTTCAATCAGATACATTCTCATTTTCATCTAAGTTTGCAAAGTTCAGTGTGGATGCTGACATCTCATAGTCATCCCTAGTATTCACCGGTAATTACAAGTTGTCATATTAAGTGAGATTCCAATATCCACTTACATAACCTTCTATGGTTGCATCAATTCTTGAAGAGCCAATCTTAATATTTCACACTTATGTACAATTAACAAGCACAACTTCCTTGAGTCCAGCCCTCATTATGAATAATTACATCCTCAGATTATCTTTTGAAGTGATTGCAGTTGATTACGTTTCTGAAAACCTCAGAGGTGTTTGATGACTTTTTTTGTGAGTTAGCATTTAAAGAAGACATTTAATTAGCCATTTTTGAAGCTTTAATATATTCCCTTCCTGAGTTTTCTATAATTAGCAATTTGGATGTATTTTCTGAGTGGATTCTCTCATACTGTGCAAAGTTTTAAATTCAGTATTTTGGGATATCGATGTTATTAACTATCATACATATGCATTCCTTATTGTTCTTGTAGAGTCAGTGGTAAGTCCCTTTTTGAGTCACTGTGTCTTTCTCCCCACAGTGCTGGTGGGGAGATACACTCAGTGGCCACTTTATTAGGTACACCTGCTTGTTAATGCAAATATCTAATCGGCAATTCAATGCATTAAAGCATGCAGATATGGTTAAGACCAAACATGTTCTTCAGACCAATCATCAGGTAGGGGAGGAAATGTACTTGAAGTGACTTTGACTATAGAATGATTGCTGGTGCCAGATGGGGTGGTTTGAGTATCTCAGAAACTGCTGACCTCCTGAGTTTTTCACACACACACAGTCTCCACAATTTACAGGGAGCAGTGTGAGAAACATTCAGTGAGTACCTTTTAATGAGAGAGGCCAGAGGAGAATGGCCAGACAGGAGGGTGACAGTAACTCAAATAACTATGTGTTACAATAGTGGTGTGCAAAAGACCATGTCTGAATGCAGAACATGTTGAAAAAGAAGTGGATGGGCCACAGCAGCAGAAGAACATGAACATACATTTAGTGGGCACTTTATTAGGTACAGGAAGTATCTAATAAACTAGCCACTGAGTGTAGTTCTATGAATTAGTTCCAGCAATGATGAAGCACTGGCAATATATTTTCAAATCGGAATAGTTTGTGACATGAAAGGGAACCTACTGAGGAGTCAACAGAGTTTCCAAGCCTTTCTTCTTCTGTCTGTTAGAGGTTACAGGCTTGGAAGGTGCTCTCAGAATAGCTCAGGCTATTAACTGGGGTGTATTTTGTAAAGAACGTGTTCTACAGTCACCGTGTCTCCAGTGGTGGAGGGAATCAACCTTTAGTGAGGTCATTGAGTTATCAGTCAGTTGGGCTGCTTTATCCTAGATGCTGTTGATCTGCTGGAGTGTGGTGTTACTCTGCATCGCCTGGATGAGAGCAGGTTGCCCCCTGATGGTGACAGACCTTTGGGATGTCAGGAGGCGAACCATTCACTAGAGCATACCCAACTTCTGAGCACATTTACATGGAGTTCCGCCACACAAGGACCCCCACCCACCACAGACGGCCATGCCCTTTTCTCACTACTACCATCAAACAGGAGGTCCAACAGCCATTGGTCCCACACCACCAAGTTCAGGAACAGTTATTATCCCACAGCAATCAGGCCCCTGCACCAGCATGGATAACTTGACTCACCTCAGCGCTGAACTGATTCCACAACCTAGAGACTCACTTTCAAGGATTCTACAACTCATGTGTTTGTTATTATCTATTTATTTTTAATTTACACATTAGATGTTTGCCATTCTTCTCACCGATTCTATGGTGAATGGCTGCATGAAAATGAACCTTAGGGTAGTATATGGTGACACATATGCACTTTGTTAATAAATTTACTTTGACATTGACTTTGCTCTTGTAGTGGTTGTTGATGGAATGACATTAGTGAATCATATGATTTTTTTTACAATATTCTAGTCACAATTATTAACATATTTCTGACTTCAAAGTTCAAAGATCAAAGTATGTATATATGTCACTATATATTAAGGTCTCTAGCACCGGGTCTGGCTCTGTGTCTCAGAAGGGAAGAAGGGAGAAGAGGCATGTTGTGGTGATAGGGGATTCGTTTGTTTGGGGAATGGACAGGAGGTTCTGTGAGCGAGAATGAAATTCCCGGATGGTATGTTGCCTCCTGGGTGCCAGGGTCTGGGACATCTCGGATCAAGTTCTCAGCATTCTTAAGTGGGAGGGTGAACAGCCATTGGTCACGGTCCATGTGGGTACCAATGACACGGGAAGGACATGACAAGGTTCTGCATGGGGAGTTCAGGGAGTTAGGTGCTAAGATAAAGGCAGGATCTCCAGGGTTGTGATCTCTGGATTGCTACCAGTGGCATGTGCTAGTGAGGCCAGAACTAAGAAGATCATACAGATTAACATGCGGCTAAGGAGTTGGTGCAGGAGGGAGGGCATGAGATCTTTGGATCATTGGGCTCTCTTCCAGGGAAGGTGGGACCTGTACAGAAGGGACAGTTTGTACCTGAACTGGAGGGGGATTAATATCCTAGAGGATTGGAGGATAGCCAATGCTGTTTCGCTGTTTAAAAAAGGCTTTATACATAAACCAGGAAATTATAGGCCAAATGAGTCTGACATCAGTTGTGGGATAGTTCTTGGAAGGTACTCTAAGGGAATGGATATGTAAGTATTTGGATAGACATGGACATGATAATCAGCATGGCTTCGTGCATGGTAGGTCCTATCTAACTAATCTTATAGATCTTTTTGAGAAAATTACCAGGAATGTGGAAGAAGTCAAGGTAGTGGATGTTGTCTACATGGACATTAGTGAGGCCTTTGACAAAGTTCATATGGTCTAATTTCTGCTTCTATGGTCTCATGGTCTAAGTCCCGCATGGGAGGCTGACCAGAAGGTTCAGTTGCTCAGCCATCATGATGACGTAGTAAATTGGATAAGACATTGGCTTTGTGGGTGAAGCCAAAGAGTGGTAGTAGATAGAGGCCTGTGGCTACTGGTGTGCCACAGGGATCAGTGCTGACTCCTTTGTTGTTTGTCTTCTATACCAATGAACAGGATGAATTGAAATGAAATGAATTGACTTTTTTTTATTTACATTCTTCATATACATGAGGAGTAAAAATCTTTACATTACGTCTCCATCTAAATGTGCAATGTGCAATGTGGTTAACTGAATCAGCAGATTCATGAATGGCATGAAGATTGGGGGTGTAGTGGACAGTGAAGAAGACTATCATGGCTTGCAGATACATCTGCTTCAGCTGGAAAAATGGGCTGAAAATGGCAGATGGATTTTAATGCAGACAAGTGTGAGGTTTTGCACTTCGGTAGGACCAACCAAGGTAGGTCTTACACAGTGAACGATAGGGCACTGAGGAGTGCTGTAGAACAAAGGGATCTGGGAATACAGGTCCATAATTCATTGAAAGTGGTGTCACAGGTAGATAGGTTCATAACAAAAGCTTTTGGTTCATTGACATTCATAAATCAATGTATTGAGCACATGAGATGGGATGCTTTGTTGAAGTTATGCAGACATTGTGAGGCCTAATTTGGAGTATTGTGGGCAGTTTTGATCACTTACCTACAGGAAAGATGTAAACAAGGTTGAAAGAGTACAGAGAGAATTTGCAAGAATGTTGCTGGGTCTGAAGGACCTGAGTTATAATGTAAGATTGAATAGGTTATGTTTGTATTTTTTAGAATGTAGAAGATTGAGGGGAATTTTGATAGAGGTATACAAAATTATGAAGGGTATAGATAGGGTAAATGCAAGCAGGCTTTTTCAACAGGTTGGGTGGAATTTCAACCAGAGGTCTTGGGTTAAGGGTGAAAGTTGAGAGGTTTAAGGGGAACAAGAGGGGAAACTTCTTTACTCAGAGGGTCGTGAGAGTGTGGATTGAGCTGCCAGCACAAGATAGCTACGTGGATGGTAGGGGTATGGAGGGCTAAGGTCCCGGGGAAGGTCAATGGGAGTAGGAGGTTTAAATGATTTCAACATGGACTAGATGGGCCGAAGGACCTGTTTCTGCCCTGTACTTCTCTATGACTCTATTACCCTAAGCTTCATTTTCTTCCGGGCATTCACAGTCGAACAAAGAAACCTAGCAGAATCAATGAAAAACCACATGCAAACAAAAACTGATAAGCAACTATGTACAAAAGAAAGCAAACAGTGCAAACACAAAATAATAATAATAATATTAAATAAATAATACTGGGAACGTGAGTTGTAGAGTGATTGAAAGTAAGTCCATAGGTTGTGGAATCAGTTCAGTGTTGAGGTGAGTGAAGTTATCCACGCTGGTTCAGGAGCCTGATAGCTGAAGGGTGATAACTGTTCCTGAACCTGGTAATGTGAGACCCAAGGCTCCTGTACCTCCCCCCTGATGGCAGCAGTGAGAGGAGAGCATGGTCCGGATGGCAGGGTCCCTGATGATGATGATGATGTTGCCTTCTTGTGGCAGTGCTCTTTGTAGATGTGCTCGATGTTTTCTCCGTGATGGACGGGGCTGCGTCCACTACTTTTCACAGGCTTCTCTGTTCCGGGGTAATGGTGTTTCCATACCAGGCTGTAATGTAACCAGTTAGGATACATTTGTTTAATCACTTGAATTTGCATTGTACAGCCTTCATGGTGAGGTTTCAACTTGTCTCTAGTTTAAAAGACTAGCTTCTTTAGAACACTGGTCTAACTGGGAACAACTGGCAAAGGGTACCAAGGAAGAGGAGTTGGAATTTCATGCAGACAGGAGCAATCTGATGTATTTTGATTGGCAAACCTGAAGGTTGGAGGCCCATGATGATTGAGTCCTGGGGTCAAATGCAGAGCTCAGCGAGCCTAGAGATCGAGGACCCAAGGTTGGTGAGTCTGGAGTTTGAAGCCCAAAGGTCGAAGTCCGGGGTCAACGTGTCTGGGTCATTGAGTCTGGAGATGAGAGGCCTGACTGTGAGTCTGAGGCCAAGTCTAAAGACTGGACATCAGGGGCCCAGAGGCAGCCTCTGGTTGGAGGCTTGACCGCGTGTGTGGGTGGGAAGTTGGGAAATGGAGGTTGTTGAGTTTTTGTTTTGATTTTTCATTGTTCTAGTTGCTTTTGCTTGTTATATACTGGCTGAGTACTGTTCTGCTGAACATTATGGGCATGCTATGTTGGCGCTGGAATGTGTGGCAACACTTGCTGCTGACACCAACACATCCTTGGGGCTGTGTTGGTTGTTAATACAAACAGCATATTTCACTGTAAGTTTCTATGTACTTGTGATAAATAAATCAAATCGAATCTAATCTAATCTAAACCAGGGCAGGATTTACAGTACTGTGCAAAAGTCTTAGGCACATACAGTATATGTAGTTAGGGTGACCAAGACTTTTGCACAGCTCTGCATTAGTCAATGTGGAGCAGTGAGAGACTTTGTAAATCTGGCGGGAGCACAGGATGTTGGGAGTAGTGAGGGTGGAGTGCCGCGAGAGGGGTGTGGGACAGGTGGCAGAGAAGGAGTGCCAGGGCAGGAGGTGGCAAGAGTGCAAAGACACCCAGCTCTGAGTCACCAGGCTAAGTCATTTGATTCCTAGCAGTTGGTTTATTAATCGTTACAGAATGTTTTCGCGGCAGCAGTACAGTGCAATACATAAAATTATTACAATACTATGTAAACGTGTTAGGATATTTCTCCTAATATGGTACTGTGCATGTGATAAATTAATCTATTCTAATCTAATCTAAACCAGGGCAGGATCTACGTGGTAAATGGCAGGGCCTTGATAATAGTGTGGAACACAGAGACCTTGGGGTAGGTAAATAGTTTGCTGAAAATGGTGACATAGGTCAGTAGGTTGGTGAAGAAAGCACTTGGCTTACTTACCCTTTTTGGTCAGGGCAATGAGTAAAGAGCGACTAACGACCTACTGGAAGAACTGCAGATCTTTGCCCATTGTTCTGATTGCAATCATCTCTATTCATTCAAGTAACCTCTGGAGTTTCGTACATGCTGAGAAATGTGGAAATCTGGGATTTGCTGGCTGAGTCAGACGGGGAGTTCTGCAAATTTGATGTTCCATCTCTCTTTCCTCCCTCATCCCATACAAATGAACTGGTTGGATTAGCATGAGAATTAGCTAAATTTCTTAAGGCCTACTCAGAAGGCGTCTCCCTACCTGGGGCTTGGAGTCAATTTAACAGATACCTAAATCAATTCACAATGTCCATTGCTCCTTGAGTAATCTCCAAGTGCTCTGTTCCCCACTGTTAAATATGTGTTGCAATGGGTTTAAAGTGCAGTGGCAAATTAGTCATAACCTTCTGAATTTAGTCTAGTTTTATCAATCAAGTTATTATTAATCTGGTTGTGTTTAGAGGCCTGTTATTCATCTACAAGAGTCCAGGAGACCGCAAGGCAATGCAATTACTATATGAATTAGAATCAGGAAAATCGATTGCAGGTAAATTGTTTCCAAGAGAAGTGATGTCATATTTGAACCTTTGATATTATACGCTGAAAGGGCTTCACCTCCAGCTCTGATGCTTGCCAGTTATTTTGCAAGAACTATCTAAAATAAATTCCGTTTTTTTTACCTCATCCTGACAACTTAGCCAACTCTCAAGTGAGTATCCTTTTTCCCTTAGAGGAGGCCCGAGAACTAAAAAGCCTATAGAGAGTGGTGAATACAGTCTGGTCCGTCACAGTAAAAGCCCTCTCCACCATTGGGCATATTTACACAGGGCGCTGCCTCAAGAAAGCTTTATCTGTCATCAAGGAATGCCCCCTACAATCCGAGACCATTCTCTCTTCTCACTACTACCGGTCAAGATGGCACCTGTGTACAATGCTCCTTTGGTCGACATCTTCTGGATAGATCATGGAACCATCTCCTTCAGTTCTTTTATGTCATTTACATTTGTTCCTCTTTTTGGGTGTGATTCTGGAACTGTTGGAGACTGTGTTTTACTGTTTGGAGATGGTTTGGGTGCTTCAGCGCTCCGCAGTCTCCAACATTCCGGGAGCAAGAGACAGTGTGGGCGAACCTGATGGCGAGAAGCCTGCAGGATGGTGTGTGAGCCAGTGTTTCACCCCATTTCACTGATTAAAGCGACGAGGACGATTGAAACATCAAGGCGAGTGCAGAAATTTGGAGATTATTTGGGTGTTCCAGTGCTCTGCAGTCTCAGAGAGGATTCCAAGAGGCCGAGGCAGTGAGTACGAACCTCGTAGTGGGCAGACTGCAGGACGGGACACAAGATGATGTTTGGCTCCATTTCACCGATTAAAGCTTCCATTGTTCACTGACTAAAGCGCCGAGAGTGACTGAAACATCAAAGTGAGTGCAGAGGGTGAGCACCGGCCGCCTGTCTATGCTACTAGAGAGGGGGAGAGCCTGCCACTGTAGAGGTCGTTGCCCAGGTTTTTACGGCATTTTGGATGTGGACTCAGACTACAAAATTGTTTTTTCAGTCTTATAGTTTTCATATTCTGTGGTTTTTAGCCTGATCTAGTTTTTTTTGTGTGGGAAGAAGGATTTGAGGGTCGATGTGCCTGATCCATTCTGTTTGTTTTTCTTGTGCGGGAGGAGGGATTGGGGGATCAATGTGCCTGATCTGTTTTCCTTCATTTCTTTTTGTGTGGGCGGAGGGATTTGGGGGGGGGGATTGATGTGCCTGATCTGTTTCACTCGGTTTTTGTGCAGGTGGCGGGTTTTAGGGTTGATGTGTCAGTTCCGTTTTTGTTCTTTTTTTTTGCGAGGAGGTTGGATTTGGGGGTTGGTGATTGTGCTGCCTTTCTATTCTTTCTTGGGTACCCAGAGAATTGAAGAATTTCAGAGTTGTATAGTTTGATATTGAAATGAACCTTTGAACATACCATCAGGCAGGAGGCGCAGGAGCCTCAGGACCCACACCACCAGGTTCAGGAAGTGTTCTTACCCTACAGTGTTGCATCTCTTTCAGAAAACCACCTACAACAGATTCTGACTGCCTTCAACCGTGCATACATGAAACTTGGACTTACCATCGATTCCAAGCAAGAAGACTCAGAACATCTATCAACCATCATCAACTGAGACAAATTGGATAGAACCATCAATTCAACTTGGCGAAACAACACTGGAAAACGTGGACCACTTTCCGTATCTTGGAAGTCACCTCTCCTCCAATGTAGACCTTAATGACGAGATCCAACTCCGCCTTAAATGCGCTGGAACAGCTTTTGGACGTCTCCGAACAAGAGTCTTTCATGATCGTGACATCCGAACACAAAATGTTAGTGTACAAAGCAGTGGTAATTCCAATGCTCCTGTATGCATCAGAAACCTGGACAACATACTGATGACATCTGAAGGCACTTGAAAAGTTCCATCAACACTGTCTTCGAAACATCTTAAATATCAGCTGGGAAGATAGAAGAACCAACGTCAGTGTGCTAAATGAAGCAAAAACAACAAGCATTGAAGCCTACGTCATCAAGAACCAACTAAGATGGAGCGGCCTTGTTGTTCGGATGAAAGACGAACATCTGCCGAAACAAATCTTCTACTCCCAGCTTAAAGAAGGCAAACGTAAGGACAACGGAAGGGATTCAAAGACGTCTTAGAAGCCAACATGAAGAAATGTAACATCGACATCAACAATTGGGAAACCAATACCAAGGACAGGAAACTCTGGCAAGCCATCATCTGAGAAGAAACAACAACTTTCGAAGCCAATAGATGTGCAGAATTAGAAGAAAAGAGAAGAAAATGGAAAGAGAGGCAGCAACAACCAAAGCCCGATCTGCCATCTGGAACTACCTGTCCTGAATGCGGAAGGACTTTCAAAGCCAAGATTGGATTCATAAGCCACTTGTGAGCCCATAAGTAGGTCAACAGAACAAAGACCAACATCCTCGACCTCAAGGGACAGCCACCACCACGACGACGACTTACCCTACAACCATCAGGCTCCTGAACCAGTGTGGATAACTTCAATCATCTCAACATTGAACTGATTCCATAACCT
Organism: Mobula birostris; assembly: GCF_030028105.1. Classification (NCBI taxonomy): domain Eukaryota; kingdom Metazoa; phylum Chordata; class Chondrichthyes; order Myliobatiformes; family Myliobatidae; genus Mobula; species Mobula birostris. The sequence goes on from NC_092373.1 coordinate 190,743,297, forward strand.
ATAGATTCCTTTTCAAGGACACTACAACTCATCTAATCAATATTATTCATTTTTTATTTGCATAATTTGTCTTCTTTTTCACATTGGTTGTTTGTCAATCTTTATGTATAGTTCTTCATCAATTTTATTATATTTCTTTATTTTTCTGTAAATGCTTGCATGAAAATGTATCTCATGGTAGTATAAGGTGAAATACACTGCCTGTAAAAAGTATTCACACACCTCAGAAGTTTTCATGTTTTATTATTTTACAACATTGAATCATAGTGGATTTAATTTGGCTTTTTTGACACCGATCAACAGAAAAAGACAGTGTCAAAGTGAAAACAGATCTCTACAAAATGATCTAAATTAATTAGAAATATAAAACACAAAATATAAAACACGTGTGGGCATGTGGCCAAGTGGTTAAGGCATTGGACTAGTGACCTGAAGGTCGTGAGTTCGAGCCCCAGCCGAGGCAATGTGTTGTGTCCTTGAGCAAGGCACTTAATCATACATTGCTCTGCGACGACACTGGTGCCAAGCTGTATGGGTCCTAATGCCCTTCCCTTGGACAAAATTGGTGTGGTGGAGAGGGGAAGACTTGCGGCATGGGCAGCTGCTGGTCTTCCATACAATCTTGCCCAGGCCTGCGCCCTGGAGAGTGAAGACTTTCCAGGCGCAGATCCATGGTCTCGCAAGACTAACAGATGCCTCTAAAAAACACAAAATTATTGATTGCACAAGGATTTACTCCCTTTAATGACACTAAATCATCACTGGTGCAGCCAATTGGTTTTAGAAGTCCCATAATTAGGTAAATAGAGATCACATAGTTAGTCCCAGCTGTATATAAACTTGTGTTCAGACAAAATAAAATACACCTTTATCTGGAACATCCAGTTGCTGGTGAGTCAGAAGTCACTGGCAGCCAACCAGAAAAGGATCCTTTATTCCCATTCACTGCCTCCTACCAATCAGCCAATGCTAGTAATTTTCCTGTAATACCACAGGCTCTTAACTTGGTAAACGGCCTCATGTGTGGCACCTTGTCAAAGGCCTTCTGAAAATCTAAATATACACCATCCACTTTATCTATTCTACTTGTAATCTCAACAAAACGATTCCAACAGGTTCGTCAGGCAAGATTCAGTTGGAACTTTCCCAGGACTCAATACAAGAGGGTTTATTTAAGATGAACTTTTAAAATTCATTTTGGCATCTGGATGCTTGATGGAAAGTCGACAGTCGTGGAAACAGAAAGAGGTCCTTTGGCCCACCTACTCCTTGTGGAAATCATTTAAACGCCTACTCCCATCAACGACGACTATGGCCCTCTATAACCCCTACCATCATTGTAGTTATTGAAATTTCTCTTAAACATTGAATCGAGCTCACATGCACCATTTGTGCTGGCTGCTCATTCCACACTCTCACAACCCTCTGAGTGAAGGAGTTTCCCCTCATGGCTCCCTTAAACTTCTCACCTTTCACACTTAACCCATGACCTCTGATTATAGTCCCACACAACTTCAGTGGAAAAAGTCTGCTTGCATTAACCCTACCTACACCCCTCAATTTTGTATACCTCTATCAAATCTCCTCTCAATCTTCTACATTCAGAGAAATACAACCCTGACCTATTCAATCCTTCCTTAGAACTCAGATCCCCCAGACCAGGCAACAGCCTTGTAATTTTTCTCTGTACTCTTTGAAACTTGTTCACTCTTTCCTGTCGATAGGTGACCAAAACTGCAAACAATACTCCAAATTATTGTTTGCAATAGGAGGAGGAGGGAGGAGAGGATGGCGGCGCGACGCAGCACGCGTGGCCTCTCTGGTGAATGATATCGTGTTTGTAAGTAGGATGCCGTGCACAATTCTGATTTGATGGAGACAGACGTGCGAAGCATGGAGGAACATCTGGAGAGCCTTCTGAAATGCCCGGTTCGCAGCTGCTGCTACTGTGCGATCGAGAATCTCCGGAGGGGAAGGCCCCAAATCGTCGGCTTTGCCTGTTGCTGGCGGCCGGGGCTGGGGTCGAAGCGCTTGGCAGAGATGGGCAGGCCGAGGATTCTGTTTCTGAGCAGTGTGGGAACATCACGGTCGGTGTAATGCTATTACAGTGCCAAGATCTTGTAATAATCTTGCATCTCATTGTCTACCTGAATTGCACTTTCTCTGTAACTGTAACGCTATATTCTACAGGTGGCGAGGTGGAGATGCGTCTTTACCAAAGGAGGTATAGCCTGTAGGTCAGCCTTGGGCAAGGTGGGGCATCTGCTTAGCCCACACCAAACTCCCCCGATCAGCGTCACGTAAAACCATGGGAGCAGATGGTGGATGGTGGTATGAGCAGCTGGTGCATATCTCAAGTCCTGGTTATGCGACCACTGATTCCAGACAGACAACCTCTGAAGAGTATTGACAATGGCTGGGGTCACTCGTCTTGTAAGAGCACTGTCTAGAAGAAGGCAATGGAACCCACTTCTGTGGAAAAATTTGCCAAGAACAATCATTGTCGTGGGACCATAATCACTTACGTCAGACATGGCAATAATGATGATGACATTCTGCATTCTGTTATTATTTTGGTTTCTGCTACTTCAATGTAATGTGCAATTAATTATTCTGCATGAACAGTATTGAAGACCTGTTTTTCACTCTACCTCAGTGCATGTGCTGATAATTAACCAATTCCAATTCTCCATTGTAATTTGTAGGGAATGAGAGGCCAGCAGCTTAACTTCCGGCAAATTACATATTTTTCTGGTGCTGTGTATGCCAGGCACAGTCGTATGTAGCTGGAACAACCATAGTCTAGCAGAGATTATGATTTCACCCAGAAATAATTGCTATTGCTACTAAATTCAGAAAAAGTTGCAAGATGTTTAAAAAAAAAAGCTACTGGAGATACTGGTCTGAGGAGGGAAATAGAAAGTCGCCGTTTCAGGTCGAGACCCTTCATATGGACTGGAAGGCAAAGGGGAGACAGCCGGTATAAAAAGGTGAAGGGGAAGGGGTGGAGCAAGCAATAGGTAGATGTGAGTCAGGACGAGTGATAGGTAGAAGGAGGAAGGATCGCAGAGGCTGGTTGGGGATGATTGGAGGTGAGTACAGTACTGTGCAAAAGTCTTAGGCACATATTTGCTGTGATCTCCATTTGCCTTTAAGACTGCATCAATTCTCTTAGGCACACTATCGTGCAGTTTTATAAGGAAATCAGTTGGCAGGGTTTCCAAGCATCTTGGAGAGCTTGCCGCAGTTCTTCTGCAGACTCTGATGGCCTCACTTGCTTCTGTCTCTCCAGGTAATCCCAGACAGCCTTGATGACGTTGTGATCAATGCTCTGTGGAAGCCATACCATCTGAAGCCATTTTAAAAATCTAGGGTGCTGAAGGCTTTAGCACGGTACTGTAGACGCTGCAGAGGATGGAGTCTGATAGGAGAGGAAGACGGAGCATGGAGTCAAGTGAGGGAGGTGGGGAGGACAGATGGGAGCAGTGGGAGGAAGGGACCCAATGTGAGGGGTGTGTAGATAATGGGCAGATGGAGTCGATGGAGGTGAGGAAAGAAACAGTGTGATGGGTGTAGAAGGTAGAGGGTAGAACAGGAGGAGAGAGGAAAAGATAGGGAGGGAGCATTCTACCAGAAATTGAAGACTTCAATGTTCGTGCTGTTGGTTTGTAGAATATTATGTGCCTTTCTCTAGCCTATGTTCAGCTTCACCCTGGCAATAGAGAAAGGGAAGGGCAGAGAGGTCAGTGTGGGAATGGAGAGGAGAATTTAAAAGGACGTTCTGTCTCCCCTCTTATCCCCTTCTTGTCTCCTCATGTCTCTATCACCTCCCTCTGCTGCCCCTCCTCCTTCCCTTTCTCCCATGGTCCACTCTCCTCTCCTATCAGTTTTTTTCTTCTTTGGCCCTTTACCTTTTCTACCTATCACCTCCCAGCTTCTCACTTCATCCCCCTACCCCCACCCATCTACCTTCCTCCTCACCAGGCTTTACCTAACACCCTCCAGCTTGTACTCCCTCCTGTGCCCCTCCCCCCTCCACCTTCTAGTCTGGCTTCCTCCTCCTTCTTTTCCAGTCGTGATGAAGAGCCTTGGACCAAAATTTTGACTCTTTATTCCTTTGCTTAGATGCTGCCTCACTTGCTGAGTTCTTCCAGTATTTTCTGTGTGTTAAATGGCTGTCAACCAGTAGATCCAGAAGACTATGGTGGACAGAGCATATGTGCTCGGCAAAGTGGTTGCCCAGCAAGTTAAAACACAATCCCTAAGTTAAAATTGTGCATTGTGACTTACTCCATAAAGGACAAAATCTACTTTGTACTAACATATTTATTGCTAATATCATTTTTCAGTCTGGGTGTTTCGTGATATGTCTTAAAATCCATCAAAAATCCCCACTGTTTTCCCTTAAGTGCTTTGATATCAGCTTCTCAGACTGATGCGGAGGTGGGTGTTTCAAGTAATGCTTTCGGTGACAGGTACCAGAAAGATTTTTGCATTTGATGGATCCAGAACATTAAATATATTACAGTGAATGATGGATGAACTTTAATTGACTCGGAAGATGTTTTGGAATGCGTGACAGTATTATGATGACACATTCTAGAACTACTTTGAAAGCCATTGCTTATATCTTTCACGTGAAGAGGTTGCCACAAGTGTATCCTGATGTCACTTGAAGTCTTACGATTGAGGATTGAGTGTAGCTGATGTGGCTCCTGTTTGTGTTAAGAACAGGTTTGTACTAACGTGTTTGGAAGATCCTTTGTGAAATGGAAGGATTTTATATTTTTATAACAGTTTGGTGCTTTATAGTTATAATATCATGATTTGCAGCATCTGAAAAGTGCAAGACCTTTAGTTGTGTTGCAAATGTTTGTTTTTGGGAGAGGTCCACTCTAGAAAACACAAACAAAATGCTGGAGGAGCTCAACAGGTTGGGCAGTATCTACGGAGGGAAATAAAAAAGTCAGAGTTTTGGGTTGAGAAACTTCATCAGGGCTGTTCCCGCCCCCTTCCTCTAGTCCTGATTGTATCGATAGGTTACAAAAAACAATATGAAATAAATTCATAAATAGTGTGAAAAAAGAGCAAAATAATGAGGTAGTGTTCATGGGTTCATGGACTGTTCAGAAATCTGATAGTGGAAGAGAAAAAGTTGTTGTTAAAATGTCAAGTGTGCATTTTCAGACTTCTGTACCTCCTTGCTTATGTCCTTGATGAGAAAAGGAAATGTCCTGGATGGTAAGGCTCCTTGTTTGTGGATAATGCCCTCTTGAGCTATTGCCTTTTGAAGCGTCCCCAATGGTGGGGAGGCTTATGCCCATGATGGATGTGCTTGAGTTCACAGTCCTCTTCAGTATTTTTTGCGATCCTGTGCAATAGAATGACCATACCAGACGGTGAAGCAAACAGTCCGAATGCTCTGCACAGTACATCTGTAGAAATTTGTTAGAGTCTTTGGTGACATACCAAATCTTCTCATACTCCTAATGAACTATAGCCACTGGCGTGCCTTCTTCATGATTGCATCAATATATTGGGCCCACTGAGATGTTAACACCCAAGAACATGAAGCAGCTCTCTCTTTCCACTGCTGACACTCAATGCGAACTACTGTATGTTCTTCCAGCTTCCTCTTTCTGAAATCCACAATCAATTCCTGACAACCAGATGTGAGTGAGTTGCAGGAGCATAATGACTTCATTATTGTTTATAAGTTATGTTTAATTCACGGATTGTTTTGTGAATGCCACTGCTAGTTGCACTTTTGCATACGGGTGTTTGTATATATGACAATAGACTTGACTTTGGCTTTGACTGAACCAGTATTCAATAGATGGGGCTTTAATAGGCATTGGTCAGGCTGTGCTTGGAGTATTGGGAGGAGTTTTGGGCTCCCTCTCGAAGAAAGGATGTGCTGGCATTGGAGAGGGTCCAGAGGAGGTTCACAACAATGATCCCAGGAATGAAAGGGTTAACATATGAAGAGTGTTTGATTACTCTGGGCCTGTACCTGCTGGAGCTTAGAAGAATGAGGGGAGATCTCATTGAAACCTATTGAATATTGAATGGCCGAGATAAACTGGTTGTGAAGAGGATGTTTCCAGTAGTGGAGGATTCTAGGACCAGAGGACACAGCCTCAGAATAGAAGGAAGTCCCTTTAGAACAGAGATGAGGAGGAATTTCTTTAGCTAGAGGGCGGCGAATCTGTGGAACTCATTGCCACAGACGGCTGTGGAGGCCAAGTCGTTGGATATACTTAAAGTGGAGCTTAATAGGTTCTTGTAGTAAGGACATCAAAGATTATGAGGAGAAGGCAGGAGAATGGGGGTTGAGAGGGATAATAGATCAGCCATGGATGGAATGGCAGAGTATACTGAATGGGTCAAATAGCCCAACTTAGCTTCTATGTCTTATGGTCTTGTGGTCTTATGATATCCAGTGTACTGTACACGTTGCATCAGATTGCAATTAGGTAACACTGCTAATTAAATTTGGAATGGAAAACTGGTATCAGTACCTATGATCACAAAACAACTAGGTTTGTTGTTCATTAATGTTCTTCACTGGTGGAAATCTGATGTCCTTACCTGGTCTGCCAAACCCACGGCAATATGATTGATTTTTAACTATGCTCTGAAATAGTCCAGTTTATTGATCACTTTAAAAGAATTTAGGTTCAGGCAATAAATATTTGTTTTTTTTTACACATCCTCTGAGGACCACAATCTTGTAGTGTTGCATGCCTCAATGACCCAGGGAGCTATGTTGGCTAAAGTCAGGCCTTGTGTTCTGGTTCTTGGTTGGGTCACCCATGGCAAACAGGTCAAAGGGTAAAGGACAGGCTAAGAGTGATCCACCAGCCCTCCTGGTTCAGAGGTTCAGCTCAGGCCTAAAGACCCTGACTGATGAAAAAAAATTGTTAAGGAAACAGTTATGAAAAATTCATTGCTGCCCTAAACACCAGTAGCGTAACTAGCAGTAAGTAAGCATAAGTAAAGGAAAACATTTCCACCCATCTCATCGTGTGTATTCAGCTCCCAGTTGCCAACTCCATTCATCAAACGCCAGAGGCAGACTTCTCTTGAATAAAGTAATTATTGAAATATTCAACGAAAGAAATTTTCTTCCATGGCAATCATTCATATTTTTGACAAATACTAATGATTCTACATTGCACTATTAGGCAGTGGGTGTTCTGAGGCAAAACATACAATAGTAATTCTGACCATTGAGCTGTCAGCAAACCCAAGTGGAACATGAGATGCTGTTCTTCCATTTGTGCTTGGCCTCTCCGTAGCAGTAGGGAAGGCTGAGGACAGACAGGTCAGTGATAGGAGTATGAAGGAGATTTAAAGTGACATGCTTGTGGAAAGATTGAGTTAACCATTGCGGACAGAGCATAAGTGTTCTGCAAAGCCGTCACCTAGAGTCCTAGGGTCATACAGGTCCTTTGGCTCATCCATGCCGATCAAGAAAACTAGCTAAGTTCAAGGTTAATTTTTCATTCAACCGTGCACACGTATACAGGTAAACGGAACATAGTTCTTCCGGAAGCAAGGTGTAAATTGCAGTACATACAGTCACACACAATTCACAGCACACAGTCACAAAATAATATTAGCACAAATTCCTGAGTGGCATGTCCTGAAGATTGATGGTGCATGGGTGCACGGGATGTTGCCCTGGAGCCACGTTTCTGCAAGAACAAGCACGCAGCAGTTTCTCATCTTGCACTGGGTCAGCCACAGATGGAGGCAAATTAGCTTGTCTCGTGCTGGACCCTTTGCCCCATTTTTCAAAGTCAAAATAAATTTATTATCAAAGTACATACCGTGTATGTCACCATTTACAACCATGAGATTCATTTTCTTGTGGACAAACGCAGTAAGCACAAGAAACACAATAGAATCTATGAAAGACCACACGCAACAAGATGAAAAACAACTGATGCGCAAAAATAAAACTGTTGAAATACAAAAAGAAAGAGAAAATTTAAAAAAATAATTATGAAGAAATAATAATAATTACATAACACGTCCCACAAATTATATTAGGACCAATCTATTATTGGAGATAGGACAATCCATAGTAGCCATTTGGATATAATATTACAGGATAAACAAGCAAGAACAACTTATTTAATAGATATAGCATTCCAAATGCACACAACATACAGAAATCAATAAGTGAAGAATACCACAAATATGCTGAATTAAAAGAAGAAATTGAAAGACTGGAACATAAACAGGGTATACAATGTCCCAATATAATATCTACAACTGGTATCATCCCAAAGGCACTACACAGTAGCATTAAAGAATTAGGCCTACACAACAATATTTATGTAAATCTCCAGAAAGCCACAATACTAAACACCACTAGAATAGTTGGAAAGTTCCTAGCAATTGACAAATGTGCATGCTTGGTTATTCCTGTACCTCAGGTTTTACCAGCCTGAGCTGAAAAAAAGTAAACAATAAATATCAAGAACATGAGATGAAGAGTCCTTAAAAATTAGTCTAGTTCAGTGGCAACAGTTCAGTGATGGGACGAGTGAATGTATACCCTCTCATTCAAGAGCCTGGTGATTGAGGGTTAATAACTGTTCCTAAACCTGGTGGCATTGGTCCTGAAGCTCCTGTATCTTCTTCCTGATGGTAGCAGAGAGAAGAGAGCATGGCCTAGATGGTGGGGGTCCTCGACGATGGATGCTGCTTTCCTGCGAGAGCACTCTGTGTAGATGTGCTCAGTACTGGGGAGGGCTTTACCCCTGATGGAGTGGGCCATATCCATTACATTTTGTAGGCTTTTCTGTTCAAGGGCATTGGTGTTTCCATACCAGGCCATGATGCAACCAGTCAATATATTCTCCACCACACATCTACAGGAGTTTGTCAAAATTTTAACTGACATGCCATATCTTCGCAAACTTTTAATAAAGTAGAGGTGCGCCATGCTTTCTTTGAAATGGCACTTTATCCAGGACAGATCCTCTGAAATGATAACACTGAGCAATCTAAAGTTGCTGACCCTCTGGGCCCATATCCTTCTAAACCTTTTCTATCCATGTACCCTTTAAATGTTATTCGTGTACCTGCATCAACCACTTCCTCTAGCAGGTCATGCCATATATGCACCACCCTTGGCGTGAAAATGTTGCTCCTTAGGTTTCAGTTAAACCTCTTCCCTCTCATCTTAAACCCATGCTCTCTAGTTTGTGATTCCCAATCTTGGGAAAAATACTGTGGAAAGAGAAATGAAGTTAAAAGTTCATGTTGAAGACCCTTCATGATTTTCTACAGTTCTACAGTTTCTACAGTTCCGTACATTATCTTACAATTGAATGAAAATAGACCCAACCTCAACCTCGCTCCATAACTCAGTCCCTTTAGTCCCAGTAATATCCTTGTAATTCTCTTTTGCACTCTTTCTGGCTTAATGGCTACATTCCTATAGAAGTGTGACCAAAACTGAATTCAAAATTCCAAATGTGTTCCCTCCAACATCTTGTACAACTGCAATACAACATCCAACATCCCAACTTCTGTATTGAATGCCCTTCCTTTATTTGCCCTGCCCTGTGCATTCCCTCTCCTCACCTGGTTCGATTTGCCCACCATTATCTCTGTCTGGCTACGAACTCTGATCCACCTACCTGCCCTGCTGTTACACGGGCAACACACACAAAATGCTGAAGGAACCTAGCTGGTCAGAAAGCATCTATGGAAATGAATAAACAGTTGACATTTCAGGCCAACCCCCTTCATCAGAATCTAATGAATAGTCTTGATTAAGAATTTCAGCTCAAAATGTATTTCTCTCCATAGATGCAGCCTGACCTACTGAGTTCCTCCAATATTTTGTGAGTGTTACTCTGGATTTCCAGCGTCTTCAAAATCTCTTGTGTTTATATACAGGCGATCTTTCCTATTACTTCTCAGCCCTGATGCAGAGGCTCAACCCAAACCATAGACTTACATCTTTGGCATTCACAGATACTGCTTCAAATGAATTCTAGCATTTGAAGTCTATTTTCACTCATATTTATGTATCTGTTTGTGTGTCATTATTGTTCAGACAATTTAGACAATGAATTGTTCATAGGTTTGTATCAACACAGGACAGTGAGATACTATCAAAATATTTTTTTCTCCATCAGTTACCTCAACACAGACTTTTTGACAATGAGTCAGACTGAGCAAATGAAACATCACCACCTGAAAGATTAATTGGTGATACACAGAGGCTTGGCTTGGAAAGGACGGAACTTTCATGGCAGGAAGGGCATTAGTAAACCAGATGGTTTTACATAACAAACCTCAGAATCAGAATCAAGTTTAATATCACTGGCATGTGTCATTTAATTTGTTGTTTCACAGTGGCAACACAGTGCAATACGTAAAAACCCAATAAAAAAAGAAAACATATTTCTTATTGACATTTATATTTTACGTACTGCATAATATATATATTTTTCTCTATCTACACTCCTTACTTAATTTAATTTTATAATACAGTACTGCGCAAAAGTCTTAAGCACATATATAACTTACTATGGTGCCCAAAACTTTTGCACAGCACTGTAATAATTTTATGTGTTGCACTGTACTGTTACTGCAAAAAAAAAACAAATTTCATGACATCTGAGTGATGATAAACCTGATTCTTATACAGGTCTGTATTATGGACTGAGAGTGGGAAGGGGGCAGGGAGAGGGGAATCATGGTTGGGAAAAGGGGAAGGGAGAGGGACGGGAGTGGGAAGTACCAGAGAGACATTCTGTAATGATCAATAAACCAATTGGAATTAAATGACCTTGATTTGTGTCTGCACCCCCCCACCACCACTGACACTCCTTCTCTGCCACCTATCTCACACCCCTCCTGCAGTGCTCCCTCCTCACCATTCCTATATATATATTTATATACAGTTGAAGTCAGAAGTTTACATACACCTTATTCAAATACATTTAAACTCAGATTTTCACAATTCCTGACATTTAATCCTAGAAAACATTCCCTGTCTGAGATCAGTTAGGATCACTACTTTATTTTAAGAATATGAAATGTCAGAATAATACTAGAGAGGATGATTTATTTCAGTTTTTATTGCTTTCATCACTTTCCCAGTGGGTCAGAAGTTTACATACACTTTGTTAGTATTTGGTAGCATTGCCTTTAAATTGTTTAACTTGGGTCAAACATTTTGGATAGCCTTCCACAAGCTTCTCACAGTAAATTGCTGGAATTTTGTTCCATTCCTCCAGACAGAACTGGTGTAACTGAGTCAGGTTAGTAGGCCCCCTTGCTCGCACATGCTTTTTCAGTTCTGCCCACAAAGTAGTGCAACAAGAGCTAAAAAATGGTGAGGTAAAGGAATAAATTGATCCATATCTTTGTATCCTTGTAGACTGAGATTATGCCCTCTGCTCCTAGACTCTCCCACTGTAGGAAAAATCCTCTCCACATCTACTCTATCTAGACCTTTCAATATTTGATACGTTTCCTTGAGATCCCTCCTCATTCTTCTAAATTCCATCAAGTACTGGTCCAGAGCCATTCAAACACTCCTCGTACATTAACCCTTTCATTCCCAGAATCATTCTTGTAAACCTCATTTGGCCCCTCTCCAATTCCAGCACATCCTTTCTTCAATATGGGTCTTAAAACTGCTCACAATACTCCAAATGTGTTTTGACCAATGCCTTATAGAGCCTTGCTCTTCTTTGCAAGAGTAAAATATAGTTGTTCTGTTGCGAAACAGAAGTTTGATCTCATTTCCCTCATAGAATTGCTGTCTATTTCTGTTTTTGTTTTGGATTTCTTGCCTTCCCATGACTTCACCCTTGTGAAACAAATTAGCTCCAGATTGAAAAGAAAATCAAGAAAAGAAATCTGCAGATGTTGGAATTCAGAAATAAAACAGTAAATCACTCAGGAAACACACATAAAAGTTGCTGGTGAACGTCCTGGCGAAGTGTCTTGGCCCGAAACATCGACTGTACCTCTTCCTAGAGATGCTGCCTGGCCTGCTGCGTTCACCAGCAACTTTTATGTGTGTTGCTTGAAATTCCAGCATCATTCAGGAAGCTAGGCAGCATCTGTGGAGTGACAAATTGAGTTAAAAGTTCAGGATGAAGGCCCTCCACTGATGATTTCTAATGAAAAGCCTTTAACCTGGAAAGTTAAATTAATGGCAGCCTTGTTCTGCAAGATAAAGGTTTTGTACTAACAACCAATTGTTTCAGCTTTTTCCATTTTTGTAACTGGATGAAGAACCAACTGAGCCTCATGGCACGGCACATGTAGTCAGTGTCTAATATGTCTTTTAATTATTTTTCATCAATTACCTGAACCGAATGCAACACTTAAAAGCACTGAAGCCAACAATCTACTCAAGGAACTCTGTGGATTGATGCACAAAGGGGGAGTGCCAATCCATTCAGGGCCCTAATGCAACCCAAAAACTTTGAAAACTCATTTGCCTCCACAGATGCTGTTCTACCTGCTAACTTCATAGAACCTAGAACAGTACAGCAGAGTACAGGGCCCTTTGGTCCCACAGTGTTGTACCGCCCTTTAACCTGCTCTAAGTTCAAGCTAACTCTTCTGTCCCACATAGTCCTCGATGTTGTTGTCATCCATGTACCTACCTAAGGTACATGGTTTAAATACCTCTAATGTGCCTCTACCACCACCCCTGGCAGAGTGTTCCATGCAATGACCACTCTCTGTGTAAAAAACTTACCTCTGACATCCCCATTACACACTTCTCCAAACACCTTAAAATTTCTGGTGTCTTCCCCCTTCCTTTCCAGTCCCAAGGAAGGGTCACGATTCTAAATGTCGACTGTTCATCTTCTCCATAGACGCTCTCTGACTTGCTGAGTTCCTCCAGCATTTTGTACTGTATGAGCCCCTTGTATTAGTCACTTCTGCCCTGGAAAAAGGTGCTGGCTTTCTCCTCTATCTACCACACTTATCACCTTTTACACCTCTATCAAGTCACCTCTCACCCTCCTTCACTCCAAAGAGAAAAGCCCTCGCTCGCTCATCCCTTCCTCATAAGACGTGCTCTCTAATCCAGGCAGCATACTTGTGAATCTCCTCTACACCTTCCACATCCTTCCTATAATGAGGTGACCAGAACTAAAAGCAACATTCCAAGTGTGGTCCAGTAGATTGTTTGTTGTTCCAGGTTCCAGTATCTGCAATTTCGTGTGTCTGCATTTAAAGCACTGAGATTCCTCATTTGAATTTTCAGCATGGGCACAGGCTACTCAGCTTGACTGAAGTTTTTATTTAGAGAGGGATACAACATGGTAACAGGCCCTTTTTTCATGTGGGAGGGGTTGGTGATCATGTTGCTGCTCTTTTTTGTGCGGCGGGTGAAGTGGGTTTGATGTTTTTCTTTGAATTACTTCTATGGTTTTCTTAGCTGCATTGCTAACTGGAAAAGGCGAATCTCACAGTTGTATGCTGCAACATACTTTGATAATAAATGAACATTTGAACTTTCTGGCCCAACGAACCTGCACTGCCCAATTAACCTACTAATTTGTATGTCTTTGGAATGTGGGAGGGAACTGAAACACCCAGAGGAAACCCACATGGTCATAGGGTGAGTGTACAAACTCCTTACAGACACCAGTGGGAATTGAACTTGGGATAGGGTTCATCCCATCCCTCTTCACACACCTCCATCAACACATCTTTCTCTTCCTTACTCTCTCATGTACAGTACTTATCCTCTGTCTCCTTAAATGCAGCCATGCATTTTAATTTTGAGTTCATTATTATGACGCTGTTCTCAAAAGTCAATTTCACGGCTGAACTCAATCTGTAACAGCATCAGTAAGCACGCTGCACAATACTCTTTTACACAGATCCCAGCAGCAGAGTATAATGACTTCCCAAAGGGCTTCAGCTTGCTTTACTTTCCACACCATGTTTTTAATTAGCTCAAGTAACTGAGCTGACAGCTGGAAATTAAAATTTCTTCCCTTGGCTCTAAGACGAAGTGAGCTAAACAGTCGAAGAGGCAACAGTGTCAGTAATTATTCTGTTTGAAGACTGAACTGTTGTTAAATTGTAGCATCCATTTTGTTCTCATAGGCACCCCAAATCTATAAATCTATTTCTGTAAAGTATTTCCCGATTAGATAGGTGGGTCTGCATACCACGATCCAGTGATTAAAGAGACTAAATTCTCCCGGGGGAGTTCATCAGTGGTGCTAAATATGTGTTAATTATTCTTGAGAGCTTCATTTGTCGAGAGATGTGTGCAGGAATTTAAAAATGACTGCAGTGAAGGATCACGTTAAACACATGCACTCACGCAAATACTTCAGCATGCTCCCATCAACTTCCACAGGGACCATGGTCCTCCATACCCCTACCAGCCATGTACCCAGCCAAACTTCCCTTAAATGTTGAAAATGAGCTCACATGCACCACTCATGCTGGCAGCTCATTCCACACCCCCAAGACCAGTGAAGGAAGAGTGAAGAAAGTTTCTCCTCATGTTCCCCTTAAACATTTCACTTTTCACCCTTAACACCTGGTTGTAGTCCCACCCTACCTCAGTGGAAAAAGCCTGGGTGCATTTACCCTATCTATACGCCTCATAATTTTGTATACCTCTATAAAATCTCCTCTCAATCTTCTACGTTCTAAGGAATAAAGACCTAATCTATTCAATCTATTCAATGCATTGATCGTATGGATAGTCAGAGGCTTTTTCCCAGGGCTGAAAAGGCTAGCATGAGAAGACATATTTTTAAGGTGCTTGGAAGCAGGTATAGAGGAGATGTCAGGAGTAAGTTTTTTACGCTGAGAGTGATGAGTGGCTGCCGGTGGCGGTGGTGGAAGTGGAAACGATAGGGTCTTTTAAGAGACTCCTGGATGGATACATGGAGCTTAGAAAAATAGAGGGCTATGGGTAAGCCTAGGTAGTTCTAAGGTAAGGACATGCTCGGCACAGCTTTGTGGGCCGAAGGGCCTGTATTGTGCTGTAGGTTTTCTATGTTTCTATATTTCCTTATAACTCTGATTGCCTTTTGACTGTAGTTTGTTCAATGCTCTGAAATAACTTGGATGGGGGTAATTGATGGGACGTCTCAAAAAGATAAACAAAGATCAGTAGATGTATTTTCTTTAACCACTTGATCATGGACACAAGAGATTCTGCCACACACAGACACACACACACACACACACACACACACACACACACATATACACACACACACACACACACACACACACACACACATACACACAAAATGTTTGAGCAAATCAGCAGGTCAAGCAGCACTGACATTTCAGGCCGAGGATTTTCATCAGGACGGGAAAAAGAAGGGGGCAGAAGCCAGAATAAGGAGGAGGGGGAAAGGGAAGGAGCTCAAGCTGGCAGGTGGTAGGTGAAGCCAGGTGAGGGGGAAGGTAGGTGAGTGAGGGAGGGGGTGATGAAGTAGGAAGCTGGGAGGTGATAGGTGGAAGAGGTAAAGGGATGAAGAAGAAGGAGCCTGATTGGAGAGGAGAGTGGACCGTGGGAGAAAGGAAAGGAGGAGGGACACCTGCGGGAGGTGGGAACACTATACTTGGTCATGGTATGGGGAACTCATGGATTAATTAGCATTTACTGCTCATCCCAAATTTCTCCTTGAACTGAATAGGCTGCTAGGATTTTTGCAGAGAACAGTTAAGTGGCATCCACAAAGGTGGTTCTGAAGTCTCAGGTAGGTCAGACAAGGTGGACGTGGAGGTAGTGAGTGTAAATTGGGCGAGCTAATGTGACAGGTACTGAGGGCGCCATTCCGATTCAGATTCATTTATTTATCACATGTACATTGAAATGTACAAGGAAATACACTGTTTATGTTAACAACCAACATAACCTAAGGATGTGCTGGGGGCAGCCCGCAAGCATTGCCAGTGTGACATGCCCACAATGTTCAGCAGAACAACACAGAACACAACAAACTAGAACACATCAAGCAGCAAAACGGGCCCCCTTCTTCCCTCCCTCCCTCGCTCCCACCCACACAGACAGTCCTCTAACCCCAGGATAGGCCTCCAGCCTCCAGTAGACTCGTAGGCTCACAGACAAAGGGCCACCGGCTTCCCAAGTGCAATCAGACTCGCACTCATGATTTGGAGAGAACTATTTAGCTCATCTTATTTTGGAGTCTAAAAGTAAAAATAATTTCCACCTCCATCACTGATTATGTTGACACTAGCTGAAGTTAGTATCCTGTCAGGATGTGTACGGGAGTATAATCTTTGGTTAGGCCATATTTGGAGTCTACAAAATTTTCTTATGTGTCGTGTTGGATGATGTGGGCGATCATGGTCTTCCATCTGTCTTCAGTCTGAGAAGTTCTAATAAGCTCTTCAAAACTTTTGCCTGTATATCCCTCGATCTAACTCATGAATGTCATGTGCTGTCGACCGTGACCTTTTCTTCCATCAGTCTTTCCCGTCACTGCAAGATATTCGAGCTTCTCTTTCCTCAGTACTTGTCCCAGACACTCCAGCTGCCGCTTCCTGATTGATGATATCAGCTCGCTTCTTATTCTGTTTTTTTTTGGCATTCGGAATGTTGTGCACATTTCTGGTCACCCAATTACAGGAAGGATGAGGAAGCTTTGGAATGGCTGCAAAAGAAATTAACCAAGATGCTGCCTGTATTCGAGGGTATCAGCTATAAGCAGAGGTTGGACAAACCTCGGTTGCTTTCTCTGGATTGTCGGAGGCTGAGCGGAGACTTGATAGAAATTTATAATATAATGAGAGGCATGGGCAGTGTCGGGATAATCTGTTTCCCAGGTAGAAATGTCAAGTACTGGGAGAGATGCATTTAAAGTGAGAGGTGGAACATTAAAGGAGATGTGCAGGTAAGTTGGACCGCACGACCCAATTTACATCGGTGGTGCGCAAGTGGAACAGGTTAAAAGCTTTAAGTTCCTCGGGGTCAATATCACAAATGACCTGACTTGGTCCAACCAAGCAGAGTTCACTGCCAAGAAGGCCCACCAGCGCCTTTACTTCCTGAGAAAACTGAAGAAATTTAGCCTATCCCCTAAAACCCTCACTAATTTTTATAGATGCACCGTAGAAAGCATTCTTCTAGGGTGCATCACAACCTGGTATGGAAGTTGTCCTGTCCAAGACCGGAAGAAGCTGCAGAAGATCGTGAACACGGCGCAGCACATCACACAAACCAATCTTCTGTCCTTGGACTCACTTTACACCACACACTGTTGGAGCAGTGCTGCCAGGATAATCAAGGACACGACCCACCCAGCCAACACACTTTTTGTCCCTCTTCCCTCCAGGAGAAGGCTCAGGAGCTTGAAAACTCGTACGGCCAGATTTGGGAACAGCTTCTTTCCAACTGTGATAAGACTGCTGAACGGATCCTGACCCGGATCTGGGCTGTACCCTCCAAATATCCAGACCTGCATCTTGTTTTTTTTTTACACTACCTAACTTTCCATTTTTCTATTTTCTATTTATGATTTATCATTTAAATTTTCAATATTTACTATCGATTTGTACTCCAGGGAGCGGGAAGCGCAGAATCAAATATCGCTGTGATGATTGTACGTTCTAGTATCAATTGTTTGGCGACAATAAAGTATAAAGTATAAAGAATAAAGTTTTAGATGGAAAGCAGGTGCCTGGAGAGCCGGGGGGTGGGGGCGGGGTGGGTGGGGGGTGTAGTGGCAGAAACCGATAAGGCAGTGTTGTAAGACTGACACATGAATATTCAGAGAATGGAGAGATATGTATCATGTGCAGGCAGACAAGATCTAATTTAATTTGGCATCAAAATTGGGTTTAATATCATGGGCAAATGTTGTGAAATATGTTGTTACCTGGCAGCAGTACATTACATAATAATAAAAACTGTGAATTACAGTGATATATAAATAAAATAGTTAACTAAGTAGTGCAAAAGAAGTAGTGAGGGAGCGTTCATGGGTTCATTGTCCATTCGGAAATCTGACGGCAGAGGGGAAGTAGCTGTTCCTGATTGTTGAGTGTGTTAGGCTTCTGAACCTCCCTCATTGGTAGCAATGAGAATAGGGCATGTCCCAGGTGATGGGGTCCTTAATGATGGATGCCACCTTTTAGAGGCATCGCTCCTTGAAGTGTCCTGGATGCTGGGGAGGCTCGTGCCCCTGATGGAGCTGCCTGGGTCTGCAACTTTCTGCAGCTTCTTTCGAAACTGTGTAGTACCCCTCCCCCCATAACAGACGGTGTAGTACCCCTACCCCCATACCACACAGTGCAGTACCCCTCCCCCCATACCAGACGGTGTAGAACCCCTCCCCCCATACCAGATGGTGTAGAACCCCTCTCCCCATACCAGATGGTGTAGAACCCCTCTCCCCATACCACACAGTGTAGTACCCCTACCCCCATACCGGACAGTGTAGAACCCCTACCCTCATACCAGACAGTGTAGTACCCCTCTCCCCATACCAGACAGTGTAGTATCCCTACCCCCATACCAGACGGTGTAGAACCCCTACCCCCATACCAGACGGTGTAGAACCCCTACACCCATACCAGACGGTGTTGCAGTCAGTTAGAATGCTCTCCACAGTACATCTGTAGAAAGTGTCTTTGGTAACTTGCCAAACCTCCTCAAACTCCTAATGAAATCTAGCCACTGTTGTGCCTTCTTTGTAACCGTATTGATATCTTGGGTCCTGGATAGTTCCTTAGAGATGTTGACAATCAGGAACTTGAAATTCCTCACTCAAATCATGTTTGACACAGACATCGTGGGCTGAAGGCTCTTATCCAATCTTGTATTGTTACGTGTTCTATGAGTACAATATGTTTTGAAGCTCAAATGCCACACTTTGAAGAGCAGAGCTACACTCCCGTGAACCTCCCAGTGGATCCAGGGTAACGCAGCATATCAGGCAGCGGAATAAACAGTCGACAGTAACTTTATTCGTCAGGCGCACATTGAGACATACAGTGAAATGCATCATTTGAATCAACGACCAACACAGACTAAACATGTGCTGAGAACCACACTTCCAGCACCACCATAGTGTGCCCACAACCTACGAAACAAATACATACAATGTAATGTGGGGGTTTGTTTACTTGTCTGTCGAATGCTGCTTCCATCGCGCCAGTCATCGATTGGCCCGTTTGAAGTATGGAGTAGCTCTTTCCCATTGGTTGCCTTGCGTGCCACGGCACCAGTGTCCAGCTTCCGGCAACTCAGGGGTATAAGAATAGCATGTCTGGGAGGCTTTTGTCTCCAGGGGCTCTTCACATAGAGGTTGGGACCAGTGCTGAAGAGTCATTGGGAACGTACTCTACAGACATACTCTTAGCGAAGTACCTGTTTCTTGAAAATTTAGTTTTGTAGTTTGTGTAACTTGGTGTGGGGGGGTGAGACTTAGATGCTTGGTCAAATCTTTTACTGTTTGTAAATAAATGATTAATATGCTTATTTGTAGTCAGTGAGATCTGTGGACCTGCTTCCCCATTACTTTTGGTGCTGCGAGCAGGGTTTGGCCATGTGAGAGCAAGGTGAATATATTTAGAAGGTTATTTAAGAAAGAGCATCCCCCACCCCATATGAGCGAAGCCAATCCCCAGGGTGGACTGACGACAGTGGGGGATTTGGGAGTCTCACCAACCTACTGAAGTGTGATGGGATGCCTATAGATTTGTCAGAGCAATTAGATTTCCCCAGGGTTGAAACTGGACACCACATCATGTCCATTCTTAACACGTTAGGATTTCCCAGGAGAAAGGAAGCTTTCTGGCTGTTTGCAGCCATCATAAGGCACCAGCAGAAGATAATCGCGGGCCTTAAGAATGAGGTGGAAGAGCTAAATCAGCACTGTTCCACCATGGGAGAAGTTTTGTGGCTGGTCCAGAACCAGGCCACAGAGCTAGGAATATGGTGACAGCTTGTTGGTTAATCAAGGTACAGCAATTAGAGGCTGTCCAGCAGTTAAGGTCTGAGCCTTGATGCGGTGGGGCGAGGATCCCACTGCATGGATGGGTCTTGGGATGTACCACTGGAAGCTGTAGTACATATTGGTATTACTGACATAGATGGAAAAGGGAAGAGGTCCTGAAAAAGGAATACAGGGAGTTATGAAGGAAGTTGAGAAGCAGAACCTCAAAGGTAGTAATCTAGGGATTGCTACCTGTGCATTGAGACAGTGAGGATAGGAATAGAATGAGGTGGATAAATGCATGGCTGAAGGATTGGAGCAGGGGGCAGGGATTCAGATTTTTGGATAACTGGAACATTTTCTAGGGCAGGTGGGACCTATACAAAAGGGACGGGTTGTACTTGAATCCAAGGACAGGTTTACTAGAGCTGTTGGGAGTGGTTTAAACTAACATGGTGGGGAATGGGAACCAGTATGATAGAACTGAGGATGATACGAAGATAGGCAGAGGGGTAGGTAGTGCTGAGGAAGCAATGTGATTGCAGCAGGACTTGGACAAATTGGAAGAATGGGCAAAATATTTGGCAGATGGAATACAGTGTTGGGAAATGTATGATAATACATTTTGGTAAAAGGAATAATAGTGCAGAATGTTATTTAAACATCAGAGGTGCAGAGGGACTTACGAGTCCCCATGCAAGACTACCAGAGGTAAATTTACAGGTTGGGTCTGTGGTAAAGAAGGCAAATGCAATGTTGGCATATATTTCAAGGGGAGTAGAATATAAAAGCAAAGAGATAATGCTGAGCCTTTATAAGGACTAGCCAGGCACACTTGGATTATTGTCAACAGCTTTGGGCCCCATATCTCAGAAAGGATTTATTGTCGTTGTAGGGAGTCCAGAGGAGGTACACAAGGATAATTCCAGGAATGAAGGGGTTAATATATGAGGAGTGTTCGGCAGCTTTGGGCCTGTACTCACTGGAATGTAGAAGAATGCATGGGGGGGGCGCGGGGGGCTCATTGAAACCTACGGAATGATGAAAGGACTTGATGAGGTGGATGTGGAGAGGATGTTTCTTATAGTGTGTGTATCCAGAACTAGAGGGCCCAGCCTCAAAATTGAGGGGCACCCTTTTAGTACAGAGGTAAGGAGGACATTTTTTTAGCCATAGAGTAGTGAATCTGTGGAATACCGCGGTGGAGGCCATGTCCGTGGGTATTTTTAAGCCGGAAGTTGATTGTTTCTTCATTGGTCAGGGCATCAAAGGATGTGACGAGAAGGCAGGCGTATGGGGTTGAGTGGAATCCGAGATCAGCCATGATGGAATAGTGGAGCAGACTTGGTGAGCTGAATGGCTTAATTCTGCTCCTATTGTCTTGTGGTCTTATGCTGGCTGGATGGTGAAAATGAGGAAGAGAGGGTAGTGTGGACTCCTGGGAATGTCCCTCAAAATGATCACCCTCTCTCCTGTGTACCCAAAACAGTTCAGGCCATGTTAGTGATCATGTGGTCACATACTCATCACTGGGGGGATTTGGCCCGTGGCTTCTTCCTCCCAGTGGGGACAGGAGGCAGAGGATCATGAATGTGTCGGGGTGGTACAATGGGCCCCTATGACACAATAGGGATCAGGGAGTTCTCTGCTAAGGAATTGGCCAAACTATTGGAGAGGTACAGACAGAAGCCTGGAGAGTCTCTGGCCACGTGGTTGTTGAGGATATAGGATGGGGAGGTACTGGAGGGAGCCTATCTAATAGAGAGTTGGGTGCTTTCGGGAGCCTATCATTCTAACACATGATCAGTAATGCCCCGAGGACACTGCTCGCTTCCCCTGAGCACAGTGCATCATTATGGGATTGAGTGGCAGTGGCAGTCAGGTTCAGGTACCTTTCTGTCTTTGATGTTTAGTCGAATCATTTACTGTTGATAAGTGAAAGATTAATATGCTTATTTGTAGTCAGTGCCTTCTGTCTCACTCACCAAACCTGTGAACCTGCTTTCCACAGTTTGGAACGTGGGAGGAAACCGGAGCACTCGGACGAAACACAAGCGGTTGGGGGGAGAATGCACAACCTCCTTGCAGACAGTGGTGTGAAATGAGCCCTGGTTTTCTGATCACTGGCATTGGAAACTCTCAGCAGGTCAGACAGCATCTGTGGAGAGAGAAACAGTTGATGTTTCGGGTTGAAGCCACTTTGCCAAAGAGTTTTCAACCAGAAACATTAACTCTGGTTGTCCTTTCACAACCATGCCTTGATGCTGAGCAAAACACTGCTCAGATGGCCACACTATAGAAAGGATGAGGTTGTCACAGACAGAGTGCAGAAAAGATTCACGAGGATGTTCTCTGGAATGGAGGGCTGTAGGTAGAAGGAGTGATAGAGTAGGCTGGCTTTATTCTCACTGGAATTTTTGCAGGCTGAGGGGTGACCTGAAAGAGGATTACAAAATTATAATGGGCTTAGAGTGCACAGAGAGTCAGAATCTTTTTCTCAGAGAAGGGGATTCCAAATCTAGAGGGCACAGGGAAAAGGGAAGACAGTTGAAGGTTTGATCTGATGGGTCCAACCATCACACAGATGATGGTGAATATTTGGAATGACCTGCCAGAGGTGACAGCAGATACTGTTGCAACCTCTAAAAGGCACTTGGACCAGCTTCTCTTCTCCTCACCGACCCATCACCTCTGGTGACCCTCCACCTTCCCTTTCTTCCATGGTTCAGAGTCCTCTCCTATCACAGTCCTTCCTCTTTACATCTTTGCCTCTTCCACGCACCACCTGATTGGAAAGGCTGGCTCAGTTATAGGAGTCAAACGGGGCACACTGGAAATCCTGGCAATGCTGCTGAATGGATCTCACCCTCTGCATGCCACTTTGGCTGAACAGAGGAGCACTTTCAGTAAAAGAATAAGGCAACTGTACTGCTCCAACAACTGCTCTGAGGTCATTCTTACCCTTGGCCATTGGGCTCTATAATGAGTCAACCTATAGCCCGGGGAAGTGATGATCCCCTCCTGTTAGACTGCTTGAGGTAACTTATTTTTTGCTCTTTCTCTTCTAACATTTGTATATCTATGCACTTGTAATGCTACTGTGACACTGTAATTTCCTTTGGGATCAATAATGTATCTATCTATCACCTCCCAGCTTCTTACTTCAGCCCACCTACCCCCTCACCTGGTCTCACCTATCACCTGCCAGCTTGTACACCTTCCCCTCCCCCCCTTCTTATTTCGGCTTCTTCCCCCACGCCCGCCCCACTTCCTTCCCAGTCTGATGAAGGGTCTCGACCCAAAACATGGACTCTCTTTGTTCCCCTCCATTGATGCTGCTTGACCAGTTGAGTTCCTCCAGCAATTTGTGTGCGTTGATAATGATTTTCAGCATCTGCCAGTCCTCTTGAGTTACTGAGTCCAGGGGTGGTTCCTCATCTGAGTAGACAAATCCACTTGGCACTTGGCTGATTAAATAAGAAGGCCGCTAGTTTCATAGGAGTGGTCCCATTCATTTGACTGCATCACTGACTTTCATTATAAAGTTAAATGACCTGGTTTTTTCCCTTTTTTAAAAATTAATGTTATTAGTTTTAGTTAACCCACCTGTTAAGTGTGCTTTTAAATACATGAATTATTTAGTATTGTTTTTGATTTCTATACTTATTTAAATGTATTTCAGGAGGTTCTGAATATCTCTGATCATACCTCTCAGAGGCATGAGGACAGTCAGTGGGGACGGGGATTTGGTATTCCGTATACTCATTTCATGGCAGCAAAGTCTCGAGGAGAACGAGAACCATATAAAAATGAAGGCTGACCCCAAACATTCTGCAGGAATCGTGGTGGAGATGAAAATTAATTTCCAACCACAATCCATTGTCAAAGAGTTGCTTATGCAAAATCATATGCCGGACACCACCTAGGTCTTTATCTGAAAAGCTTTAGCTCATCTCTGTACTCAATGGCCACTTTATTAGGTACACCTGCTTATTAATGCAAATATCTAATCAGCCAATCATGCGATAGCAAATGAATGCATAAAAGCATGCAGACATGGTTAAGTAGTTTAGTTGTTTTTCTGACAAGACATCAGAATGAGGAAGAAATGTGAACTATGTGAGTTTGACTGTGGAATGATTGCTGATGCCAGATGGAGTGGTTTGAATATCCTCGAAACTGCTGACCTCCCTGGATTTTCACGCACAATATCTCTAGAGCTTACAGAATGCATAAAACAAAAATCATCCCGCGAGCTGCAGTTTTGCGGATGAAAATGCCTTGTAATTGAGAGAGGTCAGAGGAGAATTGCCAGCCTGGTTCAAGCTGACAGGAAGGAAGTACAAATTACCCTGTGTTACAACAGCGGTGCGCAGAAGAACTTCTCTGAGCACACAACACATCGAACCTTGAAGTGGTTGGGCTACGGCAGCAGAAGGCCACAAACATACGTTCGATGGCCACTCTGTAAGGTACAGGATAATGTGGCCACTGAGTGTGTATGCTAAATATCACCTGGGACATTACCTGTTAACTTCTAGCTCCATGTTATATCCAGGATGAAATTAAGCATTAATGCTAACTGGAAGAGCATGTGGTTCATAATCTGTGTCAGTTTATCTGCCCCTTGCTGCACAAGGTAGTAATTTTAAATATCTATGCTTAAAAATAAATAGATATTAGAACTAGACTTATCCAAGAGTGGGAGTGTGTTGCCCTGTTTCAAGAGTTGTATTGTTTTTATTGTATTTATTTATTTGTTGAGATACAGCGTGGAATAGTCCCTTACAGCCCTACGACCCACGCCACCCGGCTATCCCCCGATTTAGTCCTAGCCTAATCATGGGACAATTTACAATGACCAATTACCCTACCAACTAGTATGTCTCTGGACTGTGGGAGGAAACCCATGCAGTCACACTGGGAATGTACAAACTCCACATAGGCAGCGGTGGGAATTGAAGCTGGGACACCTGTACTGTAAAGCGTTGTGCTAACCACTACGCTATTGTGCCACCCTCTGTGTTATATGAATACAGCATGTGTTGAAACTCAAATGCCACACAGTGAAGAGCAGAGCTACCCTCCAGAACCTACCTGTGAGTCCAGAGTGACACATAAAATGCTGGAGGAACGCAGCAAATCAGGCAGCGTCCATGGAGGGGAATAAACTGTCAATGTTTCAGGCTGAGACCTATCATCAGTCGTAATGATGGATCGCCAAGAGCACCACCAAGTGAACAAGTTATTGGGTTTCAGTAAATATCAAAGTCCTGATGCAATCTCACAGTATTGAAGCAGTTATCATAAAAGCCAATACAATTATTAAGGCAAAATAAATTTAATCTGACAGTTCACATTTAAATCAGAAACAGTACATAAATGATTTACAATGCAGCAACAAATAAAGAACTAATTTCAGTGCTTAATTTCACAGCAGTACAGTGGAAATGTGGTAGGTGGATGGGAGTGAAATAGCTTAGACAGAATTAGCAGCATCAAGCTGTTTGAGGAATTAAGTATATATCATCGACAGGAGAAATAAGAATAACTAGGGGCCCAGTCTCCTCTGACTAGACCTGGGAAGAGCTCTCACGGTTTCTGCCTTCACGGGTGTGTATTCACACGGAAGAAATATGCAGAAGCTTCCCTTATCTCATTAAGCAAAGGCAGCTGAAAGAGATTTGGAGAGCTCTAAGGTCGAGGACCAGAGGGCACAGCCTCAAAATAGAGGGATGGCCCCTTAGAACAGAGATGAGAAGGAATTTCTTTAGCTGGAGTTGGTGAATCAGTGGACATTCATTGCCACAGATGGCTGTGGAGGCTAAGTCATTGGATATGTTTAAAGCAGAGGTTGACAGGTTCTTGGTTAGTGAGGGCATCAAAGGTTACGGGGAGAAGGCAGGAGAATGGGGTTGAGAGAGATAATAAATCAGCCATGATGGAATGGCAGAACAAACTCGATGGGCTGAATAGCCTAATTCTGCTCCTATCTCTTATGGTATCATATGTTTATGTTATGATATGTATTCATAGCATAAACTGATTTCCCTTTGTAAGCCATAAGGAGGTGATGAGATGTGATGAACCGGAACGTGCAGACACGGGATCCATCTTGAATGGATCTTCGGAGACACAAGAGACTGCAGGAAATCCGGAACAACACACAAAGTGCTGGAGGCAGCATCTATGGAAGGGAAATGGACAGATGGCATTTTGCATCGAGATCCTTCAGGATAGGAGAGAATGAGGGGAGATAGCTGGCGTAAAAGGGCAGAGGCAAGGGATGGAGCAAGAGCTGGCAGGTGAGATGGGTGGTGTTGAGATGAGACAGGGCTGATAGTGGGGAGGATGTGAGAATGCCTCTCATGCCTCTTTTCCAGTATGCTGCTTGGATTAGAAAACATGACAGGGGAAGTTGAGCAAGCTAATGCTTTCCCTTTAGAGCGAAGGATCAGAGGCTACTTGATAGAGGTGTGCAGCATGATAAGAGGCAAAGTTAGAGAGGACAGCCACCACCTTTTTCCCAGAGCAGCAATGACTAGTGCGAGAGGGTGTACTTTTAAGGTGATTGAAGGAAAGTAGAGGAGGGGTGTCAGTCACAGGTTTTTGCACATACAGTGGTAGGTGTGTGGGAATAAACTGCCAGGTGTAATGGTGTCATCATCATTGTGTACCATTGATGACATGGGCACTTACAGTCTCCATGACCATGATTGTTCTTGGCAAATTTTTCTACAGAAGTGGTTTGCCATTGCCTTTTTCTAGGCAGTGTCTTTACAAGATGGATGACCCCAGCCATTATCAATACTCTTCAGAGATTGTCTGCCGGGCATCAGTGGTTGCATAAGCTGTACCAGCCCCTCATATGACCATCCACCAGCTGCTCCCATGGCTCCATGTGACCCTGATCGGGGAGTGGGACTTAGCAGGTACTATACTTTGCCCAAGGGTGACCTGCAGGCTAACGGAGGGAAGGAGCACCTTGTGCTTCCTTTGGTAGAGGCATATCTCCATCGTGCTACTCCTGGTAGAGGCAGACAATTAAGACATTTTTAGATAGGCATATGGATGAAAGAAATAAATGGAGGCTATGAGGGAGGAAAGGGTTAGATTAATCTTGGAGTAGGTTCAAAGGTTGGCACAACCTGTGGGCTGAAGGGCCTGTATTGTGCTGCTTTGTTCAATGTTTCCAATTTTATACACTTCTATCAAGTCACCTCTCATCTTCCTTTGGTCCAAAGTGAAAAGCCCTAGCTTATTCAATCTTCGCCCCTAAGACATGTTTTCTATTCCAGGCAGTACCTTGATAAATCTCCTGTGCAATCTCTCTAACACTTCCACATCCTTTCCATAATGAGGTTTTATAGAGCTGCAACATCACTCAGGGCTCTTGAACTCAATCTCCAGAAGGCAAACATAACACACTCCCTCTTAACCTCCCTAAGAATCCTGCCATTAATCATGCACTCTGTTTTCAAGTTCGACCCGCACACTTTTCTGGATTGCACTGTTTCCCTGTACTCGAAAACTTGAGACTCTCTTCTTGCATGTGGCAGATGGTGCAGGATGTGCCAATCCCATTCACCGATTCAATTTTTGGGACATGCGACTACTTTGTGCCCTGTTCTAATCGGTGGTGGGAACTGACTTGACTTTTCAAAGTTAAAATTAAAGTCAAAGTAAATATGTTATTAATTGTGTATATGTTACCTCATTTTCTTGCGGGCACTTATAGGAAAATAAAGAAAGACAATGGAATTCATGAAAAAAATGTATTCATAAACAAGACTGACAAATAGCCAATGTGCAAATGAAGACAAATCATGTAACTTAAAATAAATTAAATAACAAACAAATAAACAAATATATAAATAAATAGATAGGAAGGTATGTAGGTAGATAAATAAATAATTCTGAGACCATGAATTTGCAGAGTCCTTGATGGAGTCTGTAGAGAAATAAAAATAAATACAAAATTTTACAGAAAACCACACATAAACAGGCAAGGACTGACAAATAACCAATGTGTAAAAGAAAACAAACTGCAAATACAAATAATACTGAGCACACGGGTTGTAAAGAGTCCTTCAGTGTGAGTCTGTAGGTTGTGGAATCAGTTCAGTGTTGAGGTGAATGAAGTTATCCATGCTGGTTCAGGAACCTGATGGTTGGAAGGTAATAATTGCTCTTGAACCTGGTGGTGTGGGATCTAAGGCCTCCTGCCTCCTGCTCAATAGTAGAAGGGAGAAGAGATCATGGCCTGGATGATGGTTGCAGTCCTTCTGTCCCATAATAACGGGTCGGCAGTTCCATGATTCAGACCCTGAGATGGTGAAGGAATGGCGACAGAATTCCGAGCTTGGTTGCTGTGTGACTGGGAGGGGAATCTGCGGGTGGTGGTGCTCCATTTGACTGCTGCCCTTTTGCTGCTTTATGAAAACTGTCACAAGTAGGGGAAGTTTCAGGTCTAATGTCTCCTTTCTTTATTAGATGGAGGGGATGTGGACCAAGTGTGAGAGAATAATTGTGAGACCAGCCAGGGAAGTTGGCAATAGGCTTCCATCCCCAACTTCCTCCACCATCAGATTTCACTCTTTTAGACCATAAGATATAGGAGCAGCTCCATCATTCTATCATGGCTGACTTATTATCCCTCTCAACCCTGCCTTCTCCCTGTAACCTTTAATACGCTTGCTAATTAATCCCTACTCTAAACATATCAAATGACTTGGCTGCCACAGCCTTCTGTGGCAATAAATTCCACAGACTCACCACCCACTGGCTAAAGAACTTCCTCCTCATCTTTATTCTGAAGGACGTCCTTCTATTCTGACACTGTGCCTCCCGAGCCTAGACTTCCCCACTAAAGGAAACAGCCTCTCCATGTCTACTGAATCTAGGCCTGTCGGTATTTGATGTTTCAATGAGATTTCCGGCCCCCCCCCCCCCCACCAATTCTTCTAAACTCCAGTGAGTACTCTGGAGCGATTACTCCAGAGTATTTTTTCTCTCTTTTGCTTACCACTACTGTTATATATTATCTACTTTATTGTGATTTACAGCATATTTTGTGCCACAAAACAAACTTCACGATGTCTGGCAGTGATAAGATTGTGATTCTGATTCTGCTTTCTGCTTGTTCTGTGGTTCCACTCTCCCTGAACCTCTAATTCCCACATTATAATTCCCCAAGTACCTGCAACCTTCAGATCTGAACCCTCCTGATCATTCCTGAATTTATTTTTATCGAGCCCATGAGTTCATCCCCTTCCTGGACTTCCTTGCCCTTCTGTCATCCCATAAGATCATAAAAAAAAAGAGAGCAGAATTAGGCCATTCGGCCCATTGAGTCTGCTTCACCATTCCATCATGGCTGATTTATTACTCCTCTCGACTCCATCCCCCTTTCTTCTCTGTATAACCTCTAATGCCTTCACTAATCAGAAATTTATCAACATCTGCTTTAAATATACCCAGTGACTTGGTCTCCTCAGCTGTATGTGGCAATGAATTCCGCAGGTTCACCATCCTCTGGCTAAAGAAATTGCTCCCCATCTCTGTTCTGCAGATTCTCCTTAAAAGCCACCTTTTAGAATGAGCTTTCGTTCACCTCCCCCAAGCATCTCCTGAGTTTTTTCCTTCTGAGCACCCTGTAATGTTTTCACTTGGTTATACAGCAGGCTCTGTGTATTTGGAAGTGGTTTAAATTTACAGTATCGCTCTGGTTATTTGGCTCCTTCCTTTGCCAATACCTCTCGTCACATCTACCAGTGGGAAGGTAACACTTAACACCACAAGGAACAGGCACGAGGTTATTTTGACAAGTTGACAAGCTATGCAGTGTCTTGTAGAAATCGCCATAAGATTCTTCTTGATTTCACTGCTCTAGTGAGAGTACAGAATGTTTAATATGTGACACAGAGGATGCTGGAACCAAGTTTAGTAGCATTAACAATATTTTCAAAGGATATTAACTTGGGTCGGAAGTTTTTACTTGCCACATCTTCTCGGCTGTTTTTAGATTACAGGCAAAAATAAACAAGGAAAAGAGAGAGGTCCACAAGACACATCAAACTTGAAGGGGAGACGTTGGTGCAAGAAGCACCAAACAAAAACTTGGTTCCATGGCTCGTGGATGGAAGGGAAGGCCGAGGGGTGAGAAGGGCTCTGTGTTTCTGAAGCGCTGTGCAAGTATTGCTGTTAAAGAGCATCTGATCAACTCTCGCAGAGCAAGGAAGCGGGGCGGTGAAGGAATTGCAAGGAACAAGAAGGAATCGATGAGCAGGTTAGTGCAGAAGGATGGGATACACAGAGTGATGCAGAGTCAGTCAGAGGTCACAACACAAAAATCGGCCATTTGACTTATTGCTCTTCCCAAAATCTTCCTACTGCTTTGACTTGCTCTTGCCTCCAGTGGGCATTCCTGTCACCCTGGTATTGTACTCCGCATCCTGGGCAGTCTTTGAGAAGGTCACGATGGAGACCATGTCCTCGCCAATGTCCACTTGTGAGCTCCAACGCTGGCAGATCAGCAGCTTCTTAAGCGCCCGCTGGAAGTCGCGATTGAGGAAGGCATAAAGCATGGGGTTAATGGTGGAGTTACAGTACCCCAGCCATGTTATCACCTTGAAGACATGCACGATGACTTCACTGGTCTCCTCTGCGCTGTGCACCGCCAGCCAAACATTCAGGACAAAGTACGGCAGCCAGCATAAGACAAAAACAGAGATGATGATACTCATTGTCCGGGTGGCCTTGTTCTCCAGCTGCAGGTTGTTGGGGCGTTTGCTGTTGGGGTGGTAGTGGAGGTCCAGGGTTTGCGACATGATCCTGGTGGCCTTTAGACGGGAGGCCCGGTAGATGAAGAAGTACATGCTGCACATGATCAGGAAGGGAATGTAGAAGGCTAAAGCAGACGCCACGATGGCAAATGTCCAGTTAGTCACAAAGACACACTCTGTGCCGGCATCAAAGTTAACGCCGGGTATTTCATTCCATCCTTGCATCACTGGCAGGAAGGAAATCAGCGAAGAGTAGACCCAAATGGTCACGGCCATGATGATACATCTGCAAAAGCAATAAAGATGTAAGCACTGCAATCCTGACGACGGGTAAAACTCAACTTGGCAGGAAGAATCACCTGAGGCACACAGAAACTAGCCTCCCCTCCACTCTCTCTACACTTCTCACTCTTGCCTCAGTAAAGCAGCCGGCACCCTGGATGTTCACTTTTCTTCCCCCCTCTCCCCATCGGGCAGAACTTGCAAACACCCAAAAGCATAAATCATCAGGCTCAAGAAGAACTTAGAAGTATTGAATGAATCCCTCATACAATAAGATGGATTCTTGACCTCACAAGTTTTAGTCTGTCTTCACTGCGCTTTCTCTCTGGCTGTATTTTGCACTCTGTTATAGTTGTGTTTATTGAGATACAGCACAAAATAGGCCCTTCCAGCCCTTCGAGCCACGTCGCCCAGCAATCCCATGAGATAATTCTAGGGACACAAATCAAAGTTGCTGGTGAACGCAGCAGGCCAGGCAGCATCTCTAGGAAGAGGTACAGTCGACGTTTCGGGCCAAGACTGTTTGTCAGGACTAACTGAAGGAAGAGCTAGTAAGAGATTTGAAAGGGGGAGGCGGAGATCCAAAATGATAGGAGAAGACAGGAGGGGGAGGGATGCTGCCTGGCCTGCTGCATTCACCAGCAACTTTGATGAGTGTTGCTTGAATTTCCAGCATCTGCAGAATTCTTCGCGTTTGAGTTAACTCTAGGGGACAACTTACCCACCAATCGGTATATCTTTGGCCTGTGGGAGGAAACTGGAGCACCTGGAGCAAATAGTGCAGTCACGGGGAGAGCGTACAAACTCCTTACAGGCAACAGTGGGAACTCAGTACGCAAGACAATCTTTTCACGATATCTATCTATATGTGACAATGATAAACCCATTCCAATTGCAATCCAAAGGGAAGGGTTTAAACACTAGAAGAGTAAGGTTTACCAGAAGTCATAGGGGTGGTCTGCGACATTTGGCACATTACCCTTAAGAAACTTGCATTGACACAGCCACGACAGTATGAAAAATGGAAGATTCTATTGCTGCTGTGAGAATTCCCAGGAAAATCCATCCCTCCCCCTCCTGTCTTCTCCTATCATTTTGGGTCTCCCCCTCCCCCTCCAACTTTCAAATCTCTTACCCACTTTTCCTTCAGTTAGTCCTGACAAAGGGTCTCGGCCTGAAACATCGACTGCACCTCTTCCTAGAGATGCTGCCTGGCCTGCTGCGTTCACCAGCAACTTTGATGTGTGTTGCCTCTTCCTTACATTGTTAGTTTCGATCAAGCCACCGCCTCCTGACATCTCTCCACCTCTCCTGCCTCCAGATACACATTGGGTTACTTTTAAAGCCCATCAGTCTCAATGGTTGTCAACAGTAACTTGATACCCAATTCACACCTTATATTTGCACATTAGGTAAAGATAGAGGATCAGCTTTGTCACAGGATCATCGAAACAAACAGTAAAATGTGTCCTTTTGTTCAATGACCCACCACAGTCCGAAGATGTGCTGGCAGCAGCCAGTAAGTACTGCCATACTTTCAGTGCCATCAAAAACATGCCCTACCCCTACCCTTACTTCTTTGAAACGTAGGAGGAAAGCAGAGTGCCCGGGGGAAACCTATGCAGTATGGGGAAAACGTACAAACTCCTTACACACAGTGACGTGAATTGAACGCTGATAGCTGATCATTGGTGTTGTAAAACGAATGCACTACCCACTACGCCAGCAGGCTGCCCTGTGCAGAGTCACCATACCATGCAACTTTGGCCATCTGTCTGCACAGGAGCCATTTGGTGATTGTATCTGTTGGACCATTAAGAGAAGCCAACAGCAGGATGAGATTCTCTGTCTTATCCTGCAACTCCAAGGAATCTCTGGACTCTCCCCTGACCTGCAAGTTGATTGTGATGGTTGGTGATTGGGAAGGTCGGCCATTGAAAATCTTGCCTGGCGTTTTACCGGAAAATCAGATTCAGATGCATTTACTTATCGCGTGTTAATCAAGACATACAAGTGTCGCCACACATTCCGACACCAGAAAAGCATGACCAGCAGAACAACACACGTAAAAACAGAAAAAACAAGCCCCTTTCCTTTCTCCCATCCACACACACAGATCGACTTCCAACCTAGGGAAAGATGCCCTAGGTCTCCAGCCTCCAGTGGTATGTATCCTATCCCATGCTTGTCTCCAGGTGACATTCTACTCATCAGAATGCCCCTTATTATTATCAGATCCCAATACCCCTCTTTCCCCAACCATAAAGCCCTGGGCATCTGCCACCCCACTCTTTCTTGTTGTAGAATTTTAACCGAGTAGAGCATCTCACCATTCACCTCAATGCGCCATTGCTTCACAATGACAGCTTTCGCCAATCAGCGTTCAGTTCCTGCCACTCATAAACTCGAGAAACCCTGCAGGTGCTGGAAATCCAGAGCAACACACACAAAATGCTGGAGGAACTCAGCAGGCCAGGCAGCATCTAAGGAAATGAAAAAAACAGTCGACGTTTCGGGCGGTGACCCTTCTTCACGGCTGAGAAGGAAGGGGGAAGATGCCAGAATAGAAAGGTGGGGGGGGAGGGGAAGGAGGTGAGCTGGAAGGTGATAGGTGAAGCCAGGTGGGTGGGAAAGGTAAAGGCTGGAGAGGAAGGAATCTGATAGGAAAGGAGAGTGAACCATCGGAGAAAGGGAAGGAGGAAGTGATCCGGGGGGAATGGTAGGCAGGTGAGAAGAGTGCAAGGTCAGATTGGGGAATAGAGGAAGGGGGGGAGGGAGGATTTTTTTTACTGGATGGAGAAACCAATATTCATGCCATCAGGTTGGAGGTTACCCAGATGGAATATAAGATACTGTTCTTCCACCCTGAGGGTGGCCTCATCTGGGCACAAGAGGAGACCATGGACCGACATGGGAATTGGAATAAAAATGTTTAGCCACCGGGAAGCTCTGCTTGTGGTGGATGGAGAGGAGGTTCTCGATGAATTGGTCTCTCGTATGGGCAGGTGTAGCGCTCAGGCTGGTTCCTGTCACAGCCTGTAAGGAGTTTGTACGTTCTCCCCGTGACCACATATTTCCTCCGGGTGCTCCAGTTTCCTCCATCATTCCAAGGATGTAAAGGTTAGGTTAGTAAGTTGTGGGATTGATATGTAGGAACCTGAAGTGGGTGACATTTACAGACTGCCCCCAGAACAATTGACACAAATTTCTTTTGATTGAAATGACGCATCTTACTACATGTTTCGATGGACGTGTACACTTGACAAATAAAGCTCATCTTCAAGATCTTTAGTCATCAAGTGGCTCCATTTGTCTAGTCTAGCAGTTTACTGCATCCATGCAGAGAAACGTCCAATGCCCTGATAACTTTGGTTTCTGAACAATGACAGTTCATATTGTGAAGTGTCCTGTTCAGTAAAACGGGTTGGACATACATTACAACTAAAATGGTCTCCAAGCAAGAGTGTCTGTTACTAAGGGCAATTGTTATTGAAGATTTGAATTAGCAAGGATGGCTTTGCTCATTGGTAGGGTAAGAACCAGGTACAATGACTTGACTGACCTTTTGCGAGACATCCTCTTCGGGTAGTTGTAAGGCGTAACTACTGAGCAGTACCGGTCCAGGCTAATGAAACACAGGGTTACAATAGAGGCTGTGCAGAACATGACATCGAAGGAGATCCAGACTTTGCAGAACTGATGACCAAACATCCATAATCCTGTCACTTCGTAGATAATACTGCGAAAGTAAGAGGAGCCCAGATTGTAAATGGGAAAAAAAAAATCATACTCTGACCTAAATCTTTCAGAATCTTCACATTTCAACTGCACTTACAGTAAGGCTGAAACTCTTTACTATAAATAAGATAATCATGAATAAATGCAGTCAAATGCCTAACAAACCAGTCCCTTCTCCCAGGAGAGTATCCATAACCTTCCAATTGCTGCACATTTATGTGTCTGTCTAAAAGCTTCTTGAATGCCTCTATGGTATTTGCCTTCACTACCACTGCTCCTTGGAATGCGTACCCTCTAATCCAGGCAGCATCCCGGTAAGGCTCTTTGCAGCCTTAAGAGTCCTCCACACCTAGATTGTCAAGATACTGATCCTAGATTGTTTAAAGTCATTTCCTGTACACAAGTGTAAGGAGAATGAAATAATTGTTACTCCAGATCTGATGCAGAACAACCGAAAAACACAACAAAAGGTAGACAGGACACAATAATGATTTTAAAACAGAGTAAATATTAATACATAAGATTGCTTATATACACAGATTGATTGTATGTCATAAAGTGAAGGTAGGCTGTACATAGGTTGACTGATCAGAAGTAATAAAGTCGTGGTGGAGGTATTGATTAGTCTTACTGCTCGGGGAAAGCAACTGTTTCTGAGTTTAGTGGTCCTGATATGGATGTATGTAGCCTTCCTCCTGAAGGGAGTGGGACAAACAGTCAACACACACAAAATGCTGGTGGAACGCAGCAGGCCAGGCAGCATCTATAGGAAGAGGTACAGTCGACGTTTCGGGCCGAGACTCTTTGTCAGGACTAACTGAAAGAAGAGATGGTAAGAGATTTGAAAGTGGGAGGGGGAGGGGGAGGGAGAGATCCGAAATAATAGGAGAAGACAGGAGGGGGAGGGATGAAGCTAAGAGCTGGAAAGTTGATTTGCAAAAGGGATACAAGGCTGGATAAGGGAGAGGATCATGGGATGGGAGGCCTAGGGAGAAAGAAAGGGGGAGGGGAGCACCAGAGGAAGATATAATGAGAGGGACAGAGGGAGAAAAAAGAGAGTGAAAGAAGGGGGGGGGCGCACGTGCTGAGATAAATAAATAAATAAATATACAAATAAGGGATGGGGTAAGAAGGGGAGGGGCATTAACGAAACTTAGAGAAGTCAATGTTCATGCCATCAGGTTGGAGGCTACCCAGACGGAATATAAGGTGTTATTCCTCCATCCTGAGTGTGGCTTCATCCTGACAGTAGAGGAGGCCATGGATGGACATATCAGAATGGGACGTGGAATTAAAATGTGTGGCCACTGGGAGATCCTGCTTTCTCTGGCAGACTGCTTTCTCTCTCTTTTTTCTCCCTCTGTCCCTCTCACTATATCTTCCTCTGGTGCTGCCCTCCCTCTCTATTTCTCCCTAGGCCTCCTGTCCCATGATCCTCTCCCTTCTTCGGCCTTGTATCCCTTTTGCCAATCAACTTTCCAGCTCTTAGCTCCATCCCTCCCCCTCCTGTCTTCTCCTATCATTTTGGATCTCCGCCTCCCTCTCCCACTTTCAAATCTCTTACTATCTCTTCTTTCAGTTAGTCCTGACAAAGGGTCTCGGCCCGAAATGTTGACTGTACCTCCGCCTGTAGATGCTGCCTGGCCTGCTGAGTTCAACCAGCATTTTGTGTGTGTTGCTTGAATTTCCAGCATCTGCAGATTTCCTCTTGGGGACAAACAGTCCATGAGCAGAGTGTGTGGGATCCTTCATGAAGTTACCGGTCCTTTTCTGGCACGTTTCTATGTACATGTCCTTGATGTCAGGTAGGCTGGTGCCAGTAAAGCACTGGGCAGTTTTGACTTCCCGTTGTAGATTCTTCCTGTCCGCTGCAGTGCTGTTTCCGTACCAAAGAGTGATGCAGCTTGTAAGATGCTCTCTACTGCACCTCTGTAGAATGATGTGAGTATGGTTGTGCAAAGTCTAGCTCTCTTCAAGCCTCCTCAGAAGGTAGAGACATTGGTGAGCTTTCCTGATTGTGTAGGATGTGTCCTGGGACGAAGAGAGGTTGTGTGAGATGTGCACTCCCAGGAGTCTAAAAATGCTCACAGTTTTCACTGCTGTGTTGCCGACGTAAAGAGGGGTGTGAGTTGTGCGAGTTCTCTTGCAGTCGATAACAATCTCGTTTGACTTGCTGACATTAAGGAAGAGGTTATTTGCCTGGCATAAGATGTCAGACTCCTCCACCTCCTCTCTGTAGGCCATCTCACCTTTGTTGGTGATGACTGTCATGTCATCAGCAAATTTGACGATGCGATCGCTTGGGCATTTGGCCGTGCAGCCATGTATGAGTAATGTGTACAGCATTGGGGCACCCGTGTTGAGGAGGGAGGTGCAGTTGTGCATCGTGACTATCTGTATATTTGTTAGGAAGACCAACACCCAGTTGCACAATGGTACCTAAGTCATACTCAGACCTAAATCTTACAGATCTTTACATTTGAACTGCAAAATACTGCAAGGCTGGAACACTTAACTTTGTGTTTGACCCAAAGGAGTTTTCCAAAATGATGAAAGCACTTGTAAACTCTAACTATTTTAAACTTTTATGGTGATGGAACACACACAGTACTGCTCAGCAAAATACACTCTGCCTTGCTGCTTTTCTTGTACAGTCCACAGATTATGGTCACAGTTATACTCTGTGTTTGTAAAACGGAAATTCATGTAGTATTCTTGACAGAATACAGAAGATGGAATGCTACACCACAACACAAGCCCTTTGGTCCTTGATGTTGTTCCCTGCTTTTGTTCTACTCTAAGATTAACCTAAACCTTCCCTCCTGCATCGTCTTCCATTTTTCTGTCATCTATCTAAGAGCTTCTAAAATGCCCCAAGTGTATCTGCCTCGACCACCACCCCTGGCAGTGTGTTCCAGGTACCCACCACTCTGTGTAAAAACTTACCTCTGACATGGAAACATGGCATTCTGCCCGACTGGGCCATGCCCATCCAAGATAGTCCCAGATGCCTGTACTTGGCTCATAGCCCTCTGAAATTTTCCTATTCATATACCTGTTCAGGTGTCACTGAAAAGTTGCCATTGCACCTGCAGTAACTGTTTTTAAAGCAGAGGATGGTAAGTTCTCAATTAGTAAGGGCATCAATGGTTATGGTGAGAAGGGGGGTTGAGAGGAATAATAAATTAACCATGATGCAGCAGACTCTATGAGTGGATTGACCTAATTCTGCACTATGTCTACTGGTCATAATCACTTCCTCTGGCATCTCATTCTCGATGTACTGTATGTATTACCCTTTGCATGAAGAAGTTGCCCCTCAAGTCGCTTTAAAATCTTTCCTCTCTCACCTCATAATTATACCCTCCAGCTTCTGGTTTCCTTTCCCAGGAAAAAGGACAGTGTACATTCACCCTATCTATGCCCGCATGATTTTATACACGTCTGTAAGGTTATCTCCCAGTCTCTTACACTCTACGGAATAAAAGCTTAGCCTCAATTTCAATTTCAAGTTTGTGGTCATTTAACCATGCATATGTATACAGCTAAACAAAACAACATTGCTCAGGGACCAAGGTGCAAAACACAGTGCATGTGTCACATACAGCACATAAAATAATATTAACACATAATAAGAAATATTCTGTAGATGTACAAGTCGACATAAAGTGCAGGTACACAGTAACACATAGTTAAATATACAACTGCATTACTGCTACTGGTCCCATCATAAATAATATGTAAACACGAGGAATTCTGCAGACGCTGGAAATTCAAGCAACACACATCAAAGTTGCTGGTGAACGCAGCAGACCAGGCAGCATCTCTGGGAAGAGGTACAGTCGATATTTCAGGCCGAGGCCCTTCGTCAGGACTAACTGAAAGAAGAGCTAGTAAGAGATTTGAAACTGGGAGGGGGAGGGGGAGATCCAAAATGATAGGAGAAGACAGGAGAGGGAGTGATGGAGCCAAGAGCTGGACAGGTGGTTGGCAAAAGGGATATGAGAGGATCATGGGACAGGAGGCCCAGGGAGAAAGAAAAGGGGGAGGGGGGGAAAAACCCAGAGGATGGGCAAGAGGTATAGTGAGAAGGACAGAGGGAGAAAAAGGAGAGTGAGAGAAAGAATGTGTGTATATAAATAAATAATGGATGGGGTACGAGGGGGAGATGGGGTATTAGCGGAAGTTTGAGAAGTCAATGTTCATGCCATCAGGTTGGAGGCCACCCAGACGGAATATAAGGTGTTGTTCCTCCAACCTGTGTCAAATGCCTGATGAAACTAATCCCTTCTGCCTGGACAATGTCAATATCCTTGCATTTGTTGCATATTCATGTGCCTGATCAAGAACTTCCTGAATGCTTCTGTTCTATTTGCCTCCACCAGCACTTCTCCTTTGACTACATACCTTCTAAGCCAGGCAGCATCCTGGTAAACCGCTCAGCATCCTCTACTCCACATCCTCCCTACAATGGGACATTCTATTAATTACTGACGGTACTTACGCACTTGTTAGCCAGTAAACAGGGGAATAGGTTCCAGGATGGGAGCTCCTGACCCAAAGTAAAGATGGAGTATCAAGAATGGTTTGAGAACTTGAGTCCATGACACACAGACTCAAATGGTGCAAAGGACAGGAATGTACTACCCTGCCCATCGCCCACTCCATCAGCCACCTTCTTCCCCACCAATAAAAATGCCTGCAGTTGCCATATCAATGGATATTCACTTTCCAGGGACCAAGGGACTTCTTGCCAACCTTAGCTTTAGCACAGTTGCATGACCAGAACTGCCTTTGACTAAGTTAAACTTCAAACCAGTATTCCTTGATCAGTCTCTTGTCATAAACAAGAGAACAGTTAGGCTCATGATTGAATCAAGAGAAATATCGGCTTTCACACTGGACTAATTAAACATTACATTCATCTGGCTTGATCTATGTAACTGAAAAACGTCATGCAAACGATGTCAATTAGTAGTGTTACGTACCCCGTAACTGGGTTGCCAAACCAGCAGAAATGGATCACTCAGTTGGAGTCTGGATTACTAGAACTAAGAAAGTTTTATTAAAGAAACAAGCAACACAGTACTCTAATCAAAAGGATAATAAATGCAACAGTTCAGCAATGATAAACACACATGTGCACAGAATTAAGATAACAGGATCAATCAAGCTCTATCGTTGTCTAGGGGTAAATGACCAGTTTCAAAGTGACGCAAAGTTCAGTTCAATTTAGTTCAGTTCAGTTCGCAGTAATCGTTGCCGTGGCGATGGACAGTGGGGGGAAGGAGAGAGAGAGCAAAAACAAATGAATATTCAAAAAGGCTTCCACACACAGACCTTTGCAGTCAGCTTTCGGGCGAGTCCCTTGTGATGTCATCTGAGGTCACCGACCGTGACCCCTCCGTTTCCAGATATGATCGTTTCCCTGCGTTGAACCTGGCACCCAGGCAAGGGTGGACACACACCAGGTTCCCGCCCATCGTGCCTTTCCACCCTGAGCGTCTAAGGCTTGATCCCGCGATCAGCTGTCCAAAAGCTTCCCACCGACTTGTGAGAGGCGCACCGCTTCCAGGGTCTCGTTACCTCGGGTGTCGTGTATCCTGCCTTAGCGAACCTGTCCCTTTTTATCCCCCTGCTGGGGTATCGCCTGTCCATCACTTCAAACAGTTCAGGGTTCAAAGGGGGAGCCGCTCTTGACAGCTCCCTCCTTCTGTTACTCTCTCTCCCGTCCCTTCATTACACATCTCCAAATGCTGCTCCATTGTTTTCCTTATCTCTCTCTCTCCTGAAGACAGGTGGCAGACCAACTGCTGATCCCACAGGACAGCTAACATCTTAATCTATGTGTATTCTTGTCACAGTAGCAAAATAGTGTACAGTAAATGTTAGAAAGCAGTCAGGATTTGTAGGAGTGTCAAGGTGGAATGATGGGGTGACAGGAAGATGACCTAGATTTCATTTTTACAATCTTTTCATCTGCAACTCATTATTATGTCTTTTCAGTTTGTAAGAATTGTGCCTGTGTTTGGAAATCTTTTGTAGCTTAGAAATGTTTTGTACTTTGGAAATTCAAATTAATTCAAGTTTAATTATCATTCAACCATACATGAATACTTATGAATACAGCCAAACAAGACTCCAGGGCCAAAGTCCAAAATGCAGTACCAACCATCACACACAGCACAAAGCACACAAAAGACAGCAAGCAGAAATGGTGTTACCATCACGCAATAAAAGAGTCAAAAACTTGCACCGCCAATCTACAGTTGATCACAATAGAGCCTGTCACCTGCTGTGTACTCCGGGGGCAGCAGCAATCCAGCCTGGACGCCACGCCACACCGCTCCCAGTGGAGCACCTGGGCCCAACGCTGCCCCCTCACCACACCCCCCAGTCCAGGCACATACAAGACAACAAGTCCATATAGAATATCATTAAAAACACAACCGCACAAAATAGACATGTATATGTCCAGACCCCCCAGCCCATTAAAATCTTCCATCAACCAATCTTTTATGAGTTTAAACTCCTCTGAGAGTTGTAAGTCTATGTCAAGAATAATTTGCCTAAATTTAAGCTGTAACACTAAAATAAACTGTGTTTAAGACTACTTTGTTAACTGAAAGTATCTCCCTCTTGATTTGGGGGTGGGGATTGATAATAGTGATTATTGACAGCTAGACCTCACCGTGGAGACTAAACAGTGAATCAAACTAGTCCTTAGAGTGTGGTTGACACAGTATAATCTCCCTAAAGTGAGGATACTCACAGGCGCTTGTATCGGATAGGACTTAAAGTCTTCTCCTAGGTCCTGAATTTATGAACAGTAGACTCAGTACCGTCACACACCCCAGAACTTATGGAACTAGAGTGGAATCAGAGCATCCTCAGACCCGAGAAGCTGACTAGGAAGAAGGGAGGCTGATCTACAGCAGAAATCTTTACAGCAGTTGCATTCATCCATCATTGGCACCAGCCTACCTGCCATCAAGGACAAATATACAGAAAGGTGCTAGAAACAGACCAATATGGTGAAGGATACCACCCACTCATACTTATGGACCATTTGTCCCACTCCAGGACCACCAAACAATTACTTCCCCAAGCCATCAGGCTGATAAACACCTCCACCCATTAAACCACCCCATTCCGCCCCTCCAACACCACTACATACAATAATTATCAAAGTATTTTAAAAAAATAATACAACCTTGTGATTTGTTTGCTTACAGGCAGCCACAAAGCAAGAAACCTGAAAGAACCCAATTAAAAAAGACCAACACCCAATGCGCAGAAAAGAGGGGAAGAAAACACAAATCATGCAAACAATAAAAGCAAGCAACAGATATTCGAACAAAACATTACCTAGCATCACTTTATGCACATACAACCAGTCTACGTAGGTAACAGTTAT
Organism: Mobula birostris; assembly: GCF_030028105.1. Taxonomy (NCBI): domain Eukaryota; kingdom Metazoa; phylum Chordata; class Chondrichthyes; order Myliobatiformes; family Myliobatidae; genus Mobula; species Mobula birostris. The sequence continues at coordinate 190,785,464 of NC_092373.1, forward strand.
ATGAACATTGTGTTTTATAGAATTGCTATTATATTTATATTTCTTCTGATCTTTAAGCTTATTGTGTTTTTTCATGCTGCATCTGATCTGGAATAACAATCATTTTGTTCTCCTTTACAGTTGTGTATTGAAGAATGGCAAGAAGATGAAATTCTGAAGGCATGACAATGTGCCTGAGAGGGCGGTGGAAGCAGAGTGGCTAACAATGTTTCAGAAGTGTACAGACAAGCACTCGGATCACCTGAGTTTAGAGGACTATGGGCCAAGAGCTGGAAGATGGCTTCTCACTGGTTGGCATGGATATGGTGAACTAAATGGTTCAATGCTGTAAGCTGCCAAAAAAAAACTGGCTCTAAAAATGTAATTTTACAACTGGGAGTTCTTATCCTTTATTGGAGATTATTTAACTCTTTTATCTCTCGCTCTCAACATACTCTTTTAGATCCCTTTACTTTGCTTTGTATACGTGATTAAACAATGAACATTTCAGCTTAGTAAAACATACAAAAAACGCTGGAGGAACTCATCAAGCCAGGCAGGTGCATGGAGGGGTATACACAGTTGACATTTCAGGCCGAGACCCTTTATCAGGTCTGCAAAGGAAGCAAAATCCAGGATAATGTGGAGACGGGTGAAGGGGGTAATATCCTCTACTGCCATGATGGGGGCAAACTTCTGATGAAGGGTCTTAGCCCAAAACGTCAACTCTTTATTCATCCCAACAGGTGCTGCCTGATCTCCTGCATTTTGCATGTTACGTTAGAGGAGCAGCCCCTCATACTCATCGAGGACAAATATACAGAAAATATACAGACTGATTTCTCTAACTTCTGGTGATTTCTCTCCCCTCCCTCCTGTTCTCTTTTTCCGTTCACTGTTCCGATTCCCCTTTCACCCCTTCTCTTTTCCTCACCTGCCTATTACCTCTCGATAGTTCTCTTTCCTTCTCTTAAATGGTCTATTCTCCACCCTTATCCTATTCATTTTTCTTCAGCCCTTTACCTCTTACACCCATCACCACCCAGCTTCTTATTTCATTCTCTCTACTCTACCCACCTTCCCCTTCAACTGGCCTCACCTGTCACCTGCCAGCTTCTACTCCTCCCCTACGACTGAATGTAAAAGGAATAGTTGAATCGTTCAGTTGTTATGTGCCATGTTGTATGACATAGGCAATCATGGTCTTTCCATAATCATGATTGTTCTTGGCAAATGTTTCTACAGAAGTGGCTTGCCATTGCCTTCTTCTGGGCAGTGCCTTTACAAGACAGGTAACGCCCGTCAATACTCTTCGGAGATTGTCTGCCTGGTGTCAGTAGCCACACAACCAGGACTTGTAGTAAGAACCAGCTTCTCATATGACCATCCACCACTTGCTGCCATGGCTTCATGTGACCCAGATCAGGGTGGGGAGAAGCTAAGCAGGTGTTGTACTTTGCCCAAGGGTGACTCACAGACTAGCAGAGGGAAGGAGCACATTACACCTCCTTTGGTAGAGACGTAGCTCCACCCTGCTGCCCAATAATTGACAAATGACATTAAAACCCCCGCACATCTTTATCCTAGGTATGAGCCAGTAACAGAACTGGCAGATTGGCCGATGACATCCTTAGTATCTACCAATATTTTCAAACCCCAACCCACACAGTTGTTTTTGATGTCTGCACTATTCCAATAAGCATAACGCCACCATATGAAGACAACCACTTTCAGATGTTAGTGGAAGAGAACAGGTATTTCGTTTTCACAGATTTACTCAGAGTGTATGTGACCATTCCTAGCAGCCTGGACAATTTCTTTGCTTGCTGGGTGATTTTGTTGCAGAATGGAGAAGACAGGAAAAGGCAGGGTCTATTTTCGCTGATAGGCATTAGTGAGTCAACAGGACTGATCTTCCACCAACATATTAAATGTCCTTTCTAAGAGATAATATACTCTTTTCTGTGCTATGCTGATTTGCTGCTTCTGCCTTTGGATAGCTCCTTTCCCCCAAAATTCCAACCACCACAGACCCTTACTTTATACTTTATTGTTGCCAAACAATTGATACTAGAGCGTACAATCATCACAGCAATACTTGATTCTGCACTTCGCACTCCCTGGAGTACAAATCAATAGTAAATATTAAAAATTTAAATTATAATTCATAAATAGAAAATAGAAAAGGGAAAGTAAGGTAGTGCAAAAAAACCGAGAGGCAGGTCCGGATATTTGGAGGGTACAGCCCAGGTCCGGGTCAGGATCTGTTCAGCAGTCTTATCACAGTTGGAAAGAAGCTGTTCCCAAATCTGGCCGTATGAGTCTTCAAGCTCCTGAGCCTTCTTCCAGAGGCAAGAGGGACGAAAGGTGTGTTGGCTGGGTGTGTCATGTCCTTAATTATTCTGGCAGCATTGCTCCGACAGCGTGCAGTGTAAAGTGAGTCCAAGGACGGTAGATTGGTTTGTGTGATGTGCTGGGCTGTGTTCATGATCTTTTGCAGCTTCTTCTGGTCTTGGACAGGACAACTTCCATACCAGGTTGTGATGCACCCTAGAAGAATGCTTTCTATGGTGCATCTATAAAAATTAGTGAGGGTTTTAGGGGATAGGCCAAATTTCTTTAGCTTTCTCAGGAAGTAAAGGCACAGGTGGGCCTTCTTGGCAGTGGACTCTGCTTGTTTGAACCAAGTCAGGTCATTTGTGATATTGACCCTGAGGAACTTAAAGCTTTTGACCTGTTCCACTTGCGCACCACCGATGTAAATGGGGTTGTGCGGTCCGCTGCTCCTTCTGAAGTCAACAACCAATTCCTTCATCTTGCTGATGTTGAGGGATAGGTTATTGTCTTCGCACCATGCCACCAGGTTCTTAATTTCCTCTCTGTACTCAAACTTATTATTACCCAAGATACGGCCTACAATTGTGGTGTCATCAGCAAACTTATATATTAAGTTTGATGGAAACTTGGCTACACAATCATGGGTGCACAGTGAGTACAGCAGGGGGCTGAGTACACAGTCTTGTGGAGCACCGGTGCTCAGAGTGATTGTAGAGGAGACCTTGTCCCCTATTTTTACAGCCTGGGTCCTGTCCGTGAGGAAGTTGAAGACCCAGGTTCAGATCTGAGTGCTAAGGCCCAGGTTCTGGAGGTTAGGAATCTGTTAATTTAAGCATTAACTTAATGTAACGTTCAACAATAAGATTAGACCATAAGAACATAAGTCCATAAGACATAGCAGCAGAATTAGGCCATTCAGCCTATCAAGTCTGCTCTGTCTTTTTTCATGCCTGATCCCATTCAACTCCACACACCTGCCCTCTCACCATATCTCTTGATGCCCATACTGATCAGGAAATTGTCACCCTCTGCCTTAAATATACCCACAGACTTGGCTGCAGTCTGTGGCACAGCATTCCACGGATTCACCACTCTCCGCCTAAAAAATTTCCTCCTTACTTCCAGTCTTAAAGCTTGCCCCTCAATCTTGAGGTTGTTCCCTTTAGTTCCGGATACCCCCACCAGAGGAAACATTCTCCCCACATCCACTGTATCTAGTCCCTTCAACATTCAGTTGATTTCAATGAGATCCCTACACATTCTTCTAAATTCCAGTGAGTAGAGGGCTAAAGGTGCCAAAGGCTCCTCATATGTTTAACCCTTAATTCCCAGAATCATCCTTGTGAACCTCCTCTGGACTCTCTCCAATGACAACACATCCTTTCTGAGATATGGGGTCCAAAACTGTGACAATAGTGCAAGTGCAGCCCACCTAGTGTCTTATAAAACTTCAGTACTATCTCCTTGTTTTTATATTCTATTTCCCTTGAAATAAATGCCAACATTGCATTTGCCTTCTGTACCACAGACTCAACCTGTAAATTAATCTTCTGGAGCCTTGCACGAGAACTGCTAAGTCCCTCTGCACCCCAATGTGTGAATTTTCTCCCCATTGAGATAGTAGATCGCACTATTGTTCCTTTTACTGAAGTGCATTGTCATACACTTCCCAACACTGTAATCCATCTGCCACCTTTTTGCCCATTCTTCCAATTTGTCTAAGTCCTGCTGCAAAGAGCGCAGAGGAAATTTATAAGAATGCTGCCAGGACCTACTTGAGGACCTGAGTTAGAGAAAAGTTGAATAAGTTAGGACTTTACTCCCTGGAGCACAGGAGAATGAGGGGAGATAGAGGTATACAAAATAATGAGGGGTGTAGATAGGGTAAACGCAAACAGGCTTTTTCCACTGAGGGTGGGTGAGACTAGAGGTCATAGTTTAAGGGTGTAAGGTAAAATATTTAAAGGAACATGAGAGGAAACATCTTCACTCACAGGGTGGTGAGAGTGAGGAACGAACTGCCAGTGGAAGTGGTGGATGTGGATTTGATTTCAACATTTAAGAGAAAGTTGGATAGGTACATGAATGGGAAGGGTATTCAGGGGTATGCTCTAAGTGCAGATCAATGAGACTAGGCAGATTAATAGTTTGGCACAGACTAATTGGGCCAAAAAGCCTGTTTCTGTGCTGTGGTGGTCTATGATTCACTCTGTTTCTCTCGTCATGGCTGCTGCCTGATTTGCTGTGTTTCTTGTATTTTCTGCGTTATCTCAGAACTCCAGCATCTGCTTAATTGTTGCAGGACATAGACCATGGACAGGCCATACGCACATCATGTGAGCACCTCGTATTTGTGGGCATGCTATGTTGGCACTGGAAAGTGTGGCAACAGTTGCAGGCTGCCCCCAACACATCCTTCGGTTGTGTTGGTTGTTAACACAAATGACACATACCACTGAATGTTTCGATATACATGTGATAAATAAATCTGAATTTGAAGCAGTAAACTAAATCTCTTCTGTCTATACATGATCAATATCCCTCCAGCCCTTCCATATTCATGTGTCTATCTAAAAGCCTCTTAAACTGCATCGTTGTGTCAGCTCCCACCACTACCCCTGGCAGCCCATCACTTACTGTGTGAAAGAAAACTTGCCCTGCACATGTCGTTTAAACTTCAAAGTAAACTTATTATCCATACACGTCACTATACGTATACAACCATGGGATTCATTTTCTTGTGTGAATAACTCAGTAAGTCTACAGAATAACCACAGCAGAATCAATGAAGGGTCGCACTAAATGGGGAATTCAGCTAGAGTATAGAAGACAAGAAACTGTGCAAATACAAAAAGGAAGAAATAATTATGATAAATAAGCAATAAATTTAAAAATCATGAGAAGCTGAGTGTTTTAAAATATTTCTATTGGCTGTGGAAACATTTCAATGAAGGGGCAAGTGAACTTCTCAATTTAACAACATATTCTGAAGTATTTGACATTTCTACCCTAGGAGTTTCTGACAGCTTTGTCTATTTATGCCGCTCATGATTTTATAAACTTCTATCAGGCCTCCCCTCAGCATCCAATGCCCGAGAGAAAAACAAATTAAAATAGATTTCTGCAGCTTGTATAGGATCCATAAACCTCCATTTCCTGCATATTCGTGTGCCAATAGAAGACCTCTAAAACTCTTCTGTAGTATCTGCTTCGGCCACTGCCCCAGCTTTCCAGCCGTCTGTCAGTCTCTGTGTAAAAACTTGCCCCTGCACACCTCTGATATACTTTCCTCCTCTTACCTTAAGCGCATGTTCTCGAGTACTTGACGTTCCAACCTGGGAGAAAAATGATTTTGTCCACTCTCTTCTCTGAAAGCCCCGGAAACTGTTGTGCTTGAAATTCCCAGGAAATCCACAGTTTCTGAGATACTCAGGGCACCCCATCTGGCACCAACAATCATTCCACAGTCAAAGTCACTTAGATCATATTTCTTCCCCGTTCTAATATTTAGGCTGAATAACAACTTAACCTCTTGAGCATATCTGCATGCTTTTATGAGTTATTCCCACATGACTGGCTGATTAAATATTTTCATTAACAAGCAGGTGTACAGATGTACCTAATAAAGTGGCCACAAAGTGTATGTGCTTCCCATGTTAAGTGGCAACTAAATTTATGGATTTCCCCATCCTTAAGATTAATTATTTTGTAATGCTCTTGACTTTTGCCATTGCCTCGAGATGTGCCTACACCGAGAGCGCAGAGCTAGATTTAATAATTGCATACTGTGCATCTCAGGATGAGTGAATTTTGCAACTTTCACAGGGGGATTAAAGAGGATAGCCCATTGTAAGGAGAATGGGCTGAATGGCCTTTTTGTGTAATGTCATTTGTTGTGATTCTAGAATCTAATGAGTGAGTGGGGGGGAGAGAGAGAGGGAGGAGGGGGAGGGGGAGACAGAGAGAATAGAGAAGGAAGGAAACGGATTGAGGAAGATGTAGAAGGAGAATGAGACAAAGTAGTATTGGATGAGCAGGAGTGTAGGAGGGAGAGAGGGAGAGTGTGTGTGAGGGAAACACAGAGTCATGAGGGAGGGAGACCGGTGTAAAGGAAAGGAGAAAAGGAGAGTAAGGAGAAGGAAGGCCAAGTGAAGAGGGAAGAGAGTGAGGGAAGAGTGAGGGAGAAATAGTTTGAGGAGGGGTAGAGAGAGGGAGGTAAAGCCAAGGAATGAATGGAGTGAGGTGGTGAAAATGAGGGGTGCAAGGGAACGATGAGAGAAGGTAGAGTGAAGGGGAAGAATTGAGCAAGAACTTACCAGGATGCTGTCTGGTTTAGAAATTATGCATTATGATCAGAGATTAAGGGAGCTAGGGCTTTACTCTTTGGAGAGAAGGAGAATGAGAGGAGACATGATAGAGGTGTACAAGATAATAAGAGGAATAGATAGAGTGGATAGCCAGCACCTCTTCCCCAGGGCATCACTGCTCAATACAAGAGGACATGGCTTTAAGGTAAGGGGTGGGAAGTTTAAAGGGGATATTAGAGGAAGGTATTTTACTCAGAGAGTGGTTGGTGCGTGGAATGCACTGCCTGAGTCAGTGGTGGAGGCAGATACACTAGAGAAGCTTAAGAGACTACTAGACAGGTATATGGAGGAATCCAAGGTGGGGGCTTATATGGGAGGCAGAGTTTGAGGGTCAGCGCAACATTGTGGGCCGAAGGGCCTGTACTGTGCTGTACTATTCTATGTTCTATGTTCTATGTTCTAATGGCTTTCGATCTGGTCGGATTCACGGTGGGGAGTTCCTCTTACAGGCAGGGTCTAATGTGCTCTTATATGAACAGCAGACCATGGAGCATGAAAGAACAGAACCAGCTGGAGACTATTCTGCCCTTCCAGTGTGCTCCACTATTCAATTTCACGGCTGTTCTTTGACATCACTATAGTTTTGTAAACAAGCTTTGAGACAGAGTTGCACAGCACAGGGACAGGCCCTTCAGCCCATCTACATCAATCCTATTCGTCTGTATTAGGACTGTGGAGCCAAAGCCACAACATTGCACTCAGCATCAGTAAGACCAAGAAATTTTCTGTGGACTTCAGGAAAGGGAACTCAAGGAAACACACAGCAGTACTCTTTGAGGGATTAGAAGTGGAACGGGTGAACAGTTTCAACTTTCTGGATGTCAACATCTCTGAGGAAAAATAGAGGGCTATGGGTAACCCTAGGTAATTTCTAAAGTAAGTACATGCTCGATACAGCATTGTGGGCTGAAGGGCCTGTACTGCCGAAGGGATATCAACCATCTCGACTTCACTGCACCTTGTTCCCATTCCAACCTTACTCCTTTCGAACGCTCTGCTCTTCATTCCCTCCGCAACAATCCTAACCTTATTATTAAACCCGCCGATAAGGGGGGTGCTGTTGTAGTCTGGCGCACTGAACTCTACCTTGCCGAGGCACAGCGACAACTCGCGGATACCTTCTCTTATTTACCCCTCGATCATGACCCCAGTAAGGAACACCAGGCCATTGTCTCCCACACCATCACTGACTTTATCCGCTCAGGGGATCTCCCATCCACTGCTACCAACCTTATAGTTCCCACACCTCGCACTTCCCGTTTCTACCTCCTACCCAAGATCCACAAACCTGCCTGTCCTGGCCGACCTATTGTCTCAGCTTGCTCCTGCCCCACCGAACTCGTTTCTGCATACCTCGACACGGTTTTATCACCCCTTGTTCAATCCCTTCCGACCTATGTTCGTGACACTTCTCACGCCCTTAAACTTTTCGATGATTTTAAGTTCCCTGGCCCCCACCTCTTTATTTTCACCATGGATGTCCAGTCCCTATATAATTCCATCCCCCATCAGGAAGGTCTCAAAGCTCTCCGCTTCTTTTTGGATTCCAGACCTAATCAGTTCCCCTCTACCACCACTCTGCTCCGTCTAGCGGAATTAGTCCTTACTCTTAATAATTTCTCCTTTGGCTCCTCCCACATCCTCCAAACTAAAGGTGTAGCTATGGGCACCCATATGGGTCCTAGCTATGCCTGTCTTTTGTTGGCTTTGTGGAACAATCTATGTTCCGAACCTATTCTGGTATCTGTCCCCCACTTTTCCTTTGCTACATCGACGAATGCATTAGCGCTGCTTCCTGCACACATGCTGAGCTCGTTGACTTTATTAACTTTGCCTCCAACTTTCACCCTGCCCTCAAGTTTACCTGGTCCATTTCCGACACCTCCCTCCCCTTTCTGGATCTTTCTGTCTCTCTGTCTGGAGACAGCTTATCTACTGATGTCTACTATAAGCCTACTGACTCTCACAGCTATCTGGACTATTCCTCTTCTCACTCTGTCTCTTGCAAAAATGCCAACCCCTTCTCACAATTCCTCCGTCTCTGCCGCATCTGCTCTCAGGATGAGGCTTTTCATTCCAGGACGAGGGAGATGTCTTCCTTTTTTAAAGAAAGGGGCTTCCCTTCCTCCACCATCAACTCTGCTCTCAAACGCATCTCCCCCATTTCACGCACATCTGCTCTCACTCCATCCTCCCGCCACCCCACTAGGAATAGGGTTCCCCTGGTCCTCACCTACCACCCCACCAGCCTCCGGGTCCAACATATTATTCTCCGTAACTTCTGCCACCTCCAACGGGATCCCACCACTAAGCACATCTTTCTCTCCCCCCCCCCCAACCTGCTTTCCGCAGGGATCGCTCCCTACGCGACTCCCTTGTCCATTCATCCCCCCCATCCCCCCATCCCTCCCCGCTGATCTCCCTCCTGGCACTTATCCTTGTAAGCGGAACAAGTGCTACACATGCCCTTACACTTCCTCCCTTACCACCATTCAGGGCCCCAGACAGTCCTTCCAGGTGAGGCAACACTTCACCTGTGAGTCGGCTGGGGTGATATACTGCGTCCGGTGCTCCCGAAGTGGCCTTCTATATGTTGGCGAGACCTGACGCAGACTGGGAGATCGTTTTGCTGAACACCTACGCTCTGTCCGCCAGAGAAAGCAGGATCTCCCAGTGGCCACACATTTTAATTCCACATCCCATTCCCATTCTGACATGTCTATCCACGGCCTCCTCTACTGTAAAGATCAAGTCACACTCAGGTTGGAGGAACAACACCTTATATTCCGTCTGGGTAGCCTCCAGCCTGATGGCATGAACATTGACTTCTCTAACTTCCGCTAATGCCCCACCTCCCCTCGTACCCCATTCGTTATTTACATACACACATTCTTTCTCTCACTCTCCTTTTTCTCCATCTGACTATACCCCTTGCCCATCCTCTGGGTTTTTCCCCCCTCCCCCTTTTCCTTCTCCCTGGCCTCCTGTCCCATGATCCTCTCATATCCCTTTTGCCAATCACCTGTCCAGCTCTTGGCTCCATCCCTCCCCCTCCTGTCTTCTCCTATCATTTTAGATTCCCCCCCCTCCCACTTTCAAATCTCTTACTTGCTCTTCCTTCAGTTAGTCCTGACGAAGGGTCTCTGCCTGAAACGTCGACTGTACCTCTTCCTAGAGATGCTGCCTGGCCTGCTGCGTCACCAGCAACTTTGATGTGTGTTGCTTGAATTGCCAGCATCTGCAGAATTCCTCGTGTTTGCACCTATATTGTGCTGTAGGTTTTCTATGTTCCTATATTTCTGTTCATGCTGGGCTCAACATATTAATGCAATTACAAAGGGGAAATGACAGAGGCTATATTTCATTAGGAGTTTGAGGAATTGGTATGTCACCAAAGACATGCTCAAATTTCTACAGCTGTACGGCAGAGGGCATTCTATCTGGTTACATCAAGGTCTGGTGTGGAGGGGCCACTGAACAGCATCAGAAAATGCTGCAGGAAGTTGTAAATTCAGCCAGCTCCATCGTGGGCACCAGCCTTCCCAGCATCCAGGTCACCTTCAAATGGCAATGTCTCAAAAATGTGACATCCACAGTAAGGATCACTATCACCCAATATCAAAAAAGGAGGTTCAGGAGCCTGAAGACACACAGTCAATGATTCAGGAACAGCGTTTTCCCTTCTGCCATCAGATTTCTGAGTGGACAATGAACCCATGAACACACATCAGTATTTATTTTTCCCTCTCTTTCTGCATTACTGACTTAATTATATATACAGTGGCATGCAAAAGTTTGGGCAGCCTATTCAAAATTTCTGTTACTGTGAATAGCTAAGCGAGTAAAAGATGACCTGATTTCCAAAAGGCATAAAGTTAAAGATGACACATTCCTTTAATATTTTAAGCAAGATTACTTTTGTATTTCCATCTTTTACAGTTTCAAAATAACAAACGGAAAAGGGCCCAAAGCAAAAGTTTGGGCACCCTGCATGGTCAGTACTTAGTAACACCCCCTTTGGCAAGTATCACAGCTTGAAAGCACTTTCTGTAGCCAGCTAAGAGTCTTTCAATCCCTGCTTGGGGGATTTTTGCCCATTCTTCCTTGCAAAAGATTTCTAGTTCTGTCAGATTCTTGGGCCGTTTTGCATGCACTGCTGTTTTGAGGTCTATCCACGGATCTTCGATGATGTTTAGGTCGGGGGATTGTGAGGGCCATGGCAAAATCTTCAGTTTGCGCCTTTTGAGGTAGTCCATTGTGGATTTTGAGGTGTGCTTAGGATCATTATCCTGTTGTGGAAGCGATCTGCTTTTCATCTTCAGCTTTTTTTTAAACAGACGGTGTGATGTTTGCCTCCAGAATTTGCTGGTAATTAATTGAATTCACTCTTCCCTCTGCCAGTAAATGTTCCCCGTGCCACTGGCTGCAACACAAGCTCAAAGCATGATCGATCCACCCCCGTGCTTAACAGTTGGAGAGGTGTTCTTTTCATGAAATTCTGCACCCTTTTTTCTCCAAACATACCTTTGCTCATTGCGGCCAAAAAGTTATATTTTAACTGCATCATTCCACAGGACTTGTTTCCAAAATGCATCAGGCTTGTTTAGATGTTCCTTTGCAAACTTCTGACACTGAATTTTGTGGTGAGGATGCAGGAAAGGTTTTCTTCTGATGACTCTTCCACGAAGGTCATATTTGTGCAGGTGTCGCTGCACAGTAGAACAGTGCACCACCACTCCAGTGTCCGCTAAATCTTCCTGAAGGACTTTTGCAGTCAAACAGGGGTTTTGATTTGCCTTTCTAGTAATCCTACGAGCAGTTCTCTCAGAAAGTTTTCTTGGTCTTCCAGACCTCAACTTGGCCTCCACCGTTCCTGGTAACTGCCATTTCTTTATTACATTATGAACTGAGGAAACAGCTACCTGAAAACACTTTGCTATAGTCTTCTCCTGCTTTGTGGGCAGCATTTATTTTAATTTTCAGAGTGCTAGGCAGCAGCTTAGAGGAGCCCATGGCTGCTGATTGTTGGGACAAGGTTTGAGAAGTCAGGGTATTTATAAAGCTTTGAAATTTGCATCACCTGGCCTTTCCTAACGACAACTGTAAACAAGCCATAGCCCTAACAAGCTAATTAAGGTCTGAGACCTTGGTAAATTTATCTGAGAGCTCAAATCTCTTGGGGTGCCCAAACTTTTGCATGGTGCTCCTTTCCTTTTTTTCACTCTAAAATTGTACAAAGCAAAAATAATACACTAATCTTGCTTAAAATGTTGAAAAGAATGTTTCATCTTTAACTTTATAACTTTTGGAGATCAGTTCATCTTCTACTCACTTAACTATTCACAGTAACAGAAATTTTGACCAGGGGTGCCCAAACTTTTGCATACCACTGTATGTGCACAGTTTTTATTCTTATGTATTGTAGTGTACTGCTGTGCAAAACAACAGATTTCATGATATTTGCCTGTGATATTAAACCTGATTCTGATAAATCCTTCTATGCTTTTCTTATTCAAATGTCGATATAAATACCTCTTAAATGTGGGAACTGTATCTAACTCCACCCTCTCCTCTAGCTGTGAGTCCAGGAATCAACCACTCTCTGAATTTGTTTTTAAGTTCCCTTATGAATCCCTCCTCTCACCTTAAACCTGTACTGTCTTGTTTTTGAAACCTCTATCACGGAAAAGATAGGTGTTGATTATCTGTAGCTTTTGTTATCTTATGTACTTTGATCAGCTCATCTCTCAGCCTCTGTTGGTCCAGGGAAAACAACCCCAACCTATCCAATCTCTTCCCCATTACAAAAGTCCTCCAATCCCAGCAACATCCTGAAGAATCTCCTTTGTACACTTTCCTTCAGTGAAACCACATCCTTCCTGTACTGTGGCAGCCAGAACCACACACAGTACTCCACGTGTGACCTAATCACCATTTGGAATCCAAATATCTGTGGATTTTTACATTGGTTTAAAAGAACACAAGTTCCTCCCTAGACGATGATTCGAGGGTGCTCGTACAACCTTGCATCTTGAATTACACAGCCTTTACCTACTGTCTGATGAGCTCCAGCATTTTCTGAACTGCACTCTAGTTATCTACAAAGACCTCAATAACATTCCAGCAGAGCTTTGCCTTAGCACATTCAAAAGAGGTTAAGTGACTCACAGAATTCAGCCCATAATTGATGTTACATTTTGTGTATCAACTGTAGCTAAAAATATGCTGAAATAATAAATTATGTTTTGCTGTGTTGGATGTTTCTGTTTCTTTGATCTATCCAGAAAGAACAACGTCAAATTATTTGCTTCACCCTCATCACCCACTTTGCTCAAAATCACAAACGGCCTTAAATACTTAAGCCTTCTTAACTCACGGAATTGCTCAAGGGATTATGATGATTTAGTGATAGAACATGGAACATAGAAAATAGAATAGTACAGTACAGTACAGGCCCTTTGGCCCACAATGTTGTGCCGACCCTCAAACCCTGCCTCCCGTATAAGCCCCCAACTTAAATTCCTCCATATACCTGTCTGGTAGTCTCTTAAACTTCACTAGTGTATCTGCCTCCACCACTCTCAGGCAGTGCATTCCACGCACCAACCACTCTCTGAGTAAAAAACCTTCCTCTAATATCCCCCTTGAACTTCCCACTCCTTACATTAAAGCCATGTCCTCTTGTATTGAGCAGTGGTGCCCTGGGGAAGAGGCGCTGGCTATCCACTCTATCTATTCCTCTTATCATCTTGTACACCTCTATCATGTCTCCTCTCATCCTCCTTCTCTCCAAAGAATAAAGCCCTAGCTCCCTTGATCTCTGATCGTAATGCATACTCTCGAAACCAGGCAGCATCCTGGTAAATCTCCTCTGTACCCTTTCCAGTGCTTCCACATCCTTCTTATAGTGAGGCGACCAGAACTGAACACAGTACTCCAAGTGTGGCCTAACCAGAGTTTTATAGAGCTGCATCGTTACATTGCGACTCTTAAACTCTATCCCTTAACTTATGAAAGCTAACACCCCATAAGCTTTCTTAACTACCCTAACCACCTATGAGGCAAATTTCAGGGATCTGTGGACATGTACCCCCCAGATCCCTCTGCTCCTCCACACTACCAAGTACCCTGCCATTTACATTGTACTCTGCCTTGGAGTTTGTCCTTCCAATGTGTATCACCTCACACTTCTCAGGGTTGAACTCCATATGCTACTTCTCAGCCCACTTCTGCATCCTATCAATGTCTCTCTGCAATCTTTGACAATCCTCTACACTATCTACAACACCATCAACCTTTGTGTCATCTGCAAACTTGCCAACCCACCCTTCTACCCCCACATCTAGGTCGTTAATAAAAATCACGAAAAGTAGAGGTCCCAGAACAGATCCTTGTGGGACACCACTAGTCACAATCCTCCAATCTGAATGTATCCCCTCCACCACCACCCTCTACCTTCTGCAGGCAAGCCAATTCTGAATCCACCTGGCCAAACTTCCCTGGATCCCATGCATTCTGACTTTCTGAATAAGCCTGCCATGTGGAACCTTGTCAAATGCCTTACTAAAATCCATATAGATCACATCCACTGCACTACCCTCATCTATATGCCTGGTAACCTCCTCAAAGAACTCTATCAGGCTTGTTAAACACGATCTGCCCTTCACAAAGCCATGCTGACTGTCCCTGATCAGACCATGATTCTCTAAATGCCCAGAGATCCTATCTCTAAGAATCTTTTCCAACAACTTTCCCACCACAGACGTAAGGCTCACTGGTCTATAATTACCCGGACTATCCCTACTACCTTTTTTGAACAAGGGGACAACATTCGTCTCCCTCCAATCCTCCGGTACCATTCCCGTGGACAACGAGGACATAAAGCTCCTGGCCAGAGGCTCAGCAATCTCTTCCCTCGCCTTGTGGAGCAGCCTGGAGAATATTCCGTCAGGCCCTGGGGACTTATCTGTTCTAATGTATTTTAACAACTCCAACACCTCCTCTCCCTTAATACCAACATGCTCCAGAACATCAACCTCACTCATATTGTCCTCACCATCATCAAGTTCCCTCTCATTTATGAATACTGAAGAGAAGTATTCATTGAGGACCTCGCTCAGTCGCTCACATTCAAACTGATAAGTTTGAATAAAACAGATACCGTTCCCCAGCAGGAGATGAACCCAGATGTGCAGTTTCACCAGAATTAAATGTTGTAAATGTTGGAAATCTGAAATCTGCTACACAGCAGCAATATAGTTAGTTAATGCTTTACAGCACCAACTATTGTGATTGGGGTTCAATTCCTGTTGTTTTCTGCAAGGAGTTTGTACGTTCCCCCCACAACCACGTGGGTTTCCTCTGGGTGCTTCAGTTTCCCCCCACACCCCAAAAGACAAACAGGTCAGGGTTAGTGAGTTCTGATCATGCCATGTTGGCACCAGAAACGTGGTGACACTTACGGGCTGCCTCCACCACATTCTTGGACTGTGTTGGTTATTGATGCAAACAACGCATTTCACTGTATGTTTTAATGCACAACTGACAAATGCTCATTTTTGAGGAGAAAAATGATAAACAAATCTTTATACAGGAAATGTTGGGTACATTCAGGACGTCAGGCAGCATCTACAGAGAGAGAGACACAGAGGCGGTGTTTCAAACCAAAGACCGCTCATCAGAACTGGGGAAAAATTGGAAATAATACAGGTTTTAATCTGCAGAGGTAGTTGCGGGGGGGGGGGGGGGAAGGGAGGTAAGAATATCAGATCCAGATGCATGACGAGCTGGAGAAAAGCTCATGGACTGCTGGAAAATGATGCTGGAGAAGCGGCAAAGTTTGCAGACAATATGAAGATAGGTTGAGACACAGGTAGTTTTGAGGAAGTAGAGAGGCTACAGAAGGATGTGGACAAATTATGAGAATGGGCAAAGAAAAGGCAGATGGAATACTGTGTAGGGAAGTGTATGGTCATTCACTTTGATAGAAGAAATGAAAGGGTTGACTATTTTCTATATGGTCTTATGGTGGTTTTGCCTGAACGAAGCTGATGAGTAACAGAAGTTGCACCTGTGAGGTGTTATTCAAATGAGATGAATGAAACTCTGAAACACCATAAGTCAAAAATAAACTGAATGCTGGAAATGTCAATGACTGGATATTCGGACATTGTAAAGTTCATTGCTGAACCCCAAGGGCTGAACATGCCAAATGGGAAGATGAGGGAGCTGAACTATTGAACTTCCAAAGAGCAGTGTTTCATGTCCAACTTTTCCCAGTTCTAATTATGTGTCATTGACCCGGATCGTTTCTCCTTCTGCAGATACTGCCTGACGCACTAAGTATTTCCAGCAATTTCTATTTTTATTTCTGATTTATGTTCTGCCTGAGTGATAATGGTTGTGGGTGTAGTGTAATTAAGATAATGAATGGATTAAAGATTAGAACATCATTAAGGGATTCCCAAGGGGAATCTGAACACATCAAAATTTGAGCTAAGCCACTTAAATGGCCAATTTGAAAACTGTAATAGAAATCTCTTGTTTCATTAGATTGGTGATTCTGGTAATCAAGTGAAAATTTCCCAGAGATCATTAGAGTTTTATTTAGATAGGGATTTATCAATATGTGCGGAATTAAGGGCAATTGATGGCATAGATATGACAACGACATGACTAAATGGCATTTAGCCTATTATATGCAACATAAACTGACAATTGCTCTCAGCCGTTCCCATTGCCTTACTCTTGACCAGCAGTCTTATAAGTTTTGGGGCATTAACTCCCATCTGGATACTTTTCCAATGGGATTCAGTTTGCTGTCTCCACCATTCAGGTGCTGGTATCCAAACTCCCATCTGGATGTGAATAATTTTCTTTAAATTTGTTCTAATCTGACCAACTTTCCAAGACACCAACTGTTGCTTATTGACTACAGCTTCACCTTCAATGCTGTAATTCCAAGCAAACTTATCTTCAAGATCCTAGACCTGGAACTTCTCAAGATCACGCTTTGCAACTGGATCCTTGACTTCTAGACCAACAGACCATAATTAGCAAGGATAGGCAGTAATAACTATTGTTATCAACACCATGGAGGGCTATAGTCCAGGTGCAGGTTGACCAAACTCAAATTAACTCAGAATAATAGCTTAGCATGGTCTAGATAGGCCGAAGAGTCTGCTTCTGTGCAGTAGTCCTCTATGATTCAGTGAGTCTTTTACTTGTGCTCAACAAGCTACATCCTCAGCCCCCTAAACTATTCCCCATACAATCACAATTGTGTTGTCATCTACAAGTTTTCAGATGATACCACTGTAATGGGGCATAACTCAAGTAACAATGGATCAGAGTACTGGAAGCAGAAAGAGAGCCGAGTTACATAGTACCATGACACCAAAATTTCATTCAATATCAGCAAAACAAAAGAATTGGTCACTGAAGGGATCAGTGCACAAGCTCTTGTCTATGTCAATGGTGCTGGGGTGATCTGGGGTTTAAGTTCCTCAGCATCCACATCACCGACAACCTCACGTGGTCTGTACATACCAGCTGAGTGGTGAAAAAGGCAGATGATTGAGGAAGTGTGTTATGAGATCCCAAATCATAAGAACTTTCTACAGGGGCACAATTGAGAGCATCCTGACTGGCTGCATCACTGCCTGGTATGGGAACTGTACCTCAATCATTCGCAGGATTCCGCAGAGAGTGGTGCGGACAGCCCAGCGCATCTGTAGATGTGAACTTCCCATGATTCAGGACACTTACAGAGACAGGTGTGAAAAAAAAGGCCCGAAGGATCATTGGGGACCCGAGTCACCCCAACCACAAACTATTACAGTTGCTGCCATCTGGGAAATGGTACCGCAGCATAAAAGCCAGGACCAACAGGCTCCGGGACAGCTCCTTCCACCAGGCCATCAGACTGATGAACTCACACTGACTTGAGTGTACTCTATATTACATTGACGGTTCTATTTATTATAAATTACTATGATTTCACATTGCACACTTAGATGGAGACGTAACGTAAAGATTTTTATTCCTCACGCATGTGAAGGATGTAAGAAATAAAGTCAATTCAATGCTGAAGTCAAGGAGGTTGAGAGCTTCATGTACCGAGGGGTAAACACCACCAATAGTCAGTCCTGGTCCAACTACACCAATACCTCAGCCACAAAGACTCACCATCGTCACTACTTCCTCAGGAGGCTAGAGAAGTGTGGTACGTATGTCTCCTTCGACCCTCACCAATTTTTATTGAATGCACCATAGAAAACATTCTATCTGGATGCATCACAGTTACTGCTCTGCTCATGACTGCAAGAAACTGTAGGGAGTTGTGGTCACAGCTCAGCACATCGTAGAAACCAGCCTCCCCTCCCTGGACTGCGTCCACATTTCTCACTGCCTCAGTAAAGTAGCCGACATAATTAAAGACCCCACCTACAGTACAATGGACGTCTGCCCCATGTCATTGACAAAAGATAAAAAAAAGTCTGAAAAGACTCAAGAACAATGTGTATGCTGCTGTTATAAGACAATTGAATGGGGCCTTAATACAAATAGATGGGCTCATTGACCTCAGTCCACCTCATTATGGCTTTATTGTCCATCTGCAGTGCACTTTCTCTGTAACTGTGACACTTCATTCTTAATTTTATTATTGTTTTAGCTTGTGCTATCTTATTGGACTGTTGTAATGAATTGATCTGCTCGGACTGTTTTCAAGACAAGTTTTTCAATGTATCTCAGTACGTGACAAAAATAAACCGATAAACCAAGTGACATACACCTGCACTTACTTTGGTAACACATTTACTTTGAACTTTGATTTATGGGTGTTAGGTCAGTAAAAAATATTCCTTCCCAGCCCTTCGTTACCTTTGATATTATGTTCCTTCAGTCTGCGTCATTCCAATGGAAACAAACCCAGGTTAATCAATGAAAATAAAAAAAACACAGATGCTGGATGTTTGAAGTAAAAACAATGCTGGAAATACTCAGGATCTAGATTTATAAAATCACAGAAATGTATAGCACAGAAATTGGCCACTACGGTTTACCTTATCCATGCCAACTGTTACGCATAGTTACGCTACTCCCATTTGCCCATATTAGACCCTTATTCTTCTACTTTTTTATCCAGGTATCTGTCTTAATGCTAAACACAAGAGATTCTGCAGATCACAAACAGAGAAAATCTGCAGATGCCAAATCCAGAGCAATGCACATAAGGTGCTGGAGGAACTCAGCAGGTCTGGCAGCATCTCTGGAGAGGAATAAATTGCTGATGATTCAGGCCAAGGCCCTTCATCAGGACTGGAAGGCAAGGAGGATGAAGCCAGAATAAGGATGTTGGGGGGTGGGGGAAGGGAGTTCAAGCTGTCAGGTAATCGGTGAAACCAGGTGGGGGGGACGGTGGGAAGGTGAGTGGGTAGGGATGGGGGAATGAAGGAAGAGTGTTTTAGGACAGGACAGTGGACCATGGAAGAAAGGGAAGGAGGAGGGGCACTAGAAGAAAATAATGGGCAGGTGAGGAGAAGAGAAGCCAGTCCAAATGCCTTTGACACGTTGTAACTGTGTTTGCTGTCACCTCTCATTCCAAATATTCACCACCATCTGTGTGAAAACCGTATCCATCAGATCTTCTTTACTTTTCTTCCCTTTCCCCTATGCCCTAGATTTAGAATCCCCTTACCTGGGAAAAAAATTCTAACTCTCTATGCTATCTAACCCCAACATAATTTTGTAATCCTTTGTAATAACACCCCTCAGCCTGCAATGTTCCAGTGAGAATAAAGCCAGCCTATCCAAGCATTCCTTCTACCCACAGCCCTCCATTCCAGAGAGTATCCTGGAGGATCTCTTCTGCACTCTCCCTAATCTAACCTCATCCCTTCTATAACGTGGCTGTGTTTTGGCAGCTGCAAGACATGGTGGTGCAAAGACAAACTTAATTAATGCTTCAGGTTGAACATTCTTTGGCAAAGTGTCTGACCCAAAACATTAAACCGTTTCTCTCTCCACAGATACTGTCTGACCTGCCAGCGTTTCTAGTGCCAACGACTGGAAAAAAACTGTCTCAATTCCTGTCACTGTTTGTAAGGAGTGTGTACGTTTTCCCTGTAACTGTGTATGTTTCCTCTGGTGCTCTGGTTTCCTCCCACATTCTAAAAGATGTACAGGATAGGGTCAGTAAGTTGTGGGCATGCTATTGTGGTGCCCACAGCACGATGACATTTGTGGGCTGACCCAGCACATATTGGACTGCATTGGTCATTGATGGAAACAACACATTTCACTGTATGTTATGAAAAGCATATGACAAATAAAGCTAATCTTTCATCTTTATTCCATCTTACTCAAATACTTACTTCATTCTCCAAACCTGGCAGAGGCTTCATGTATCTTTTCTAAGCACCAGCATATCTGAAATGTCATTAGTCGTCTCTGTACTATTTTAAATGTTTTCAGCATCGCCACTGTATTCTTTTAGTTTATCGAAAAAAGGTATTAAATCTTATGCCTTTAACGCTGCCTTATCTACTTGCATATTGTTTCCTTCGGGAATCTGTGATGTCCACATCACAATGGCACAGCTCCTTGGCATTTCTCGTCGTGTCAATGTAACTATCACTAATTGCGCATTCCTCTGCTATGTTTGTTTACCAAACCTTGTTAATCGAGATCCACACATTTTAAATCCACATCCCATTCCCATTCTGACATGTCTATCCACGGCCTCCTCTACTGTAAAGATCAAGCCACACTCAGGTTGGAGGAACAACACCTTATATTCCATCAGGGTAGCCTCCAACCTGATGGCATGAACATTGACTTCTCAAACTTCCGCTAATGCCCCACCTTCCCCTCGTACCCCATCTGTTATTTATTTATATACACACATTCTTTCTCTCTCTCTCCTTTTTCTCCCTCTATCCTTCTCGCTATATTCCTTGCCCATCCTCTGGGTTCCCCCCCCCCCCGCTTGTCTTTCTCCCCGGATCTCCTGTCCCATGATCCTCACATATCCCTTTTGCCAATCACCTGTCCAGCTCTTGGCTCCATCCCTCCCCCTCCTGTCTTCTCCTATCACTTTGGATCTCCCACTTTCAAATCTCTTACTAGCTCTTCCTTCAGTTAGTCCTGACGAAGGGCCTCGGCCCGAAACGTCGACTGCACCTCTTCCTAGAGATGCTCCCTGGCCTGCTGCGTTCACCAGCAACTTTGATGTGTGTTGCTTGAATTTCCAGCATCTGCAGATTTCCTCGTGATCGAGATCCATCTGGGTAAAATGCTAATCTATTGCTATCTCTTCTAATCTGGAACAGCAAAATAACATTGTTGCAAAAATTCATTCATTATGGAGGAAAGATAATTGGGTAACATGGCCTAATTGTTTCTTAAATACCATGTTAACCTGCATATTAATAGGCTTACAGCTCCAATTTTATATTTTATTGTCTTATACTCATTCTCCAACAATTTTATTTATTCCCCTTCATGAGAAAACTGTTTGGTAATTTATCTTTGAAATTGACAAAGCCTCGATAAGGTGAAATTTAATGATTCTGGATTTATGCACTAAGTTTCTGAAGGAAGATTGATGTTTTGTATAGACGGCCTGAGCTCCCTCATTGTACATCACTGCTAATTTGAGGTTATTCTTCTACAGTTTTGATAGTTTTGCTCAATTAAAGACTATTTTATAGCAGTTTTGAGCAAGATAACTGTACAGTGAGAAGGGACATTAGAGAATGAATTCAGACAATGCAGACAACAGTAATAAAGTGAATTAGTGGTGCGGAAGGAGATAGGTTTTTCTGCATAGATTCTGTTTCACTGCTGATCTACCCTCCATCAGAAGGTCAGGCACAGGCACGATTTCCAACAATTATCCAATATTCACTTCTATTTTCAGTTAAGGAAGTAGTCAAGCATATTATACAAAACATGGATTACACAGCACTTGTACACTCAATGGCAACTTTATTAGGTACACTTGTGTCACTAATGCAAACATCTAATCAGCCAATCACATGGCAGCAACTCAATGCATAAAAGCGTGCAGACATGGTCAAGAGGTTCAGTTGTTTTTCAGACCAAGCACCAGAACAGGGAAGAAATGTGATCTAAGTGACCTTGACTGTGGGATGAATGTTGGTGCCAGATGAGGTTGTTTGGATATCCGCTGATCTCCTGGGGTTTTAATGCACAACCATCTCTAAAATTTAAAAAGAATGGTGCGAAAAAATATCCAGTGTTCAGCAGTTCTGTGAGTGAAAATCCCTTGTTAGTGAGATTGACTGGGTTTAAACTGACAGGAAGGTGACAGTAACCCAAATAATAATGTGCAGAATAGTATGTCTGAATGCACGTATCGGACCTTGAAGTGGATGGGCTTCCGCACCAGAAGATCACGAACATACACTCAGTGGCCAGGAGGTACCTAATAAAGTGGTCACTGAGTGTAAGTTACAAGTAAAATTCATCCATGCAAAGCCCTTCCTGTTGTACTATTTTGAGTGGAGAGTAACACACTGGTGGTGGAATTTGGATCCCGTCATTCAACTGGATAGCTTTGTTTAGTCTCTTACAATCGTGGTCAGTAAGTTTGCAGATGACACTGAAATAGGGAATGTCATTAGCATTGAAGATGTCTATCAGGATTTACAGAAATACCTTGATTAGCTGGGTAAGTGGGCCAAGGAATGGCAGACGGAGTTTAATGCATATATTCACAAGGTGTTGTATTTTAGGAAGACAAAGGAGGGTAGGATTTTCATCGCAAACATTAGGGTCCAGGAGATGTACAAGATGTTGGTGAGGCTGCATTTGGAGTATTGTGTTCAATTCTGGTCAACCTACTCTAGGAAGGATGTCATGAAGATGGAAAGAGTGCAGAAAAATTATACGAGGATGTTGACAGGGCCCAAGGAACTGCACTATTGAGACAGGAGAGACAAGCGAAGACCATATAGAATTGCATTAAATCATGTGGTGTATAGATAGGTGAATGCACACAGTCTTTTTTTTCCAGTATTGGGGAATGAAGAACCAGAAGGCATAGACTCAAGACAAGAGGGGAAAGACCTAATAAGGATACAAGAGCATTTGTTTTCACCCAGAAGGTAGTCCATACATGGAACAGGCTGTCAGAGGAAGTGATAGAGGTAGGTACAGTTACAATATGTAAAAGACATTTAGAAAGATACATGGCAAGGTAAGATTTAGAGCAGGCGTATCCCAACCTGGGGTCCATGGACCCCTTGCTTAATGGTATTGGTCCATGACATATAAAAAGGTTGGGAATCCGTGGTTTAGAGGGAGCCATATGCTGGCAAATGGGATGCGCTTGGATGGGCATCTCGGTTAGCATGGACCAGTTGGGCTGAAGGGCCAGTTTCTGTGCTGTATGACTATGACTATGAATCTTGTTGGATATGCATATCAATTTTAAGGCCTATGCCTACCTGCCCTTGAAAAAAGGTGGTAATCGTTCTTCCTACAAAATTGCAATGCTTACAGAGTACAAAGTCCTTTGCAATTGTGATCTTCTGGAAAAGATTCTCCTGAAGTGGTGTTGAACTGGGAGTGCCAGGATGTAAACCCAATAATTCTATAGAAAAGGTGTGATTGGAAGGAAATTTGCATGTGGGGGTGTCTGTCCCACATGAGAGTTTAGGTTAAGGCCAACTTTGTCCTTGCAGAAGACCAAGAGTGCTAGAACTGTCAAAGGATGAGGGAGGAGGGCTCATGGAATGATTAGAGTTGAGGAAGAACGGACCATGGGGGTAAGGGCAACGTTGGGGAGGAGGGGTTACTGGCATTGATAGAATTGAAATGTGGATGGGAGTGCAGAGTTCTTATTATGATCAGATCAGTTATGATCTTATCAGATGGGTGAGCAGATCGAAAGATGGAGTATCCTGCTCTTGCTCTAATCCAGTGTCTATTTTTATGATGGGGATTATTGAAAGCCATCAGTCACAACGCCACCTTTGTATAAACAATTCATTGATATGTGAGATTTGTGATGTTATACTATGCACTTTGGCTCAGTCTTCTGTACATAAAATCAGAACCAGGTTTAATATCGCTGGCATATATAATGAAATTTGTTGTTTTGCAACAGCAGTACAATGCAATAGGTTAAATAATGATAAATTACAATTTATATATGTATAGAAACACACACACACAGTACTATGCAAAAGTCTTGGGCAATGCTGTATATATAGTCAAGGTACCTAAGATTTTTGCACAGTATACCGTACTTGTCAATGTCATGCGGAGAGTAAGTTTATAAATCTGGTGGGAGCAAAGGACGGAGGGAATGGCAAGGGCAGGATGCTGCAGATGGTGTGTTGGCAGGTGGCAGGGAAGGAGTGCCAGGGGTGGATGGTGCGGTTGCAGCCACACCCAGTCTTGAGACACCAGGCAAGGTCACGTGATTCCAAACAATAGGTTTATTGATCATTACAGAATGTCTCACTGGTGATTCTCGCTCCCGCCCTCCATCCCCTTCCACTTTTCCTAACCATGATTCCCCTCTCCGTGCCCCCTTCCCAATCTCATTCCACAATACAGACCATTATCAGGATCAGGCTTATCATCGCTCACATATGTCATGAAATTTGTCTTTTTTTGCGGTAGCAGTACAGTGCAATATATAAAATTGCTACAGTATTGTGCAAAAGTCTTAGGCACTATATATATATATATATATATATATATATATATATATACGCACATACACACACACACATATACATGTGCAGTTTTGCACAGAATTGTATATTTAAAATTAAATTATATAAGTGGTGAAAATAAAGAGCAAAAGTAGAGAGGGATTGTACATGTTCATTGTCCATTGTCCATTCAGGTTGTCGTGGCTGTCCCTCGAGGTCGAGGATGACGGTCTTCGTTCTGTTGATATACTTATAGACTCTCATAAGCCACTTGAGGGCAGAGGAGAAAAAGCTGTTCTTAAAACGTTGAGCATGTATCTTCAGGCTTCTGTACCTCCTCCCTATTGGTAGCAATGAGAAGAGGGCATGTCCTGGGTGCTGGAAATCTTTAAATGATGGACACTGAGGCATCGCCTTTTGAAGACGTCTCCATGTTGGGTTGGTGTCCATGAGCGCTAGCCTCCCCTGAGTGACTGACTTAGCGCTATGTTAAATGAGCTATACCCTAACTCTCACTGGAGATTACAGCTGTCCCCACTAGGGAATCTCAGATTTACTCAGGACATGTTGCTGTTCAATAAAATAAAATGGTGATATTCTGTTGGCACTGGAGCTTATATTACAGCAATAAATCACTCTTCTACCACACATTACTGAACGTTGAAGTTCATTGCTTTCCTGCTTTGCTCTCAATTCTGCGTTCCGTTACTGCTTTTCCATTTGCACTACCTAGACCGACTTATTTTTTTGGAATGATCTGCATGCTAGGTGATGTCTTTCACTGTAATTCAGTGCATGTGACAATAATTAAGCAGCCAGCAGTTATCAGTTATGATCTGAAGATCAGCTTCAGCTTCATTTGTTATATGTACATTGAAGCATTGAAACACAAGTTGTCTTGCATCAATGACCATTGACGGTCCAAGACGTGCTGGGGTAGTGGAGCAGAATGCGACCTTTACCATCACGACCATCTGTTCCAGGGCGTTGCCAGGCGATAAGAGCTGCTTTGAGGCAATTAACATCCCGGACTTGAATGGCAGCACACTGAGACTGAGAAGGAGGTGAAGGGCCACAGAGGATGCAGAACAGATGGAGTAGTGTAATTCCAGGGATGTGAGATTTCAGCCACACTATTGGACTGGAAACACATGAATGATTAACTTAACTTGGAGCGCAGGATTAACAGGAAATTTGATAGAGGTATAAGGCCATAAGACACAATTCTGATTTGATGGAGACAGCCGTGAGAAGCATGGAGGAACTTCTGAAATGCCCGGTTCGCTGCCGCTGCTACTGTGCAATCGAGAATCTCCGGAGGAAAGGCCCCAAAATCCTCGGCTTTGCCTGCTGCTGGAGGCCGGGGCTGGGGTCGAAGCGTTCGGCAGAGATGGTGCTCGGTACTCGGTGTCGGAGGGCTGGTTGGAGGCTCGAAGTTTTCGGACGACTCAGAGTTGGACTGTGGTCGGGTATGGCAGGGAGAGTTTTCTTCCCTCTCCCGTCTGCGTGAGATGTGGGACTTTTGAGAGACTTTGAACTTTTTTTACCGTGCCCATGGCCTGTTCTTCAAGTTATGGTATTGTTTGCACTGTTGTAACTATATGTTATAATTATGTGGTTTTTGTCAGTTTTTCAGTCTTGGTCTGTCCTGTGTTTCTGTGATATCACACCGGAGGAATATTGTATCATTTCTTAATGCATACATTACTAAATGACAATAAAAGAGGACTGCGTGTCCTCAAAATCTAATAATCTAATAGAGGCTGATGTAGGCCAATCAGCCCATCAAGTATGCTCCATCATTCCACCATGGCTGATTTATTATCCCTCTCAACCCCATTCTCCTGCCTTTGACACTCTTACTAATCAAGAAGCTATTGACCTCCATTTTAAATATCGCCAATGACTTAGCCTCCACAGCCACCTGTGGCAATGAATTCCATAGATTCACTGCCACTGCCTAAAGAAAGTCCTTCCCATTTTTCTGTTCTAAAGCAATTGCTTTCTATATGGAGGCTGTGCTCTCTGGTCATAGACTCTCCCACAAATGGAAACATACACTCTGTGTCACTATTTAAGCCTTTTAATATTAGCTAGGTTTTAGAACATGGAACAGTCCACCCCAGGAACTGTCCCTTCAGCCCATAATGTTGTGCGGAACCAGAAAAAAGTAAATCAATGAGACCCACCCCCCATCATTCTTCTGAACTCCAGCAATTATAGGCCCAGAGCCATCAAACACCTCTCATGTGTTAACCCTTTCAATCCTGGGATACTTTTTCTAAACCTCTGGACCCCCTCCAACCCCAGCACCTCCTTGTACAAGATTGTAGGGGATTTCGATGGAATGAATGGAGGGAAGCTCAGCCCTTTCTCTGTGCATAATAGTTCTATGTTCATACTGATCACAGTGAGAATTTGGTGCCATCACACTGGAGACAATTTACAGAGGGTCAGCTCACCATGGCCAAAATTTTCTGACCTTGATTTGAAAAGAATTGGATATCTGATTGGCAGTAAGTACCACGTTACTGTTACGAGACCCTGCCAGATTAGAGTTTGTTCTTAGACCACAGCGTCAGAAAATTACCTGAGGTGACTAGTGTGAATGGATGTTCATGATACTGACAATTCGCTGCTCAGACATCAACAATAAACTGCAATCGCTGCGTCCAATGTGCTTTTGCAACAGTACAAAGAGAAAGAATAATTGAAACCAAATCACAAAGGACCAAACATCATAACGTTTATACTACACATTTATACTACTGCTTGCTTTATTATAATGGTGCTAATAGCATTATACTTTAGGTGACAGGGTGGAGATACATCTCTACCAAAGGAGGTGTAAGCCACTCCTTCCCTCCGCTAGGTGTAGCACCTGCTTAGCCACCTGATCAGGGTCACGTGAAGCCATGGGAGCAGGTGGTGGATGGTCGTATGAGCAGCTGGTGCATATTACAAGTCCTGGTTATGCGACCACTGATGCCAGGCAGACAATCTCTGAAGAGGCTGGGCTCACCTGTCTTGTAAAGACACTGCCCAGAAGGCACCAATGGCAAACCACTTCTGTGGAAACATTTGCCAAGAATGGTCGTGGTCATGGAAAGTCCATGATTGCCTAAGTCATATGACATGGCACATAACCAATGAACAGGAGAAAAATTCAAAGTTCAAAGTACTTTTATTATCAGAGTACTTACATTTTACCACATACGACCCGGTGGGCTTATTTAGCAAATCTATAGAACAGTAACTGTAAACAGGATCAATGAACAACAAACTGTGCAAATGCAAATATAAATAAATAGCAATAAAGAACAAAAGAATAGTATAACTGGAATACTGGAACAGCCACATGGACTTGATGGGCCAAATGGCTTGTTTCTATCTTGCTAAAACGTAATGATTCTATGATTATACAGTCAATTCCTTACCTGAAAGGCATAACAAGGCAAGCAAGCAGTAAATCTGCCAAGGCCAAGGACATGATGAACATATAGGTGACTGTCCTCAGTCTCTTCTCCACGGCTGGGCAGATGAAGACAATGGTGTTGCCCAGGAAGGTGACAAGATCGATGAGAGTGAGCAGGATGCCCACCATCACATCCTGGGGAGCTAGCCAGCTGCTACTGTTGCCAACTCCTGCTCCCAGATCCCAGGGCACTGAATCGTTAGGCAGCACCGACAGATTGGCCTCCAACCCCATCTTCAACCCTGCAAAAAACTGTTGCAAAGAAAGCCTTGTATTTACACAACAGTGGAAAATGTGACAAATCAGGTCCTCAACCTGGAGGAACTGAGCAAGTCGGCTAGCATCTATAGAGGGGTATAAACAGTCGATAGATTGGGCCAAGACCCTTCACCGAGACCTGATGAAGGGTCTTGACCTGAGACGTTGACTGTTCACTCCCATCAAGAGATGCTGGCTGTCTTGCTGCATTCCTCCAACACATTGTGTTGCTCAGGATTTCCAGTATTTGCAGAATCTCCTGGGTTTATGATTACTAGGTGAAACCAAGCGGAATAGGTGACAACAAGGTTTCAATCCCAGATGAGATCAATGCAATTTATGCTTGATTTGACCGTCAAAACGTGGAGGAACCTTCAGGAACTCCCACAGCCCCAGATGTGAGAGCATCCTTCAGCAGGTTGTTCCCGTTGAAAGCATCTGGGTGCAGATGGAGTACCTGGCCAAGTACTAAATACCTATCCTCTCAACTGGCTGGAGCATTTCGTGAGATCTTTAACCTCTCGCTTTGACAGTCTGAGGTACCCACCTGTTTCAAACAGGCTTTAATTATACAAGTGCCTAAGAAGAACATCGTGACCTGCCACAATGACCATTGTCCAGTAGCACTTATATCCTCTGTGATAAAGTGCATTGAGAGGTCGGTGATTAAACATATCAACTCTTGCCTGAGGAGGGACTTGGATACACTCCAATTTTCCCACCGGCACAAAAGGTCCACAGCAGAACCCATTTCATTAGCTCTTCACTCAACCCTGGAATATGTGGACAGCGAAGATGCATGCATCATGGTGTTCTTTATCGACTACAGCTTAGCATTCAATACCAACATTCCTTCAAAACTAATCAATATGCTTCAAGACCTTGGCCACAACATTTCCTTGTGTAACTGGGTCCTAAATTTCCTTACTTGTAGACCCCAGTCACTTTGGATTAGCAACAACATCTCCTCCACAATCTCTATCAGCATAGGCACACCACAAGGCTGTGTGCTTAGCCCTCTGTCCTTCTACTTATGACTGGGAGGCTCCAATGCCATATTTAAGTTTACTGATAACACCACTGTTGTTGGCCGAATTGAAGGTGGTGAAGAATCAGTATCTAGGAGGGTACATTGAAAATTTGCTTGAGTGGTGCCACAGCAGCATCTTACTCAATGTCAGCAAGACCAAGAAGCTGATTACTGACTTCAGGAGGAGGAAACCAGAGGTCCATCAGCAAGTCCACATTGGGGGATCAGAGGTGGAGAGGGTCAGGAACTTTAAATTCCCGGGTGTTATCATTTCAGAGGATCTGTTCTGGGTCCCGCACACAAGTGCCGTTATGCAGAAAGCACGGCAGCGCTTTTACTTTCTTAGAAGTTTGCGAAGATTTGGCATGACACCTAAAATTATGACAAACTTCTAAAGATGTGTGGTGGAGAGTATATTGACTGGTTGTATCATGACTTGGTATGAAAACACCAATACCCTTGAACGGAAATGCCTACAAGAAGTGGTGGATATAGCCCAGTCCACATGGGTAACACCCTCCCCACCATTGAGCACACTTATGTGGAGCACTTTTGCAGAAAAACCGCATCAATCACCAAGGACCCCCACCACTCAGGCCATGCTTTCTTCTCACTGCTGCCATCAGGAAGAAGGTACAGGGGCCTTAGGAACCACACTACTAGGCTCAGGAACAGTTAGTACCCACCACCCATCAGGCTTTTGAACCAAAGGGGATAACTTCACTCAACTTCACTCACTCCTTCACTAAACTGTTCCCACAAACTATGGACTCCCTTTCAAGGACTCGTCTTCTCAATTTCTCGATATTTATTGCTTATGTATTATTAGTAGTAGCATTTTTTCTTTCTTCTTTGTATTTGCACAGTTTGTTGTCTTTTGCACACTGGTTGTTTATCTGTTCTGTTGGGTGCAGTTTTTCACTGATTTTATTGAGTTTCTTGTGTGTAGTGTGAATGCCCAGAGAAAATGAATCACAGGGTTGTATATGGTGTCATATATGTGCTTAGATAATAAATGTATTTTGAACTTTGATTAGCGCCACAACCTGATCTGCCATCCAATGGATTGGTCAGACAGGGGCTGTTTTCCCTGGAGTGCAGGGAGCTGAGGGGTAACCTGCTAGAAATATGCAAATTTATGAGTGAAATAGACAGCAAGATACATAGATAAGAAGCTAAAACGCACCGTACTGGCCCTTTGGCCTACAATGTTCCGGTACGAACTTCTGGTAAGATGGCGGCGTGTATGAACACAGCAGCCTCTTGGAGGCTAACTAAAGCTGCACTTTTCTTATTAAAATGAGTTTTTTGTGATCATAAGACTACACTGGACACCACGATCAATGGGTACCGCAGGTCTACCACATCAGTGATCTGCTCGTTGTTCAGAGCTGCCAGCCAAGATGTCGAAGGAGCCGATGCTCAGGTCAGAGAAGGAGAAGCATGCACTTGGCTTGGAGAAGGGGAAGCCAGCAGACAGGACGGATTGGGTTGGGAGGAGCTGACCTGGGTGCAGACTGTGTTGCTGCCTGCTACTCGAAGGTATTGGAGTTGGTGCGCAAAAGCAGAGCGCAGTGTTACCATGAGCGACTGTCTTGGATGTTTCTCTTGCGGTCGCAAGGACATTGACATTGTGAGATGCTGCAGGCCTGTTTCCATTATTTGGTGACAAGACAGGCGATGAGGTGGCAGCGTGGCCTTGGTTGTAGTGAGGACTAGGCCTCAAGCCGCGACCTTGCCTGCTGCTGCAGTCCAGGTGAGACAACGCTGGAGCTGGTGTAGCGTGGAGTCCGTGCTCAATTATGAGCTGGCCTCTCCCATCAGTGCTGCCCTCCAGTGTTTGACCGGTGGAATGACAGGCTGGATTGCACTATCAATTTGCATGTCGCTCAGGAACTTGGACTATACGTGTGTTTTCTTGTGTAACGATGTGTGTTTTAGAATGCATGTTATGCACACTGTGGCCATTTTATTAGGTATACCCTGTAGACCTGCTCATTAATACGAATATCCAGCCAATTATATGGCAGCACATCAATGCATAAAAGCAAGCAGACATGGTCAAGAGATTCAGCTTATGTTATGGAAGGAAGGACTTTTGATTGAACTAAGGAAATTAGGAGTAAGGGGCAGATTGCATAATTTTTTTCGTGTTTTTTATTTGGACAGTCTATGCAGGTTAGTGTCAGTGCGGTATTTTTGGGTTTCTATGAAATACAGAATGGGATCCCACAGGGCAGTGTTTGTAACCATTTATTATTTAATATTATGATTAATAATATTTTCTTTGAGACAGGTGGGTAAATCACTATATTCAGATGATGAAGCTTTATGGATTAGAGATAGAAATTTCAATTTTACTGGATATGGGATGCAATTAGCAATTAATAAGGTCGAACAGTGGGGATGGGGATTTAAGATTTCAGTAGCTAAAACCAGTTATGTGATTTACAAAGAGGATTTAAAGATCTGCACTTGATTTGAAATTATATGGTCAAGTTCTTGAAGAAGTGTCAGTGGTAAGATTTTTCAGCATGTGGATGGGTAATAAGCTGACATGGAAGCATCATATCAGTAAAATAATTGATAAATGTAAAGGAGCATTAAATATTCTCAGGTGCCTATGGGGGTATTCTTGGGGTGTTACACGAAAATCCTTGTTGACCATTTGTATTTGTTTAATTAGATCTGTTCTTGATGGCTTATGGATCAGCTTCATCTTCAGCTTTATAGCGTTTGGATGTGATACAAGCACAGGCTTTAAGATTGTGTTGTGGTGCAATATGTTTGTCCCCTGTTTTGGATTTTCTGGTTGAAGTGGGACAATTATCCTTACAGGTGCAATGGATGACTGTTGGGAATATTACAAGAAGAGTGTTTATAGTTTGTGGTGGCTTAGTTCTTATCAAGCCGGGAATATGGGTTTGCTGGATTATGCATTGTGCCCTACTGTAGTTTTCTAAGGATTCTGTTTTGCCTGAGTGTCTGTTGGCTCATTAATATATTAAGGAAAATTATTCTGGTATGTTAATCATTTTTACGGATGGATCAAAAGATGATTTAACTGGGAATGTTGGTGTGGCTGTTTTTGGGCCTGAATTACAGGTAATGATAAAGGAATCAGTACATCAGTACATACAGCATCATTTTAGGCCTACCGTGGGTGGAGGGAATTTTGTCCATGTAAAGTTGTAATTTGTTCAGATTGCTTTTCAGTTTTGACGAGTTTTAAAACAGGTAGTTCCAGCAGTAGGTCAGGTTTACTGTTGGAAGCTCATCAGGTATTATTTCATATACAAAATATTGGTTAACATGTTTTCTTCTTATGGGTCCGTGATAGTCCAGCTATGAAAGCTGTTAAAAGTTCAAGTGGATATAGACCTTCAACTTAGCAAATCCGAATTAAGGGGTTGGTAAAATTAAGAATTAGGGGGTTATGGCAAGTCATGTGGGATAATGCGTATAAGGGGAGATACCTTTATAGAATACAAAAAACCGTTGGGTAGATGGGAGAAGGGGGTAAGACAAGAAGGGAAGGAATTATTTTGACACAACTTAGAATTGAGCACACTATGTTTAATTATTCCTCATATCTTGATGGAAAACATCATTTTGGGTTATGTAGGTTTCCTCATCATTACGAAACAGGTCATTCCAGCAGCAGGTCAGTGCATAGAAGGGTGAAAGAATTCAAATGCAGGCTTCTTTACAATCTTAGGTGGTTAACAGTTTTCATTTAAAAACTTGGTTAAGTTATGGGACGCAAACACGAGGAATTCTGCAGATGCTGGAAATTCAAGCAACACACATCAAAGTTGCTGGTGAATGCAGCAGGCCAGGCAGCATCTCTAGGAAGAGGTACAGTCAACGTTTTGGGCGTTTCGTTGTCTTCCTTCAGTTAGTCCTGACGAAGGATCTTGGCCCGAAGCGTCGACTGTACCTCTTCCTAGAGATGCTGCCTGGCCTGCTGCGTTCACCAGCAACTTTGATGTGTGTTGCTTAAGTTATGGGAGTGACTTTAATTCACAGTATCGTCTCTCAGTATTTACAATCTATAGGGCTTTCAGGGGCAATTTAGCTTTCATTTGAAAAGAGAAGTAGTCAGGGTTTTTGCCCCATTCCCCACATAACACTCCAGTCCAGTTGGTGGTAGTAATGCCCCTTTAAGTTGGATTGCCAAGTGCCATAGAAAGTCAGAAGAAGATGGTGTTCAGACCAAACATCAGAATCAGGAAGAAATGTGATCTAAGTTACTTTGACTGTAGAATGATTGTTGGTGCCAGATGGGGTGGTTCAAGTATCTTAGAAACTACTGATCTCCTTGGATTTACATGTACAATAGCCTTTAAAATTTACAGTGAATGATGTGAAATACAAAAATACTTGCAGTGAGCATAAATTTCTGTGAGTGAAAATGCCTTGTTAATGAGAAAGGCCAGAAGAGAATAGCCAGACTGGTTCAAGCTGAGAGAAAGGCAACAGTAACTCAGATAACCTCACGTAGCAACAGTGATGTGCAGAAGAGCGTCTCTGAACGCACAACACCTCAAACCTTCAAGTAGGTGGGCTACAGCAGCAGAAGACCACGAACATACACTCAGTGCCCACTTTATTACCTACAGGAGATACCAGGGGTGTATATATGTCGCTTCACGGATCTGAATTGTCCCCAGAAATCCCACCTCCTCTCCCGAACTTGTGCAATTAAGGGGTAACTGTGCCGAGTCAATTTTCACCATCTAAGTTAGGTAACTCCTCGAAGCTGCGTTATTTTCGCCGGTTCGTTTACGGATGTAACCCGCCACATGCAACATTTAAATTATCAA
This sequence comes from Mobula birostris, assembly GCF_030028105.1. Classification (NCBI taxonomy): domain Eukaryota; kingdom Metazoa; phylum Chordata; class Chondrichthyes; order Myliobatiformes; family Myliobatidae; genus Mobula; species Mobula birostris. Next base: position 190,819,429 of record NC_092373.1, read on the forward strand.
AATCCACGTCCAATTCTGTTTGTAAAACCAGGGGCAATGACACCGATTCCGTACAAGTCAATCGATAACCATTTAAAATCCGATTGATGCAGCTTTTAATAATCCAAAACATTTTTTTTCAAATCAGAAGTTCGGTATTTGCAGAATCGCTGTGATAAACACTGGTCAGTGTCCGAGTGTGAGGTCTCAGTAAAATGACCTGGCATGGACAACGAAAGTGAGTTGAAGGCTATGTTACTCCTCAGTGAGAGAGAAAGGGGAGAAACAGCGAAAGAGGCTGTACCTACCACAGGATTAAACAAGCTGCCTTTAGTGAGTTCAGCACCGCACCGTCCTCTCTCCTTCTCCGGAGGGTCCCCCACTCATAGTGCAGCAAGCGAATCGCGGGATTCAGGAGCAGGGCTCTCTCTCGCCTTGTCCCAGCAAAGCTGGACGCTCTTTTCTCGCTGCTGCCTCCGAATACATCGAGGGGTGGGCTGTGCATCCGCCAACTTGTCTCTTCGCTCGGCAACGCCACACGCAGCGCTGTTTCACTGCAGCGGACCGGGGGATGTGGGTGGAAGGTGACGGTGGGCGGGGGTATTGTCCTCGAACCTTAAATTTACTTTAAACGGAACCTCATCTTGAATTAGGGAAGTATTGTAACTATGTACAGGGTGCTGGCGAGGCTACACCTTGAGTTACGCTGTACATTTTCTCATCCCCCTTACTTGAGACGGGATGTACTCATGTCGAAGTCAGTCCAAAAGAGATTTTCATTGTTAATTCCTGGATAAGGGGTTTTTCCTATCACTAGCTGTCAAAGGAATGCGTAGATGGATAGAGATATACAGCACGGGAATCAGGACCTCCGGCCTAACCGGTCGATGGCGATCAGGATGTTTATCCAAACACCATTTGTCTGTGTTTGCCTCAATTCCCTCCCGATCCTCGTAACTGTCTTTTAACCATTATCATTGTACCCGCCTCTCCCACTACTCCTGTCAGCTCTTTCCGTGTACCCAGCACTCTGTGTATATAAAAAAAACTTTTCTCCTCAGATCACTTCAAACTATTTTTCCCCGCGCCTTAAACTTGTTAGTATCAGGGTTATCGATCTATTTATTCATTTGTTTATTTATTGAAAAGCAACGCGGAGTAGAGTTCCCCAGCCCTTCGAGCCATGCTGCTCAGCAATCCCCCCAATTTAAAATTAGCCTAATCACGGGACAATTTACAATGACCAATCAACCTACCAGTTTTGAGACTGTAGGAGGAAACCGGAGCATCCGGAGGAAACCCGCGCGGTCACGGGGAGAACGTACAAAAACTCCTTACAGGCAGCGGCGGGAATTGAACCCAGGTCACCCGTACTGTGAGGTGTTGTGCTAATTACCATGCTGCCGCGCCGCCCCAAAAAATAATTCCTGTAGAGTCGCTGTGAGCAGGGTTACCGACATCTGTCATGAAATCTGTTGTTTTGTGCCAGCAGGACATAAAAACTCCCGCAAGGTACAATCAGTCAATCAGTTGATCAGTAAATAAAACAGCGCACAAGAGCAATAACGAGTTTTCCATCAGGAAATCTGACGGCAGAGGGGAAGAACGTGTTCCTAAAGCGTCTTCAGACTCCTGTACCTCATCCCCGATGGTAGTAATGAGAAGAGGGCCTGGCCCAGATGATGAAGGTTCTTAATGATGGATGTGACTTTCTTGAGTCACCAGTTTGTGGTGGTGTCCACGATGGTAGGGAAGGTTATACCCGTGGTGGGGCTGGTGGAATCTACAACCCTCCGCACCTCCTTGTCATCCTGTGCATCGGAGCTTCCATATCATTCTTCGGAACTTAGAAAAGTAGGAGATGAGCTGAGTGAAACGTACCAGAACCTGAGAGGGTGCGGCAGGGTAGACATTGGGATGTTTCCACTAGTGGGAGAATCCTGGGCACACTGACCCAGGTTACGAATATCCGATCATAGACATCTTTACATAGATATGGATTCCCATAACATTGTGAAATTCAGAAGTCTGACGTACACAGATGCATTCATTCCAATGAAAAACCGAACTAGTTTTCTCTATAGCTTCACTTGTAATTGTTCCTTCTTGTCAGTCTCATGTGATATTGGTGCCTTTCTGTGGTTATCAAAAACTGAGTGATTTATGTGCATTTTCTGACTTACGGACAAAAGCAACTTCTCGCTACTACCACCGGGCAGGAGGTACAGGAGCCTTAGATCCCACACCATCAGGTATCAGGAACAGTTATTACCATTTAATTATCACCTTCCTGGACCAGCGTGGCAAACTTCACTCACCAATGTTCTGAACTGATTCTACAACCTACGGAGTCACTTTCAATGACACTTTCCAGCTCACATTCCCAGTGTTATTTTTATTCGCAGTTTGCTCATGGGTTGTTTGTCAGTCTTTGGTTATGTACAGTTTTCTGTAAAATTTTATTTGTATTTCTTCCCCCCCCCCGTAAATGCCTGCAAGAAAAGGAATCTGAAGATTGCACTGAAGATTAAAGATAATCTTTATTAGTCACGTGAAACGTACAGTGAAATGCATGGACGACCAACACAGTCCAAGCATCGTGCCGGGAGTATCGTCGTTCTCTGTATCAATGTAGCATGCCTGCAATTTACTAATCCTATCTAATCTTTGGAATTGGGAAGGAAACCACATCACCGGCAGGAAGACCAAGCGATCACGGGGAGAATTTATGAGCTCTCCTCAGACCGCAGTGCGAACTGAACCCAATCGGTTATCACATTTATGAGTATATATAGCAAATATCCCAATTTACATATATGGTAACATATGTACTTCGATAATTGATTTATTTTGACACCTATAAAAAGAGAATCCGTGTGCTACCCTGGAACAGTCTGTAGTTATGAGATAATGGACGAGCTATTTACAACCAAGGTGTGTAGGAGTGTGGTGTTCCTATTAAATGACTTGCTTCAGTTAATTGCCTGTAAGGTGCATGGGGATTCAACTCTTGAATTTATCAGGAGTCAGCATATGCAAAAGCAGTTGTTTTAAGAAGACCTTTCAGTGAGGAAGTTGAGAATTGGCAGTGGATCCCCACAGGGTAAGAGGGGGGCACACACAAAATGCTGGAGGCACTCAGCAGGGCAGACAACATCTATAGAACATAGAACATAGAATAGTACAGCACAGTACAGGCCCTTCGGCCCACAATGTTGTGCTGACCCTCAAACCCCGCCTCCCATATAAGCCCCCATCTTAAATTCCTCCATGTACCTGTCTAGTAGTCTCTTAAACTTCACTAGTGTATCTGCCTCCACCACTGACTCAGGCAGTGCATTCCACGCACCAACCACTCTCTGAGTGAAAAACCTTCCTCTAATATTCCCCTTGAACTTCCCACCCCTTACCTTAAAGCCATGTCCTTTTGTATTGAGCAGTGGTGCCCTGGGGAAGAGGCGCTGGCTATCCACTCTATCTATTCCTCTTATTATCTTGTACACCTCTGTCATGTCTCCTCTCATCCTCCTTCTCTCCAAAGAGTAAAGCCCTAGCTCCCTTAATCTCTGATCTATGGAGTGGAATAAACAGTCGATGCTCCCGGTTGAGACCCTGCGTCAGGACTGCAAAAGAAAGGAAGAAAGGGAAAGGAGTCAGAATAAGAAGGTGGGGTGGGGTGGGGGAAGTAGTACAAGCTGGCGTGAAACCAGGTGAAGGGGATGGGTGGTAGGTGGAACAGGGAGAGGGGATGAAGTGAGAAGCTGGGAGATGATAGGTGGAAAAATGTAAAGGGCTTATTCCCCCTTTCTTCCCAGTCTTGATGAAGGGTCTTCGCCCAAAACATTGATTGTTTATTCCTCTTCATAGATGCTGCCTCTGAGTTCCTCCAAGTGGGTTGAATGTGTTACTCTGGATTTCCAGCATCTGCAGAATCTCATGTGTTTATGAAAAATAATAAGGGATATACATAGTTGCCAGAACGATTTGCCTTGTGTGCAGGACTCCTTACAGAAATTTAAACCTGACTGCTGTTGGAGCAGCTAAGAATTGTATTGTGCATGTACAGTGCTCTATGTTATGTTCTGTATTTTATTGTTCTATGACCCTATGACTTCATGTCCATGGTAACGAAAGTGCCCTTAATGTGCTTAATAATACTGGGACAGGTCCATGCCCCGGCTTTTGTTTGCTGCTGTTTAACAATCTCAAATAAAGTGGGAGAAAAGTATGTAAGTAAGCCACTTGTTTGAGATTGTGTGGCATGGTGGGCTGGATGTTACCTTGTACATGATGAGAAATGACTCATGTAACCTCCCTACACCGACACTCCAATAGAAGGCGTATATTTTTATTCGTAATGGGATGTGACTGCACAAGATTGGAAAGAGCTGCAGAGGGCTGTAAGATCAACAAGCTCTATCATATCAAGGACATCTTCAGAAGGAAATGTCTCAAGAGGCAGCACCCATCATGAAAGACCCCCAGCACCCAGGGCATGCCCTCTTCTCTTTGTCACCATCAGAGACGAGGTGCAGGAGACGGAAAACACATTCTCAATGGTTTAGGCAAAGCCTCTTCCCCTCCACCAACAGACAACGAGCCCGACACTACCTCACCATTTTTGCTCTGTTTTTGCACTAGTTATTGATCATTTTTAATATGTATTTTTCTTATTGTAATTTATAGTATATTTTAAGCATTACACTGTACTGCTGCTGCAAAACAACAGATTTTATGACATACGTTAGCGATAACAAACCTGATTCTGATTCTGATCTGTGGGCCTGACCTGATAGTTCTTGAGAGGATGGTGGTGCGCTGCCTTGAACTGCAGCAGAGCATCAAGATCAGAAACAGAATGAGGTTTTATATCACTGGCATATGCCGTGAAGTTTGTTGTTATGCGGTAGCAGTACACTGCAATACATAATAAAAATGATAATTACAATAAGAAATATATGACAGTATAATATAATTACAATAATAAATATATATAAAATTAAATAAGTAGTGTGAAAAGAGAGCCAAAAAAAGGGAAACGTAGTGAGGCAGTGTACATGGGTTCATTGTCCATTCAGATATCTGATGGCAGAGGGGAAGGAGCTGTTCCTAAAACGTTGAGTGTGTATCTTCAGGCTCCTGTACCTGCTCCTTGATGGGAATGCAAAGGGCAATTTGTTTTGGTGAAGTTATTTCCACTGTGTTTTTGGATAAGCTGTTTCTAGATCCTGACACAGGGATGATGAAGGATTGCTGATATGGTTCCGAGTCTGAGTGATGTATGACGTGACGGAGGCCTGCAGGTCTGATGCATTTGTTGTTTGACCCTGTGAACAGCCACCAAGGGTTAGGAAGCTGCTGTCAGACAAGCTTGAGCAAGTCACAGCAGACCACGTTGTAGATCATAAACACAAGAGATGCTGCAGGGCTGGAAATCTTGTGCAACACCCACAAGATGCTGATTGAACTCATCAAGTCAGGCAGCAGGCAGCAACTATGGCATGGTCATGTGACTTTGATCTTAACACTACAGAAAACTGATTTGATAAATATGTGCAGTGTGGCAAGCAGGGCAGGTTGTGAAACCTTGATAAGGTCAGGAATGATCTTCGTGTTTCTTTTAAGGAATGTGTCTCTCTGTGCCTGAGCAATGATCAGTAGTGGTTGTCATGGTGATTTCATAGGCACCACACCTCTGCCTTGGATATGGTTAGTATCAAAGAGGTGGCTGGTTATTGTCTCCTCATGGTAGACGTACACCAACACTTCTTCAGGTAATCTTAAACTCTCAATTGGCTTCCATTTTAGGTTTGAATAATCATTAACGTGGTTTGCAGATGTTCATTTGAGTTACCAGAAGCTTTTGAATGCTGCTGTTTTGAACAAATTGTCATAGGAATGTTGGGCAGATCAGCAGATTGAACGAGCTGCCAATTTTTTTTTCCATTCTGGCATATTGAGGGGGAACTTCTTTACTCAGAGAGTGGTAGCTGTGTGGAACGAGCTTCCAGCAGAAGTGGTTGAGGCAGGTTCTATGTTGTCGTTTAAAGTTAAATTGGATAGATATATGGGCAGGAAAGGTATGGAGGGTTATGAACTGAGTTCAGTTCAATGGGAATAGGATAGGGTAAGAGTTCAGCACGGACTAGAAGGGCCGAGATGGCCTGTTTCCGTGCTGTAATTGTTATATGGTTATGTACCCTTATCACTTGTGTTCTCGTGCTCTCTCCCTCTCCATCTCTCCCTCTTTCCCTCTCTCTTTCTTTCTCTCTCCCTCTCCCTCACCCTCTCTCCCTCCCTTCCTCTCTCACACTCTCTCTCTTTCTCTCTCTCCCTCACCCTCTCCCTCATCCTCCCCTTCTCTCCCTTGCTCCCTCATCTCTCCCTCTCTTCCTCTCACTCTGTGTCTTTCTCTGTCTCCCTCTCCCTCTCTCCCCCCTTTTTCTCTCTCTCCCTCTCTCCTCCCTCTTTCTCACTGCTCCTCTCACCCTCTCTCCCTCTCTCTCTCACACACACACTCTTTGTCTCTGATCCACCGCAGTGCAGTAGTGCGTTAGCACAATGCTTTACAGTGCCAGAGATCACTGATTGGGGCTCAATAGCCGGCACTGTCTGTAAGGGGTTTGTATGCTCTCGCCATGACTGAGTAGGCTTCTGGCTCCCTTCCACATTCTGAAGATGTACAGTTATGGTTAGTGAGTTGTGGCCATGCTCTGCTGGTGCTGGAAGTGTGGCGACACTTACGAATTTTGCCACCAGCACAATCCTTGAATTGTATCGGTCTCTAATATAAACGATGCATTTCACTGTATGTTTTGATGTGCATTTCCTAAATAAAGATCATCTTTAATCTTTAATCCCTGCTCCTCTCAGTTTTGTCCCCTATCCCATGTGCTTCACCAGCCCCCATTGCTATTTTCATCCTCCTTCCCACCTGGTCCACTCGCATATTTCACCCACCGGATTCCCTCCTCCCCCATTCTGCCACCTGCTCCAATTTGCCCTTCACTTCTCCCCAGGGAATCTCTGGACTAAAGAATTGAAAGGGACGTTAGCTTTATTTTTCACAGGTACATTAAAATATACAGTGAAATGTGTCAATTAGCATCAAATCAAATCAGCGAGGATTGTGCTGGGGGAAGCCCTCAAAGTATCACCACTCCCCTGATCCTGACGTAGCATGCCCACAAATTACTAATCCTCCACAGCCTAGCTGTATGTCTTTGGTATGTGGGAGGAAAACAGAGCACCAGGAGGAAACCCACTTGGTCAAACTCTTTACAGAGAGTAGAGAGAATTAAACTCTGATGGCTGGTGTTATAAAAGTGGTTTGCTGTTACCCAAATATATCTTAAGTACAATAATTTATCTTCCCCTTTCCCACTACAATGGTGCCATCATCTTCTCTTCTTTTCTTCCAGATTTTACCTAATAACTGAATTTATACTATCCAGTGGCCCTTGGTGAGATTTATCTCCTGGTTGTTAATGTAGTAGCCTTGCCACAATGTTGCTATGTGGATCAGAAAAGGAGCCAGAGGCAAGGAGAGTTGAAATTCAGCTCTTGTGAAGTGTCATCTCAGTTTGAGCTGTCAGGGATCCTGAGATTAATTGAAAGAAGGGCTGAAGCAGTCTGTAAAGTCCAAAGCCTGTCTGTTTTGCTTTTAGGCTTGAGATGAGCTGCCTGTGCACAGTAACAACCATCCTAGAGTGAGCCAATTCAGGGAACAGAACAGCAAGTGATACCGTTGAAACAGTTGACATTTAGTTTATTCCTGCTCACTAACGAAAGAACTGCTTGCAGCTTTGCTTGGGGAATAGAACAGGAGACTGGAGTAGCAGAGAGACCCAGGGGTGTTAGAATAAGCCCAGCCACATTTACAATGAAAGAACAATGGCCCTGCAGTTGTATTGGCAAGCTATGAGCCCTGTCAATCATAATGGATATTGGGATATTGTGGAGGTGTTTATCAGATGTTTGTCATTCATATTAGTTGCAACTTTATAACATTCTAGTGATCCAGGTGCACATTAAATACTTAATGTTACCAGAGGCATCCTTACTGCATAAGATGAAACTATTTACCTTCTTAGGTCTCCGGTGGCTCCTTGTAGAGCACTTTATTTAAGCCCATTTTCTCATTCTTTCCCAGAGTCCATCTAAATTATTTCCCCCGCCCCGAGTACCTTTCGAGCTGCATTACAAAGCATTGGTTAACTTTCTTACCTGCTTTATGTGAAGTGAGTTCCAAATCATCTTCACTCTTAGTGTAAAATAGTTTCTCCCCATATCTTCATCAATTTGAATCTCTATTCCCTGGTCCTTCAAGCATCTACTAATGAGAACATTGTATACAACAGAGTGCAGAATTCCCCTGGCAAATACTCCTTCTTCAACCAATGCCAAACAAAAACATATCTGCTGTCCTTTTCTCTCATGCAGTTATTGTTGCAATTCAGTTCTTCTTCAAAGGTTGTCCCTTGAATTGACAGATTGTCACGATGTGCACTGGTAATATTGGAACTCAAGTGCAGGGGAATGACAGATTCCAATGTAGAGACAGCAGTAAGAGTTTATTCATAATATTTCCAAAGAACATTGGTGACTCTGCAAGAAGTAATATTCTCAGAACCAGGACTCCGTGATTAGTGCCAATCGGGCATCCATACATAATACGGGTAACATGGAATCCCTGGGCCTATCAAAATACAAACTTTGTAAATTCAGCTTATCCAGGACACCAGATTACAAAGAGCAAGTCACTCGAGAAAAACACAAAGAACTCTAATTAAACGTCAATAAATCAATTCAGGAGCTTTAAAAACCTCAGAGCCCATTACCCGCACAGACCCAAGGAGCTCATTACACAGATAAGACCATAAACAGAGGAGCATAATTAAGCCATTCACCCTATTAAGTCTATTCAATCATTTGTTAATGTCTAATTTATTATCCTCAATATCATTCTACTGCTTTCTCCCTATTACCTTTGATGCCCTTACTAATCAAGAACTTATCAACCTCTGCCTTCAATGTACCCAGTAACTTGGCTGTCTGTGAAAATGAATTCCACAGATTCATCACCCTCTGGCTAAAGAAATTCCTCTTCATCTCTGCTCTAAAGGGACATCCTTGTATTCCGAGGCTAACTTGTTTTCATTCCAGTTTCATGGCTTCTAAGTTGGCTGATGCAAATAACACATTGGCCTTCATCACAAAGGTAATGCGATTTTCAAAGAGAGAAGTACTGGCACAAATGGACAGGGCGTTGGCAAGACCACACCAAGGGTACTGTCCCTTTACTTAAAGGTAGTAGTCTAAATACGCCACTGTGAACTTGGGTGTTGGACTTCCAAACCAACAGACCTCAGATAGTCGGATGCACATTCATCCCTTCCTCCCCATCATCCTCAACACGGGTGCCTTCCCCCCACCCCCGGTCTTAGAACTGCGTGCTGAGCCCACTGCTGTACACTCTGCTCACACATGACTTTACGGCCAAACACCCAAGTAATGGCATTGTCAAGTTTGCCGATGACACCACAGATGTGCAGTGGAGAGCTTGCTGCATCACTGCATAGTACAGAATCTACACTGTGGTGGACAGGAAGGCTTTACAATGGGTAGTCAATACTGCCCAACAATGATGAAGCAGCCAGCAGAGAGGAGGTGGAAGAGCTCGAGGTCTGGAGCCAGGCAAAAAGCCTCTTCCTCAATGTCAACATGACAAAGGAGATGGATACCGACTTAAGGAGAGCCACTCATACCCCCTCCTTACATCGGTGGCACGGCAGTGGAAACTGCGAGCAGTTTCAAACTCTTGGGAATGCACATCTTGCACAACCTCTCATGGTCTCAGAACACATCCAACCCAGTCAGGAAAGTTCACCAGCACCTCCACTTTCTGAGGAGGCTGAAGGGAGCTGGACTATGCACAACTATCCTCACGTCCTTCTACAGATGTGCAGTAGAGAGCATCCTAACATGCCGCATTATTGACGTCCTTCCAATAATAGGGTAATCAGAACTGTACACAATGTGACTTTCCATGAGGGTTTGTGGAGTTATTATATTTCTCCAGGAAACTTTAGAGACAATTCTTGAATCATTCCTCTGTCATCCAGGTAAACCCTTGCTATGAAAGTGCTTGGAGAAAAGGACCTGATACTGGGTGTGTTGTTATCAATATCAGACCTATATTGTTGGCCGAGGAGGGGCCACTGATATTGGTTCATTCGTTGTGTAGAGAATTTGGAGATATTTCTGTAGAGAGTGCATTGTAACCTCTCCAGCGAGCTCTGGCACTGGTGTAGATAGTCCATGTCCAGAAAGTACACGGACTTGGCCAATAAAAACAGACCAGGATTGGGGCAGTCCAAGTGGAAAATATATTGTACAAGACTTTCCAGCTGAGACCCTGCAGAACACAACAACGTGTATTCAGTTAAGTGTAAACTCCATTGTGGAGGTGTCTGGTCTCACACATATGTCAGGCCACAAGAGAGTGGAGGATTGTCAAGTAATGATATCAGTAAGGCACAGGGATCTTTACATTTTTTGGATTAGATTTTCAGATCAGTTCTGCTGTGCCAGAAGTGTCATCTTTTGCATGAGACCTTAAAACAAGTCTTCACATGGCAGGAGGTAGAATATATCAGGGCAGTAGTGACTACTCAGTGTTCTGGACAAGGGTAAAATCTTCCATCCGGATCCCCACAAGTCTCCTAGCAGGCAATGGGTAACTTTCAGAGGAGCTGTAGTGGCGAACGTCCAGTCAGCTGAGTGCCAGCCTCCAGACCCACAGCCTGCAAAGGCCAACAGGGTAGCAAAAGCTTTTGCAGGTGACTGAGACAACTGACTGGGAAATCTGCCATTGGACAGACATCAGTTCAAGTAACAACACTGACATCTACCCAGCATTGTGGAAAATTGCCCAAGCATGTCACGTTCACCAGCAGGTAAAATATCGGCCAGCCCACTCTCAATTAGTAGAAAAGTGATGGAGACTATCACTGGCTGTGCTCCAGGGTGAGACTTACTCAGCAATAATCCCAATAACCCAGTCACCCAAGCCCAATTTGGAATTTGCCAGCACTACTCAATCCCAGCCCTCGGCAAGATCAGCAATTGATAATAAACACAAGAAATTCTGCAGATGCTGGAAACCTTGAGCGACACACATAATGCTGGAGGAACTCAGCAGTTCAGGCAGCATCTAGGGAGGAGAATAAATAGTCAACTTTTAATCAGAACTGGAAAGGAAGAGGGCAGCAGCCAGGATAAGAAGGTGGGGTATGGGGAAGGATTACAAGCTGATAGCTGATAGGTGAGACCAGGTGAGGAATGCTGTGTATTGAATATTTCAGCAACATTTGAGTAATATTGTAAGAATATTGTTTGATTAAGCATTCTTTGTTGCTTACATAATTCATCATGAGTTCAAAGTCAATTCAAAGTACATTTATTATCAAAGGATGTATAAATTATACACCTTGAGATTTGTTTGCTCATGGACAGCCACAGAGCAAGAAACTTGAAGAACCCAACTAAGAAAAGGAAGATCATAACCACTGTGCTGAGAAAGAAAGAACGAACACACACACACACACACACACACACACACACACACACACACACACACACACACACACACACACACACACACACACACCATCCAAATGAGAGCAATCTGAACCAGATTGAGTCCTTAGTTCTGCTCCCAGGAGCAGCCAGAGCGGTGGGCCCAAACCTCGATCTCGTTCATTATATTTACGGGACAAAAATGCTGCAAAACTTGCAGAGGTGGCATCCACTGGAGAGAGGAATGAATATCGTGGGAGAGCAAGCGAAATCACCTCAGGCTTTCCAGTCTATCTGGGCCAGTGTTTAAACTGTTCAAGCAGTGGGTAGTGCCTGGCTCTAGGCCCTGGCCTTGGCACAGCAATACACCTGGACCACAGAACCTGAAGACATTCTCAATCTCACCAATCGGCTCGGCGCTTGGGGGCAATCCATTCCCGCACCTGGGTTAGATGCATGGGCATCGAAACTCTTCCGCATCGACTCCTCTCCAAATCGCTCACTCCAACGGCGACAGTGATAACAGCTCCATCTGTGACTGCAGCTTGAACACGTTATGCTTCAGCTTTGCAATACTCCAGCATGGCTCATCCTTCAAATCAGTTTCACCTCGCTTGCTTCTTCATTGTTTGTGGTGATAGCTGACCAGTTTACTTGAGTAAAGGTATTATTAATAATACTTTTATTCATATTTCTTGCCTTCTGATCTACCAGTAAGCTGTTGCGCAACTTCAGTAGTGCCATCTTAAACTGGAAGTTATCTGTAAAAGTAAGTGATTGGCATGTGTCATTACACCACCATGTCATAAGTGAACGCCTAACTAAAGTAAGAATGAAGTAGAGACGTTATCTCCAGCTTTGTGTTTTCCTTTTCATTAGCTTTATGTTTTGGAGTTAAAAAACTTAACAGCAGTGATGAATAAATTTTAAAAAGAACCCGAGATGCCTACCTACCTGTTGAAGTGCAGCAATTTTTTTTCTTCACAAGAGGAAAGAGAGAGAGAGACAGACAGTTGAGTTACGGAAAAAGTGCACCAAATTTTTTCTTCAGAAGGGGAGAGTCTAAAAAAAAAGGCAGAAACAGGACAAAATTCATGGGTTCATAAACAGTGAGTAGCTTCAATAGGTACATGTAATGTCAGAGAAATGTATACAATATACATCCTGAAATTCTTTTTCTTTGCAAATATCCATGAAAACAGAGGAGTGCCCCAAAGAATGAATGACAGTTATACATTAGAACCCCAAAGCGCCCCCACCAACCCTCCCCTCCCACACACAAGCAGCAAGGCAATGACCCCCCACTTCCATCACCAGCAAAAAAAAACTTCAGTGCCCTCCACCGAGCACTCAAGCGTGCAGAAAAGCATCAATAAAGACACAGGTTTGCAGCACCCCAAAGACTACTCATTCACCTGGTAATTCGACATACCACAGGCTCTCTCTCTCTCCCTAAAAAAGAGGGGTCCCCATTTCTCAGTGAGAGAGGGGAGACATAACAAACAACTCGCTGATTTATGATGTTAAAAGTCTGTTGTGTCGTTTCTTCTGAGCTCTGCGCCCAGAGAATTGGCCCCAAGGCTCAGGTATCTGGACACACAGCTAGCAGCTAACCCGCTGCTCTGATGTTCCCTATTCTCCCACAACACCTCAGTCCGGGGAACCGGCTTTGAATCAGCCCATCTCCAGAGCCACGAAAATCCGGCAACCTGAAGGCACGCTAGTCTTCCAGGCTGTGTCCTTGGGATAACAAAAAGCAACTGGTTGTGAAGTCCTGATCGCGGGTCCCATTCCTGTATCAGGTGATAACAAAAACATTGGACAATAATTTTTTTCCCAAAGTGTTGCTTCTTCAGAAATTTTTTTTTTGTTTTTGATAGACTACTTGAAGCTGAACATAAATATAATTTCAGATTCCACGTATCACGTAGGAATTTGGAGAAACAAGAAATTAACTTTTGTTGAATATAATGTGTTTAATTGCATAATGGTGCTGACACTTTGCAATGGTTCAACTAAGTTTTGATGATGATTTTCATTTGTACTCAGTGTCTGACACTTCTTGCTTGACTGTCCAACAATAATCAGCCAGCATTGATGGATTCCAGTTGCCCTGAAACTGTTTCTCCATGACCTCCATGTCCTGTTGAAGCCTTTCACCGTGCTCATCACTGACAGCAGCAAGAATGCAGAAGAGGAATCTTTAATGACAAGTTGCACTTCATGGTTTTGTACGCTTGAAGCATGTTGTCAACCAGCTGCATGTAGTTTGACACTCCGTAGTTGCCAAGAAAATTTTCAACCATGTCCTTGAGTGCCTTCCATACGACTTACTCAGGTCCTAATAGAAGTTCTTCAAATTTCCTGTCATTGATGACCTGTTTGATTTGTGAAATAAAAATGCCGTCCTTAATCTTGGCATCAGTTATTCTGACTTGAATTGTGAATTGAAATAACAAATATAGGCAATTAAGAATGGTGTGTAATGGGAAATGTCTTGGTGGTTTTCATGATCAGCTGCCCAAAATCCATAAGATACATCCAAAAATATTCAGGAAGCAAAATCTCTGTTATGCTGCGCAATAAATTAAAAAAAACCAGTGGAAAATGTGACATAGGATAGTAAGATGTTGAATCCTTGTGGGTTGAGTTAAGAAACTGCGAGGGGAAAAAGACTCTGATGGCTTTTATAAAGAGACTTCCCAACAGTAGCTGGGATGTGGACCATAGGTTACAACAGGAAATAGAAAAAGCATGTCAAAAGGGCTGACGATATCTCCAGTTGCACTCTGTCTTTTTGTGTGTTTTTCCCTGAGCTGTCTGTGGTTTTGTATTGCCATGTGCTCCTGCTCTACTCCAGCCCCTGTATTACTGAGTACTCCATCTCTCATCTTACCTGTTTTGCTGCCACCTGTGTCTCATTGTGCTCCACCTATCATCTGCCTCTCTGTTTATTGCTCAGTGTATTTCAGTCCTGTGTTTTCACCTGTTTGTTGCCAGATTGTGCCAGTGAATTTTCCTGAGCCTTTCCAGTATTAGTATCTGTACTCTGTCTGTCTGAATATCAATTCTGCCTGTTTCCTGATTCTGGTTTTTGGATTTCTCTGGATGTTTTGATCTCTGCCTGAACTTTGATGCTGACTTTGTTTGTACCTTGGGATTTGTTACTCAATTAATATCACTGTGTGTGCAGTACTGGGTCTGCGATTGGATCCCTGGTCCCGTGTCCTGACAGTACAACCTGGCCAGAATGGATCCAGCAGACCCTGATCATCCAAGAGCTGCCCTGGAACAACAGGGAGTGATGCTGGGGAGACACCAGAACCAGCTGGACTCTGTGTTCAGGGCAGTGGAGTTGCTTTCTGCCAATGTAGCCGATCTTGTGGCCCAGACTTGCTCACTCCAGCTGTCCCAGAGCGCCCATCAACATTCTGCAAATGCATCTTCTGCCCTGCCCTCCGCATCCTCACATGCCCTTCCTGTCCAAGAGCCCCGTCTGCCTCCTCCAGAAAAGTACTTGGGTGAGCCCGGTACCTGCAGCTACACTCTTTCCCAGTGCACCCTCATTTTTGATTTACAACCAACATTTCTGTCTGATTGAGCCAAGTAGCATACGTCATCACCCAGCTGTCCAGTTGGGTGAGAGAATGGGGAACAACCCTCTGGGAGGCAGGCTCCTCTTTCTGCAGTAGTTTTCAGTTATTTTCTGAGGAGATGAGAAAAGTGTTTGATCGCTCCAAACATGGGAGAGAGGCTGTCCGTGAAATGCTGCATATGCACCAGGGGGTGCAGATCTGTGTCAGTTTGCGCCATAGAGTTCTGGACCCTAGCCACCTCCAGCGGCTGGAACTCGGAGGCACAGTACGACACTTTCATGAATGGCTTCTCTGATGACATCAAAGATGAGCTGGTCACCCAGGACCTTCCTGCCACCTTTGAAGCCCAGGTGGATTTGGCCATCCATATTGATGTTCGCTTTCAGCAGCTCTGCAGAGGGAGGGGTTCCAGATGGTCCCTGGGGTCACTGGGTGAGTTCCAAGCTCCTCGTCAGTCTACATTGCCATGCTGTTGGCCCCCCATCTACAACTCCCGCTCCAGAGCCCGAAGCTATGAAGGTTGACTGTACTCGCCTGATGCTGACTGAAAGACAAAGGAGAATCTGCACTTGTTCCTGTCCGTACTGTAGCCAACCAAACCACTTCATCTCCACCTATCCAATAAAAGCCAGCGCTCACCAGTAGAACGAGGAGTACTGGTGAGCGTGACCCCTGTCCTGCCCTCCTCAACACTACTCACTTTCATACCTGCTTCTCTGGAGTGGAGCGTCCAACGCCGAGCAGTCTCCATCTTGGTTGATTCTGGTGCGAAGGGGTGTTTTATCAGTTCCGGCCTGGCTGCCCAGTGGGGATTACCCACATCTGCTCTCCAGTCACCATAGGTGGCCAATGCCTTGAATGGTCATGGCCCCAGTGAGTCTCAGTGTATCCGGCAACCATCGTGAACAGTTAACTCTTTGTTATTGACTCTCCTCAAGCTCCCATTATCTTGGGCCATCCCTGGTTAGTTAAATACAACCCCCACATTGACTGGATCAGTCACAAGATTGTAGGCTGGAGCCCATTCTGTCACTCCCACTGCCTCTGCCACGCCCAGATATCCGAGCCCAGATCCCCCTGAGGAATTTCCAGACCTTAGTGTCATCCCTCCTGAATAAATGGACCTCAAGGCTGTGTTTAGTAAGTCCTGGACCACTTCCCTACTGCCTCATCGTCCATATGATTACGCCATTGTTCTCTTGCCTAGCACATCTCCCCCAAGGGGCCACATGTATTCCCTGTCCGTACCTGAAACAGAACCATGAATAAGTACATTCAAGAGTCTCTGGCTGCAGGCATCATCTGGCTGTCTTCCTCCCCTGCTGGGTTCAGTTTTTTTAAATCTTTGTTGAAAAGAAGGACAGCGCCTTACATCCATGCATTGATTACCGGGGACTGAACTAAGTCACTGTTAAGAACTTTTACCCTCTTCCGCTCATGACCTTGGCATTCGAACTACTGTAAGGAGCCTCCGTTTTCACCAAGCTTTATCTCCATAACGACTAACATCTTGTCCCCATCTGCAAAGGGGACGAGTGGAAGACAGTCTTCAACACCACCTCAGGCCATTATGAGTATCTGGTCAACAGAGCGAGGCAGCCCCTAGTCACTGCCCCACTAACTGTGTTTACGTTCCCAGCTCTGTCTGCTCACGGGTATTGCAGTGGGATCATTCTTCCCGGTTATCCTGTCACCCCAGAACCAAGCGTACTCAGGCCTTCATCAGTCAGCGGTTCTGGTGGCCCTCCATGGGAGATGACATCCTCAACTTCGTCTCAGCCTGCTCGGTCTATGCTCAAGGCAAGAACTCTAACCAGTCACCTGCTGGTCTGTTACAACCCCTGTCTATACCCAAGAGAACCTGGTCCCACATTGCCCTGGATTTTGTCACCAGTCTGCCCCCATCAGATGGTAACACCACCATTATCATAGTTGATCATTTCTCCAAGTCTGTACACTTTATTCCTTTACCTAAACTCCCCTCTGCCAAAGAAACAGCAAAATTACTAATACTACATATTTTTAAATTACATCGTTTACCTGTAGATGTTGTGTCAGACAGGGCCTCTCAATTCACATCCAACTTCTGGAGGGCATTCCATAATCTTCTGGGTGCCTCTGAGTCTGTCTTCAGGATTCTACCCACAGACCAATGGCCAGACCGAGCGGGTCAACCAACAGCTAGAGACAGTATTATGGTGTCTGATCTCCCAGAACCCCTCTGCATGGAGTCAGCAGCTACGCTGGGCTGAGTACACCATAAACTCTCACCCATTGTCATCCACCGGTCTGTCCCCCTTCGAGTGCTGCCTTGGCTACCAACCTCCACTGTTTCCTGCCCAGGAGGAGGAGGTTGGCGTTCCATCTGCCGAGGCATTCATCCGCGGTCGTCAGCGGACGTGGAGACGCATTCGCTCTGCCCTTCTCCGTGACTCTGTTAGGGTCAAGCTGACTGCCATTGCTCCAAGGCCCCACGTTACTACTAGGGACAGCGTGTGTGGCTTCCAACCTGAGACCTGCGCCTCAAGGTGGATTCCCACGAGCTCACGCCCCACCGGCTTCATCGGCCTCTTCCCCATGGCTAAAGTCATCAGCCCTGCTACCATCCGTCTCAAGCTCTCCTCCACTCTCCACCACATTCATCCCACCTGCCATGTGTCCCGCATCAAGCCTTTCATGGGCTACCCCCTGTGTCCTGTCCCCAAACCACCCCTCCCCCACAGCTCATCAACAGGTCAGAGGCCTTCACCGTGCATTGACTGCTGGATGTTCGTCCACGGGGCCATGGCCTCCAGTTCCTTGTGGACTGGGAGGGCTACGGTCCTGAGGAGAGGTGCCGGGTCCCCGCCAATAACATCCTGGGCCTCTCTCTCATCAGAGACTTTCATCGCCAGCACCCAGCTCTACCTGCTGTGACATTAGGAGGCATCTGTAGGAGGTGGGGGGGGGGGTGGATTACTGTCAGTACCTCTAGTTGAACTGTCTTTTTGTGTTTTTCCCCCTTAGCTGTCAGTCTGTGGTCTTGTATTGCCATATTCTCCTGTCCCTGCTCCTGCTCTACTCCAGCCCCTGTATTACTGAGTACTCCGTCTCTCACCTGTTTCTCATTATTACCTGTACAGCTGCCACCTGTGTCTCATTGTGCTCCACCTATCATCTGCCTTTCTGTTTATTGCTCAGTGTATTTCAGTCCTGTGTTTTCACCTGTTTGTTGCCAGATTGTGCCAGTGAGTTTTCCTGAGCCTTTCCAGTATTGGTATCTGTACTCTGCCTGTCTGGATATTGACTCTGCCAGGTTCCTGATTCTGGTTTTTGGATTTCTCAGGCTGTTTTGATCTCTGCATGAACTTTGATACTGAAGTTGTTTGCACCTTGGGATTTGTTACTCAATTAATATCACTGTGTGCAGTACTGGGTTTGTGATTGGATATCCTGCTCCAGTGCCCTCACAGGGGTAATGTTATGATAGTCATAGGAGATTTTAACATGCAGGATGATTGGGGAAAATCAAACTGGTAATAGATCTCAAGAAACTGAGCTTGTTGAATGTCTATGAAATGGCTTTTGGTAGAACATTTTGCTGTTGAGCCTACTGGGGGATTAGCTATACTGTATTGGGTGTCATGTAATGAACTGGAGGTGATTAGGGAGCTTAAAGTAAAGGAACCCTTGGGAGGAAGTGATTGTATATGATTGAGTTCAACTTGAAATTTGACAGGGAGAAAGTAAAGTCTGATGTAGTATTTCAGTGGAGTAAAAGAAATTACTGTGGTATGAGAAAGGAGTTTGCCAAAGTAAATTGGAAAGAGATGCTGGCAGGAAAGCTGCAGTGTAGCAATGGTATGCATCTCTGGTAAAAATGAGAAAGATGCAGGACAAATGTATTCCAAAAATGAAGAAATACTCAAATGGCAAAAGAATACAATTGTGGCTGACAAGTTAGAGTCAATTGTTAAGTATGAGGTGATGAAGTACTTGGTGACACAGAACAAGATAGGACAAATTCAGCATGGTTTCATTTAGGGAAAATCTTGCTTGATGACCCTGTTGGAATTCTTTGAGGAGATTACAAGTAGGGTAGGTAAAGGGGATGCAGTAGATGTTGTATATTTGGACTTTCAGCCAGCCTTTGACAAGGTGTCACACGAGGCATCTTACCAAGTTAAGAGCCCATGGTACTACAGGGAAGTCACTAAGGTGGTTAGAGCATTGGCTGATTGGTAGGAGGCAGTGAGTGGGAATTAAAGGATCCTTTTCTGGTTGGCTGCCAGTGACTAGTAGTGGTCTGCAGGGGTCTGCATTGGGGGCCACTTCTTTTTATGCTGTATATTAATGATTTAGATGTTGGAATAGGTGGCTTTGTTGCCAAGTTTGCAGATGATATGAAGAGGTGGAGAGGCAGGTAGTGTTGAGGAAACAGGTAGGCTGCAGAAGGACAAAAAAGGAGATCGGGCAAGAAAGTAGCAAATGAAATACAAAGTTAGAAAATGCACAGTCATGCACTTTGGTAGTAGAAATAAATGTGCAGACTATTTTCTAAACAGGGAATTTGTGAATTTGTGGAATTTGCAACCACAGGTATCTGTGCAGACCAGGTGATTGGGTGTATTTAAGGCAGAAATTTATAGGTTCTTGATTGGATACAGTATCAAGGAGAAGGCCAGAAAGAGGGGCTGAGGAGCAGAGAATGGATCAACCATGATTGAATGGTGGAGCAGACTCGATAGGCCAAATGAACGAATTCTGCTCCTGTGTCTTGTGGTTTTATGGTCTTGTATGTAAAAGTACATGAATGACTTGCATTATTACACCACCACATCACAAGTCTGCACATTACCAAAGTAAGAACAAAGGAGACATTATTACTGCTCAATGTTTTTCTTTGAATTTGTTTTGTTTCGATTAGTCTCAATTAGTTTCCAATGGTCTTCTCCACCACAGGAGCATTGCAGGGATGTGAACTTAGCCCCATGCTTTACTCACTTTACAGCTATGAATGTGTGGCTAAGTACAGCTTGAACACCATAGGCAAGTTTGCTGACAGCACCACTGTTGTGGGCTCTATCAAAGGGGGGTGATTAATCAGCATATTGGGGTGGGGGGTAGATTGGAAACTTGGCTGAGTGGTGTAATAACAACCTTTCACTCAATGTCAATAAGACCAAGGAACTGATTGTTGGCTGCAGTAATCAGCAGAGGATCAGAAGTGGAACAGGTCAGTAACTTTAAATTTCTAGGTGTCACTATCTCAGAGGACCTGTCCTGGACCTATCACATAAATATTATTGTGAAGAAAGCACAACAGCATCTCCACTTCCTTGGAGGTCTGCAGAGGTTCAACATGTCATCAAAAACCTTGGCAAACTACTTTAGATGTATGATGGAAAGAGTTCTGACTGGCTGCATTACAGCCTGGTATGGGAACATCCAATGTCTTTGAGTGGAAAATCCTACAAACTGTAGCGGATTTGGCCCAGTACATCACAGGTAAAACCCTCCAACCATTGAGCACATCTACATGAAACATTACTGTAGGGAAGCAACATCAATCATCAAAGATCCTCACCACCCAGGATATGCTCTTTTCTTGCTGCTGCCATCAGGTAGAAGGTACAAGTGCCTCAGGATTCACACCACCAGGGTCAAGAACAGTTACTACCCCTCAACCATCAGACTCATTTAAGGATGCTGCTATTTTGTTATTAAATGCTCATTATTTATTGATATCTGCATTTGTTTGCAGTTAACAGTTCCTGATCGTTACAGTTCACAGATTTGCTAGGTATGCCCACAGAAAAAGAATCTCAGGGTTGTATGTGGTGACATGTATATACTCTGATAATTTTCATGTTGAACTATGTTCTGGAGTTATAAAACACAACAAGAGGGGAGGTGGGTGGATGGGAGAGGGGAGGTGGGTGGATGGGAGAGGGGAGGTGGGTGGATGGGAGAGGGGAGGTGGGTGGATGGGAGAGGGGAGGTGGGTGGATGGGAGAGGGGAGATGAAATGAGAAGCTGGGAAGTGATGGGTGGAAGAGGAAAAGATCTGAAGAAGGTATGTAATTGGAGAGGAGAGTGAACCATGGAAGGGAGGAAAGGAGGGGGAGCACAGGGAGCTGATGGGCAGATGAGAAGAGGTAAGAGGGGATCAGGATGGTGAATTGAGAGAGAATTGGTATTTGTCTGCTACATCTCTAAATAAACTAAAATAAAATTAGCAGTCGCATTTGCAAAGCTGCAACAGCGACTCCACATCAAAAGTCTTTGTAACATTTGACAATGACAGGAGACTTGTGTGCGAGAGTTTTTAAAGTGGGAAAACTTAAACTGGGGCAGTTCCACTCTTTAGACCCCAGGTGTCCGAGACTAGTTGTATGAACAGGTATCACAAACTGGGCTCTTCCTTTGTTGTCGTGGATGACCATGATCGCTTCTGTGCCTCGTCATGCCTTTCGCTCTCCATGGAGTGCTGGAGTACCGCCTTTCTGGCCATTGGACCTTACTGATGATCTTATCCACCCAGTCCTCTGGAGCTGACTTCATTTGCTAGGACACTTGTGCTCCTATCTCACTGGGGTATGAGGCTGCCGGCAACACTCAGCTGGTTTAGTCTGCCTTTTGAAGCGGTGTACCGATATGCGGTCACTGCCACATGCAAACAGCTAGTAGGAGCTACTGCTGACAGCGGAATGTCCAGAGGGAACCAAAGGTAGGTGAGCTGGCCTGGAATGGACACGACAAACCCCTTCACCAGAGGTGCTACCCTTCCCTGGACACCCCATTCACCCCAGAACCGTGCAATGGAAGTATACACTTTCTTTCAAATTCAGTGTTCTCCTCCAATGAGCCAATGCACAGACTCTGACCAAGTATTTTTGTACAGAGGCATCCACTTCCTTTGAAGGTTGAATTGTCCATGACCGGCACAACCAAGCATTGTTCCTCTGAGAGCATTGCAAGTCCTTTTATGTCTGAATTGCCATTCACCATAATTAAATGTCTCCTTTGTACGTGAGCTTGCTGCTCTGATGTCTCATTGTCCTTAAAGTATTTATTTATTTCATCATTAACTAATCTAGGTAAGTAGACAGTTAAGTATTTCTTTCTTCCTACTCCCTCCAAACACTCCACTTGCTGTTTACATACAAAACTGAAATTACTGCCATACTAGAAGATGAGCAAGAGAAACATTTCTTTCTCTGCTGTTCAGCTGTACCCTCAGTGACCACATTATCAGGTACCTTATGTACCTAATAAATTGGCCACTAGGTGTATGCTCATGGTCTTCTGCTGCTAGACCATCCACTTCAAGGTTTGACATGATGTGCGTTCAGAGATGCTCCTCTGTACACCACTATTGTAATGCATCGATATTTGAGTTACTGTTGTCTTCCTGTCTACTTGACCAGTCTGGTCATTCTCTCTCTATAACAAGGTGTTTCGTCCACAGAACGGCTGCTCACTGAATGTTTTATGTTTTTCGCACCGTTCTCTGTAAACTCCAGAGACTGTTGGGTGTGAAAATGCCAGGAGATCAGCAGTTTCTGAGTTACTCAAACCATCCTGTCTAGCACCAGCAATCAGTCCATGGTCAAAGGCACTTCGATCACATTTCTTCTCCCTTCTAATGTTTGGTCTGAACAACAATTGAACCTCATGAACACATCTGCATTGAGTTGTTGCCACATTGTTGGCTGATTAGGTATTTGCACTAATGAGCAGGTGTACCTAATAAAGTGGCCACTGAATGTAAAATTCTAGTAGGACTGTACAGATTAATGCATGAAGGATGTTTAATGGAAGGGGAATCCAGGACCAGGAATCATAGATAAGGATGAGAGGTAATATAAGGCAAGACCAGAAAATTCTTCCTCCAGAGAGCAGTGAACTTCTGGAGTTCTTTAGATTAGATGATGAGGACACGCAGTCCCCTTATATTGTCATTTAGTAATGCATGCATTAAGAAATGGTACAATTTGTTCCTCCAGAAAGATATGACAGAAACAGAAGACAAAGCAAGACTAAAAAAACTGACAAAAACCATATAATTATAACATATAGTTACAACAGTGCAAAGCAATACTGTAACTTGATGAAGAACAGACAATGGGCATGGTTTAAAAAAAAGTCTCAAAATCTCTCAAAGGTCCCATCATCTCACGCAGACAGTAGAAGGAAGAGAAACTCTCTTCCTGCCATGAGCTTCCAGCGCCGCAAACTTGCCGATGCAGCACCCTGGAAGCATCCGACCACAGCCGACTCTTGAGTCCGTCCAAAAGCTGCGAGCCTCCGACACCGAGCACCAGCACTATCCCTGCCGAGTGCTTCGACCCTGACCCTGGCCCCGGCAATAGGCAAAGCCGAGGATTTGGAGCCTTCCCCTCTGGAGATTCTCTATCGCACATTAGCAGCGGCAGCGAAGCGGACGTTTCAGAAGTTTCTCCAGATGTTCCTCCTCTGTCTCCATCAAATCAGGATTGTGCACGGCATCCTACTTCACAAATACGGTATCATATTGGAGCGGCCGCGCGTGCTGCATCACGCCACCATCTTCTCCTCCCCTCCTTTTACCACAGAGAGCTGGGAAATCCAAAACATGAAGGCCAAAAGACCATAGGCATAGGAGGAAAACCTGGCCCACGCAATCCGTGGAATCTGCTCTGCATTCTATCATAGCTAATTTAACATCTGCCTTCATCCCATCCCCCTGCCTTCTCCCCATAACCTTTGACACCCTTACTACTCAGGAACATATCAACCTCCACTTTAAATATACCCAATAAATTGGCCTCCACAGCGGTCAGTGGCAATGAATTCACAGATCCACCACCCTTCAGCTAAAGAAATTCCTTCTTATCCCTGTTCTGAAGGAACATCCTTGTATCCTGAGGCTGTGTCCTCTGGTCCTAGACTTTCCACCTCCACTCTATCTAAGCCTTTCAACATTTGATAGGTTTCAATGAAATCCCTCCTCATTATTCTAAACAGCAGCGAGTGCAGACCCAGAGCCATCAAATACTCCACACGCATCAACCTTTAAATATATTCAAGGAATTAGATAATCTTCCTAGAGCTAGTGGACTCCAGGGATATGTGGAGCAGCAAATAATCTTGTGGAGTAACTCAACAGGTTTAGTGCATCTGTGAGGGGAAATCAATTGTCATACTTAGGGTCCAAAACCTGCATTAGGCCTGAGAGTGGAGAGATGAGATGTCCATTTTTAAGAGGAGAAGGGGAGAGGTAAAAATCGGCTGCAACATCTGGCCTTTAAATTTATTTGTTGGTCAGAAGGGGTGAAGGTAGATGGCACATGCTGACTGACATGTGGGGTTTAAATTTCTGCTCTGGGATGGGTGGTAACAAACTTCATGAGTTTCTGAAACTGTTGTGATGAGAAAACAGGAGACGTGATCTTGGGGAGCTCAAACTAGGGAACAGATAGTTAAGATTTAGCCATTTTAGTGGACTTGGAGGCACTGTTAATGACAACAGATTTCTTCTCCACAGAATCAGAATCAGGTTTATTATCACTGTCATATGTCATCAGATTTGTTGCTTTGCAGTAGTGCAATATAATACATAAAATTGCTACAAGAAATATATATTTTTTAATTTAGAGATTCAGCACAGTAGCAGTCCCTTCTGGCCCAACAAGCTGGTGTTGTCCAGTTACACCCATGTGACCTACTAACCTGAATGTTTTTGGAATCTGGGAGGAAACACCTGGAGGAACCCCAAACAGTCACAGGGAGAACGTACAAACACTGTACAGACTGCAGCGGGAATCGAACCTGGGTCACTGGCATTGTAATAGCATTACACATACTGCTGCGTTATCATGCCACAACATGGTTTAACTTTGTCTCCTTACTCCAGGTAGAACGATAGTTGAGGCCTCAAATAGTCCGTGTGGCAAATGAACTGGACGTACTGTATGTGATGGAGATGTCCGTTCAAGCCAGTCACATTTGCCAGAGTCTGGCCCACATTCCTCTGAACTTTCCGATCAATGTTCTTTTTGGTCTGTCTTTTAAAAGTTGTTATTGTAGTTGATTTGACCACTTCCACTGCTAGTTTGTTCCAAATATATATCACCTCACCTCACCTTAAACCTATGCCTCCTAGTTCTTGATATCTCAAACTCCTGGGTTAAAGACTGAGTTTTTTCACCCTAATTATGCCTGTATTCCATTGGTTTCCTGCATTCCAAGGAATAAAGTCTTAGCCTGCCCAACCTCTCCCTATAGCTCAGGCCCTCAGCTCGTGGCTACATTCTTGCAGATCTTCTTTGCGTTCCTTCCAGCTTGCTGATGTCTTTCCTATAACAGGGTAACCAAATCTGAACACAACATTCCAAGTGCGACCTCACCAGCTTCTTGTCCAATGACACATGACCTCTCAATGTCTGTTCAATGCTCTGATCAATGAAGCCCGGCATACCAAAAACCTTCACCACCCTGTCTACCTGTGACTCCGCTTTCAGGGGATATGTACCTGAACTCTAAGGTTCCTCTGTCCTATAACACTTCCCAGGGTCCCGCCGATCACTATGAAAGCCCTACTTTGATTTTTTAATTCCCATGGTATTTGAGTTTTTGGAGTTGGGTTTGAACCCATAACTCTCTTGCTTTGAGGTTGGAATGTTAACAAGTAAGTTACAAATGACACCAAAAACCATGAGCAATCAAGAGCCTCCAGAAGACCAGCAATTTACATGGTTCATCTTAACAAGAATGGGATTTTAAATAATTAATTTTAATGCAAAGTTCAATGACCTATTTATTCTATTATTATATGCAGGCTCCTTCAGATGCAATTGTTTGATGGGATAATTGCCTCTTACGCAACTAAATCTGTAAATGTGTTCATCAAGCTTCAAATCAAAAGAAAACATTCAATCAAAAATTAATTTTCCATTTAAACTGTTCTTTATCAATTTGCTGACACCTTCAGTGCACTGCAAATGAATAGAATATTAATATTGCATTGCATATCCAATTCAGGAAATTAGTTAGGTACTTAACCACATATTAGAAGAACATATCAGAATTATGTTTAGAAAGAAGTCAACTTTACCAAATGTAGTAAACAGAAAACTGGTAATGGATTTAACCATGAGGAATGCGTTCTTTTGACACAGAATGACTTTGATGAGTTGGGAAGATGTGCAGAGAATGTCAGAGGAAATTCAATCTTGGAAAATGTGTGGTGAAGCTTTTTGGGAGATCTGGTAAGGCTAGAGCATCATGGCGTGGAGATACGCCTGCAGGTCACCCTTGGGCAAGATGTTGTCACCACGATCATGTGAAGTCCTGGGAGCAGGTGGTGGATAGTTGTATGCTGGTGCAGATCACAAGTCCTGGTTATGCCAGGCAGACAATATGTGAAGAGTATTGCTAATGGCATCTAACGTTGGTAACCCATCTTGTAAAGACACAGCCCAGAAGAAGGCAATGGCAAACTAGCTCTGTAGAAAAATTTGCCAAGAACAATCGTGGTCATGGAAAGACCATGATTATCCACATAATACAACATGACATATAAAGTATGAATAAATAATGCTAGGATATGATAAAAAGATTGGACTCCAGGAAGTACTGAGGAACAGAGGAATGTTGCTCAGGATTCCGTGGATCCCTAAAAGTTCCATATTTGTCCTTTCTCTCCTCTCAGATTACATCATCTTCAGTTCTTTAGCACTTCCACCTATCACGTTCGGACTTTGTTCCCACTCTACTCCATTTGCCTATCACCCCTTCCTCACCTGGATCCACCTATCACCTGCCAGCTCTTGCTCTACCCTTTCCCTCCACAATTTTATACTAGCTATCTCCCCTCTGCTTCTCACTCCAGATGAAGGGACTTGACCTGAAATATCATCAGTCCATTTTCCTCCATGGATGCTGCCTGACACACTGAGTTCCTCCAGTGTTTTGTGTGTTGAGCACAGGTAGAATACTTCGAATGTAAATGAAAGTACATTCTGCTACAGCCATATAAAATAGCAACAGTGTGATCACTCAAGTCCTGTATAATGTTCTCCAAAGGGATTATAGAGGTCGATCAGGGATCCATACAGCCGGCATGTTAGAGTTGATTCTCTTCATGGACAATGCACATGAGTGTCTTTTTTAACATGGGGAGGCTGATACATGGGCCGCCACCACATGGTCCTTGACAGGTTGGGGTCAGCGTCCAATGGCATGGAGTACAAGCTGACTGGGGATCCTTCACTGGTGCGGCCTTCCTCCGACCTCATTGCCATTGTGATGTGTCATCGTCTTCTACGAGCTCCACTGTTGAGATCTTGGTTGTCTGGAACCTGCCTTTTGACCTCACCCATGGGTGACCCTAGCAAGAGGCAAGCATCTGATGGCTAAACTCACAGGATCTCAGGATCTCATGTCTCTCAACTGTGACAAGGCGACGATTCTCAAAGAAGACAGCTGCATAAAATATTAGTTGGAACACATCTGGAATACTGTGTGCAGTTCTTATTGCATCACGAAAGCAAGGATATGCTTACATTGGAACGTCCAGGAAATATAATTGATTCTGTGAAGTAGTGCCTCCCCCCATCCCTCCCACCATACCAGACGGTGATGCAACCAGTTAGGATGCTCTCCACAGTACGTCTGTAGAAATTTGTGAGTGTTTTTGTGTGACATACCAAATCTCAAACACCTAATGAAAAATAGACGCTGTTGTGCCCTCTCGATAGCTGCATCGGTATGTTGGGTGAACTGTTTGTGTATCTATATGACAGTATAAAAGGGAAGATTGCAGAGATAAGCAGAGAATAATTATTCCTATTTTCATTAAAGATTCCAGACATAAGCAGAGAATAATTATTCCTATTTTCATTAAAGATTCCAGACATAAGCAGAGAATAATTATTCCTATTTTCATTAAAGAATGCAGAGATAAGCAGAGAATAATTATTCCTATTTTCATTAGGCTGATTATAGGTTGACACGCTCAGCTTACCTTGTCATTTAGGCAATGCCAGTGAAAAATACCCTCAGCACTATATTGCTTATAATGCCTGGAATCCTTTGAGAGTAGTAAATCAGGAGATCAATTTTGTTAAACTTTGCTAATTTGAGTAGGGATAGAATGAAGTGCTGATACACTTCGATGGTTGTGAAACACCCTGGTTTCCTTGGCTTCATAAATCAAGGGGTGATGCTCTCTGGTCCCGCCAAACTCGTGAGATTGAGACAGCTCGATCCCACCCCAAGCCCTGGTTTGTGTGGATGCTGTGTAATTTGCTACCCTGTTACAAATTAGTGCCCCAAAATAACAGACAGTACGCTGAATATGATTAAAGGAATTGTATTTATGAATTTTAACTTAACTAAAGGGTTAGTAAAGAATAACAAAAAGAAAAGGGCCCATTCTAATTAAACAGTCAAATGTGCATAAGTTGGAGCCCATCTTCAATTTCTCTGTCACTCACACACTGGGCCCTCGGCCAGCGTGAAAGCCCACACCACCTTCCGAATGTCACTCACAATCCATCTCGAACAAACAGGTCTCCTGCCGGATCGTATGCTACGACTGGTTCTCCCCAGCATCTTTCTCTTCATCTCCTGCTGAACAAAAGCCCAAGTCCAACCTTATTGTCCCTCACCAAGGAAACCTCCTGCTAATTGCATGGCACACATTCCACATCATCCCTTATCTTCAACAATCACCCAAACAAAAAGAAGACAGAACACACTGCTTGTACAGAACTGCCAAAATGAAATACATACAGCATAACAGTAACAATATGAACAAGGGCATTACAGTTGTATTCAATGGCCTGGGAAGGTAAACATTTGCCTTGCAAATATTCCCGCTGCTGCCTTTAAGGAGTTTGCACCTTCTCCCCATGACCATGTGGGTTTCCTTCCACAGACCAAAGACATACCCGTTGGTAGGTCAATTGTTCATTGTAAGTTGCCCTGTGTTTAGGCCAGGATTAATTCAGTGAATTAGTGGGCAGCGAGGCTCAAAGGACAGAAAGGGCCTATTCTACACTGTACGCCAAAAAAATATCGGCTTTCATCTTCTACTAATATAGAACACAGTCCACTGGGCGCCACTGCAGCGTAGTGGGTAGCTGGACGCGATTACAGCTCGGGGCGTTGGAACTCGGAGTTCAATTCCAACGTCATCTGTAAGAAGTTTAGATGGCTTCCCCGTGGCATGCGCGGATTTTCCCCAGGCACTCCAGTTTCTTCCCACAGCCCAAAGATATTCTCGGTAGGTTACTTGGTCATCGTGATTCGGTTAGGGTTAAATTGGGGTTGTCGATAGTTGCTGGGGCAACGCAACTCGAAGGGCCGGAAGGACCTATTCCACGCTGTATCGCTAAATAAATAAACATTGCAGTGCATTACAGACCCTTTGGCCAACCTCTTAACCTTCTTTAGAATCAATCTAACCCTTCCTTCCAACATACCCCTCCATTATCTATCACCCATGTGCCAATCTTAATGCCACTAATGTATCTACCTTTACCTGGCAGGGGGCGGCCCATGCATTCACCACTCTCTGTGTAAAAATACCTACCTCTGACATAACTCCCTCTCCCCAGACTTTCCCCAAATTTTGCCCTCCTTGTATTAGCCATTTCCACCCTGGGAAAGAGAGTCTGTACCTCTTATCATCTTTTACACTTCTAACAAGTCACCTCTCATCCTTCACTTTTAAAGGTCACAGTTTCCCATACATTTAGCAAACCAATTTGATATCATTGGTCATTCAGAGAGGATACTTGGCAAATAGCCAAGTGATGGGCACCTTAAATTTGCAGATCAGATGTCTGAAGACAATGCTTTCTTTCCACAGCTCTTTAAAGCATTATTCTGTGTTCATCTACACTAGAGTCCTTTGTCAATAAATTCTAGTGCACTCAGATGTAATCAGCACCAATCTTTTCAAAGAAGCAAGACAGCAAACAATCTGATGAATGCAGGAATAAACAGCAAGGCACAATTAAAAACTTCCTTTTACTGAGTGGTGGTTTAACTCTTTACTTTCAAAATCAAATATTCTGATGAAGTGTCTTGGTGTAAAATGTTGGCACTTTGTTCTTCTCCTTAGATGCTGACTGACCTGCTGAGTTCCTCCAGAATTTTGTGGGTGTGTGTTATGTGGGGGTTAGTTTATTTGTCTGTCAAATCTGCTTCCATTGCGTCGGTCATCGATTGTCCTGTTTGAAGTAAAGAGCAGCATTTTTCCATTGGTTGTCTTGTGAACAGCACTGATGTCCAGCTTCAGATACCTCAGAGGTATAAGAATAGCACATGCAGGAGGTTTGGCCTTTTTCCTGTTGTCTCCAGGGGCTCCTCACAGTGAGGTCATGACCAGTGCTGAAGAACCAATGGTGACGTATGCTCCGAATTTAGAAGGTTCATTTACACTCTTAGCGAAATATCTGTTGTTGAACATTTAGTTTTGTAGTTTGTGTAACTTGGGGGGAATTTGATGTTTGACCAAATCTTTTACTGTTTGTAAATAAATTATTAATATGCTTATTCATAGTCAGTGTCTTCTGTTTCACTCAGCAAACCTGTGAACCTGCTTCCAAGCTATAGTGAGTTACTCTGGATTTCCAGTTTTACAAAACCAGCACCACCTACTGTTTTGTTCTCGTTTAAAATGGTCTGGCCCACTGCGGTCACTCATTTGTCAGGTGACCACCCTCCTGTAACAATCAGGTTAAAGAGATTCATGGAATTTTCACTATCATTTAATTAAGAGCTGCATGCGTTTTATTCTCATTCCATATTTCACCACTGTCCTGGGAGAAAGCATTCAAGAACAGATTTGTCCTGTGTTGTTAGGTTTGCTGGGGTAAGCAAAAGAGAGTGAAGGGGATTTTCTTAGAATTTGTGAGCTGGTACAAATGCTTCCAGCTCAACATATTCTGTGTATTCTCCTGAGTTTCTCTGCCTTCTTGCAGGGCTTTGTACTACTTTCATTATCATGCCAAAAAAAAGTTAATGAGTCTTCAGGTATAAAGGTTTGAAATTTCATTCTGTGTACCCAGCTAATTGCTAATTACAGAAGTGACACCAATGGATGACACAATGTCTCTAAGAGTAGAACTGCTGCCTTCAGGCTTCTGCAACTCAGATGCAATCCTGACTTGTGTTCACTATGCGTGGAGTTTGCACATTGCTGGTGTACCCACTTGGGTTTCCTCCAGTGCTCCAATTTCATCTGACATCCTAAATATGTATGGATTGGTAGATTATCTGCTCCTAGTGTGTAGATCCTAGATTCATAGAGCACCAGAACACAGAAGCAGGCCCTTCAGCCCATCTAGTCTGTGCCAGCCTGGTCTGCCTAGTCCTGTCTACCTGCACCTGGATCTATTCCTCTATCATTGATGTATCTATTCAAACTTCTCTTAAATGTTGCAACTGACCTGACATCTATAAATTCCACTGGCAGCTCGTTTCACACTTGCACAACCCTCAGAGTGAAGAAGTTCTCCCTTGGGTTCCCCTTAAATATTTTTTCCTTTCACTCTAACTCTATGGCTTCTAGTTGGAGTCTAACCTAACCTGAGGGGAAAAAGCCTATCTTATCATCATCATCATCATGTGCTGTGTTGTTTGACGTGGGCAATCATGTTCTTCCACCTTCTCTATCCATGACCACGATTGTTCTTGGAAATTTTTTTTTATAGAAGTGGTTTGCCATTGCCTTCTTCTGAGCAGTGTTTTGACAAGACGGGTGACCCCCAGTCATTATCAGTACTCTTCAGAGATGGCTTGCTTGACGTCAGTGATGACTTAACCAGGACTTGTTATGTGCACCAGATGCTTACAAGACTATCCACCACCTGCTCCCATGGCTTTATTTGACCCTGATCGAAGGGTTAAGCAGGTGCTACACCTTGCCTAAGGGTGACCTGTAGGCTAGCGGAGGGAAGGAGCGCCTTACACCTCCTTTGGCAGAGAAGTATCTCCACACTGCCTCCTGCTTACCTGATCTATATCCCTCATAATTTTGTATACCTCTATCAAATCTCTCCTCATTCTCCTACTTTCCAGGGGATAAAGTCCTAACTAATTCCACTTTCCCTATAACTATGTATGACCAGCAGGTGAGTATAAAAAAGTAAGATTAGTCAATTTTAAAGTTGACATATACATATGATATGAAAAACTTACTTGCAGCAACTTCACAGGTATACAACATCATATAAGCTGCATTTACAATAAGTATGTAAAGTTAATATAAACTATACTCAATTTCTGCAAGAAAGAACTCAATTAGATAAAGAAAATCCACTTTAGTGCAAAGTGATCAAAGCTAAACTGTAATAATTAGGGTTGCTCAGGTTGGTTCAAGAACAGAGTGGTAGAATAGAATGGTTAAAGCTGTTCTTGAACCTGTTGGTGTGGAACTTCAGGTGCTCGATGGTAGCTATGGGAAGATGGTGATGGTAGGATAAATGTAAATGAATGGTTGGTAGGCGGATTAATCACTACATATAACTCCTAGCTTGTAGGTGAGTACTGAAATCTAGGGAAGTTGATGGAATTGTAGGAAGATTAAACTGGGACTAGAGCAAGTGGGTAAACAGACAGCCTGCTGGAAGAACTCAGCAGCTCGAGCAGCATCTGTGGGAGGAATGGAATTCAGAATCAGATTCAACTTTATTATCACTGATATCTATCATGAAATTTGTTTTGCGGCAGCAGTACAATGCAATTCATAAAATATACTAACTTCAAAGTTCAAAAGCTCAAAGTAAATTTAGTATCAATGTATGTATACTATATACAACCTTGAGATTTTTTTTCTTACAGGTAGCTACAAAAAAAAGAAACCCAGTAGAACCTATTAAAAAAAAGACCGTCACCCAATGTGTAAAAATAAAACAAATCGAGCAAACAATAAAAACTAAACAAATAACACTCAGAACTAAGGTTCACAAAAGTGAGTTCACAGCCACAAATCCAGTTCATCGCTGCAGCCGGTCCAGGAGCCAGTTAGTTGCAGACCACAACCTCAGTTCAGCTCAGAGACGAGTAAACCTTGTGGAGCAGGGACCCCCCACCTCTGGCCTCACCGCCCTGACCTTTTCAATTGGTCTGGCCCTTAAGTCAGCCAAACATCTGCTCGTTCCTTTTTCTTGGACCCAGGACGTGCTGTTTCAACTCAGCCCCATGTCTGCTCCAGCAATGGCTAAACATCAGCTTGTTCTTCGCTCCCAACCTTTTCAATCTGGCCTGGTACTTAAATCAACCAAACATCAGGCATTCCATACTCTCGGGCCCGGGAGCTGCCATTTCAATGCGGCTCCAATTCAGCTCCAGCAATGGCCAAACATTAGCTCATTCCTCACGCAGAGACCTGGGCCCTGCTGACTCGATTTGGTCCGTACCCACTACACCATCACTTTACTGCGCCCTCAAGAGTCCAGCTCACACTGCAAAAATTCCAGGTCGTGCAGGTGGTTCAAAAACACAACTCTGAAAGGGGACTTATAGGCTGTTGATTGCAGTGATGATTGTCCAGAAAAAGTGTGACTAATAGCATAGTTACTAGATTTGTTTGCTGCCAGTAAAGTGTCGCTGTATCTCAACAGTGCCAACTTTCAATCATGATAAGAAATACATAAAAAATTAAATAGGTAGTGCAAAAGAGAGTGAAAATATTGAGGCAGTGTTCATGGGTTCATAGTCTATTCAGAAATCTGGTGACTGAGGGGAAGAAGCTGTTTCTAAAACATTGAGTGTGTGTCTTCAGGCTCCTGTGTCTCTTCTCTGATGGTAGTAATGAGAAGATGTTGTGGGGTCCTTAATGATTGATGTACCTTTTTGACACATCGTCTTTTGAAGATATCCTCAATGGTGGAGATGCTGGTGCCCATGATGGAGATGGCTGAGTCTGAAGATTTTTCTAATCCTGTGCACTTGCTCCTCCATACCAGATGGCGATGCAACTAGTCAGAATGCTCTCCAAGGTGTATCTGTAGAAATTTGCGAGAGTCCTTGGTGATATACCAAATATCAAACTTTGAATAAAATATAGCTGCTGGCATGCCCTCTTCACAGTTGGCACTCAGGAAATTGAAACTATCAACCCTTTCCACTGTTGACCTTTCAATAAGACTGGTGTGTGTTCCCTTGACTTCCCCTTCCTGAAGTTTACAATGAATTCTTTAGTCTTACTGACATTGAGTGCAAGGTTGCTGTTGTGAGAGTACGACACCAGTCAATCCACCTCACTCCTCTATGCCTCCTCCTCAATGGTTTGGGTCAGGGTACGTGATGATGGGCTGAAAGACACTTTGAGAACTGTATGACTGACTCTCTGTGTTGCAAAACTGAACGCAGTTTATGCTTGAAACATGAAATATAAAGAGCAGGAAACACTGGCATGTTGTATGATGCTTGCATGTTCCTCCCTGCAGGTTTTGAACCAGAAACAAGTTTCTCACTGAGATGGACCGTAGACACTTAGAAGTCCTGGGGAAAAGGGTCTGTTTCCTTCCTCACTGGCTCCCCGTTCAGCCTTGGAACACATGGACAATAGCAACACCTATGTCAGGCTGCTGTTTAGATAGATAGATAGAGAGATACTTTATTGCTCTCAAAGGAAATTACTGTGTCACAGTAGCATTATAAGTGCACAGGTATGAATATTGGAAGAGAAGTAGAGGGAATAAAAAATAAGTTACCACAAACAGTCTAACAGGAGGGGGTCATCACTTCCCTGGCTATAGTTTGACTCATTTTAGAGCCTAATGGCCAAGGGTAAGAATGACCTTGTATAGTACTCTTTGGAGCAGTGCAGTTGTCTTAGTCTATGACTAGAAGTGCTTCTCTATTCAGCCAAGGTGGCATGCAGAGTGTGAGGAACATTGCCAAGATTTTCTCTAGTGTCCTTTGTTCTACCACAGCCTTCAGTGTGTCCAGTTTGACTCCTATAGCAGAGCCAGCCTTCCTAATCAGTTTACTGAGCCTGTTGGTATCACCCATGTTGATGCCATTGCCCCAGCATGCCACCGCATAGAAGATTGTACTGGCGACAACAGACTGGTAGAACATGTGAAGGAGAGGCCTGCATCCTCCAAAGGACCTCAGTCTCCTCAGGAAGTAGAGGCGATTCTGGTCCTTCTTGTACACAGCCTCTGTGTTGGTGCTCCACTCAAGTCTGTCATCCAGATGCACCCCTGGTACTTGCAGGTCCTCACCACATCCACATCCTCACCAGCAATAGTAACAGAGAGCAGTGCAGGCCTAGTCTTCCTAAAGTCCATCATCAACTTCTTTGTCTTACTAATGATGAGCTGCAGATGATTCAACTTTCACCATTTGACAAATTCCTGCACCAGGGCCCTGCGTTCATCCTCCCATCCTCCCTTTATACACCCAACCATTGCTGAGTCATCAGAGAATTTCTGCAGATGACATGACTCAGTGTTGTGCCTGAAGTCTGAGGTATACAGGGTAAACAGGAAGGGAGCCAATACAGTTCCCTGGGGCGGGGCAACAGAGCTGATTATAGCCATCTCTGACTCACAGCTCTGAAGCCGCACATGCTGTGGTCTGCCTGTTAGGTAGTCCATTATCCAGGACACAATGGAAGTGCCGATCTGCATTGAATGGAGCTTCTTCCCCTAGCAATGAGGGCAGTATGGTTTTGAAGGCACTTGAGATATCAAAGAAAACTTGATCCTCAGAGTGCTGCCCTGCTTATCTAAATGGGAGTGAGCTCTGTTCAGTAGGTAGATGACAGCATCGTTGACTCCAATGTGCTTCTGGTAGGCAGACTGCTGGGGGATCTAAGGCTGATCTGACCAGGGGTCGGAGGTGAGCTAGGACCAGCCTCTTTAGGGTCTTCATGATGTTTGAGGTCGGGACCATTGGATGGTACTCATTCAAGACTTTCGGTTGGCCCTTCTTGGGTACTGGGACCACACATGATGTTTTTTACATGGTTGGGACACCTTCCAGGCTGAAACTCAGATTGAAAATGTGTTGGAGAACTCCATACAATTGCTCAGCATAGCTAAACGTTTATTGATTACAGCTGAGCGTTCAACATCATCATCCCCTCAATACTAATCAACAAGCTCCAAATCCTGGGCCTCTGTATCTCCCTCTGCAACTGGATCCTTGACTTCCTCATCCGGAGACCACAGTCAGCGTGAATCAGAAATCAGGTTTATTGTCATTTAACAGTATAGAGTGGTGGTTGAAAGTTTGTGAACCCTGTAGTATTTTCTCTATTTCTACTAAAATACAACCTAAAATGTAATCAGATCTTCACATAAGTCCTAAAACTAGATAAAGAATCAGAAATCAAGTCAAGTTTATGTCATTTAACAGTATAGAGTGGTGTTGAAAAAGTATGTGAACATTTGGTGTAATGGCTTCTACAAAAGCTATTTGGAGACAGGCGTTCCAGTCAATGAGATTGGGGGTTTGGGTTGTAGAGGTGCTCTGCGCTATAAAAAAGACACACAAAGTCAGGTTACTGACAGAACCTGCTCTTCTCAAGAAAGATCTGTTTATGTGCACCGTGTCTCGATCAAAACAACTTTTAGAGGACCTTAGAAGAAGAAGTGTAGAGATGCATTAATCTGGAAACGGCTTCAAAAATATTTCTAAAGACCTGAGTGTTCATCAGGTTACAGTAAGAGAAATTGTCTCCAAATGGAGGAAACTCAGTACTGTTGCTACTCTCCCTAGTAGTGGGCATCCTGCAAAGATCACACCAAGAGCACAGCGTGCATTGCTAAAGGAGGTGAAAAGAACCCAGGAGTATCAGTAAAAGACCTGTAGAAATCTCTAGAACTTACTAAAGTCTCTGTTCATGTGCCCACTATAAGAAAAACACAGAACAAGAATGGTGCTCATGGAAGGACACCACAGAGGAAACCACTGCTCTCCAAAAAAAAAAATTACTGCACTCCTCAAGTTTGCAAAAGACCACCTGAATGTTCTATAATGTTTCTGGGACAATGTTCTGTAGATGGATAAGAGAAAAGTTGACCCTTCTGGCAGAAATGCACATTGCTATGTTTGGAGGAAAAAGAGCACTGCACACCAACACCAAAACCTCATCCCAACTGTGAAGCCTGGTGGAGGGAGCATCATGGTTGGGGCTGCTTTGCTGCCTCAGGGCCTGGACAGCTCACAATCGTTGAAGGAATTATGAATTCAAAATTGTACCAGGATATTTTACAGGAGAAAGTCAGGGGAGTAGCCCATCACCTGAAGCATAATAGCTGTTGGATAAAGCAAAAAAAGTCAATGATCCAAAAGACAAGAGTAAATCAACATCAGAATGGTTTAAAAAGAAAAAAAATCATGTTTTGGAATAGCTGAGCAAAATCCTGACTTTAGTCCTATAGAAATATTGTAGAAGGACCTGAAGAGAGAAGTTCATGAACGGAAGCCCAACAACATCCCAGAGATGAAGCTGTTTTGTAAGGAGGAACGGTCTAGAATTCCTCCAAACCAATGTGCAGAACTGAGCAACAGTTACCAGAAATGGTTGGTTGAAGTTATTGCTGTACAGAAGGGTTACTCCAGTTACTGAAAGAAAAGGTCCTCATACAAATACCAACAAATACAGGTAATATTGGATCATTTTTCTCAATAAATAAGTGAACAAGTATAATGCTTTTTGTGTTTTTTTTATTTACATGGGTTCTCTTTATCTAGTTTTGGAACTTAGGTGAAGATCTGGTTGCATTTTAGGTCATACTTATGCAGAAATAGAGAAAATTCAACAGGATTCACAAACTTTCTAGCAGCACCATACATATATAATGTATATAACCATATAATGTATATAGAAATGAGACAGCATTTCTATGAACCAAGATAATACCATATCCTCCTTGGTGATAATCAACACTGGCTCTCCTCAAGGATGGATGCTTATCCCACTACAGTACTCCCTCTACACCCATGACTGTGTGGCTAGGCACAACTTAAATGATATCTTTAAATTTGTCAATGATGGAACTATTGTTGGCAGAAATTCAGATAGTGATGAGGAGGTATTTAGGAGCAAGATAGATCAGCTGGTCATGTGAAGATGCAGCAACAACCTTGCACTCATGATCAGTAAGACCAAGAAATTGATTATGGACTTCAGGAAGCGGAAGTTGAGGACACACACACCCGTCCGCATCGAGAGATCAGTGGAAAGGGTGAGCAGTTTCAAGTTTCTGGGTGTCTGGAGATCTATCCTGAGTTCAACATATTGACGCAATTACAAAGGGGGCATAGCAGTGGCTATATTTCATTAGGAGTTTGAGGAGACCTGGTATGTCATCAAAGACTCTCTTAAATTTCCACAGAAAGTTCTAACTCATCGCATCACTGTCTAGTATAGAGAAACTACTGCACAGAATCAGGAAAAGCTGCAGAAAGTTGTAAACTCAACCAGATTCATTATAAGAACTAGCCTCCCCACCATCAAGGACACCTGCAAAAGGCGATGTCTCAAGCATCCATTATTAAGGACCCCCATTATCCAGGGCTTGCCCACTTCTCACTGTTACCATCAAGGACAAGATTCAGGAGCCTGAAGACAGACACTCAGCACTTCATGAACACTCTCTTCTCCTCTGCCATCATATTTCTGAATGGACAATGAATGCTACCTCGTTATTTTTTTCTAGTTTTGCACTGCTTATTTAATTGATTTATTTTCCTATATAAGTTTTTTTACTGTAATTTGTTATTATTTATTACAATATACTGCTGCCACAACACAGCGAATTTCACAACATTTACCAGTGATTTTAAAGCTGATGCTGATTCTAGGACCAGTGGACACACGAGTGATGGCAGATGGTGTGTGACACATGATTGATGCCACTACTGTGTCATGAGCTTGTCATGCTAACACAGACTAATTCCGGGTAGTACATCAGCCCTTTACCAGGGTCTGAATCTCACATCAATGTAGGTTAAAGGGCATACTTTCATCTAGAGTTCTGTCAGTGAGTTATCTGCGGTGATGTTTCTAACACTTTCGAAATGCTGCTTATTTGTTGTTGTTCCTGTCAGGATCTGGTGCTGTAAGAAGGCAGGAGAGAATTTTAGCACCTGCTTCATTTCCTCATTCTGCCTTTTGTTGATCTATTGATGCCTCATTTTCAGAGGATTCAGGTCAGTCCAATTGGAAAAATTAAAACTGGGGCAGCATAAATTAATGGTGGCCGATACAGGCAGTAGGAAAATCTGGGCGAAAAATGCAATGTATTTCTCTCTCCATACATGCTGACTGACTAGTTGGGCATTTCCAGCAAATTCCTTTTATTGGTCTTATTATTGTTTCAACAGTTCTGTCTCATTTTTTTTTAACTAAAAAGTGCATTGAGAAGTTGTTCACATCTGGGTTCTTTTGAAAAGAAAGTGATCCTGACAGATGGTAATTTACTTTGGAAACCCATCCTCGTAGGCCTAGCAGCCATATATCGTATATATATATATTGCGTTTGTATATATATTGCTGTTCAAATTGTATGCTGCAGCTTTTGAACTGCTGAATGATACACCATGAGTTACAATTTATGTATTAGATACAGGTGAATCACCTTGCTTTGTTTTTCAGTGAGATCATAGCTAATCCTTTGCCTCAGCTATACTTTCCCACAAGTTCCCTATCCTCTTATTTCACCAGATTTGCAAACCTTTATGCTGAGGCTTGAAAATGTTCATCAGCTCACCATGCAAAATGCTGGAGGAACTCAACAAGTCAGGCAGCATCTAGGGAGAGAAATAAACAGGTGACGTTTTGGACCAAGCCTCTCATCAGGGCTCCGACTTAACGGTCTTGACCTGAAATTTCAAATGGTTATTCCCCTGCCTGGATGCTGCTTGACCTGCTGGGCATTTTGTGTGTGTTGTTCAAGATTTCTTGTGTTTACCATCATTACCAACATGTCTCTCTTCCAAAGACACAAAGTTCTCTGAACAAAGAAGTTTCTCATTTCTTCCATTCTAAATGACCAACCACTCCCAGATGAAGGAAATAACCATAAGGAATATCTATTTTGTCATTCATTCTCAGTCACCGTTCCTTATTCCTTATTCTCCATGAATATTGTCCAGTCTTGGTCTGTCTTTCCTCATGAGACAATTCTTCATTCCAGGACACAGATGTTGGAATCTGAAGCAAAATAATGAACTGCTGGGGAAACACATTGGGTCAGGTAATCTGTTGTGGTAGAAGATGTAAATTGACGTTTTGGATTGAGGCCCTGGTTCAGGACTGAGAGGAAACAGAAAAGGTTTGCAGGGAAGATAGGCACTATAAAGAGGAAAGAGGGATGGGTGCAACAGGGGCTGGCAGATAATAGGAAGAACCAGTTAAGGAGGGGTTGTTGGAATAGTAGGGGAAGGGGAACTTATAGATACAGGCTTGTAGGTGATAGGTAGAAATAAATAAAAAGAAATGGGCAGATGGAGATGGTTAGGGATAGGAAAGAGGGAAAGTAGACCCAGAGGTTGGAAAGTGATAAGTGAAAGCAGATAAGGAAGATTCTAATCCAAATTGCTTCTATAAATGATGAACAATGTTTTGAGACTCTTAAATGGACTTTTATATGATAAAGATGAACACTTGATCTCATATTCTACCTCATGGTGACCCTTGAACCTTATTGTCTGCCTAAACTGCACTTTCTCTGTAATTATAACACCATACTCCACATCTCTTTGTACTACCTGAAAGTACCCATGTTTTGAAATGATCTGTTTGGATGGCATGCTTTTCACAGTGTCTTAGTGTATCCAATAGAAATGAACCAATAACCAATTCCAACCGTTTGCCCAGCGCTGATTACTGTGGGTCATCACAAGGCATTCAGGCCTCCAGTCTGAAAAATAATCTTCTACTATTGCCCTCTTCCTCCTACCATCAAGCCAACTGTGTACCCAATAAGCCAGCTCTCCCTGGATCCCGTATGACCTAAACTTCCAGAGTAGCTTTCCATGTTGGACTTTGTCAAAGGCCTTGCTAAATTCCATATAGATAACATTCGTCACCATTTCCTCATCAAACCTCCTCATTAATTCTTCAAAAAGAAACTCTTAATAAACTTTACTGGGGAACAGACGAGTAAGGTAACAGAGTGTGGAGAAGACAAGTTTGTTTTAATATAAAAAGTACAAGGTCATTTCGATAGAAAAACTGTCAAGAGGCAGGGATCATATTACAAAATGGTTGACCACTCTGACTGGAATTTTTTCACCTTGAGTTGATTTAATCTTTGAAATTTTTTAACCAGGAGGTCTGTGGAGGTACATTTGTGGGTACATTTAAGACAAAGATCAATAAAAGTCAGGAACACAAGAAAATAGGAGCAGGCATAGTCAGCATGACCATGGGTGATCTAATGATAAAATACGATTAGCTTTATTTGTCACATGTACATTGAAACATACAGAGAAATGTATCGTCTCCACAAAACCAAATCAGGAAGGATTATGCTGGGCAGACCACAAGTGTCACCAGGCTTCTGGCACCAACATAAGACCGTAAGATGTAGGAGCAGAATTAGATCATTTGACCCATCGAGTCTGCTCTGTCACTTAATCATGGCTAATCAATTTTTCTTCTCAGCCCCCATCTTCTGCCTTCTCCCCATACTCCTTCATGTCCTGACCAATCAAGAATCAATCAACCTCTACGGTAAATATACATAAAGACTTGGCTTCCACAGCTGCCTGTGGCAAAGAATGCCATAGATTCACCTAGATTACTGTGCCTATTGTCTTGTTTATTAATTATTGTACTGTCTTGCACTATTTTGTGCACTTTATGTAGTCCCATGTAGGTCTGAAGTCTAATTTAGTTTTGTGTTGTTTCACCTAGTCTAGTGTAGTTTTGCATTGTTTCAGGTAGTCTAGTGTAGTTTTATGTTGTTTCATGTAGCACCATGGTCCTGGAGGAACATTGTTTCGTTTTTACTGTGTACTGTACCAGCAGTTATGGTTGAAATGATAATAAAAGCGACTTGACTTGACTTGACCACTCTCTGGCTAAAGAAGTTCCTCCTCATCTCCATTCTAAAAGGAAACCCCTCTATTCTGAGGCTGTGTTCACTGGTCTTAGACTCTCCCACCATAGGAAACATCCTCTCCAGATCCACTCTATCCCGAGGCATTCGATAGGTTTCAACGAGGTCATCCCCTCATTCTTCTAAGTTCCAGTGAATATAGGCCCAGAGCCATTAAACACTCTTCATATGACAAACTGTTCAAACCTGGAATCATTTTCGTGAACCTCCTTTGAACCCTCTCCAGTTTCAGCACATCCTTTCTAAGATAAGGGGCCCAAAACTGCTCACAATACTCCAAGTGAGACCTCACCAGTGTTTTATAAAGTCTCAACATTACATCCTTGCTTTTATATTTGAGTCCTCTTGAAATGAATGTTAACATTGCATTTGCTTTCCTTATCACAGACTCAACCTGCAAATGAACCTTTAGGGAATCCTGCACAAGGACCCCCAAGTCCCTCTTGTGCCTCAATATTTTGCATTCTCTCTCCATTTAGAAAATAGTTAAACCTTTCATTTTTTTCTAACAAGTGCATGACCATACACTTCCCAAAACTGTATTCCATCTACTGCTTCTTTGCCTATTCTCCTAATCTGTCTCCTAAGTCCTTCTGTATCCTCTCTACTTCCTCAAAACTACCTTCCCCTCCACCTATCTTCATATTGTCTGCAAACTTTGCAACAAAAGCATCAATTCCATCATCTAATTCATTAACATATAACATAAATAAAATCAGTACCAACACAGACCCCTATGGAACACCACTGGTCACTGACTGCCAGTCAAAACAGATTCTCTTTTTTCCCCACTCTTTGCCTCCTGCTAATCAGCCACTGTTTTACCACGCTAAGATCTTCCCTGTAATACCATGGGTTTGTAGCTTTTTAAACAGCCTCATGTGTAGCATCTTGTCAAAGGCCTTCTGAAAATCCAAATACACAATATCAACTGATTCCCCTTTGTCTATCCTACTTGTAATTTCTTCAAAGAATTCCAACAGATTTGTCAGGCAAGATTTTCCCTTGTGGAAACCATGCTGACAATGGCCTATTTTGTCATGTGTCTCCAAGTACCCTGAAACTACATCTTTTTTAAATGGCTCCAACATCTTCCCATCCACTGA
The DNA here is from genome assembly GCF_030028105.1 of Mobula birostris. Taxonomy (NCBI): domain Eukaryota; kingdom Metazoa; phylum Chordata; class Chondrichthyes; order Myliobatiformes; family Myliobatidae; genus Mobula; species Mobula birostris. The sequence continues at coordinate 190,862,755 of NC_092373.1, forward strand.
GGTCAGACTAACTGGTCTATAGTTTCCTTTCTTCTGCCTCTCTCCCTTCTTGAAGAGTAGAGTGACATTTGCAATCTTCCAGTCTACTGGAACCAAATCCAAAATCACATGATTCTTGAAAAATCATTACTAATGCCTCTTCAATCTCTTCAGCTAGCCCTTTCAGAATCCTGGGGTGTACAGCATCTGGTCCAGATGACTTATCTTCCTTCAGACCTGTCAGTTTTCTTAGAACTTTCTCCCTAGTAATGGTAACTTCACTCACTTTGTAACCCCTGGCACCTGGAATTTCCATCATACTGCTAGTGTTATCCACAGTGAAGGCGGATGCAAAATACTTATTCAGTTTGTCGGCCATTTCCTTGTCCACCATTACTACTTCTTCAGCATTATATTCTAGTGGTCCATAATCCACTCTCGCCTCTGTTTAACGTAGCATATCCAGAACTCACTAACTCTAACTATACGTCTTTGGAATTATGGGAGGAAACTGGAGCACCTGGAAGAAACTCATGTGGTCATAGGGAGAACATATAAACTCCTCATAGGCAATGACGGGAATTGAGCCTAGATCCATGATTGCTGGTGCTGTAATAGAGTTACGCTAACCACTATGGCATCCTTAGACTAGGCTTCCATGTTGGACCTTTTCATATGCTTAATTCCCTGCACCAGATCTCCACAGCCCTCAGTTCCCTGTCCTTTCAAACATTTATCTATCTCCATTTTAGTAGTAGGCAGATATCAATCCCAGGGGATCATGGGTTTGCGCCTCTGCTGGACTGTGTCCTCTCCAGGGTGCAAGCCTAGGCAGGAAGATTTGAAGAACCGGCTGTTGCCCACGCAGCGGGCTCCCCCTCTCCACATCACTGATGTAGTCCAAGGGGAGGGCAAGCGCTGATACAGCTTGGCACCAGTGTTGTCGCAGAGGTTGCCAGATTGAAATTGTAAACACCAACAAACTGCCTTAGGGACCCTGGCTCCAGATTTCTTACCTGTGGTTTACTCCTGAAGTCTTTCCCATGGGTGGGTATTCTCCATTTGAAATGTTTCTAATGATCTAACCTCTACAACTCTCTGGATCAGAGAATCCCAGGGATTCAATATCCTCTATGAGAAGAAATCGTTGGTCTGTTATCTGGAAACTATGTGCCCTCAATCAAAACTCACCAGCTAGTGAAAAAATTTCAACAGCTACCCTTTCATGACCCCTTCGGATATTATATGTCTTAAGAAGATCACCTGTCATTCCTCTGAATTCCAAAGTAGTAGAGCTACTAGGACTTGACGTTTCAATCCCTATGGTAAGTCGGCACTCTCGATGTTGGCAGTGGGTTTGGAGTGGTGACAAGGAGGGAGGGTAGGTACGTCATTGGGGTCAAAGGTGGGCACCCTCCTTCTTTGACGTTTCGTTGATAAGCCCACGATGTCTCCAGAAGGCTCAACGGTGCTACCTGGCGTCCCAGATACACCCCCTTCAGTTCCATACCCTCCTGTCTTCATCTTGCAGCCCAGTTGTTGTCTTTCCTTTTAATCCAAATCCAATTGCTGCTTTCTTCTGCTGCGTTTGACAAGGAGTTGATTGCTTGTTGGAGGGAGTAACCCCTCACCCCCATCTTCTTCAATAGACTGGTCATAGATGTAGCAACAAATCCCCTGCATCCCACTTCTACAGGGAAAATCTTGGTCTTCCAGCCTGTTTAGCTGTCTTGATACAGCAATCCTCTCATCAGAAGAATCAGCCTGAGGAATCTCTTTTGGACTGCCTCCAATGCTTCTATATCCTTCCTTTGGTAGGGGCCCGATTCTGTGCAGACTAGACCAGGTGTAGCCACACCAACACCCTGTGCAAGCATAACACATCAAGTTCAAGTTCGAGTTTAATTGTCATTCAGCCATGCATATACATACAGCTAAATGAAAGATCGTTCCTCTGGGCGGCAGTGCAAAACCCAATAATAATGGTAAAATATCCTGAGTGTTATAGCCTGAAGATTGATGGTACATGTGATGTTGTCCTGAAGCCACGTTTCCGCAAGAACAAGCACGTAGCGGTTCCCCATCTCGCACTGCTTAGCCACAGATGAAGGCAATTCAGCTTGCCTTCCAGGGAGCAAACACTGGAGAGCAGCACCAATGGGAGAGCTGGCCTGGAGGGGCCAGAACTTTCCTATTCCCAACTCCAAACCCCCATGCAATAAAAGCCGATATGTTATTTATCATCTTAACTGTTGCTGCACAAACCTAAATCCCTCTAGAAACACAAGAGAGTGGAAATGCTGGAACCTGGAGCGACAATCTGCTGGAGGGACTGAAGTGGTTGGGCAGCATTTATGGGGATGGAACTGCCAATGTTACAGGTCGAAAACCTAAATCAGTCCTGATTGCTTGTTGTTCCAGATCTCTCTGCACTTTATTTAATTTCAGTCTCTCTGTTTCGATATGTCTCTGAATATTAAATACTTTATGAACTAATACTTTACTGCAATGTGTGGTGCTGGCACAGCAGGCCAAATGGCCTACTCATCTTCCTGTCGCTCCTGTAAGGACATGGAGAGCTACCTTCTTAAGCCACTGCAGTCCTTGAGGTGGATAGACCCACAATACTATTGAAAGTTCAAAGTTAAAAGAAAATTTATTGCTAAAGTCGGTATATGTCACTATATACTGCTTGAGATTAATTTTCTTGCAGGCATTAACAGTAAAACAAAGCGATACAATAGAATCAATGAAAACTACGCACAAAGATTGCCAAGCAACCAATATGCAAAATAAGACAAACTGCAAATAAATGAATAGATAAATACATTAATTAATTAATAATACTGAGAACATCAGTTGCAGTGTCCTTGAAATGAATACATAAATTGAGTAAACAGTTCAGAGTTAAGGCGAGTACAGGTATCCGCACTGGTTCAGGAACCTGATGGTTGAAGGATAATAACTGTTCCTGAACATGGTGGAGTGGGACCTAAGGCTCCTGTACCTGCTTCCCAATGGCAGCAGCCAGAAGAGAACATGGTCTCTTCTTGCTGTTGATGTGACAGCTCCAGGATTTTAAACCAGCTTCTTTTTCTTACGTTCTAGTGAGGCCTGCCATGCCACTCCAAAGCCAAAACAACTAGAAACTGGCAAATGGTCCTGTTGACATTATCTGCAGAATAAGAAGATAATAGGTTCAAAGCAAATTGATTATCGAAGTACACATATATGTCACCACATACAACCCTGATACTCTTTTCCTTGTGGGCATACACAGTAAATCCAAGAACCACAATAGAATCAATGAAAGATCACACCCAACAGGATGGACAAACACCTAATGTGCAAACTACAACAGACTGGGCAAATACAAGAAATAATAATAATAATAATAATAAATAAGCAATAAATATCGAGAACATGAGATGAAGAGCCTTGGAGGTGAGTCCCTAAGTGGTGGGAACAGTTCAGTGATGGGGCAAGTGAACTTGAGTGCAGTTATCTTTAATTCCCTCTGTTTCAAGAGCTGATGGTTGAGGAGTAATAACTGTTCCTGAACCCGGTGCTGTGAGTAAAGAAACAAAAGAAGTAAGTAGTGCAAACTGCAGTTTGTGAACCACAGTCAGAAGACACAAGCAAACTACGTGGGTGTGAAATATCCTGAACCTTCCCCTCTCTTTCAGTCTAATTAAATCTAATTAGGTCTAATCAAGCAACAGCTATATGTTTTGAGGTCAGAGAGTATTGGTGTTCAGATGATGAGGTTTATCCCTGTGGGCAAATTAAATATAATACAATTGAGTTGTCAAACGGACTAATAAATTGCGATGAACTAAATTGTTAAACTAGTTCATTATTGTCACAAGTACTGAGATACAGTGGAAATCATTGTTTAGTGTGCCATCCAGACACATCATTTCACCACATCAGTGCATTGAGATAGCACATGGGAAAAGCAATAACAGAGTGAACAATAACACTGTGTCACAGTTACCGAGGAAGTGCAATGCAGGCAGGCAATATGGCACAAAGTCATGGTAGGTAGGTCATGACTCTATTGGATCATCGAAGTGATTCATTCAATAGCCCTATGTTAGTGGGATGGAAATTGTCCTTGAGCCTGCTAGTGGTTGTATTCAGGTTTTCCTGTCTTCTGCCCGATGGAAGGGTTCAAAGAAAGAATATTGGGGGTGGTTGAGACCATTTCCGAGACAATGAGAAGTATAAGCAAAGACCGTGAGGAGAGGCTGGTTTCCATGATATGTTGAACTTTGTTCACAACTCTCTGCAGCTTCTTTCAGGCATGTGTAGAGTAGTTGCCACACCAAGCTCTGATGTGCCTGAATAGGGTGCTTTCTATAATAGAGGATCAATAGGCATATGCTGAATTTCCTTGACCACCTGAGGAAGCACAGGCACTAGTGCGCTTTCTAGGCATCATGGTTGGGAATGACCAATGAAACTAATGTCATTGTCACTTCTGGGTCAAGCCTTTCCATTATGCTACCTTTGAGCCAGGTCAGGCAACGTGTTATTGTTCGATCTATCTAGGCCAGAGGTTCCCTACCTGTGGTCCATGGACTCCTTCTTAATGGTATTGATCCTTGATATTGCCTAGATCAAGGTTGGGACCTCCCTGATCTAGGCAACATATTGTAGGGTTAGTTAAAATGCAGGTGTGCTCACAACTTGCTGACCCTAATCTGTGCATCTTTGGAATGTGGGAGGTGGTGGGAGTACCTGGAGGTGGGCCCGAGAGGTTGGAGAGGGGCGTGAGTGGCTCCCTATTGACAGTGATGGAACTTGGATCCTAATCGCTGACACTGTGGAGCGTTACATTGGATGCTGTGTTGCTGTGCTGCACTGAAATGGTTAGATTCTTGCCTAGAAGGTATTAAGGGCTATGGGGAAAAGGCAGACGGGTGAAGTTGAAACCATGGCCAGATCAGCCATGATCTTATTGAATGGTGGAGCAGGCGTGATGAGCCAGATAACTGATTGAAGTTCAAACCTATTGTCATTCACCTGTATTCAAGTATACCACCAAATGAAATGACATTCTTCCAGACCAAGGTGCAGAACACAGTACATGTAACTCACACACAACACTAAAGTAAAATTTACAAATAAATTAACAAATAATATAATATATTCCAGAAGATTGACATTTAACATAAGGTGCATTTGTGATGCAAGTTAAAAAGTAAACAATATAACATTACTGGTGCTTTATAAGTGATGAGACCTGGACGGTGGCAGGGAGTTCTGTTGTATCACAACCTGGGGGAGGAAGCTGCTTCTCCTGCTCATACTCCCTATGTTCCTATGATCCGGAGATGAGGAATTTCAACTGGTTAATCTAGGTAAGCTGGAACTGATGTCCACAAGGGGAAAAAACAGTTAAAAGGATATTTGTCAGATTTACAAGATTGTAATAGATTAGAAGGGGCAAACTGAAAAGAAGTTTTTTTCCTTTTAATGTATGGTTCAGATTGGCAACAATATCTCCTCCAGTCAGTTTGGATTGGCAGCAAAATCTCCTCCACATTCTCCATCACTACAGGTGCACCACGAGACTGTGTGCTTACTCCCTGCTCTACTCATTTTACATTTATGACTATGCGGCTAAGCATGACTCCAATGCCATTTTCAAGTTTGCTGATGACACTACTGTCATAGGCTGAATCAAAGGTGGCGATGAATCAGAATATAGGAGGGAGAATGAAAATCTGGCTGAGTGGTGCCACAACAGCAGTCTCTTATTCAATGTCAGCAAGGCCAAGGAGCTGATTATTGACTTCAGGAGAAGGAGACCAGATATCCATGAGCCAGTCCTCATTGGAAGATCAGAGGTGGAGTGGGTCAGCAAATTTAAATTGCTTGATGTTATTATTTCAGAGGGCCTGCCCTGTGCCCAGCACACAATTGCAATTACGAAGAAAGCACGACAGCACCTCTACTTCCTCAGGAGTTTGCAAAGATTTCGAATGACATCTAAAATTTTGACAAACTTCCGTGGATGTGTGGCGGAGAGCGTATTGACTGGTTGCATCACAGCCTGGTATGGAAACACCAATGCCCTTGAACAGAAAACCCAACAAAAATTCTATCATGGGTAAAGCCCTCCCCACCTTTGAGCACATCTACATGAAACGTTGTCGCAGGAAAGCAGCATTCATCCTCAGGCACGCCTCACCCAGGACATGCTCTCTGCTTACTGCTGCCATGAGGGAGAAGATACAGGAGCCGCCAAGTACCCGTCAATCATCAGTCTCTTGAATCAAAGGGGATAACTTCACTCAGGCTCTCTTGCCCCATCATCGAAACGTTCGCATAACCCATGAACTCACTTTCAAGGACTCTTCATCTCATGTTCTAAATATTTATAGTTTTTTATTTATTATTATTATTTCTATCTTTTTGTATTTGCACAGTTTGTTGTCTTTTGCACTTTGGTTGAACACCCAAGTTGGTGCAGTCTTTCATTGTTATGGTTATTATTCTATTATGAATTTATGCCTGCAAGAAAATGAATTACAGGGTTGTATATGGTGACATGCGTATTAGGTTAGATTAGATTCAACTTTATTGTCATTGTGCTGAGTACAGATACAAAGCCAATGAAATGCATTTAGCATCTGACCAGAAATGCAAAGAATAGTGTTATTTACAAAATAACTGCAAATAAAAAAGTGCTACAGCACACAAATATAAAAGTACTGAGACAGTCCAATATGGGTGCAATACTGCTTAGCACTGTGATGAGAGGTTCAGCAGGGTCACAGCCTCAGGGAAGAAGCTCTTCCTGAGACTGCTGGTGCGGGAGCGGAGGCTCCTGTAGCGCCTACCGGATAGGAGGAGAGTAAAAAGTCCATGGTTAGGGTGAGATGCATCCCTGATAATGCTTTTCGCCCTGCCCAGGCAGCGTTTATGGTATGTACTTTCATAATAAATGTACTTTGAATGTTGAATTTTCAAGGACAAGGGACACAGAGCAAAGAATCCAAGTGGGATGTGAGGAGATGAGAATCATTGTTATCCAGATGGTGATTATGATTTGGAACTCTCTTCAGTGAAGGTGTAACCAAAGGTGTCAGTTGAGGCCTGAGATTTGCATTATTATGGGGGCAAAATGAGTTCTTGGCATGACTAGTTATTGTATTAGGAGTTGATATAAACATGAAGAACAGGCTGCCTTGTGTACTGTAACAGTTATATGATTTCTGACTAATTTGAATAAATACAATGCAGTAGATGGTAGAATTTTGGTAACTAAAAATATAAAGCTGAAAATAGCCGGCAGATTAGATAGCATTCATCCAAATCACCATCCGAATCAGAATTATGACTGACTTAGATGACATGTAATTTGTTCTTTAGTGACAACGGTACAGTGTTGGAGACATAAAATTACTATAATTACAAAATAAATAATGCAAAATAAAAGGAATAATGAGATGGTGTTCATAGGTTCATGGACTGCTCAGGAATCTGATGGTGGAGGAGAAGAAGCTGTATTTAAATCATTGAGTGTGGGTCTTTACCATCTTTACCACCTGTACAGTCTCCCCAACGTTAATAGTGAGAAAAGGGCGTGTTCTGGATGGTGGTGCTCCTGAATGACGATTTAAGTCTTCAACTCAGCACTGATTTAGTTGGTTGATACTGAAACCTCAGTGCTACGAGGAGATGAAGCAGAGACCCACAACTGGTAAATGGATAAAGTGGTTTATTTTTGGTCTTTGTATCAAGAGATGGGCTTCCCTACTTTGATAATGGTGCAAAGAAATGACTTGTGGGATGAAAATTTTGCCCCATGTAGAGACTGAATATGATAGTGTCACACCAATTGGAATCAATAAGAACAAGGTAGTCTCAGTAAAGCCTAGGATTCTGAGGGGTTCTTGTCAGGTTTGATGTGTTGAGACTCTTTTACTGTCTGAAGAACCTAGAAGGGTCAACAATCTCAGGATGAGATCAGAGGTGATCTCATTCTGTAATTCTCAGACTCACTTACAATTGAGAGGAGATGAAATTTCTTCATTCAGGTCGTGAAGCTTTGCAATTCTTTGTCGTGGAAACATGTGGGCATTCATACTCAAAGCAGAAGATACTTAAAATATCCTAAAATATAAATGAAAATATTGGCAATCAAAGGGCTAGAGGGAGAGAAGTACTTAAAACAGATTTTATTGCGAGAAAAAAATTTCAACAAATTAATTAGGCGAGAAACTGAAAAGCTCTCTTGACCCGATGGCTTATAGTCTAGAGTCTGATAGGAGGTGGATGCAGAGTAAGTGCGCATGTTGAGTTTCCAAAATTTTATAGATTCCAGAGAGGTACCAAAGGACTAGAAAATGTCAATGAAAAGAGCAAAACAGAAAGCAGGAAATTAAAAGCCAGCTTGGTTGTCATCTGTCATTGGAAAAATGCAGTAAATCATAATCAGAGGGTAATTGCAGGACATTTAAAAATACAGGGCTCTATCAAACAGAGCAGGTCAAGAGGAATCAATAGAAGTGTGGAACTGGATTGTGGAGGGTATTTGATTAAGTGCCAGATAAAGTGGCGTATCTAGTACATAATGCTGGGAGGGCTGACTAATTAGATACACAAACACAAGAAAATCTGCAGATGCTGGAAATTCAAAGCAACACACATAAAATGTTGTATGTGATGGGCATCCTTAATGATGAATGTTGTCTTTTTGAGACATTGCTTTTTGAATATGTCCTTGATAATGTCCACAATAGGTTTACAGCAGAGGCAATCTGACGAGCTTTCCACTTGGCCTTGGAAAATCTGGACAACCACACCATCATACCCTCAGTACTAGTCACCAAACACCAAAACCAGGGCCTCAGTACCCCCCCTCTACAACTGGATCCTTGACTTCCTCATTAGGAGTCCACAGCCAGTTCGGATCGGGAAAAAACACCTCCTTGCTGACAATCAACACTGGATGTGTGCTTAACCTACTGCTCTACTCTTTCTACACCTATGACTGTGTGGTGAGGCACAGGAGTGAGATAGATCAGCTGGTTGAGTGGTGTTGAAACACAAAACTTGGCTCTCAAAAGTCAGTAAGACCAAGGAATTGTTCGTGGGCTTCAAGAAGGGTACACACACCAGTCCTCATCGAGTGGAAAGAGTGAGCAGTTTCAAGTCTCTAGGTATCAACATCTCTGAAGATCTATCCTGGGCCCAATATATTGATACAAATACAAAATAGACAGTGGCTCTATTTCATTAGGAGTTTGAGGAGACTTGGTATGTCACTAGAGATTCTTGCAAATTTCTACAGATGTACTGCGAAGAGCTGGTCACGTCTCTGTCTAGAATGGAGGGGGCAACTGCACAGGATCAGAAAAAGCTGCAGGAAGTTGCAAACTCAGCCTGCACCATCATGGGCACTAGCTTCCCCTGAATGAACGACATCTTCGAAAGACAATGTGTCAAATTAGCAGCCTCTGTCATTATGAACCCCCATCACCCAGTACACACCCTCTTCTCATTGCTACCATCAGGGAGGAGGTGCAGGAGCCTGAAGACACACGCTCAATATTTTAGGAACAGCTTGTCCCCCACTGCCATCAGATTTCTGAATGGATAACAAACCCACTATTTCACTATTTTATTTTTCTTGCTCTCTTTCTGCACAACTTATTTAATTTGATATATTTTTTGTTGTAAATTATTATTTTTATTATGTATTGCAATGTACTGCTGCCACAAAACAACGTACAGTATTTTACTACAATATGCACAAAGGAACTCAGCAGTCAGGCAACATTTATAAAAATGCATAAACAGTTGATGTTTCGGACCGAGACCCTTCTTCAGAACTGAGAAGGAAGGAGGAAAATACTGGAATAAAAAGGTGAGGGCAGGGGGAAGGAGGATAGCTTGAAGTTGATAGGTGAAGCCAAGTAGGTGAAGAGTTGGAGGGCAGCAGAGATCACAGAGGGAGAGCATGAGAGAGGGTCTCACTGACCTCCCATTGAAGAGAAGATTTAAACCTCTTCAGGGTAGGGATGCCTCGAAGAGGCTGCACAGTGAAGCCGCGAATCATAAATGTGAGGAATTCTGCAGATGCTGGAAATCCAAAGCAACACACACAAAAAACTGGAGGAACTCAGCAGGTCAGGCAGCATCTATGGAAATGAATAAGCAGTAGACATTTCCGGTTGAGACCCTTCTTCAAGAGTGGAAAGAGGGAGAGAACATGCTTTACATACGCCAGTAATATTAAGCCTGATTCTGATTCTGCTGCTGGGGATGCGACTGACTATGAAGGAGATGGCTGAGTCTGCAACTTTCTGCAGCCTTTTCTGCTCTGTGCAGTGGCAGGTGTTGACACCCGAGAACTTGAAACTGCTCAGCCTTTCCACTGCCGATCCATCCCTTGATGAGGACTGATGTGTGTTTGCTCAACTTCCTTTTCCTGAAGTGCACAATCAGCTCTTTGGTCTTACTGATGTTGAGTGTAAGATCGTTTTTGCAACATTACTCTACCAGAGGATCTACCTAACACCTGTATGCCTCCTCATCACCATCTGAAATCCTGCGAACAGTAGTTGTGTCATTAACAAATTCATGGATGGCATTTGAGCTGTGCTTTAGCCACACAATCATGAGTGAAGAGAGCACAGAGCAGTGAGATAAGCACACATACTTGAATGTGCCTGCGTTGATTGTCAGTAAGGAGATGTTATTTTCAATTTATACGGACTGTGGCCTCCAGGATCCAGTTACAGAGGTCCAGGTTTTCGAGCTTGTTGATTGGTATTGAGGGTATGATGGTGTTGAATGTGGAGCTGTAATCATGTAGGTATTGCTGTGTCCAAGTGATCCAAGGCCAAGCAGAGAGCCAGTGTGATTGCATCTGCTGTAGATCTATAGTGTCGATAGGCAAATTGCTTTGGATCCAGGTTCTTGCTTGGCAAGAGTTTATTCTGGTCATAACCAACTTCTTAAAGCACTTCATTACAGTAGATGTGAGTGCAACTGGGCAATAGTCATTGAGGCAGCTCACCATGCTCTTCTTGTGCACTGGTGTGATTGCTGCCTTTTTGAAGAAGATGGGAACCTTTGATTGTGGCAGTGAGAAATTGAAGATTGTAGCTAGATTCACCAAAGAATCAGACCGGTGGATTAGGAAATTCTAAGGAAGATACAGTGCTCTAGCTAAAGGAAATAGATAGGTTAAGTGAGTGGTAGAGAGTTTGGCTGATGGAGAATAATGTGGGAAAATATGAGGTTATCCTGACCTCTGGTCCTGTCTGCAGGGAGTTTGCACATTCCACCTGAGGTTTCATAAGTGTCAGAGTCAGAAATAGAGTTGGAACCAGAGTCCCATTTATTATCACTGACATACACTCAGTGGCCATTTCATTACGTACACCTGTACATCTGTCCGTTAATGTAAATATCTAATTAGTCAATCACGTGGCAGCAACTCGATGCATAAAAGCATGCAGACATCATCAAGAGGTCCATTTGTTGTTCAGACCAAACAGCAGAATGGGAAAGGAATGTGATCTAAGTGACTCTAAAGACGGGTTGGTTTGAGTACCTCAGAAACAGCAGATCTCCTGAGATTTCATACACCATAGTCTCTGGGGTTTACAGAGATTGATGCAAAAAACATATAACATCCCATGAGCAGCAGTTCTGTTGGCAAAAATACCTTGTTAATGAGAGAGGTCAGAGGACAACGGCCAGACTGTTTCAAGCTGACAGGAAGACAACAGTAACTCAAATAACCACACATTACAACAGTGGTGTGCAGAAGAGCATCTCTGAACGCATAACACATTGAACCATGAAGTGGATGGGCTGCAGCAGCAGAAGACCATGAACATACATTCAGTGGGCACTTTACTGAATACCTAATATAGTGACCACTGACTGTTTATCGTGAAACTTGTTGCTTTGTGGCATCAGTGCAGTACACAAAATAAACTATAAATTACTGTATATTAATAAATGTACCAAAAATTTTTTAAAAAATGCAAAAAGAGAGCAAAAACCATGAGATAGTGTTCATGGGTTGATGGACCTTTCAGAAATCTGATGGCTGAGGGGAAGAAGCTGTCCCTATAATGTCGAGTGTGTGTCTTCAGGCTCCTGTACCTCCTCCCCGATTATAGTAATGAGAAGAGGGCATATTCTTAGTGCTTCAGTTTCCTTCCATATCCCAAAGACACGTGAGCTGACAGCTCAATTGGCCATGGTAAATTTCTCCCAGCGTGTGGGGGAGTTGATAGGAAAGCGGAGAGGATTAAATTGGAGAGGAGTGATTTTGTGTTTGACGATGGCTCAAATTGATAGCCCGAGGCGCTTGTTTTCATGATCGATGACTCGCGCTGATCATCGCAGATATCGCTCAAAGAGGGAGAAAACAAAGGGCTTAACATTGCAAATGGAGACTTGAGAAAAATCAGAGAAACACAAAGCTTGTGGATCAGAAAGGCAGTTTTTATTTTGGCTCATTCCCATCCACAATAGAAGCAAATTATAGAGGATCAAATTTAGAGCTGCAGACAGAATCTCAAATAACAACCGATTCTCTGCAAAACCACAGGGGTGCAAGCCAGCCTTCTGTTTGTCAGACACTGGAGGTTGGCATTAATTTATTTCATTCAAAGATTTACATTAAATATTACAGAGCAGAATCAATGGATCCTTGTCACCTAGTCACCTCCACTTCCTCATCTTAGTCTATCAATGCCACATTTTCCTTCATGTATTTTCAGAGCTTAATGTTAAATGTATCTCTGATATTTTAGTTTACATGGTGGCAAATTCTACATTTTAACCACCTTTAAATGCAGGGACTTCTTCTGAATTCCTTTCTGTAATTCATATTGACAATCTTACATAGAGCAGAACAGCACTGGAACAAGACCTTTGACCCAGTATATCTGTGCCAAATTAAACTAATTAATCTCTTCAAGCAACACACACAAAATGCTGGAGGAACTCAGCAGGCCAGGTAGCATCTATGGAAAAAAGTACAGTCGATGTTTTGGGCCGAGACCCTAATCTCTTCAGTCTGCATATGATTCATACACATCCATTCCCTGCATATTGACGTGTCTGTCAAAAAGCCTCTGGAATGCCACTGTCATATCTGCATCCACTACCACCCTTGGCAGATCTTTCCAGGGACCTGCCACTCTCTGTACGGTGGGCTTTCACATTCCCTATAAACTTTCCTTCATTTATTTTTTGCTCTGAGTTTTGGATTTTCCACAAGTGGAGATGCCTCCGAATGTTTTCGAACATGAAAAGAAGATTGTGCACTGGGAGGAAAGAGGTGACTTTTGAACTTGCAGCATCTCAAAATTTTCCAGCTCTGGCAAGTGCTTGCACCTTGTGTCTTGGCCCAGAGGGAAAGATGGAGTACATCTTGCCCACATGTGATGGTGCCTTGTTCTGACTGGATTTGAAGCTCTTAATTTTTGTTTGAATCTGATCGACATCCACTTTGCCCTCATATTTCCTCATGTAGCTTCATTCTCTTACACCATGTGGCTTTTCATTTGCATTTCTAGCTCTTTTAGAATTGCAAGTTCTTTTCTGTGCCATGGTTCTGCTGAAGGCGTTGGATAATGAAGCCAATGAATTCTCGGTCCACGATATTCATCATTGTAAATGGCTGTGCAAAGCGAGCGTTTTGGAACAGTGTATCCTTGTATTCCTGGGGCTGGCACAGAGTAGAGCCACTGGATTGAATTGACTTTACTTCTTACATCCTTCACATACAAATGGAGTAAAAATCTTTACGTTACGTCTCTATCTAAATGTGCTATGTGCAATCATAGTAATTTATAATAATTTATAATATATAGAACAGTCAATGTAATATAGAGTACACTCAAATCAGTGTGAGTTCATCAGTCTGATGGCCTCAGAGTTCCAGTGATGCAGATTCAATTCTGCTGTTTATGTGGAGTTTGCAAGTTGTCTGTGACCGTGTGGGTTTAGAGTCATAGAAGACTACAGAACAGAAACAGACTCTTTGACCCACCTTGTCAGTGCCAAAGTATTATCCTGTCTACTCCCATCAATCAGCACCCGGATCATAGCTCTCCATACCCCTCCCATCCATGTACCTTCCCAAATTTCTCTTAAATGTTGTCATCAAACCCGCGTCCATCACTTGTTCTGTCAGCTCGTTCCATACTCTCATCACCCTCTGAGTGAGAAGGTTTCCTGTCATGGTCCCCTTAAGCATTTTACCTTTCACCTTTAACCTATAGTCTCACCCAACATCAGTGGAAAAAGCCTGCTTGCATTTCATCATCACCATCATTGTTATGTGCCACGTCGTATGACATAGGCAATCATAGTTTACAGAAGTGGTTTGTCGTTGCCTTCTCTGGACAGCGTCTTTACAAGACGGTGACCCCAGATATTATCAATGCACTTCAGAGCTTGTCAGTGGGGGCATAGCTAGGAGCTGTGATATGCACTAGCTGCTCATACGACCATCCACCACCTGCTCCCATGGCTTCAAGCAATCCTGATTGAGTGGGGCTAAACAGGTGCTACACCTTGTCCAAGGGTGACCTTCGACCAGCAGAGGAAAGGAGCACCTTACACCTCCTTTGGTAGAGACCTATCTCTACCTCGCTACCTAATTACCCTTGCATTTACCCTTTGCCTTTGTAGCTTTGTATATCTCTATCAAATCTCCCCTCATTGTCTTACACTTTCAGGAATAAAATCCTAAACTATTCAGCCTCTCCCTCTAACTCAGGTCCTCAAATTCCAGCAGCTTCCTTGTAATCTGGACATTTTGGCTCCCTGCTACATCCTAAAGCAGTTTGATAGGTTCATTGGCCACTATACTGTGCAGGTGAGTGGCAGAATCTGGGAGAAATTGATGGGATTTTGGGGAGAAAAATTTGTTGGTTGTAGAATTGTTGTAAATGGGTGATTTTTGGTCAGCGTGGATGCTGGACTGAAGAGACTATTTCCATACTGTTTGATTCTATGACAATGACCCATGGGCAGAGAGTGTCACACTGTTCATTATTGCAAAATATAAGTACCAAATCAAAGAGAAGTCAATGTCATTACAGCAAAAACTTACATCAGTAATTAGGTACATCCGTACACCTGTTTATTATTTGAGTTATAGAGTCATGGAGAAGTACAGCACAGAAACAGGCCCTTTGGCCCATCTAGTCCATGCCGAACCATTTAAACTACCTACTTCCATCGACCTGCAGCGGGACCATAGCCCTCCATACCCCTACCATCTATGTACCTATCCAAACTTCTCTTAAATGTTGAAATCGAGCTTGCATGGACCACTTGTGCTGGCAGCTATTCCATACTCCCACAAACGTCTGAGTGAAAAGGTTTTTCTTCATGTTCCCCTTAAACTTTTCACCTTTCTTCCTTAAGCATGGCTTCTGGTTGTAGTCCCACCAAACCTCAGTGGAGAAAGCCTGCTTGTATTTACCCTATAAATACCCCTCATAATTTTGTATACTTATTCAAATCTCCTCTCAATCTTCTACGTTCTAAAGAATACAGTCTTAACGTATTCAATCTTTCCTTGTAACTCGGGTCCTCCAGACATGTCAGCATTCTTGTAAATTTTCTCTGCACTTTTTCAACCTTGTTTACATCTTTCCCGCAGGCAGAAGACCAAAACTGCCCACAATACTCCAAATTGGGCCTCACCAACGTCTTATACAAATTATTCATAACATCCCATCTTATGTGCTCAATACATTGATTTATGAAGGCTAATGTGCTAAAAGGTTTCTTTAGGACTCTATCTACCTGTGACACCACTTTCAACTAATTATGTACCTGTATTCCCAGGCGCCTTTGTTCTACCACACTCCTCAGTACCCTACCGTTCACACTGTAAGACCTACCCTGGCTAGTCCTACCAAAGTGCAAAACTTCGCCTTTTATTCTGACAGGCACGTACAAGCTTTGTACTCTCAAAATTTCATTTTAAAGGCCTCCCACTTTCCAAGTACACCTTTGCCAGAAAGCAGCTTATCCCAATCTACACTTGTCAGATCAGTTCCGATACCATCAAAACTGGCCTCTCTCCCATTTAGAATCTCAACCTGCAGAACAGACCTATCTTTTTGCATATTTACTTTGAAACTAATGCATTGTGGTCACTGGATGCAAAGTGTTCTCCCACACAAACTTCTGTCATCTGCCCTTTCTCATTCCCCAAATGCAGATCAAGTATTACATGCTGTCTTGTTGGGACTGCTATGTACTGTTGAAGGAAACTTTCCTGAATGCATTTGACAGACTCTATGCCATCTAGTCCTTTAGCAGTATGGAATTCCCAGTCAATATGGGGAAAGTTAAAATTACCTACTTATGTTTCTTGCAACAGTCTGCGATTTCTTTACAAATTTGTTCCTCTAAATCCTTAGGACTTTTGGGTGGTCTGTAATATAACCCCAGTAACGTGGTCATACCTATCCCTTACTCGATCTTCCTTCAGTTAGTCCTGACGAAGGGTCTCGGCCTGAAATGTCGACTGCACCTCTTCCTAGAGATGCTGCCTGGCCTGCTGCGTTCACCAGCAACTTTGATGTGTGTTGCTGGTCATTCCTATCTTATTTCTCAGTTCCATCCATAACGCCTCACTAGTTGAGTTCTCCAGTCTGTCCTGACTGAGCACTTCTGTGATATTTTCCCTGACTAGTTACGCCACTTCTCCTCCTTTAAACCCCTCCACTCTGTCATGTCTAAAACAACGGAACCACAGAATACTGAGCTGCCAGTCCTGCCCCTTCTGCAACCAAGTCTCACTAATGGGTACAACATCATAATTCCAGGTGTTGATCATCAGTGAAATCATCTGCCTTTCCTGCGATACGTCTTGCATTGAAATATATGCAGCTCAGGACACTAGTTGCACCATGCTTAAGCTTTTGATTCCTGACTTTCTCTGAGGTCTTACCAACATCTATCTCCATAACCTCTCCACTAAATATTCTGGCTTTCTGGTTCCCATCTCCTGCAACTCTAGCTTAAACCCCACCATACAGCATTAACAAAACTTCCCCCTAGAATATTAATTCCCCTCCA
This sequence comes from Mobula birostris, assembly GCF_030028105.1. Lineage (NCBI taxonomy): Eukaryota > Metazoa > Chordata > Chondrichthyes > Myliobatiformes > Myliobatidae > Mobula > Mobula birostris. The sequence goes on from NC_092373.1 coordinate 190,879,825, forward strand.
GTTCAGGTGCAAACCATCCCTTCTGTACAGACCCTACCTTCCCTGGAAGAGAGCCCAATGATCCAAAAGTCTTATGCCCTCCCTCCTACACCAACACCTTAGCCACCTATTAAACTATATAATGTTCCTGGTTCTGGCCTCATGAGCAGATGGCACGGGTAGCAATCCTGAGATCACAACACTGGAGGTCCTGCCCTTTAACTTAGCACCCAGCTCCCTGAACTCTCTTTGCAGAACCTCGTCATTTGTCCTACCCCCATGTCATTGGTACCCACATAGACCATGAACTCTGGCTGTTCACCCTCCCACTTAAGAATGTTGAGGACTCGTTCCAGAATGTCCCAGGCCCTGGCACCCGGGGATGCAACATACCATCCAGGAATCTCATTTTTGCCACAGAACTCCTGCTCGTTCCCCTAATTAACAAATCCCCTATCACCACAGCACATCTCTTCTCTCCCACTTCCCTTCTGAGTCACAGAGCCAGACTCAGTGCCAGAGACCCAACTAATGTGACTTTCCTCTGTCAGGTCAACCCCAGCCCAACAGTATCCAAAGAGTTATATCTGGTGTTGAGGAGGATGGCCACAGGGGTACTCTGCACTATCTCCTTAACCACTTTCCCCTTGTTGACTGTCATCCAGTTTCCTGTGTCCTGCACCTTGGGTGTAACTACCTCTCTATATGTCCTTGTCTGTCACCCTTTCAGCCTCCTGAATAGTCCAGAGTTCATCCAGTTAATGTAAATATCTAATCAGCCAATCATGTGGCAGCAACTCAATGCATAAAAGCGTGTAGACATGGTCAAGAGGTTCAGACCAAACATCAGAATGGGGAAGAAATGTGATCTAAGTGGCTTTGACTGTGGGATGATTGTTGGTGCCAGATGGGATGGTTTGAGTATCTTTGAAACTGCTGATCTTCTGGGATTGTTACACACACCATTGTCTGGAGATTACAGAGAGTCATGTTAAAAAACTAAAGAAAAACCTCCAGTGAGCAGCAGTTCTGTGGTCAAAAATGCCTTGTTAATAAAAGAGATCAGAGGAGAATGGCCATACTGGTTCAAACTGACTGGAAGGTGACAGTAATTCAGGTACCCATGCATTACAACAGTGGTGAGCAGAAGGGCATCTCCGAAAGCGTAACATGCCGAATTCTGAAGTGGATGGATTACAGCAGCAGAAGATGAGAAATTTACTGAGTTTTACAGCAAGATGATTCCTGCTTAGCATTGCTGCTTGCCGCCCCTCCAACAGTGCCCGTAGGTCAGCTGCAGGGTCATGAACCAGGGACCACCACTCACTGATCTTTCACTCCCTTAGCCCGGGTACCTCTCCTGGTGGTGGAGCAGTGACGGAGATGTCTCCCTGCCACCCCCTGCAGCTTCCAGTGGGGTTAGACTGTCCTCAATTTCTGCCCTTCCTCCTCAGCTACAGCCAAAAGCTGCCCTTTTCTACCTCCTCAACTAACTCTCTGAGCCTTGCATCAGTCACTCCCATAAAATGGAGTAACGTTGTCGTCAGTGTGCCGATGAAGCCCCAGCATCCTCCCTCCACAGGGTAGGTGATAGTCCTCCATCCAACTTCCTTACACTCAGCTGCCAGGTCTGTGTACTTCAGCCTCTCCCACTCATGGACAGCCTCTATGGGATGGTTAACTCAATGAGGGAGACTGTCTTGCTGGCTGTGGACCACAGTACCACGTCTGGGTGGTGATTTCCATGGGGAAACTGTAGCTGTCTGCTGATGTCTGCCCTAATGTTTCACTCCTTGCCTGTGGAGTGGAGTCCTGTAAGAGCTCTTGGCTGGGTGCATTCAGCGCTCTTCCCAGCTTTAACAAATAGGATGAGTTGTCATCCTGCTGGGGGGAAAGGCTGCTTCTTGCTTCCCACCCCAAGGTCTCTAGGATCTCCACCAGCTTTAGGACTTGGTTGTGCTGCCAGCGGCAGTGCCCTTGCCACAGCGCAGTCTTGCATCCTGCCAGGAAGTGTTGGAGGTTGGCACTGGTTGTATCACACATTGTCAGCTATCCTCACTGCCAGACCACTGGTGAAGATTTCGAGGGCAGGGCAAAGTGTCATAGGTTGCCCTGATGCTGTCGATTTTATCAAAACTTAAGGAAGCACCAATAATGATCAATGCCAGTATGACAGTAAAGAGCAAACATTTCATTAGCTGCTTAATGGAGGCTGTTAGTCGATTTATTATCATAAGAACATAAGAACATAAGAAATAGGAGCAGGATTAGGCCATCTGGTCCATCGAGCCTGCCCTGCCAATCAATAAGATCATGGCTGATCTGTCAGTAAACTCAGCTTCATCTACCTGCCTTTTCCCCATAACTCTTGATTCCCTTACTATGTAAAAACCTATCCAACTGTTTCTTAAATATATTTAGTGAAGGAGCCTCAATTGCTTCCCTGGGCAGAGAATTCCACAGATTCACCACTCTCTGCGAAAAACCGGTTTCTCCTCATCTCCGTCCTAAATCTTCTCCCCTGAATCTTGAGGCAATGTCCCCTAGTTCTAGTCTCACCTACCAATGGAAACAATTTTCCTACTTCTATCTTATCTATCCCTTTCAAAATTTTGTATGTTTCTATAAGATCCCCTCTCATTCTTCTGAACTCCAGAGAGTATAGTCCCAGATGACTCAATCTCCCCTCATAGGTTAACCCCTTCATCCTGGAATCAACCTGGTAAACTTCCTCTGCACTGCCTCCAAAGCCAGTATATCCTTCCTCAACACACATAAAAGTTGCTGGTGAACGCAGCAGGCCAGGCAGCATCTCTAGGAAGAGGTGCAGTCGACGTTTCAGGCCGAGACCCTTCTCCAGGACTAACTGAAGGAAGAGTGAGTAAGGGATTTGAAAGTTGGACGGGGAGGGGTAGATTCAAAATGATAGGAGAAGACAGGAGGGGGAGGGATGGAGCCAAGAGCTGGACAGGTGATAGGCAAAAGGAATATGAGAGGATCATGGGACAGGAGGTCCGGGAAGAAAGACCGGTGGGGGGGGGACCCAGAGGATGGGCAAGGGGTATATTCAGAGGGACAGAGGGAGAAAAAGGAGAGTGAGAGAAAGAATGTGTGTATAAAAATAAGTAACAGATGGGGTACGAGGGGGAGGTGGGGCATTAGCGGAAGTTAGAGAACTCGATGTTCATGCCATCAGGTTGGAGGCTACCCAGACGGAATATAAGGTGTTGTTCGTCCAACCTGAGTGTGGCTTCATCTTTACAGTAGAGGAGGCCGTGGATAGACATGTCAGAATGGGAATGGGATGTGGAATTAAAATGTGCGGCCACTGGGAGATCCTGCTTTCTCTGGCGGACAGAGCGTAGATGTTCAGCAAAGTGGTCTCCCAGTCTGCGTCGGGTCTCGCCAATATATAAAAGGCCACATCGGGAGCACCGGACGCAGTATATCACCCCAGCCGACTCACAGGTGAAATGTTGCCTCACCTGGAAGGACTGTTTGGGGCCCTGAATGGTGGTAAGGGAGGAAGTGTAAGGGCATGTGTAGCACTTGTTCCGCTTACACGGATAAGTGCCAGGAGGGAGATCAGTGGAGAGGGATGGGGGGGATGAATGGACAAGGGAGTCGCGTAGGGAGCGATCCCTGCGGAATGCAGGGGGGGAGGGAAAGACGTGCTTAGTGGTGGGATCCCGTTGGAGGTGGCGGAAGTTACGGAGAATAATATGTTGGACCCGGAGGCTGGTGGGGTGGTAGGTGAGGACCAGGGGAACCCTATTCCTAGTGGGGTGGCGGGAGGATGGAGTGAGAGCAGATGTACGTGAAATGGAGGAGATGCGTTTAAGCACAGAGTTGATAGAGGAGGAAGGGAAGCCCCTTTCTTTAAAAATGGAAGACATCTCCCTCGTCCTAGAATGAAAAGCCTCATCCTGAGAGCAGATGCGGCGGAGATGGAGGAATTGCGAGAAGGGGATGGCGTTTTTGCAAGAGACAGGGTGAGAAGAGGAATAGTCCAGATAGCTGTGAGAGTCAGTAGGCTTATAGCAGACATCAGTGGATAAGCTGTCTCCAGAGACAGAAACAGAAAGATCTAGAAAGGGGAGGGAGGTGTCGGAAATGGACCAGGTAAACTTGAGGGCAGGGTGAAAGTTGGAGGCAAAGTTAATAAAGTCAACGAGCTCTGCATGAGTGCAGGAAGCAGCGCCAATGCAGTCGTCGATGTAGCGAAGGAAAAGTGGGGGACAGATACCAGAATAGGTTCGGAACATAGATTGTTCCACAAAGCCAACAAAAAGGCAGGCATAGCTAGAACCCATACGGGTGCCCATAGCTACACCTTTAGTTTGGAGGAAGTGGGAGGAGCCAAAGGAGAAATTATTAAGAGTAAGGACTAATTCCGCTAGATGGAGCAAAGTGGTGGTAGAGGGGAACTGATTAGGTCTGGAATCCAAAAAGAAGCGTAGAGCTTTGAGACCTTCCTGATGGGGGATGGAACTATATAGGGACTGGACATCCATGGTGAAAAATAAAGAGGTGGGGCCAGGGAACTTAAAATCATCGAAAAGTTTAGGAGCGTGAGAAGTGTCACGAACATAGGTTGGAAGGGATTGAACAAGGGGGGATAAAACCGTGTCGAGGTATGCAGAAACGAGTTCGGTGGGGCAGGAGCAAGCTGAGACAATAGGTCGGCCAGGACAGGCAGGTTTGTGGATCTTGGGTAGGAGGTAGAAACGGGAAGTGCGGGGTGTGGGAACTATAAGGTTGGTAGCAGTGGATGGGAGATCCCCTGAGCGGATAAAGTCGGTGATGGTGTGGAAGACAATGGCCTGGTGCTCCTTAGTGGGGTCACGATTGAGGGGTAAATAAGAGAAGGTATCCGCGAGCTGTCGCTGTGCCTCGGCAAGGTAGAGGTCAGTACGCCAGACTACAACAGCACCCCACTTATCGGCGGGTTTAATAATAAGGTTTGGATTAATGCGGAGGGAGTGGAGAGCAGAGCGTTCCGAAGGAGTGAGGTTGGAATGGGGACAAGGTGCGGTGAAGTTGAGACGGTTGATGTCCCGTCGGCAGTTAGTGATAAAGAGATCCAGAGCAGGCAGAAGACCAGAGTGGGGTGTCCATGAGGAAGAGGAGGGTTGAAGATGGGAGAAGGGGTCATTGGTGGGGGTGGAACAGTCCTTGCCGAAGAAGTAGGCTCGGAGACGGAGACGGCGGAAGAAAAGTTCCGCATCATGGCGAACACGGAACTCGCTGAGGTGTGGGCGAAGGGGGACAAAGGTGAGGCCCTTACTGAGGACAGAGCGCTCTGCCTCTGACAGTTGAAGGTCGGAGGGGATGGTAAAGACCCGGCATAGATGAGAGCTGGGATCAGAGGGGGGAGGCTGGGGGTGTCAATGGAGAGGGGAGGGTTGGGGTGAGAGGAAGATGGGGCCTCTGAGGGCCCAGGAGTTGACGGTGGGATCTGAGGGAGACGGGGTTGCAGAGTGGTGGTGGGGGAAGGGGAGACAGGAGTCACAACAGCAGCACTTGAAGACCCGGACTGGAGTTCAAGGCTGGAGTTGCAGTTGGTGGTTGCGCAATCGCTGTGAAGGTGTCCATGTTCGTTGCTGAAGTCCGGGTTTTGAATATGCCCTGAGGTGTTGGAGCCGGCGAGATCAATGGCAGAGGCCGCAATCTGAAGTTCATGCCTGCTAGCGTCGGGGCCGGCAGGCTCTGGAGTCCATAGATGGAGGACCTTGCGATCTTTGCCTAACATGACAAAGTCAAAAAAAACGGCGATTGCAGGCGTGAATCCGACGGAGGATGAAATAACGGGTAGGACCATTACAGACGGCGAAGAAAGTGTCCCGAAGGTATGGAAGGGTCTGGGATAAGGACACCAAGTACCTCCTCATGGCGGAGAGAGTCGCCTTCAGAGCTTGACGGGAGAAGCGGCGAGAGGCAGAGTCAATAAAATATGAGTACCTGGGATCCTTCCTCAAGTATGGAGACCAGAACTGCACATAGTACTCCAGGTGCGGCCTCATCAGTACCCTGTATAGTTGCAGCATGACCTCCCTGCTCTTGAATTCAATCCCTCTAGCAATGAAGGCCAACATTTCATTTGCCTTCTTAATAACCTGTTGCACCTGCAAGCCAACTTTTTGCGATTCATGCACAAGCACTCCCAAGTCCCTCTGCACAACAGCATGCTGCAATCTTTCACTATTTAAATAATAATCTGCTCTTCTATTAGTCCTTCCAAAGTGGATGATCTCACATTCACCAACGTTGTATTCTATCTGTCAGACCTTGGCCCACTCACTTAACCTATCTATATCCCTCTGCAGACTCTCCATATCCTCTGTACAATTTGTTTTTCCACTCAGTTTAGTGTCATCTGCAAATTTTGCTCTGCTACACTCAGTCCCCTCTTCCAAATCATCAATGTAAATGGTAAACAGCAGCGGGCCCAGCACCGGCCCTTGCGGCACCCCAGTCACCACTGACTGCCAACTGGAGAAACACCCATTTATACCAACTCTCTGCCTTCTGTTGGTTAACCAATCCGCTATCCATGCCAATACACTTCCTCTGACTCCATGCATCCGTATCTTATTTATGTCTCTTGTGCAGCACCTTATCGAACGCCTTCTGGAAATCCATGTATCTATCAAAACTATAAGTTATGAAAATTCACAAGATTGTGTTAACCATCCCAGATACAATTCTACAGGCAGCTGATAGAAAGGTGACAGTAACTCGAATAACCACGTGTTAAACAGCAGTGTGCAGAAGAGCATCTCTGAACGCACAACACATCACACCTTGGGCTTCAGCAGCAGGAGATCACAAACAGCAGGCACCTAATAAAGTAGCCACTGAGTGAACGCACAGTGCAATGAGCTAGAATAGGGTTAAACAATAACAACGCAGAATAAAATGTAAAAGCTATTGAAAAAGTACAACGCAAGTAGACAATGAAGTGTAAGATCATAACAAGGTAGATTGTCAGAGCAAGAGCTCATTTGAAAATGCAGGAGGTCTGTTCAAGAGTTTGTTAATAGTGGGATATAAGCTATGCTTGACCCTAGCGTTACGTGCTTTCGGGGTTTTGTATGGAAGTGAACCTGATGATTGACAAGTTCTGGACGGGTGCAGGAAGTATTACCAATATAGCGGAGAAAGAGTTGGGGAGCGTTCCTGGAGTGCATTTCGAACAATGATTGCTTCACGTTGCCAATGCAAAGGTTGGCATAATGAGGGCCCATACCAGTGCCCCTGGTTAATTTAACATAGAACGTAGAACATAGAATAGTACAGCACAATACAGGCCCTTCGGCCCACAATGTTGTGCCGACCCTCAAACCCTGCCTCCCATATAAGCCCCTACCTTACATTCCTCCATATACCTGTCTAGTAGTCTCTTAAACTTCACTAGTGTATCTGCCTCCACCACTGACTCAGGCGGTGCATTCCACGCACCAACCATTCTCTGAATAAAAAACTTTCCTCTAATATCCCCCTTGAACTTCCCACCCCTTACCTTAAAGCCATGTCCTCTTGTATTGAGCAGTGGTGCCCTGGGGAAGAAGCACTGGCTATCCACTCTATCTGTTCCTCTTAATATCTTGTACACCTCTATCATGTCTCCTCTCATCCTCCTTCTCTCCAACGAGTAAAGCCCTAGCTCCCTTAATCTCTGAATATAATGCATACTTTCTAAACCAGGCAGCATCCTGGTAAATCTCCTCTGTACCCTTTCCAATGCTTCCACATCCTTCCTATAGTGAAGTGACCAGAACTGGACACAGTACTCCAAGTGTGGCCTAACCAGAGTTTTATAGAGCTGCATCATTACATCGCGACTCTTAAACTCTATCCCTCGAATTATGAAAGCTAACACCCCATAAGCTTTCTTAACTACCCTATCCAACTGCGAGGCAATTTTCAGGGATCTGTGGACATGTACCCCGAGATCCCTCTGCTCCTCCACACTACCAAGTATCCTGCCATTTACTTTGTACTCTGCCTTGGAGTTTGTCTTTCCAAAGTGTACCACCTCACACTTCTCCGGGTTGAACTCCATCTGCCACTCCTCAGCCCACTTCTGCATCCTATCAATGTCTCTCTGCAATCTTTGACAATCCTCTACACTATCTACAACACCACCAACCTTTGTGTCGTCTGCAAACATGCCAACCCACCCTTCTACCCCCACATCCAGGTCATTAATTTAGCCTGGAGAAAGGCTACTAGGGTAAGTTGGCCTCAACCAGAAATTCTCTCAAAGATCAGGATTTGTAGAACATAGAACATAGAACAGTACAGCACAGTACAATGTTGTGCCTCCCATATAACCCCCGAACCTTAGATTCCTCTATATACCTGTCTAGTAGTCTCTTGAATTTCACTAGTGTATCTGCCTCCACCATTGACTCAGGCTGTGCATTCCATGCACCAACCACTCTCTGAGTAAACAACCTTCCTCTAATATCCCCCTTGAACTTCTCACCCCTTACCTTAAAGCCATGTTCTCTTGTACTGAGCAGTGGTGCCCTGGGGAAGAGGCGCTGGCTGTCCACTCTATCTATTCCTCTTAATATCTTGTATACCTCTATCAGGTCTCCTCTCATCCTCCTCTCCAGAGAGTAAAGCCCTAGCTCCCTTAATCTCTGATCATAATGCATACTCTCTAAACCAGGCAGCATCCTTGTAAATCTCCTCTGTACCCTTTCCAATGCTTCCACATCCTTCCTATAGTGAGGCGACCAGAACTGGACACAGTAGTCCAAGTGTGGCCTAACCAGAGTTTTATAGTGCTGCATCATTACCCTGCGACTCTTAAACTCTATCCCTCGACTTATGAAAGCTAACACTCCATAAGCTTTCTTAACTACCCTATCTACCTGTGAGGCAACTTGCAGGGATCTGTGGACATGTACCCCTAGATCCCTCTGCTCCTCCACACTTCCAGGTATCCTGCCATTTGCTTTTATGATTCACGGAGGAATCTCACAATCTCATAAACACAAGATATTTTGCAGATGCTGGAAATCCAAAGTAACACGTACATAATTCTGGCGCAACTCAGCTGGAAAGGAATCAACAGTCAATGTTTCAGGCTGAGACCCTTCGTCAGGACTGGAAAGGAAAGGGAAAGAAGCCAGAATAAGAAGGTGGGAGGAGGAGGAGGAGGAGTACAAACTGGTAGGTGATAGATGAAGCCAGGTGAGGTGGGGAAGGGGTGTTGAAGTGAGAAGCTGGGAGGTGATAGGTAAAAAAGGCTGAAGAAGAAAGCATCTGATAGGAGAGAAGACTGGACCGTGGGAGAAAGGAAAGGAGGAGGGGCTGTGATGTGATAAGCAGTTGAGAAGAGGAGAGGGTAAGAGGGGAGGCAGAGTGGGGAATGGAAGAAGAGGGAAGGGGGAGAGGGAAAAAATTATCAGAAGTTAGTGAGATCAATCTTCATGCCGTCAGATTGGAGGCGACCTAGACAGAATATATGGTGTTGCTCCTTCAACCTGAGAGTGGCATCATTATGGCAGAAGAAGAGGCCACTCACAATCTCATTTTGTCATAAAGCTCCATTAAAATCGGCACAGAATTTTCTCTTATCTTGCAGAGACCCTTTAATGATGTCAAAATTAACACTAAGAACACACTCTAAACTGTGATGCTAAATTACATCTGAACCATTTTTATCAATTACTGCACAGCTAAAACATGGTAAAGCACTTTAATAATCACAGCAAACAGCCTCTTGGTCTGACCATTAATATTTAAAGAAGGGTTCAATAAACATAGAATTGGCCACTACAGACAGCAATTAAAATCATTATCTCATCTTGTTTCTGTCAGTCTCTGGGACATGCTTACATTGAATCATACAGCCCAAAAAATATAGCTCTTTCAGCCCACCAAATCAATTCCAACCATTAAACATTCATTACGGATAATGAGTCAGATGGTGCGGCATAATTCCTGTAGTGTGTTGACCATGGATACTCTTAACTATGGATTAACTAGTACTGGTCCATTAAGCTGGTTACCAACCACCGTAAAACAAGATACAGACAGACAGACAGACAATATAGAGGCAAATTTAGTATCTGATGAACTGAACTTTAGCATCATCCATTCATTTACAACTGCCTTATCTCTCTGGACCACGAAGGCTCATCCAGTTTCTTCCGTCTCAGCCATTCCCAACTGAGCTGGCATCTGGCAGGTGACTTCAATGCCTGTGAAAGGTAAGAAGGGAAATTCCCAACTGTTGTTTCAAATACCATCCAAGGAGTCCAAAATGTAATACGTGCAAACTCCAAATATGATGTGTTGCCTGTGTCAACACTAAGAAAAATCAGACCAGGGTCAGTCACGGATTGAAGGAATTTTCCAGATAATTTTAGAACAGAGGACATTGCAGTACAGTACAGGCCCTTCAGTCCATGATGGTATGCTGACCTTTTAACCTACTCTATGATAAATTTAACCCTTCCTGCCTACGCAGTCCTTCATTTTTCTGTCAAACATACCCCTACTTTATTGGGCTTGACATTTTCTCTGGGATTGTATCACTCCCAGGAAGTTAGCTGACAATGCTTCATTAGTTTGGAAGAATCCGAAGAAAGAAATGCTTAACTACGAGGCTTTAGACATTGTAATCTACGCAATGTCTCTGGAGCAAGTGGTCTTTTCGTCACTGGTGATTTGGTACATTGCTTTGTGCTCCTACCCCACGATCCAATTGAAGCCCTATATTTATCACACCTCACACTCATTGGTTGTTGAGCCTCATGTATGTTGAAAAGATCTTGGTGGGAATTCAAAGGGGCAAAGGTTCAAAGGACCAATTTAATGTCAGAGAAATGTATACAATTTACATCCTGAAATGCTTTTTCTTTGCAAACATCCACGAAAACAGAGGTGCCCCAAAGAATGAATAGTTAAACCTGAGAACCCCAAAGTACCCCCCCAGCTCCCCCCCGCGCTTAAGCAGCACCAAGCAACGATTCCCCCCTCCTCTCCCAGATATTCCACAATTTGCCTAAAATTGAATTATAATTACTCAGAATTAATAACTGATAGGAGTCTGAGTTTAGTCCCTGGTGACCACCGGGGTCCCAGATACCTAGCTTTCCACTCAACTTGTATTGTGTATTCAGGAGAATATGGAATTGTCATCCACCAGCAAACATTGCTACCAAAGGCAATGTCCTCAAGTTGGTCTTTTCACTTCTTTTACAGCTTTTTATTTCAGACCTAGACCTGCTACTGTTAGGGCCTGTAATCTACATTGTGGCGGTGTGATTTCAAGCTGATCGGGAATCTGGCGCCTTATTGTCTCTGAGAGAGCTCCATGAGATTGCGACAAAAGCGTGCGGCATGGAGACCAGACAGTCCGGAGACAGGGTGCGAGCTCATGATTGACTCCATCTCTCTCGCCCATCTCACCGATTAAAGCGTCGAAGAAGATTGAAAACATCAAGGTGGGTGTGGAGGCGAGCGAGCGTTCAGTGCCATCTACCAGCGTCTTGCTGGCTGCTGGCGGAGAAGGTGTCTGCAAATGGCGGTCCCTCGATCTCTGTCGCTCACTGCTCCCGAGGGAACGTCATTGCGTTGAATGATTTCTCTCTCCCTTGATGATGTTGGCGGATGGGACCAGAGGAAGGCTTAATCAACATAGATTGTATTTGGACTCAAGTTCAGTTTTTATGATGTGTTCTATTTCTAGTTCTATTTATGGTCACTCTTTTTTTGTTACTACTATTGGGTGATTTTTGAATTGGCATCCTGCAGATAATGAGCACTGAGCTGAAATGTACCAAAATATGCCTATTGTGTTTTACATTCTGTGTTTTCTGTCTTTTTTTGTTGTCGTTTGTGCGATTTTTTTTACATATGGTGGGGAGTAGTGTTTGATGTTTTGTCTTTAATGTGTTGCTGCCATGGCTCTTCTTTACTTTGTGACTGTCTGTGGGGAAGACCAGATCTCAGGATTGTATACTGCATGCATACTTTGATAATGAATATTCTTTGGATCTTTGAATTGTGGCAGCACAGAAGGAGGCCATTTGGCTCATCAAACTTATGCTAGCTCCTGGAAGAGCAATCCCATCAGTCCTATCTAGCTGCTCTTTCACCGTAGCTCTGCAGTTAACGTCCATTGCAATTCCCTTTTGTCAGCCCAGAATGAATTTACACATACTACCTTACAAACAGACTAAAACAACCCTCTGTATGAAATGTACCTTTACATATCCTCTGCCCAAAAAGTAAAATCCGTTCCTTTTGTTCCTTGAATCATCTGCTCATGGAGGCCGTTTCCCTCTGTTTACTCCTCCAAAATCCATGACATTTGTATGAGTACATATCAAAATTCCCTTTTAGGCTGTGGAGAACAAGTCCATTTTTCCCAATGTAACCTTGTGGCTGCAATCTGTCATCCCTGGAACAACCTGTCCTGCACCATCTGTATGCCCTCTATATCCCTCCTCTTACTGGACTGTGCAACCACTTTTGGGCTTAATGCTTTAATGTTTTGTGAAAGTTCAACTTAACCTCCTGGCTTTAATGTTTCTATTTATGGATATTAAGTGCTGCTGGAAGATCATCATCTCAGTGGAAGATATCCACCATTAAACACATGTACAAGTGCTCCCACAATAAAAGCATCCAATATCAAGGACCCACACCATCCAGGCCATCAGGAAGGAGCTTTACGTCCCACTCCACCAGGTTCAGGAACAATTGTTACCCTTCAAACATTAGGCTCCTGAATCAGCGTGGATAACTCCAATCACCTCAAAAATGAACTGATTCCACAACCTATGGACTCAGCTTATACAACCCCGAGATTTGCTTTCTTGCGGGCATCACAGTAAATCCAAGAAACATAATCGTATCAATGAAAGACCACACCCAACTGGGAGGACAAACAATCAATGTGCAAAAGACAACAAACTGTGCAAGTAGAAAAGGAAATAAAGTAATAATATTAAGTAAAAAAGCAATAAATGTTGAGAACATGAGATGAAGAGTCCTTGAAAGTGAGTCCATAGGTTGTGGGAACAGTTCAGTGAGGGGGCAAATGAAGCTGAGGGACGTTATCACCATATTCTTTGATGTCCTGACTGATCAGGAAAAAATCAACTTCTGCCTTAAATATACACACGGACTTGGCCTCCACCACAGTTTGTGGCAGAGCATTCCACAGATTCAGTACTCTCTGACTAAAAAGATTCCTCCTTACCTCTGCTCTAAAGGGTCAAACCTCCACCAGAAGAAGCATCCTCTCCACATCCACCCTATCTAGTCCTTTCAACATTCGGTAGGTTTCAATGAGATCCCTTGTTTCCCTTCCACCTCCCCGCATTCTTCTAAATTCCAGTGAGTAGAGGCCCATAGCTGCCAAAGCCTCCTCATATGTTAACCCCTTCAATCCCAGAATCATCCTTGTGAACCTCCTCTGGACTCTCTCCAATGACAACATATACTTTCTGAGATATGGGGCCCAAAACTGATGATGATACTCCAAGTGCAGCCTGACTAGTGTCTTGTAAAGGCTCAGCATTATCTCCTTGTTTTTATATTCTATTTCCTTTGAAATAAATGCCAACATTGCATTTGCCTTCTTTACCATTGACTCAAACTGTAAATTAACCTTCTGAGAGTCTTGCACAAGGACTCTTAAATCCCTCTGCATCTCTGATGTTTGAACCTTTTCCCCATTTAGATAATAGTCCGTACTATTGTTCATTTATGAAAATGCATTATCATCCATTTCCCAATAATGTATTCTATCTGCCACTATTTTCCTAATTCTTCCAGTTCGTCCTGCTGCAATTACTTTGCTTCCTCAGCACTACCTACCCCTCCACCTATCTTTGTATCATCTGAAAACGTTGCCACAAAGCCATCAATTCCATTATTTAATTCATTGACAAACAATGTGAGAAGTAGCAGTCCCAATATTGACCCCTGAGGAACACCACTAGTTACTGGCAACCAACCAGAAAAGGCCCCTTTTATTCCCACTCAATGCCTCCTGCCTTTCAGCCATTCTGCTATCCATGTCAATATCTTTCCTGCAATGGTATAGGATTTTATCTTTTTAAGCAGCCTCATGTGTGGTAAATGCCTTCTGAAAATCCAAGTAAATAACATCCACTGCCCCTCCTTTGTCCAGCTGCTTGTTACTTCTTCAAAGAACTTTAACTGATTTGCTGGGCAAGATTTCCCTTTGCAAAAACCATGCTGACTTTGACTTATTTCATCATTAGTCTCCAAGTTCCCCGGAATAGAAAAAGAAACTTCATTCTTAATCATAGACTCCAACGCTTTCCCAACCACTGAGGTTAGGCTAACAGGCCTATAATTTCCTTTCTTTTGCCTTTCTCCCTTCTTGAAGAGTGGAGTGACATTTGTAATCTTCCTGTCCTCCGGGATCAAGCGAGAGTCAAGTGATTCTTGAAAGATCATGACCAATGCATCTGTTATCTCTTCTGCAACCTCTGTTAGGACTCTGGGACGTAGTCCATCTGGCTCAGATGAGTTATGCACCTTAAGACCTTTGAGTTTGCCTATCACTTTTTCCTATGTAATAGCAATGGCACTCACTTCTGCTCCCTGACACTCATGGACCTCTAACACACTGCTAGTGTCTTCCACAATGAAGATAGGTGCAGAGTATCCATTAAGCTTATCTGCCATTTCTTTGTCCCCCATTACTACCTCACCAGCATCAATTTTCAGTTGGCCTTCACCTCCCATTTATACTGTTTATGACTGAAAAAACTTTTAGTATCCTGCTTTATATTATAGGCTAGTTTACCCTCATATTTCATCTTTTCCCTTCTTTTAGTTGCCCTTTATTGGATTTTAAAAGCTTCACAATCACCCACTTCCCACTAACTTTTGCTACCTTTATGCCCTTTCTTTGGCTTTTATGCAGTCACTAACTTCCCTTGTCAGTTACGGTTGCCATCCCCTGCCATTTGAGAACCTCTTCTTCTGTGGGACATATCTATCCTGTACCTTGTCAACTATTCCCAGAAACTTCAGCCATCTCTGCTCTGCTGACATCCCCGCCAGTGATCATAAGACAAAAGACCATAAGACATAGGAGCAGAATTAGGCCATCTGGCCCATTGGGTCTGCCCCACCATTCAATCATGGCTGATTGAATGGAGGAGAAGGAGGAGGAGAAGATGGCGGCGCAACGCAGCGCGTGCGGCCACTTCGGTGGTGATGCCTGTTATTTGTCAAGTAGGATACCGTGCACAATTCTGATTTGATGGAGACAGCCGTGAGAGTATGGAGGAACATCCGGAGTAACTTCTGAAATGCCTGCTTCGCTGCCGCTGCTACTGTGTGGTCCGGAATCTCCGGAGGAGAAGGCCCTGAATCCTTGGCTTTGCTTGTCTCGGTGGCCGGGACATGGTCAAAGGCGCTCGGCAGAAGATGGCGCTCGGGAGGTTGTATCGGAGGGGCTGGTCAGAGGCTCGAAGTTTTCGGACGGACGAACTCAGTGTCGGTTGTGGTCGGGTGCTTCCGATGCATCGGCAGTTGTCGGTGCCTGGAGGTTTATGGCAGGGAGTTTCTCCCTTTGCTGCCTGCTATCAGGGACTCGGGAGTCAATTGACTCGGGACTTTGAGACTTTTTTTTTACCGTGCCCATGGTCTGTTCTTTATCAAATTATGGTATTGCTTTGCACTGCTGTAACTATATGTTATAATTATGAGGTTCTGTCAGTGTTAGTCTTTGGTTTGTCCTGTTTTTCTGTGCTATCACTCTGGAAGAACATTGTATCATTTTTTAATGCATGCATGCATTTCTAAATGACAGTAAACGAGGACTGAGTGTTCTCATAATCTAAATCCTTTTTTTCTATCTCCTCCTCAACCCCAGTTCCCAGCCTTCTCCCTGTAACCTTGGATGCCATGTCCAAGCAAGAATCTATCAATCTCTGCCTTAAATGCACACAGTGACCTGGCCTCCACAGCTACATCTGGCAACAAATTCCACAAATTCACCACCCTTTGGCTAAAGAAATTTCTCTGCATCTCTGTTTTGAAAGGGCGCCCCTCTATCCTGAGGCTGTGCCCTCTTGTCCTAGACTCTCCTATCCTGGGAAACATCCTTTCCACATTTACTCTGCCTAGGCCTTTCAGCATTCAAAGGTTTAATGAATCTCCACTCATCCTTCTGAACTCCAGCAAGTACAGACCCAAAGCCATCAAACATTCCTTGTATGATAACTTTTTTATTCCTCGAGTCATCCTTGTGAACCTCCTCTGGACCCTCTCCAAAGCCAGCACATCTTTTCTAAGATGAGGGACCCAAAACTGTTCACAATACTCAAGGTGAGGTCTCACCAGTGCCTTATAAAGCCTCAGCATCACATCCCTGCTCTTGTATTCTAGACCTCTTGAAATGAATGCTAACAGGGCATTTGCCTTCCTCACCACCGACACAACCTGCAAGTTAACCTTCAGGGTGTTCTGCACAAGGAATCACAAGTCCCTCTGCATCTCAGATTCCTGGATTTTCTCTACTACTACTACTACTATGTCGACTCAGGTCTAGGGGGCCGGCGTCGGGCACGATGACGGACTCTCCACTTCTCCCTCTCCCTCATCAGTGTGTTCAGTTCATCTAGATTAGCCGCACCGCTGTCTTCTAGGAGCGTGTTGACCATAGTCTTGGGAGGGGACCCAGGGTTCATCCTCCCGTGCTTGGGCTCCTATATGATGACGAGGCTGGCAGGTAGTTCGGTGGATTTTCTCCCCATTTAGAAAATAGTCTGCACAATGGCCATGCATTTTCCAACATTATATTTCATTTGCCACTTTCTTGCGCATTCTCCTAATCTGTCTAAGCCCTTCTGCATCTTAACTGTTTCCTCAACACCACCTGCCCCTCCACCAATCTTCACATCATCTGTAAACTTTGCAACAAAGCCATCTATTCCATCATCTAAATCATTTATATACAGCATAAAAAGAAGTGGTCCCAACACTGACCCCTGCAGAAAACCACTAGTCACTGGCAGCCAACCAGAAAAGGATCCTTTTATTCCCACTCACTGCCTCCTACCAATTAGCCAATGCTCTAACCATGTCAGTAACCATGGGCTCTTAATTTGGTAATCTTCTCCAATCCACCTGGGAAGCTCCTCCCTCATGCCTCTGTAATTCCCTTTATTCCTTTGCAATACTGATACATGTGAGTTATGCTTCTTTCTCTCAGATTGCAGTATGAATTCAATCATATTATAATCACTCCCTCCTAAGGGTTCCTTTATGTTAAGCTCCCTAATAATATCTGGGTTATTACACAACACCCAATCTAAGATAGCCTTTCCTCAAGTAGGCTCAAGCACAGGATGCTTTAAAAAGCCAGTTCTTAGGCGTTCAACAAACTCCCTCTCTTGTGATCCGACACCAAACTGATTTTCCTAATCCCCTTGCATATTGAAGTCACTCATTACAATGGTGTCATTACCCTTATTGCATGCCTTTTCCAGCTCCCTTTGCAATCTCAACCCCACATCTTGGAGGCCTGTTTATGATTCCCATAATGATTGGGGGACCGCTTCGTCGAGCACCTCTGCTCCGTCCGCCACAACAGACAGGATCTCCCGGTTGCCACCCACTTCAACTCTGCTTCACATTCCCATTCGGATATGTCCATACATGGCTTCCTCTACTGCCATGATGGGGCTAAACTCAGGTTGGAGGAGCAACACCTTATATACCGTCTAGGTAGTCTCCAGCCCCTTAGTGTGAACGTAGAATTCTCCAACTTCCGGTAATTCCCTCCCCCTCCCTTCCCCTATCCCTATGTCACTCTGCCCCCTCCCCCAGCTGCCTATCACCTCCCTCATAGTTCCGCCTCCTTCTACTACCCATGGAGTTCTCCCCTATTCCTTCTTCACCTTTCCTGCCTATCACCTCCCTGCTTCCCCTCCCCTACCCCTTTATCTTTCCTCTTACTGGTTTTTCACCTGGAACCTACCAGCCTTCTCCTTCCAACCCTCCCCCACCTTCTTTATAGGGCCTCTGCCTCTTCCCTCTTCAGTCCTGATGAAGGGTTCCGGCCTTAAATGTTGACTGATTGTTTCCACGGATGCTGCCCGACCTGCTGAGTTCCTCCAGCGTGTTGTGAGTGTTGCTTTGACCCCCAGCATCTGCAGAGTATTTTGTGTTTACGGTTTGTTTCGGAAGCTGTTAGACAGATACATGAGTATGCAGGGAATGGAGGGATATGGATCATGGCTGAAGGGAGTTGTTTATAGAGCACAGAGTGGGCCCTTCTGGCCATTCGAGCCATGCCACCCCAACACCCTGATTAACCTGAACCAATCACGGGACAATTTGCAATGACCAATTAATCTACCTGGTACATCTTTGGACCATGGGAGGAAACTGGAACACCCAGTGAAAACCCATGCAACACACATCAAAGTTGCTGGTGAACGCTGCAGGCCAGGCAGCATCCCCAGGAAGAGGCACAGTTGACGTTTCGGGCCGAGACCCTTCGTCAGGACTAACTGAAAGAAGAGCTAGTAAGAGATTTGAAAGTTGGAGGGGCCTGAACAGAGGTGCACTTTTAGTAATAGACTAAGACAACTGCGCTTCTCTGAAGAGATCGTTCTTACTCTCGGTCATTAGGCTCTATAATGAGTCAACCTGTAGCCAGGGTACTGATGACCCTCTCCTGTTAGAGTGTTGTGGTAACTTATTTTTTATTCTTTCTGCTTCTCTTCTAATACTTATATCTGTGCACCTGTAATGCTACTGGGACACTGTAATTTCCTTTGGGATCAATAAAATATCTATCTATTTTTACATACCCTGAGATTCATTTTCCTGTGAGCTTTCACAGTGAAAAGAAAGAAATTCAATAGAAAGAATGAAAAAATTCACATATCAGAGACTGACAAACAACCAATTTGCAAAAGATAACTAATAAAGAAGAGATAATAATGACAACAATAACAATAATAATAATAATAATAACAACAACAACAACAACAATAATAAATAAATAAATAAATAAGCAATAAATATCAAGAACACGAGTTGTGGAGTCCTTAAAACTGAGTCCATGAGTTGTGGAGTCAGTTCAGTGCTGGGTTGAGTGGAGTTTTCCCCTCTGGTTCAGAAGTCTGTTGGTTGAAGGGTAATAACTATACCTGAACCTGGTGTTATGTTTTCATGTACATGTGATAAGTAAATCTGAATCTGAATCTGAGTTGGAGACATAAGGAACTGCCAAAAGAAATCCAGTGGAGGAACTCAATGTTTCTGGCCCTGTACTCGCTGGTTTAGAAGATTGGTGGGGTGGGGAGGGGGTTATTCTCATTGGCTCCAATTGAGTATTGAAAGACTTAGATACAATGTACATGGGGAGGATGTTTTCTATGGTGGGGGAGTCAAGGACCTGAGGGAAAGATTCAAAGATTCAGAAAACTTTATTGTCATTCTAACCGTACATCAGCTCTGCAGGGCAGAATGAGACAGCGTTTCCCAGGAGCAGTGTAATCATAACACAACAAATGCAACACTAAATAATAAACATAACAATAAATAGTAAAACACAACAGCCACATGTCAGTTAAAATCAAATTATAAGTGTCCAGTGCAAGTTAAAGGTGTCCAAAGCAAAGTCAGGTAGAGCAGCTATTTAGCAGTCTGACTGCCTGTGGGAGGAAGCTGTTTAGTAGCCTTGTGGTTTTAGTTTTGATGCTCCTGTAACGTTTGCCTGATGGCAGAAGAACAAACAGTTCATGGAGAGGGTGTGAGGGGTCTTTAATGATGTACTGTGTCTTCTGGAGGCATCAACTCTGAAGGAGGTCTTGGGCAGAAGGTAGGGAGACCCCAATAACCTTCTCTGCTCCCCTAACCACCTAACTCCCCTAACTGTTTTAAAATAGAAGAACGTCCCTTTAGAACAGTGGTGAGGAAGAATTTCTTTCACCAGAGGGTTATGAATCTGTGGAATTCATCATCACAGATGGATGTGAAGGTCAAGTATTGGGTATATTTAAAGCAGAGCTTGATAGGTTTTTGATTTGTAAGGGCATCAAAGGTTATGGGCAGAAGACAGGAGAATGGTCTTGAGAGGATAGTAAGTTAACTATGATGGAATGGTAGAGCAGACACGATGGGCTGAATGGCCTAATTCTGCTCCTGTGTCTTATATATTTATGGATAATGGGTCAAATTGGTTCAGAAGGTTGGAGTAATTTCCATCTGCTTCTACTTTTCACCAGGTGAGAAGAGCTATTGATGAAAAATGAGCATTAAAGTTTTCTGACTGGTGTTCTACCTGACCTGAACAATGCTTAATTGAGCTCAGAGAGAGTAAATGCTCTAAGCTCTGTCTCTCTGCTGAATCTTAAAGAATGCTTTGAAAACCAAAAAAAAGATTTGTCCTTGCCGGCGGTAGGTAATTAAAAGTGAGAGATGTGGCTACTGTTAAAAGACAACACGCATCCTCAATCTCCTTCAGGACTTAACAAATCAGAGCAACTGTTAAACTTCTATCAACAGTCTGCCAGTCTCCATTTAACAAGGAACAATTCAGGAGGCACTATTTGGGCACTGTCTCCAGTTATCCATTATAATTGTTTTGCTGAATTATAGAGGAATATTGATACCTTCTGAGTGCAAATTCATTCTACCTCGGTCAGAAAATTAACCTGTTCTGGTACACCTCAATGATGCTACTCTCTCAACACCCATGACTGTGTGGCTAGGCACAGCTCAAATGCCATCTGTAAATTCACTGATGACACCTCTGTCATTGACAGAAAACCAGATGGTAATGAGGAGCTGTGCGCAAGTCAGCCAGATCATCAGATTCAGTGTGTCACACGGACAACATCACGATGAATGGTAGCAAGCAATTGATTATGGATTTCAGGCAGGAGAAGTTGGAAGAACACACATCAGTCCTCACTGAGGGTCAGCATCGGAAAGGGTGAGCAGCTTCAAGTTTCTGGGTGTCAACATCTCAGAAGATCTACAATACTATGCAAAAGTTTTAGGCACTTGTAAAATAATTCTGTAAAGTGATAATCTTTTCAAAAATAAATGAAATATAAAGTTTCTGAATATCAAAAAAATTGCTATACAGAACAGTAAACATTAAAAAACTAAGTCATATCAATATTTGGTGTGATCACCCTTTGCCTTTAAAACTGCATCAATTCTCTTCAGTACACTGTCACGTAGTTTTATAAGAAAATTGGCTGGTAGGTTGTTCCAAGCATCTCGGAGAACTTGCCACAGTTCTGCAGACTTTGATTGTCTCGTTTGCTTCTGTCTCTTCAGGTAATCCTGCATCTCGGTTTTTTTGCACTACCTTACTTTCCATTTTTCTATTTTCTATTTATGATTTATAATTTAAATTTTTAATATTTACTATCGATTTGTAATCCAGGGAGCGGGAAGCGCAGAATCAAATATCGCTATGATGATTGTACATTCTAGTATCAATTCTTTGGCGACAATAAAGTATAAAGTATAAAGTAAAGTGTAAGTATAATCCCAGACAGCTGCTTTGATGATGTTGAGACAGGGGTCTCTGGAGGCCATATCATCTGAAACCATATATAAAATCTAGGGCGCCTAAGACTTTTGCACAGTACTGTATATTGGGCCCACGAAGATCATGAACACGGCGCAGCACATCACACAAACGAATCTTCCATCCATGGACTCACTTTACACCGCACGCTGTCTGAGCAGTGCTGCTAGGGTAATCAAGGACACAACCCACCCAGCCAACAGACTTTTTGTCCCATTTCCCTCCGGGAGAAGGTTCAGGAGCTTGAAGACTCACACGGCCAGATTTGGGAACAGCTTCTTTCCAACTACGATAAGACTGCTGGACGGATCCTGACCCAGATCTGGGCCGTACCCTCCAAATATCCGGACCTGCCTCTCGGTTTTTTTGCACTACCTTACTTCTCATTTTTCTATTTTCTATTTATGATTTATAATTTAAATTTTTAATATTTACTAATTTTAACTATTTTTAATATCCTTACTATTTAATATTTGTAATCCAGTGACTGTGAAATGCAGAATCAATTATTTGTTTATTTAAAGTGCAATAAAGTATAAAGTATACATTCATTCAATCATGAGTAAGGCACTTCATTAGCAGTTTGAAGAGATTTGGTATTTTACCAGAGACTCGCAAATTTCTACGGATACACAATGAAGAGCATTGGTGTGTTGGCTCCAATGCACAGGGTCACAAGTGGCTGCAGAGGGTTGTAGACTCAATCAGATCCATCACAGGCAGAGCCCTCCCCACCGTCAAGGAAATATTCAAGAGGTGGTGCATCAAAAAGGCAGCACCATCATTACAGACCTCACAGCTGGGGCATGCCTTCTTCTTGTTACTACCATCAGGTAGGAGGCACAGGAGCCTGACGGCCCATTCTCAATATTTTAGGAACAGCTTCTTCCCCGCCCCAATCAGATTTCTGAATGGTCCATGAATCCATGAACACTGCCTTGATATTTTGCACTATTCATTTAGTTTCATAACTGGCAGCAATTTTTAATGCCTTGTACTGTACTGCTGCCACAAAACAACCTGATAATAATCCTGATTTGTATTCTGTATAGATTTGATCTCATTGTTTGAGATAGTAATTGGGGACAGTGCAGAGAAGGTTCACAAGGTTAATTGAACAAAAATGGAGCAATTTTAACCAATCTTCAAGTGAGTTTGTGGCATGCATATACGAAATATAGGAATTAGAAACAGGAGAAAACTACTCAATCCCTTGAGTCTGTTTAACACAAAACCCTTATTCACCTCTCCGAACTGTTTACATTTCCCAATGAACCTTCCCCACCCGGGTCATTCTCCTTTCACCACCACCCCCCAACCCCCACCACCACTTTGTTTGGGCTGAAAAAAACAAATACTTGAGTATATGTGCCACCAAGTTCAAAGATAGCTTTTATTCCGCTATTGAAAGAATCTCTTGTACGATAGACATTTGCTTGATCTCTCAGTCTACATCACCCATGTTCCTTGCACTTTATTTGGCGACCTACACTGTACTTTTCTAACTGTAACTATAACACTATATTCCGCACACTTCACTTTTCCTTTTGTATTACCTCAACGTAGTTATGTATGTAATGATTTGACTGGATGGAACACAAGCCTGAGCTCTTCACTGATCTGATCATAATCTCAACTCTGCCCTCCTGTCTATCCACTGAAATCTTTCACCCTGTTGTTTACTAGAATCTACTTACGTCCATCTTCATAATGTCGAAAGCCTTTGCTTCCAGTGGCCTTTGCACCAAATATGTTCTAAAGACTCAGCACAATTTGATTGTAAAATAACTGCCTCAGGTTCACCTTGAATGATTTGATCCATCATTTTTAAACATTGACTTCAACTTCTAGGATCTCTCACAAGAGAAAATTCTGATCACTTACTTACAGAAGAAACATTGATAAGATTGAAAGAGTACAGAGAAAAATTTACAAGGATATTGTCAGGACTTGTGGACCTGAATAATGGAAAGGTTGAATAGGTTAGGACTTTATTCCTTAGAGCATAGGAGAATGAAGGAAGATTTGTTAAGAGGTATATAAAATTAAGAGGGGTGTAAATCAGGTGAATTTTCCCCTCAGATTGGGTGACAGCAGAACTAGAGATCATAGGTTTAGGGTGAAAGGTGAAATATTCAAGGGGAATCTGAGGGGAAACCTTTTCACACAAGTGCATGTGGGGAAGGGGTTGATAGTGGACATGGTAGATACTGATTCAATTGTAACATTTAAGAAAAATTTGGGTAGGTACGTGGATGGGAGGTGTATGAAGGCAATGGTCCAGTTACGGGTCGATGGGATTGGACAGAATCACAGTTTGGTATGAACTAGATAGGTTGAAGGACCTGTTTCTGAGCTATAGAGCTCGATGACTCTATGACTAAAATTCTTTCCACGATGTCAAGACCGTCTTATCATCAAGATCGTTGATGTTGACTGTCAATGTCAAGATCTTTTATGTTTCAATTAGTCTGCTTCTCCCTCATCTGACCTCTCCAACCTTCCCTCATAAGATAACCAACTCATTTCAGGTGCTTGTCTAGTAAAATTCTCCAAACATCCATTCTTGATGACGTTATTACCATAAACTTTATTTTTATCCACATCCATGTCACTAAAATCTCAAGAGTACAACAGTCTGCGCAGTACTCCAGATCAACAATTCCTTATATAACTAAAGAATAAATCTGTACTTTTGTGTAACATTGCTGCCATCAAAAAATAGTAAAATTCTATTTACTTTCCTCATTACTTCTGCACCTGTGTACCAGCCTTCTGCAAACTGAGGTCACCCAGATCCTTTCCTACTCTGAGCTCAACAATTCCTCACCAATAATGTAATATGCTTCTGTAATTACACTGGATAACACATTTTCTCGAAAGTGCTGCTTCCTTGGAATTTTCTTCTTGTTTATGATAGGCTTCTCGCTTAAGTGTTCAACAATAATCAGCCAGCATTGATGGACTCCAGTTGCCCTGATACCATTTCTCCATGACTGCAATGTCCTGGTGAAACCTTTCACTATTCTCGTTACTGAGAGTGCCAAGATTTTCAAGGAAGAAATCTAAATGGGAATGCAGAAAATGAATCTTTACTGACATGTTGCACTTCAAGGTTTTGTATGCTTGTATCATATTGTCAACCAGCTGCACATAGTTTGGTGCTCTGTACAACTTCCTTGAATGCCATCCATACAATTTTCTCCCGTCCCACTCAAAGTTCTTTGAATTGCCTATTACTGATGATTTGTTTGATTTGTGGACCAACAAAAAATGTCTTCCTTAATCTTGGCATCAGTTATTCTGGTTTGAATCATGAATTGAAAGAACAAATATAGGGGATTTCAAATAAATGTTGCTTGATAAGGAAAATTCATGGCGATTTTCATGATCAGCGGCTCAAAATCCATTTGATACTCCCAAAAGTATTCAGGAAGCAAAATCTTTGTTGTCCAGTGTTATTACTCCTATCAAAATGGACAATTGTACATTTCCCCATACTATCTTCCATTTGTTCAGTTCTTTGTTCAGTCAATTTAGCTATCTTATCACCTCCGTATCAAAATTCCAGGAGGTCATGGGAAGAACATATAAACTGCTTGTATTCAATGGGGGGAATGTCTGTGATGAGCTGACCAAAGGTGTTAAAGTAAAAATTATTTCAAAAAGTTACAGCAAGGAACAGAAAAATAAAAGCAGAGAGGTATAACTACATTTGTAGAGAGAGAGAGAGAGAGAGAGAGAGAGAGAGAGAGAGAGAGAGAGAGAGAGAGAGAGAGAGAGAGAGAGAGAGAGAGATAGGATTAGGCAGGAACGTGGAGCTGAAACCAAGATCAGAATAGCTACATGGTCTATTTCTTCTCAACATAAAATGCTGGATGTACTCAGCAGGTCTGGCAGTATCTATGGAAATGAATAAACAGTTGACGTTTCAGGCCAAGACTGTTCTTCAGGACCTATTCCTGTTCTTATTTCTTAGGTTGGCAAGTCCTGCAACAGGGGGTGAAATGGCTAATAGAGATATTATAAATTTAAGGTGATTGGAGCAAAGTATAGGGGGGTGTCGGAGGTCAGTTTTTTACACGTGATGGATATTCACTTTCCAGAGCCAGAAAGGATTATTGACAACCTCAGCTTTCTACTATAACAGCATGGCATTTTTAAAGATTCAGCGTAGTTTGTGGCAAAGTTGAACTAACAAATATTCCTTGCTCAGCTTCCTTTTGTAAACAAAAACCAGTCTTCAGTTCTTAATGTAAATTGCAAGCAGCAATCATGTTGAAGTTAAAAGCACAGCTTTGCAAGCAGTGATACAGAGTACAGACTGCTAGTCCACAGCAGGGGAGCTGGCTGCTAAGAAAAGTGGTTTGTGAAGTAAAGTGACTGTGAAGCCTCTAGTTTGCATTTGTCAAATGCAAGGCAATGAGGTTATGCTAATTGGCCTACATTACACCAGGCAACTACAGCTAAATTAATTGCACCATTGTCCCCAAAAGCTTTTAGACCATTTGTGAGAATTATTTTGTCCCAATAATGTTGGTGGAGATGGAGTTATGATGGCACTAAATTGTGGCTACTTCATGTTCTTTTACGAAAACAGTTTGATTTCTACATTTGATGTCTCTCCTTTTCCCTTTCAGGGTGAGTAGGATTCGGTTGAAGACCCTGACCAAGAGTGACACTCAGGCTTCAGTTCTTTGTGGTGTTGGGACCCACTCTCAATGTTTCATGACAGGCCGCTTTTTGATATCCTGAAGACACAGTCTCGAAGATGAGCATGCCTTTGGAGTTCCAAGGTTTCGCGGCCCTCCGGGTGGGCTGACTCTAAGCCAGTGCTGCTGACGGAAGTGTCACGGGAGAGAACGGAACATCGAGAACAATGGATCAGCTGTCGGAGGCTGTGTTCTTGGCACATCACACTCGCTCTCCCTCCCTCTCTCTCTCTCTCTCTCTCTCTCTCTCTCTCGCTCTCGCTCTCTCTCTCTCTCTCTCTCTCACATTGGTTGGTGGGAGATTGTTGCCCATTCTCAAGTCACAGAATTTGGGGGGAGAAAAACGGTACGACAGACTTTTCACACTGAGAATCAGCGAATTGTTTTATTTTGTCTCCCCTCTTGCTGTGAAAGGGGATGCCTCTTTTTCCCTTTATTAGGAAGAGATAGAGACTGTGGCACGTTGAATTGTCAGATGAATGATTCGTTTTTGTTGTACTGCAGGTGGTGTTCGTTATGGATGCTTGGTGGGTGGAGGGTGCTAATGTTTTTTGTGGAAGTGCGGAGGGGTGGGGAATGTTGTTGCTTTGCAGCTGCTTGTGTGTGGGAGGGGGATTTAAGGGGGCTTAGGTTTCTAACATTTTGACTATCATTCATTCTTTGGGGCACTCTGTTTTCATAGATGTCTGAGAAGAAAAAGAAGTTCAGGATGTATATTCTATATTCAATTGAACTATTGAACTATTAATATTTGGAAAACATCACACGCAGATGTTGTCATCCAGCAGCAAAACAGAATAAATATTTGGAAACATTGGGGATTGTTAGGAGTGACAAGGAGAATGACAGCAGAATGGGTGACAGAAAGATTTGAGTCTAGAGTTTGTATATTTGAGGCTGGTATCTAAGATGGCAGATTCATCTTTCGGGCCTGTAAAGGAACAATCTGAAGAATCACAATATCCATCTTCATGGGTTTGAAACATGTCTCATGTACAATATGAACATTATACTTTTGAAGCAACAATCTGCTGGAGGAATTTAATGGGAAGAGGCGCATCTGTGGAGGAAAAGAAGTTGTTGAAGCTTCAGGTTGAAACCCTGCATCAAGATGGAAGCAGGCTTTTGAGTCAAATCCTCAACAAATCCAGATTCATTTATTTATCACAGGTGCATCAAAACATACAGTGAAATGAGTTATTTGCATCAATAACCTAAGGATGTGCTGGGCATACGGCTAACATAGCCCACAATGTTCGCAGAACACACCAACAGCAACAACAGGACAACAGCAACTAAACAAGTATTCCTCCCTCACACCCACTCACCCACCTACATACCCACACACACAGACAATCCTCTAACTCCAAGACAGGCCATTTCAGGGCCTCTAGCCTCCGGTGGGCTCACAGATGTTGGGCCTTTGACAACCTCAGTAGATTTGCAGACCTAGGTTTCTGATATTGGGCCTCAAGTTCTGTCCCTTCATAGATACTGTTCAAACCATTGCATTTCTCAAACAGATTTGTTGCTGCTACGGATTCCAGTGTTTTCAGCCTCTTCTTTCTCCACCATAATACTCAATAATAGAGGTATATAATAATATACTAGGTGCTTTATCCTCACTAAATCATAGACATGCAAGCCAATGAGAGGCAAGCCTCACCTCAGACAGTGTCAGAAGACATGTCATAGTGTATGAAGTGTCAGAGTCACATACAACAGAATAGAGTAGGGTGCCGCACATAAAAAGCATCCAATCTGCCAACACCGACTTCTCATTAGCTCTCCAGTTCCCAACATGAGGGCATCTTCCATGATGTAGAGAGCCAGTTCCATTCCCCTAAATGCAGGCGCAAACCGGACACCTCAACTCTGCAGCAGGATTCTACACAACCACAATCTTTAATCACATTTCCTGACCCAGTTCTCAATCTTCAACTGCCATCAGGACAGCAGATCAATACAGTACTGTTTCAGTCTGAGGAGTGAAAAGACTTGCTAGGAGCTGCGACAAACATCAAACTTTCCTGGCAAGTTGGAAACAATATGTGTCTAGTAACGCCGAAACTATCTGTACATGACTGTCAAGCTGCAAAAAGTGGTTAATGCAGCCCAGTCCGTCACATGCAAAGCCCCTCCGCCAGTGTCATTGAGAAGCTTACCAACAGATTCCTATACTGAATAAAATATTAGGAGGTACTGAAACAAAAAAACAGAAACTCTGTAAGAACCCAGCTCCTTAAGCAGAGAAATTCATCAACATTTCCTGTTGATGACCCTTCCTCAGCTTGGGTGGGCTGGGAGAAGTGAGTGGAAGGTTTATAGTTTTCAAAGGAGAGTTTACTCAGACATGGCTTAGAGCAAGAGTTCCCAACCTGAAGTCTATGGACCCCTTGCTTAATGGCATTGGTCCTTGGCATAAAAAAGATTGGGAACCTCTGGTTTAGACAAACTTCATCAATCTTTGGGCCAGAGATGCAGCATTGGAAAACCTAATTTGTACACCCAAAGGGAATGGAGTGGAATTCAATTTTACCTCTCAGATTCAGATTCAGAGTTACTTATCACATCTACATGGTAACATACATTATAGTGCGTCATTTTTATTAACAACCATCACACCTAAGGGTGTGCTGGGCCACACATTCTGGTGCCAGCCTAGCTCGTCCACAATGCTTGGCAGAACAACATAGAGCACAGCAAATAAAAAAAGAATGCAACAAACAAAAAAAAAACAACAGCGAAACAGGCCCCTTTCCTCCCTCTCACTCTCTCTCCCAGCCATCCCCACACAATATAGTCCTCTAACTGCAGGACAGGACTCTGGGCCTCCAGCCTCCAGGCCTTGACCATCAGGCTTCAATTTCCACACTTCTGTTTGACCTTTGGTCTCTGATCTCCTGTACCGACCCCCTGACTAGCCAATGAAAGGACCCTGAATTCCAAGACTGAGCTCCAGGCTCACTGACTGAGCAGCTCTTGTGTCTCTTGTTCCCACAAACATCCGATCCAGGGGCCCACCGACCTGGGACAGCCTGATATCCAAAGATAACTCCCCACATCCCTGCCCCTAAACCCTATCCTGGCCCGTGACTCCACTTTCTATCCCTGAAGCATCCCCATGAACTTGAAAAACAATGAAGTGTGAACCGAAGCCTGATGGAGAATACAGCCGGTGCCATTTTGATTGGTAAGCCCCTCTGCGTGTGGTACCAAAGGGCTCTGATGGCTAGAGACTGCTACAAAGAAAGCTGGACATGGTCAGCCAGAAATGTTGTGAGGTGGACACCCTGGCAGGATAGTATCTATTTCTTCAGCCTCAGATGTCGACTGAATCCAGTGGCTTGCTGGTCCATTTTGGAGAGCAGTTGACAGTGAACCACCTTGGCAAGTATACACCAGAGCAGGATGCCAGGCTTACTTAATGTAAGATGTTAGTTAACCCAATACATTTTTAATGACAATGTAAAAATCTCACGGGCCAGAAAAATTTATTTAGTTACTTGAATTTAAGTTCTAGAGCTGCTGACATGGGCTTTGACCTCATTTCTCTGGAGCCAAAGTCCTGTAACTTACGTGACTAAATCACAAAATGAAATGTTTGGACAAATTCAGAATAAAAATTCAGAAACAATCATTTGTGTCATTAACAAAACTGACTAATGACCTTATTCAGCCAGAAGTTGCTGTATGTGTGACTGTTTACAGATTAATTCATTTCCCTTAAACAGATATTCATTTCCCTTAAACAGTAGCTATACTTTATTAGGAGTTTGAGGAGATTTGGTATGTAAACAAACACACTCAAAAACTTCTATAGATGTACCGTGGAGAGCATTCTGACAAACTGCATCACTGTCTGGTATGGGGTGAGGGGCTACTGCACAGGACCGAAAGAAGCTACAGAAGGTTATAAATTTAGTCGGCTCCATCTTGGGTACTAGCCTGCAAAGTAACCAGGATATCTTTAGGGAGCAGTGTCTCAGAAAGGCAGTGTCCATTATTAAAGACCCAGGGAATGCCCTTTTCTCACTGTTACCATCAGGTAGGAGATACAGAATCCTGAAGGCACACACTCAGCGATTCAGGGACAGCTTCTTCACCTCTGCCACCCGATTCCTAAATGGACATTGAACCCTTGGACACTATCTCACTTTTTAATATATATTATTTCTGTTTTTGCACGATTTTTAACCTATTCAATATACGTATACAGGTCGACTTTCACTAATCCGGCACCATTGGGACCTGAGGAGTGCCGGATTAGTGAAGGTCGACCTGTACTGTAATTGATTTACTTATTTATTATTAATATATATATATATTTTCTTCTATATTATGTATTGCATTGAACTGCTGCTTCTAAGATAAACCTGATTCTGATTCTGATATTAATTAATTGCCATTGGACAAGTGTGCACCTCCCAAAGGCCAAAATAATCTGAGATTTTTGATTCCATGAATTATGAATGCCATTAATCTGTCAATGAGATAGAGAAATGGCAGGAGGTACAGGAGCCTTACATCCCTCACTATTAGGTTCAGCAACAGGTATTACCCTTCAACCAACCTAAACCATCGTGGATAACTTCACCCATCTCGACACTGAACTGATTCCACAACCTATACACTCACTACCAAGGACTCCACAACTCATGTACTCAAGTGTTACTTATTCACTTTTCTTCATTGTTTATATGATTTGTCTTCTTTTGCATATTGATTATTTGTCGTCATGTATAGTTTTTCATCGTTTTTATTGTAATTTCCTGTAAATGCCTGCAAGAAAATGAAACTCAAGGAAGTATATGTACTTTAATAATAAATTTACTTTGAACTTTGAAATCTCATGTCATAATCCAAAAATTTTAAGATCCAGTCTCTTTGCAGTCATGATCTTTTTATATATGGAAACCATTCTTAAATCCTTATTCTCTTTATGTATGTAAGGTATTGCAATGCACAAACATCTCACTTGAATTAATCTCTTAACAACCATGAAACTACATTTAAATACTGCAGCTCCTGATCACCTGGAGGAGTTACACAGGAACCAGAATAAGTTGATTGACACCTAAATTACCTTACGTTTCCCTTTTCTGAGAAACTAGCTGTAATTGATTCAACCTAAATATTATAGCTCTGATTCTGTTGTACCAAAGGGATATGTATCCATTTAAATACTGTGGAGGTTTGGCCATTTCTATGTACCTACTACAGCAAGCAACTTGTGTGCGGCAAATCCCACCAACAGTGCAATAATAAAACAGCTACCCTATTTTTGTGAGAGTAATTGAGACCAGGGTAGTAGATATGGTGCCACAACTCCTCAAAATAGTATCATAGAACATTTTATTTGCACTGGATAGATGCTCATTTTAACCCCATTCAAAAGATGGCATAATTTCAGTCACAATATCATAAGACATGGAAACAGAATTAGACCATGTAGCCCCTCATGTCTGCTCTGCTATTTCATTAAGGCTTATTTATTATCCCTCTCAAACCTATTCTCCTGCCTTCTTGCCGTAAACTTTCACGTCTTTATTAATCAAGAAACTATCAACCTCCACTTTAAATACACCCAATGACTTGGCCTCCACAGCCGTCTGTGGCAATGAATTCCACAGATTCAACACCTGCTGGTGAAAGAAGTTCCTCCTCATCTCTGTTCGAACAGGATGTCCCTGCATTCTGAGGCTGTGCTCTCTGGTCGTAGATCCCTCATTATTGGAAACATCCTCTCCATGTTAACCAATTTCCCCTGGGATCAATAAAGTATGACTATGACTATGACTATGCCTATGTCCTTTTTATCTAGGCCTTTCCCTATTCAAAAGGTTTCAATGAGATCCCCCCTCATTCGCTTAAACTCCAGCGAGCACAGGACCAGAGTCATTAAACACATCGGACAGTGAAACTCTCTAAACACTGCTCTGGAATGCCTAACTCATATTTACAGCCACAGAGTCAGAGCACCACAGCACAGAAACAGGCCCTTTGGCCCATCTAGTCCATGCTGAATGGTTATTCTGACTATTCCCCTTGACCCACACTATGACTGTAGCCCGCCATACCCTTCCCAACCATGTTCTTTTCTAACTTCTCTTAACTGTTGCATTCGAACCTGCATACACCACTTCCACTGGCAGCTCATTCCACACTCTCACCACCCTCTGAGTGAAGAAGTATCCCTTCATGTTCCCCCTAAATATTTCACCTTTCATCCTTAACTTACGACCGATGTTTTTTGTCTCACGCGGCCCGAGTGGAAAAAGCCTGCTGATATTTACCTTATCTATGTCCCTCATAATTTTGTGTATCCCTGTCAAATCTCCCGTCAAATTCCTACGCTCCAAGGAATAAAGTCCTAACCTTTTCAGCCTTTCTTTATATCTCAGATCAAACCCCAGCACCACCATTGTAAGTTTTCACTGTACTCTTTCAACATTATTGATATCTTTTCAATAACTAGTTGGCCAGTCTTGGTGTCATCTGCAAATCTGCTGACCATAGTTTACCATATTATTATCCAGATCGTTGATATAGATGACAAACAACAATGGACCCAGCAGTGATCCCTGTGGCACACCACTACTCACTGGCCTTCAGTCAGAGAGGCAACTATCTACTACCACTCTCTGGCTTTTCCTGCTAAACCAATTTACTACTTCATCCCAAGTGCCAAGCAACTGAACCATCCCTTGCGGGTCTTTGCCAAAGGCTATGCTAAAGTCTATGTAGACCAGGGGTTCCCGAACTGGGCTCTGGGGATCTCTTGGTTAATGGTAGGGGTGCTTGCCGTAAAAAAGGTTGGGAACCCCTGATGTAGACAATGTCCACTGCTTTTCCTTACTGCTGCTGTAACCCTATGGGTAGAAATGAAGCTTGCGTCCAGGAGTTCTGGCAAGTTGAGTGAAATGTAGCTGAAGATTAGTCCTCAGGGCTGGATCTTATGATTCTAACCCCGGGCTGACCTAATGAACTTTTAGGGACATAATGTCATGGAGGTGCAGAGCATAGAGGTGGGTCCTTCAACCCACCACATCCATGTTGACACTTTTGCCCCTCTATACCAGGCTCATTTTCCCTCAGCAGGTCTGTATTCGTCTATGTCCTTACATATTCAAGTGTCTGTCTAAGTGTCTCTGGGGCTTAGTGTGTGATGAGAGACTTAGGCGAGGATGATTCGGATCCAGGTACTGGAGTCTCCGAGACTAGGATCGAGGCACAATACAAGACTGAAACAAAGACAGGTTTCTAAACTAGGCACTAGACGAGAAGCCAAAGCTGAACTGACAACCGAGAACCGAACCTCAGTTCAAATGCTCTTTAAATATTAAAACTCTGGGGCCAAAACATGGCCACCAATTAGCAGGGCGGCACTGAATCTTTAAAGAGGCTGTGCTAGCTCCAGAGAGTTAGAGCATCTAAACCCCGGAGGCTAGCGCAGTTAAGTGTGTGTCATAACAGAGTGATTTAATCTGAGCCCACTGTTTCCTCTGAAAGGACAGAGCTGATTTGTGAGTTACTGTTGTCTTCTCAAGGACAGCTTGTGATTGGCATCCAATGCAGTGTGGTATGTACATTGTTAAAAAACAAAGTAAGCAAATAATGAAAAGAGGATCAAACTCAGCGTTCCTGAAGTTTTAACCATATCTAGTCTTCGTGAGTATTTGTTACATTGAATAAGAACATAGAAAATAAAATATAGAATGGTACAGCACAGTACTCTCCCTTTGGCTTACGATGTTGTGCTGGCACTTTCACCTCCAAGATAAAGCTAAGCCTTCCCTCCCACATAGCCCTCCATTTTTCTTTTATCCGTGTGCCTATCAAAGAGTCTCTTAAATGTCCCAAACGTATCTGCCTCTGTCACCACCTCCATGTTCCACGCACCCACCACGCTCTGTGTAAAAAAAAAAGACTTCTGACATGCCCTATACTTTCCTTCAAATACCTTAAAGTTATGCCCCCTTGTATTAGTCATTTCTGCCCTGAGAAAAAAGTCTACTTGATCTATGCCTCTCTCTTCTCCTCCCACCACCCCACTGCCTTCAACTATCACCTTCTAGATTGTACTCCATCCCCTCACGTCACCTGCTTCTTCTGGTTTCTTCTCCCTTTCTTCCCAATCCTGATGGAATCCCAGCCCGAAATGTCAACTGTTTATCCCTTTCAGTAGCTGCTGCCTGACCTAATGAATTCTTCTTGCATTTTGTGTGTGTCACTCTGGATTTCAGCATTTGCAGAATCTCTTGCATCTATGCCTCTGTAAAGTTACCTCTCATCCTCCTTCTCTCCAAAACCCTAGCTCGCTCAGTCCGTCTCTTCATTAGACATGCTCTGTAATCCAGACAACATCCCGGTGTGTGAAAGGAAGAGAAGAGAATAAAGAAATAAATAAAATAATTGTTCTTGTGCTGTGAGTGGAAGTCTCTATAAATTTGCATTGATTTTTTAACTTTAATGATGAAGAAATTTCAGGATCAAGTTGCTGGTTCAAAAGCATTGGCCACTTCAGACACTGAATCAGAATGTATTTTCTGGTTAATCAGGAGATTAATAATATTAAACATTATTTCTGATATTAATGCATATCATTTTTAAGCTTATAGATATTGTTAATGGATAAAATTTT
Source organism: Mobula birostris (assembly GCF_030028105.1). Lineage (NCBI taxonomy): Eukaryota > Metazoa > Chordata > Chondrichthyes > Myliobatiformes > Myliobatidae > Mobula > Mobula birostris. Next base: position 190,914,737 of record NC_092373.1, read on the forward strand.
AAGGCTTATAAATATTGAACAAATATTTAATTTACCATGAAACCAATTTCTGAGAACCAATGGAAATGGAAATTGATTCTGTTTTAAATCATTTTCAATTTTAATTTGGTATTACTCACTCTCAACGCTTTGATTAAAATGCCTTTTTCTTGTGATAAGCCAGCTTTTGCTCTATAAATAAAAATGTGCAAAATATATCAAGCAATGCTTTCAAATGCAAGAACTTACATTATTGCCTGATCTAGTGGGGTTATTAGAGTTCACATTCAGTGAAACTTTGAATTTAAATTTTCACTAATGAAAACAACGAAATGTTCCAGAGCATTTTGCACCTTGAAAGCACACTCCCCAATGCAACTTTTAAATCTTCATCAAACATCATGACACGGTGAAATACAAGTGAACACTTCAAGTTGTTCCTCGGAGAGGGAAACAGAGTTAATGACTCAGAAAAAAGAAATCCTTTATCAGAATCCACTAACATGTATGTTGCCCAAAAGCATTAACTCTGTATCTCTTTCCATGGATGCTGCCTGACCTGCTGATTTTCAGCATTACAGAAATCATTCCATTCTGATCTCGTGAGATTGATTGGAAGTTATTAAAAATGTTAATATGCATACTTTTGGTGTTAACACATAAAGACGTAGCAGCATTGTGGTTAGTGCAATCACTTTACAGTGCCAGTGATCACCGCACGGCTTCGATTCCTGTCTTTGCCTGTAAAAAGCTTATAGTATATGTTACCCTGTGTGCATGTGGGTGTTCTCTGTTTGCTCCGGTTTCCTCCCACGTTCCAAAACAACATATGGTTAGGGTTAAGGTTAGTGAGCTGTGGGCATGCTGTGTTGGCAGTGGAAGCGTAGTGACAACTATGGGCTGCTTCTAGCACATCCTCAGTCATTCATGGCCATTAGTGTAAAACAAAGCAAAGTGGATAAATCACAGCCCATCACAGGTACAGCCCTCCCCACCATTAAGCATGTCGACACAAACCATTGATGCAGGAAAGTAGCATGCATCATCAACAACCCCCACCGCCCAGGGCATGCTCTCTCCTCACTGCTGCCATCAGGAAGAAGGTACACACCAGGGTCAGGAACAGTTATTACCCCTCAACCGTTAGGCTCTTAAACCAAAGGGGATAACTTCACTCAACTTGACTTGCCCCATCATTGAAATGTTACCACCAACTTTGGACTCATTTTCAAAGATTCTTCATCTCATATTTTTGATATTTATTGCTTATTTATTTTTTATAATTATTTCTTTTTGTATTTGCAGTTTGTTGTCTTTTTTACACCGGCTGAACACCCAAGTCGGTGCTGTCTTTCATTGATTCTATTATGGTTATTATTCTATTATGGATTCATTGAATATGCCCACAAGGAAATGAATTTCAGGGTTGTATATGGTGACATATACAGTGCTGTGCAAAGGTTTTAGGTATATATATATATATACACAAGGGAGAGGGGGGGGAGTGGGAAGCACCAGAGACACATTCTATAATGATCAATAAACCAATTGTTTGGAATCAAATGACATTCCTTGGTGTCTCAGGGCTGGATGTATTTGCACCTGTGCCACCCCCACGCTGGCACTCCTTTTCTGCCACCTGTCCCAAACACCTCCTGCAGTATTCCCCCCTCACCTTTACCAGCATCCTTTGCTCCCGCTAGATTTACAAACTCATTTTCCGATCCATGTTCAGTAAACTTGTCAGCGAATTTGTGAGTGAACTTGTGGCACAAATCAGTACAAAGGGGTATGATTTAGTGTCCATTACAGAGACGTGGATGCAGCGTGGAGAGGATTGGGAATTAAATATGCAAGGATATCAGGTAATATGGAAGGATAAGCAGGAAGATAAGGGAGGTGGGGTAGCATTCTTAATTAAAGATGAAATTACAGCGATAGTGTGAGATAATATAAGAGCTAAGGAGCAGAATGTTGTATCCATCTGGGTAGAGATTAGAAATAGTAAAGGGAAAAATTGCTGGTGGGAACTGTCAATTAGTCATCGAATAATAACATTACAGTGGCACAGGCAATAAACAGAGAAATATCTGAAGTTTGTAAAAATGGAGCAGCAGTTATCATGGGGGACTTTAACTTGCACATAGAACGGGTGAATCAAGTTGGTTGAGGCAGTCTTGAAGAGGACTTCATAGAATGCATCCGTGATAGCTTTCTTGAACAGCATATTGCAGAGCTTACAAAGGAACTTGTTACCTTAGACCTGGTCCTGTGCAATGAAACGGGTAAAATTAGTGATCTTGTAGTTAGGGATCCTCTTGAAAAAAGTGATCACAGTATGACTGAGTTTCTCATACAAATGGAGGGTGCAATAATTCAATTGAAAACCAGTGTATTATGCTGAAACAATAGAGACTACATTGGGATGAGAGAGGATTTGGCTAGTGTAGACTGGGGACACAGGCTATATGGTGGGACGGTTGAAGAACAATGGAAGGCTTTCAAAGAGATCTTTCATGGTGCTCAACAAAAGTATATTTCAGTCAAAAGCAAGGACAGTAACGGTGGGGAGAACCAGCCTTGGATAATGAAAGAAATAAAAGAAGGCATCAAACTAAAAGCTCATGCATACAAAGCCACCAAGAGTAGTGGGAAACTGGAAGAATGGAATACTTTAAAAAGCAAGAAAGCAAAAACAGATAGTAAAAGTTTTTATAATTATATAAAGCAGAAAGGGGTAGCTAAAGTGAATGTAGGTTCCTTGGAGGACGAGAAGGGGGAATTAATATTGGGTAATGAGGAAATGGCAAAGGCTTTGAATGACTATTTTGAGTCATTCTTCATGGTGGAGGACATGTCTAACATGCCAAAGAGAGATGTTATGGATGCGATGGGAGGTGAGGACATTGGTACAATAACTATCACTAAAGAGGTATTTCTGAGCAAACTTGTGGGCCTGAAGATAAATAGGTCCCCTGGTCCTGATGGAATGAATCCCAGGGTACTGAAAGAAATGGCAGAAGTTATAGTAGAGGCTTTGGTGATGATTTACCAAAATTCTCTGGACTCTGGGCAGGTCCTGGCAGATTGGAAGACAGCAAAAGTCACACTACTGTTCAAAAAAGGATGTAGGCAAAAGGCAGGTAACTATAGGCCAACACGAGGAATTCTGCAGATGCTGGAAATTCAAGCAACACACATCAAGGTTGCTGGTGAATGCAGCAGGCCAGCCAGCATCTCTAGGTAGAGATACAGTCAACGTTTCAGGCTGAGACCCTTCGTCAGGACTAACTGAAGGAAGAGCTAGTAAGAGATTAAATCTCTTACAAGCTCTTCTTTCAGGTAGTCCTGACGAAGGGTCTCAGCCTGAAACGTCGATTGTACCTCTTCCTAGAGATGCTGGCTGGCCTGCTGCGTTCACCAGCAACTTTGATGTGTGTAACTATAGGCCAGTTAGTTTAACATCTGTAGTTGGAAGAATGGTTGAAGCTATCATTACAGAAGAAATAACGAGGCATCTGGAAAGAAATTGATCCATCAGGCAAACACTGCACGGATTCAGCAAAGGCAGGTCCTGTTTGACAAACTTACTGGAGTTATTTGAGGATATAATGAACGCAGTGGATAGAAGGGAACAGAGGGACATTATTTACTTGGATTTCCAGAAGGCATTCGATAAGGTGCCACATAAAAGACTTATCCATAAGATATGGATGCATAGGGTTGGGGGTGATGTATTAGCATGGATAGAGGATTGGTTAATTAATAGAACACAGTGAGTTGGGATACATGGGTGTTACTCTGGTTGGCATTCAGTGGTGAGCGGTGTGCCACAGGGGTCGGTACCGGGTCTGCAACTGTTCACGATATACATTAACAATCTGGAAGGGGGGATCGAGCGTAATGTATCCAAGTTTGCTGATGATACTAATGGGTGGAAAAGCACATTGTGCAGAAGATACAGAGAGTCTGTAGACAGGTATAGATAGGTTAAGTGAGTGGGCAAGGGTCTGGCAGTTGGAGTACAATGCTGGTAAATGCAAGGTCAACCACTTTGGAAGGGAAAATGGAAGATCAGATGCTGCTGTGCAGAGGGACTTGGGAGTGCTTGTGCATGAATCACAAAAGGTTGGTTTGCAGGTGCAGCAGGTTATCAAGAAGGCAAATGGAATATTGGCCTTCATTGCTAGAGGGATTGAATTTAAGAGCAGGGAGGTTATGCTGCAACTATACAGGGTACTGGTGAGGCCACACCTAGAGTACTGCGTGCAGTTCTGGTCTCCTTGCTGGCTTTGAAGGCAGTTCAGAAGAGGTTCACCAGGTCGATTCCAGAGATGAGGGGTTAGACTTTGAGCAGAGATTGAGTTGCCTGGGACTGTACTCACTGGAATTCAGAAAAATGAAAGGTTATCTTATAAAAACATATAAAATTATGAAAGGGATAGACAAGATAGAGGCAGGAAAGTTGTTTCCACTGGTTGGTGAGACTAGAACTAGGGAACTAGTTTTTGGGGAAGTAGATTTAGGACAGAGATGAGGAGGAACTGTTTTTCCAAGAAGGTGGTGAATCTGTGGAATTCCCTGCCCAATGAAACAGTGGAGGCTACCTCAGTAGATATATGTAAGACAAGGTTGGATAGATTTTTGCATCGTAGGGGAATTCAGGGTTATGGGGAAAAGGTAAGTAGGTGGAAGTGAGTCCATGGTCAGATCAGCCATGATCTTATTGAATTGCAGAGGAGGTTCGACAGGCCAGATGGCCTACTCCTGCTCCCATTTCTTATATTCTTACGTTGACAAATACAATTCTGTGCAAAAGTCTTAGGCACCCTAGCTATATATATTTGCCTGAGTTTTGTACAGTACAGTATGCACTTTGAAAACAAATCTACTTTGAACTTTGAACAAAGCAGTTCTCTGTATGTTTTGATGCACTGTATGTGACAAATAAAGCTTGTCCTTTTGCTTACTTATGCTAATTTGCTCCTGCTCCATCTCTTTAGTGGTAGGTTTAGTGTGGAAATCCAGCAGTTCCTGTAAAAGAACTTTGAAATGTAGGCTGTACTGGGCATGGAGAGACCTTTTGAGTGATCTCAAGTTTTCCAGCAATTTCTAGAGATCTGAACTTCACATGATGTCCTGAATGATTTGAGCAGAAGCATCAGCATGCGTGGTTAACATTACACTTGTTTTGCTCATGACACTTAAATCTGTTGATTCCATTTTTTCTCCATTCAAACATGCAAAATCAATCGTAGTATTTTCTTGTTTCAAAGACAGTGAGTAACTATGGGTCAGGACAAATGACTGGGCTTACTGTAAACAGATCATTATATTAAAAAAAACCAACTGGGTCTAAAAACAATCAGGTTAAAGAGCAGATACACTCTGTGGCCACTTTCTCAGTTACCTCCTGTACCCAATAAAGAACTCACTAAAGGAATATATGCTGTCTTCTGCTGTTGCAGCCCATCCACAGCATTGTTCAATTTGTTGTGCATTCAGTGATGCTCTTCTGCACTTTTCTGCAGTGATGTGTTGCTATTTGAATTACTATTGTCTTCCTGCCAGTTTAAACCAGTTTGGCCATTCTCCTCTGACCTCTCTCATTGACAAGGCGTTTTCACCCACAGAATTGCAGCTTACTAGATGTTTATTTTTGTTTTTCGCACCATTCTCTGTAAACTCTAGAGACTGTTATGCATGAAAATCTCAAGAGATCAGCATTTTCTGAGATACTCAAACCAGCCCATCTGGCACCAGCAATCATTCCACAGTCAAAGTCCTTGAGATCACACTTCTTCACATTCTGATGTTTGGTGTGAACAACAACTGACCCTCTCCACCATATTTGCATGTGTTTATGTATTGAGCTGCTGCCACATGATTAGCTGATTAGATATTTACATTAACAAGCTGGTGTACAGGTGTACCTAATAAAGTGGCCTCTGAGTGAATCTATAGATAAGAGCAGATATGAAAGAAAAATTGATGACTATACGCTCTGTAGGAAAGAAAGGTTAGATTGATCACGGTGTAGGTTTGTATAGGTCTGCTCAGTAGTGTGATCACTGGAATCCAGCATGATGTTTCCCAAAGGGGTTATTTAAAGTAACTTCCGTTAATACAGAATGCCTATGCATGACTTTGTTTAACGTGAGGAGTCTGATACACGGGCAGCCACCACAGGATCCTTGACAGATCGGGGTCAGGGTCCAGTAGCATGGATTGCAAGACGAGTGGGGGTCCTTCACTGCTGCAGCCTTCATTGTCTTTGTGATATGATATCACCTTCAGCCAGCTCCACAACTGAAGTCTTGGTTGGATCTCTCTCTGCCTGGAACCCCCCCCAACTCCCCGAGCTTTCTGCAATGGGTGACCCTACCAGGATCGAAGCGCCAGATGGCTCAATCCAGATGGCCTTACTCTCGGGATCTCAGTAAGTCACAAGCCACGACAAGGTGATGGTCCTCGGAGACACAATATTCTGGACCAAAGGGCGTACGCATGCTGTACTGTCCTGTGTTCCTTTTTATGAGAAAGTGCAACAACTTTTACCAATAAGAGCAGGATAATTTCTCTGGAAAACTGCAGTGACTGGAGGGCAGTGAGATTATACATTACATATATAATTATTCTCAGCCATTTTTGAGTGTGTTTGACAAGCTTAAATGACAGAAGGAAAATACTTATGAACTTCTCACCAACAGTAATAATATTGCCATCATATGCAACCTTTCAGCTTGTTAGAGGTCTTTGCAGGGTGTGACATTTGAGAAACACGGCCTGTTGCTATCACTTGAACTTCTATCAGTTAGTTACATAGAGGACTTCCTTGGACCATACAACTTACGCTGAAATTTTGTGATGAGCCTAATCTCTACTTAACATTCATTGACTCACTGCTTTCACTTCTTCTTGTCCTTAGCCCCTCAACCCAAGTTTACAAGCTCTGCACACATCTGTATGTTTCTGTGGTATATTTCCCCTGACCACTTGTAGATGCAGAGACACTGAGAATAATGGTGGAAGGAGCATAGGTTATTTTTTGTGGCAGACTGTTTGCTCGATATACACAGAGTTAGACCATAGACCATAAGACTTCTTCTTCTTCTTCATGTGCCTTGTGCGTTACACGCTTGGCGATCATGGCTCTCCACATCAAACGATCCCTCGCAGCGTCAATGATATCTCGCACATTTAGATTTGTTAGTTCTTTCACAGTGTACGTATATTTTCTTCTTTGCCTTCCTCTTCTGCATTTCCCAGGCATATGGCCTTGTAATGTAAGGCATTATATTTCTCCCCTTCTGATGACATGGCCCAGGAAATTAAGTTTCCTCTCATTTAATGTTCTCATTAAAGATCTTTTTGCATGGGCATATTGGAGTACTGCCTCATTAGTTACCCTATCTCTATATGATATTTTCAGCATTCTTCTAAGAAACCACATTTCTGTTGCTTCTAAGTTTCCTTGGAGCTCTGGTGTTATAGTCCATGTTTCGGAAGCATACAGCAAGATTGACCAGATGTAACATTTTAGCCTTGTTGTTGACATAGGAGTAGAATTAGACTATTTGGCCCATTGGCTTTGCTCCATCATTCCATCATGGCTGATTTATAATCCCTGTCAACACCATTCTCCTGCCTTCCCTCTGTAATCTTTGACACCCTTATAAATCAAGAACCTATCCACCTCCTCTTTAAATATACCCAATGCCTACCATCTGTGCCAAAGAATTCCACAGATTCAGCACCCTCTGGCTAAAGAAATTCCTCCTCATTTCCTTTCTAAAGAGATGTTCTTGTATTCTGAGGCTGCGCCCTGTGGTTCCACTGGAATCTATAACATGGAGTGAGGTCATGGGATCCATATTGTAATATGGTTATGTTAACTAATGGATAATTGGGCAAGCAGATTAAAAAAAAACTGTCCTGACTTCTGATAGTGAGTGACAACTTGTCCACAAAGGGATTATTACTGTGATTAGTTGGATCTCAGGAATAAAAAGCTATGTTCCGCTTGTCACAATGCTGGTGTCTGCAGTGAGTATATCTCTCACAGTCAATTATTTTACACAGGTCACTATATCTTCTCTCAAAATCATATTTTGTCATTTCAAAGTTCAGCTCACGGTGGAAAAAAACCTCTATCTCCCGCATTGGACTGAGTAATGTAAGGCCTTAATGAGGCCGGTTGGAATTAGCATTTCAATTTACAAAGGTTTCAACAGAGAAACACTTTTCTAATTTTCTTCAGTCATTTTTTAATGATCTCCCTGAGGAGTTTTTTTTTTTCCCAAGTGCTCCCAGTCATGGGCAGGCAAGAGAATACTTGTTTCAGCAGCATCTTGTTGGATAACGCATTTGCTTTGAGTTAAAGGATCCTCAATGGCTTAAAGTCATCATTTAAGCAGTGGTTGCAGCAGTACTAATAATATATTCAAATGCAGGTCCTCCCCAGCTGAATGTTATACAGAAATAGGCTCTTTGCACCGACTGTCAATCTCTATCCCCACTTTCAATCTCCCTGCATTCCCATCAATCTTTCCCAGATTCTACCGCTCACCTACACAATACAGGCCATTTACAGTAGCCAATTAGTCTAGCAACCTGCACGTCTTTGGGATGTGGGAGATTACAGCAGCCATTGGATATATATTCAGCCATAGGGTCAGAGAAAAGCCTGAAGACCTGAAGGCCTGTCCTGCAGTTGGAGAACTGTCTCTATGTGTTGGTGGGAGAGGGAGCAGGAGGGAGGACAGGGTTTTGTTTTGCTATATGTTGCTTTGTTGTTTGCTGAATCAAAATCAGGATCAAGTTTAATATCACCAGCATGTGTCGTGAAATTTGTTTTGTTAGAGTCATAGTTGTAGAAAGCTACAGCACAGACACAGAACTTTGGGCCCATCCAGTCCATGTCAAACCAATTAAACTGCCTAGCCCCATTGACCGGAACCTGGTTTATAGCGCTCCATCCTTCTTCCACTAATGTAGCTGTCCAAACTTCCCTTGAATGTTGAAATCGAGCTCACATCCACCACTGCTGCTGGCAGCTAGTTCCACACTCTCACCACCCTTTGAGTGAAGAAGTTTCCCTTCACATTCCCCTTAAACATTTCACCTTTCACCCTTAACTCATGACCTCTAGTTGTAGTCTCACCCAACCTCAGAGGAAAAAGCCTGCTTGCATTTACCCTATCTATACCCCTCATAATTTTGCATACCTCTATCAAATCACCCCTCAATCTTCTACATTCTAGGGAATAAAGTTCTAACATTCAATCTTTCCTTGTAACTCATGTCCTCTAGCACAGGCAACATCTTTGCAAATTTTCTCTGTACTCTTTCAAACTGATTTATAGCTTTCCTGTAGATAGGTGACCAGAACTGCACACAATACTCCAAATTAAGCCTCACAGTTTAGGTCTTATACAACTTCAACATATATAACATCCCAACTGCTGTATTCAGTACTTTGATCGATGAAGGCCAATGTACCAAAGCTTTCTTAATGACCCTATCTACCTGTGACACCACTTACAATAATTTATGGATCTATATTCCCAGATCCGTTTGTTCTACCACACTCCTCAGTGCCCTACCTCTCATTGTGTAAGACTTAACCTGGTTGGTTCTCTCAAAGTGTAACACCTCACACTTGTCTGCATGAAACTCCATTTGCTGGTTCAGATCCCACAGCAAGCTTTGGTAGTCTTCCTTGCTGTCCACTGTGACCCCAGTCTTGGTGTCCTGTTGTGTCCTGCATTGTTCTGCTGTGCATTCTGTCCTTATTATATTGATGGCAGAGTGTGTGTCGACATTTGCAGGCTGCCCCGAGCGAATTCCTAGATGTGATGGTTTTTAACGTAAGTGATAATTAGATTAGATTAGATTATGAGGACATGCAGTCCTCTTTTATTGTCATTTAGTAATGCATGCATTAAGAAATGATACGCTTTTCCAGAATGATATCACAGAAACACATGACAAACGGACTGAAAAACTGACAAAAACCACATAATTATAACATATAGTTACAACAGTGCAAAGCAATACCATAATTTGATAAAGAACAGACCATGGGCACGGTAAAAAGTCTCAAAGTCTCTCAAAGTCCCACCATCTCACGCAGACGGTGAACCTCCAGCGCCGCAAACTTGCTGATGCAGCATCCTGGAAGCATCCGACCACAGTCCGACTCTGAGTCTGTCCGAAGATTCCAAGCCTCCGATCAGCTCTCCAGCACCTGAGCACCGAGCACCATCTCTGCCGAGCGCTTCGACCCCGGCCCCGGCAACAGGCAATAGGCAAAGCCGAGGATCTGGGGCCTTCCCCTCCGGAGATTCTCGATCGCACAGTAGCAGCGACAGCAAAGCGGGCATTTCAGAAGTTTCTCCAGGTGTTCCTCTGTGCTTCTCACGGCTGTCTCCATCAAATCAGGATCGTGCGTGGCCCCCTAGTTAACACATACAATATCATTCGGAACGGCCGCGCGCGCTGCGTCGCGCTGCCATCTTCTCCTCCCTCCAGGATAAATAAGTGTGATTAAAAAATCTGAATCTGGATCAGGAATATTTGTACTATGCTTCGGTACTAGTTGTTAATGCAAAACAAGCGCGATCAGAGACAAGTCCATGACAGAGCATGCTACTGTTATAATAATATTGGGGGCCAACTTCTACAGATGTGTATATTGACTAGTTACATCATGGTTTGGTATGGAAACACCAATGCCCTTGAACAAACTTCCTACAAAAAATAATGGATACGGCCCAGTTGCATGAAGTACTGCCTCAGCTAAGCAGCATCCATCATCAAGGACCCCCACCATCCAAGACAAGCTCTTTTTGCTGCCATGAGGAAGAAGGTACAGGAACCTCAGGACCCACACCACCAGGTTCAGAAACAGTCATTACCTCTCAACCACCAGGCTCTTGAACCAACGGGGATAAATTCACTCAACTTAATTCATTCTATCACTGACCTGTTTCCACAACCTACGGATTCACTTTCAAGGACTCTTTATCTCATGTTCATATTCTTTATCTCATGCTCATATGCATATTTATTTATTATTATTATTATACTAACTTTGTTGAGCACCTTCGTTCCATCTGCCAGAAGTGGAATTTCTAGGTGGCCAACCAATTTAATTCCTATTTCCATTCTGCTTACAATACGTCAGTCCATGGCCTCCTCTTTTGCCATGATGAGACCACTCTCAGAGTGAAGGAGTAACATCTCATATTCCATCTAGGTAGCCTCCAATCTGATGGTATGAATAATAATTTCCCCCACGGGTATTTTTTTCCTCCTCCTTCCCTCTGCTTCTATTTCCCATTCTGACCTCTTATCTTTTCTCCTCACCCGCCTATCACCTCCTCCGGGTGCTCCTCCTTCCTCCTTTTCTTTAATGGTCCATTCTCCTCTCCTTTATCTCCAGCCTCTTACCTTCTCACCCTCCTTGCGTCACTTATCACCATCTATTTTGTCCTTTTCCCTTCCCCACCTTTTCATTCTGACATCTTCTCCCTTCCATACCAGTCCTGAGGAAGAGTTTCAGCCTGAATCGTTTGCTGTTTCTTCATTTCCAATGATGCTGCCTGACCTGTGGAGTACCTCTATCTTTATGAAATTTAGTTGTTTATCTGTCTTTGAATGTGTGTAGTTTTTAATTGATTCTATCATGCTTCTTTGTATCTACTGTGAATGCCTCCAAGAAAATTAATTTCAGGGTAATATATGGTGACACATACGTATTTAGATAATACAGTTACTTCGAACTTTGATTTATTTCATTGGATAGGAATACAATGGATTCTGGTTAATTGGGACATACCAGCCCATTTAAGCGGCTGCCCCAATTAACTGGTTTTATCGAAATAGTTAATAAAGTTTAAAAAAGATAAACTATGTTTAACTAACAAATTATGTATTTAAATGAAATACAGAACAAATTAGAACATTACCAATACTACTATAGTACTATAAAATAGCATATTAATTCAGAATAGTTTTCAATGAAAGAATTCATCCAGTGTTTGCTGCTGATTGACTTTAAATGAATAATATCAGTACAGGCGCTTAGTACAGATATTGGGCTGCCTTCATACAATGCTTTTGATAATTGTATCTTCCAAAACTTCACTTTCATTGTAATATTCAAGATGGTTGTTGATACCTTCAAATTTTTTGTAGTTCCTAACTTGTTGAAGAAATCTTTTCATTTTCACTCCTGGGCGTTTCTGGCATCTGTAAGCCTGAATGTTTGAAACTGCAGTGAACAAAACAAATCTCAATTGTCTTACTGCTTGTTCCTTGCTAACTATCAGCGCCAAAAATAACTGCTTTATTGATATCTTTTCTAAACCCATTGATCTCATAGCAATCTGGTCTCTTCCTCTTCTCACCCTGTCACATGCAAAAGTGCCATCCTCTTCTCTTAATTCCTCCATCTCCACCACATCTACTCTCAAGCTGAGGCTTTTCATTCCAGAACTAATGAGATATCCTCCTTCAAAGAAAGAGGTTTTCCTTCCTCCGTCAATCTGGCCGTCATCCACATCTCTTCCGTTTCGCACATACCTGCCCTCACCCCATCCACCCACCATCCCACCAGGGAAAGAAGTCTTCTTGTCCTCACCACCTCAGCAGCCTCGCAGTCAGCACATAATTCTCTGTAACTTCCGCCATCTCCAATGGGCTCCTACCACCAAGCACAACTTCACTCCCTGCCGCCCCCCCCACTTTCTGCTTTCCACAGGGATCACTCCCTATAGAACTCCTTTGTCCATAAAATCCCTCCCAATTGATCTCTAATCTCCTCCTGGTACTTAGCCTTGCAAGCAGAACAAGTGCCCCTACACTTCTCCCTCACTACACTCAGGGGCCCAAGCAGACCTTCTGGGTGAGGCGACACTTCACCTGTGAGTCTGTTGGGGTCATCTGCTGTATCTGGTGCTCCTGGTGTGGTCTGCTGTGTATCGGTGAGACCCGATGCACACTGGGAGATTGCTTTGCTCAGCACCTAACTCAGCTGTCCGCCAGAAAAAGCGGCCACCCATTTCAATTCTACTTCCCATTTCCATACCAATATGTTAGTCCGTTGCCTCCTCTACTGTTGCAATGAGGACACACTCAGGTTGGAGGAACAACACTTATATTCTGCCTGAGTAGACTCCAACCTGATGAAACGAGCATCGATTTCTCAAACTTCTGGTAATGCCCCCCACCCCCCTCCCATCACCATTTCCCATCCCCTTTTGCCTCTCTCATCTTATCTCCTTGCCTGCTCATCACCTCCCTTTGGTGCTCCTCCCCCTTTTTCTTGCTATTTAAAAGCTGTTTGCTCTAAGCATGGCGTGCAAGTGTATGTATCCGATGCTAGTTAGAAACCGTTCAGCAACACTCTCCTGTCCCAATTAAGCAGCATAGTGTCTGAAATAAATAAAGGGAACCTCAGTTACTTTCTTGAAAGAATTTTGTTCTTTAAGAGTTTCCCAAATAAGCCACTGTCCCAATTAACTGATGACCCAGTCAACTAGAATCTACTGTATTTGTTTGTTTGCAACTTATTTTCCCATCTGTTCTAACATCTGCAGTGTCATAAAAATGAATTGGAATTGTTTTTTTATTGTCACATGTACGAAGATACAGTGAAAAACTTGTCTTGCATACTGTTCATACAGATCGATCATTATATAGTGCATTGAGATAAAACAGGATAAAACAATAACAATGCAGAATAAAGTGTAACTGCAACAGAGAGAGTGCAATGCAGGTAAAGAGTAAGGTGCAAGATCATAACGAAATAGGTTGTGAGGACAGGAGTTCAGTTTATTGTACTAGCTGCCATCCCAGAAACCCTGCTCGTGAAAATTCTTGCAGTTCCTCCATGATAAGCATTTCCTTCTTTAAAAGTAAGTGGCAATAATCATCACAGCAATTGATAGAGTTCCAGCAGATGCTGGAAATCTTAAGCAACACACACAAAATGCTGAAGGAACTCAGTAAGTCAGGCAACGTCTATGGAAATGAATAAACGTCAATGTTTTGGGCTGAGACCCTTCATCAGGACTAGAAATGAAGGGGAAAGATGCCAGAATAAAAGATCTTTAGCTATGCAGGGAATCAAGGGATTTGGGCTTTGTGCAAAAGTGATGAGACAAAAGTACTAGTCATAGTATTATTCAGTGGAGAAGGCATAAGAGGCCAAATGACCCTCTCTGCTACAATTTCTGATGTGCCACATTGTTGACTCCCAAGGTGGCCTACCAGGTACTCAGTTGTACTAATCCACCACAACTTTTACAAGGAAGAACACAATTTCAAAACAATTAACACAGAGAACACAACTGTTCTTGAACACGGTGGTATGGGATCTCAGGCTTCTGTATCTCCTGCCTGATGGTAGCCATTGCTCTGCTAAGTGCCAGGAGCTATTCAAACTTGACTGAGCTCCCATGAGGAATCACTCAAGCCCTAGTTTTGCCTTTGCTTTTTGCTGTAAAGCTTCCTAATACAGCTTTATGTGGGAGTTTAAAGAACATAGGACAGTGCAGTATAGGAATTCAACAGACACTCAAATCATCCTGTCTGGCGCCAACAATCATTCCCACGGTCAAAGTCACTTAGATCACTTAATGCTTTTCAGAGCATGCAGTCACTGCTGAACATAATGGCAATTTAAACTGAACATCTAACTGCACGTGGTCTATATCTCTTCATTTCCTACCTGTCCAGAACTTTGCAATTTTTAAAAATTTTGCTATTACCAAGCAAAATGCTGGTTTAGCAGAGCTAAAATAAGGGCAATCCAATTTCTAGTCAATGGTTTCCCATTGTTTCCTATTCTGCTTCAGATCAAAAGTTCAAAGTTCAAAGTAAATTAATTATCAAATTACGTATACAATCAGTTGCCACTTTTATCCGGTCTAGTGTGGACATAGCCTGAGTGTTCTTCTGCTGTTGTAGCCCGTCCACTTCAAGGTTTAACGTGCTGTGTGTCCAAAGATGCTCTGCACACCACTGTTGTAATGCGTGGTTATTTGAGTTACTGTTTGCCTTCCAGTCAGCTTGAACTAGTCTGGCCGTTCTCCTTGATCTCCCTCATTAACAAGCCATTTTCACCCATAGAACTGATGCTCACTGGATGATTATTCTGTTTTTCATATCGTTCTCTGTAAACTCTGGAGACTTATGTAAGAAAATCCCAGGAGGTCAGCAGTTTTTGAACTACTCAAAACTCCATCAGGCACCAACTATCATTTCACGGTCAAAGTCACTTAGATCACATTTCTCCCTCATTCTGATGTTTGGTCTAAACAACAACTGAACCTCTTGATCATGTCTGTTTGTTTTAATGCATTGTGTTCCTGCCACATAATTGGCTGATTAGAAATTTACATTAACGAGCAGGTGTACAGGTGTACCTAATAAACTGGCCACTGAGTATCGGTCACCTTGATATTAATTTTCTTGCAGGCATTAACAGGACAAAAAGAAATAAAATAGAATTTATAGAAAAACTTTGCATAAACAGACAAAGACTGACTAACAGCAAATGTGCAAACTGTGCAAATGAAAAATACTGAAAACATGAGTTGCAAAGAGTCTTTGAAATTGAATCTGTAGGTGGAAAACAATTCCCTTTTTAGTCATGATCTCATCTCCTGATGGAGGTCTGAGGAACTGTGTGGCATGCTCTTACTTCTGTGGTCTTATGTTCTTAATTCCAGTCTCAAAATTAACCTTTAGATCACTGGATTCTGAATGATGTCCTTTAACTTTTGGTCAAGGCCAGCCAAAAGATACAACTGCTTTTTCTTTTTCCTTTTTATCTTGGATAAATCCTCATTATCTGCCGCAAACTGATGATAGTCCCCAGCCTGGACTTGTTGGTTCTATAATAGAAAACTTAAATCTTTGGCAAGAAACCAACATTAAGTCTAGAGAATGGGGGAAGATTTAAATGGGTTAGGATAAAATTAGAATCAGAATCAGGTTTAATAGCACTGACATAATATCATGAAATTTGTCTTTTTTTCAGTAGTAGTGTAGTGCAAGACAAAAATTACTGTAAATTGTAATAATAAATTGTCAGAAAATAAATAAATAGTTCAAAAAGAGGGCAAAGGAGGGAGGTAGTGTTCATGGATTCATGGACTGTTAAGAATCTGATGGTTGAGGGGAAGAAGCTGTTCCTAAAAGATTGTGTATGTGTCTTCAGGCTCCTGGAGTTCCTCCCTGATGATAACAATGAGAAGAGAGCATAACCTGGTGGGTGAGGTTCCTTCGTGCTTGATGCTTGCTTCTTGAGGCATCGCCTTTTGACGATGTCCTTGATGGTGGAGGTCAGTGCCCATGAGGGAGCTGGCTGAGTCCACTGCCCTCTTGTCAGATCTTCATCAGTCCTGATTTGCGCCTCCACTGTTTCCCTTGTGTTTATGATTGTCAGTGCTTTATTAGACTCTTTAGTGCTGTAGAGTAATATTATTACTAGTTATCTCCACTTATCAGCTTGAGCTTCATTGAAGGGAGTACCTCATTGGTATTGATTGGCTAGATTGAATGTGAATTTCACAGAACTGAGAGTGAGTTCTGAATGTTTTCAGTCACACACGGATACATTTTTCGTGACAGGTAATCTGACTTGTCAAAGCCACTAACTTATCAGTTCTGGAAGGAATCATTCTGAAAGAAACTCTTCACTATTTCTAACCAGTGCTGCGATAAATGCAGGTGTATCATTGAACATCAGAAAGTGAATCTTGTACCTCACCACAATGCAAGGCTATTATGAACTGTTTCAGTGTGGTGCTTTCTTGCAGAGGACACATTAATTCAGGATCCTGTACATCTCCTTGTGGCGTTACAAAGAAGAATGGAAGGATCTCACTGGCATCCTGTTTAATATTAATCCGTAAATCAACATCGGTAAAGTCTGGTCACATTGCAGTTCGAGGAAGCTTTCTATATTTAAAGAACTGCCTTATCTCCTTCATTATAACAGGTACTGCAGTGGTTACGTTACAGCACCAGCAAACAGTGGCTTTGACTACTGATCCACAGATATGAGCTCAAATCCTATAATTGCAGTTAGAATTTAAAAAGAGGTAATTAAATCTGATTCTGTGAAACTACCAGGTTGTTGTTAAAATGCAGTGGGGTTAATCTACCTTCCAATGAATGAGATTGGAGTTCTCACCTGCTCTGACCTCCACGTGGCTCGAATTCCATGACAATGTGGATGAAGCATCACTGGCCTGACTGGCCAAGCAAGCTCAGTTCCGCCCTGAGGGAGGCGCTAAGAAAAGGGAAAGGCTGAAGCTTGAAGCTCTCTGGTCATCTTGTGCCAATTGTTGTCCACATCCAATAGCTGCGGGTAGGAGGTACAGAAGGCTGAAGGCACACACTCAGCGATTCAGGAACAGCTTCTTCCCCTCTGCCATCCAATTCCTAAATGGACATTGAACCCTTGGACACTACCTCACTTTTTTTAAATATACAGTATTTCTGTTTGTTGCATATTTTAAAAACTATTCAATATATGTATACCATAATCAATTTATTTATTTATTTATTATTACCTTTTTTCCTTCTATATTATGCATTGCATTGAACTGCTGCTGCTAAGTTAACAAGTTTCACGTCACACGCCGGTGATAATTACCTGGATTCTGATTCTGATTCTGGACCAGCCGGGAAACATGCTCAAACGGGGTGCAACCAGCAGTAAACTGGTAACTTGGTTTATTATTGTCACATGTACTGAAGTACAGTGAAACATTTTGTCTTGTATGTCATCCATAGAGATCATTTCATCGCATCAGGTGAATTAGTCAGTCAGGGTCGACCATGGATGCTGCATCTTAGCTGACTAGATACGCAAAGCCAGGGCAGCACAATATGGAGAGTGAGCTTTTGCCCACGTAGCAAATTCCTGCTCTCCACGCATCAGATGAACCCAAAGGTACAGCAGAGGCTGATACAGTCTGGCATCAGTAGCATTGTTGGAATTGCCAGCCAGCCTTGAACTCAATATAGGACTCAGAGACTCCAGATCTGGATATTTCCCTCGGGGTGTACTCCCAATGCCTTACCCTTGAGTTGTTATAACCACAAGGCAGCGGAGGGTTGAGACCTAAGTTTTCCTTCACCTAGATGAGCTGCCAACCACAGCTGACGATCTTCATCTGCTCTTAGCGACTGGTTTTAAGACACTGGTAACCCACCTTTGCCCCTTCTCTTATCAGTAGAAACAGCTCCTCCAAGCTACATGCAAAGGCCTGGAGCAAGATTTAGTTATCAGAAGCTATTTGAAGCGCACACCATTGTGAGCATTTAATAGATAATGGGAGCTTCTCCCCACTACCAAGCCCAGCTGTAATAACCTTAAGGAATCACATGGAGGTAGGTACAAAGGAAAACAATGACATAATGCAGAATATTGCATTACAATTACAGAGAAACTACAATACAGGCAGGCAATAAGGTACAAGGCTATAACAAGGTACACTTGGAAGTCAAGAGTCCATCTAATCTTACCAGGTTTCAGGTTTTTGTACCTTCTGCCAGATGGGGGTGGTGGAAGAGGAGAGAATATTCAGGATGGGAGGGGTCTTTGATTTATTGGCTGGACTGTAAATACTCTGTGAGGAAGTAGGACCCAGTGCAAAACTCTTCCACCATTTCACACAAAGTGGCTGGAATCTGTGTTAAAATCCTTAAACAATTTGCTCAAAGACCATAAGACCATAGAACATAAGAGCAAAATTAAGCCATTCAGCCCATCAACTCTGCTCCACCATTCCATCATGGCTGATTTGTTTTCCCTCTCAACCCCATGCTCCTGCCTTCTCCCCATAAGCTGTGGCACCCCGACTAATCAAGAACCTGTCAACCTTTGCTTTAAATATACCGAATGACTTGGACTCTACAGCTGCCTGAGACAATAAATTCCATAGATTCCTCACCCATTGGCTGAAGAAATTCCTCCTCATCTCTGTCCTAAAGGGACATCTTTGTATTATGAGGCTGTGTCCTCTGGTCTAGACTCTCTGACTATTGGAAACATCCTCTCCACATCCACTCTATCTAGGCCTTTCTTTATTTGACAGGTTTCAATAAGATCCCTCCTCATTCTTCTAAACTCCAGCAAGTACAGGCCTAGAGCCATCAAACATTCTTCATGTGTTAAACCTTTCATTTGCAGTTTCATTCTCTTGAATCTCCTTTGGACCCTCTCCAATGCCAACACATCTTTCTAAGACATGGAGCCCAAAACTACTTAGAATAATCCAAATGCAGTTTGACCAGTGTCTTATAAAGAAAGCCTCAGCTTTGCATCTTTGCTTTTATATCCTAGTCCTCTTGATATGAATGCTAACATTACATTTGCCTTCCCTGCCACCGACTCAACCTGCAAGTTGACCTTTAAGGAATCCTGCACTGGGGCTCCTGTTCCCTTTGCACCTCTCTTATTTGAATTTGCTCTCCACTTCGAAAATAGTCTCCACCTGTACTGCTTCTGCCAAAGTGCATGACCATTCACTTCGCTACACTGTATTCCATCTGCTACGGTTTTGCCGATCTGCTAATCTGTTTAAGCCCTTCTGCAGACTCAGTGGATGTCTATAAATACTAACTGATGTGCTAACAATAAATAGCTGGGCCAGTGGGCCTTCTGATTAAAATATTGTCTTCTGCAAGTTTTTTTTATGAATAAAGTACAGTTCTGAACTAAGCTATTCGAATGAATAAATGTCATCCAGTCTTGTTGGTGATGCCTCTGGAATAATAAATAAAACAGTATCCAGAAAGCACTTCATTGTTAAGCTCCTTGTGATACCTTGATTTTTGGAATGCAAGATATTCTTGCTTGTTTTGGAGAAAAATTAGTGCAGCAAAATCTGGGGAGCGATGGATACCAGAATTTCCTGGGTCTGCATGCTCAGAGACAGTAAAACTGTCTGAACTATTCTGTTTATTATTTTATTGTATGATACAGCATGGTACAGAGCCTTTCTGGTTCAACAAGCCCATGTGACCAATTGACCGACTAACCGGTACATTTTTGGAACGTGAGAGGAAACTGTAGCACCCGGAAGAAACCCACGTGAGCACGGAGGGAACATGCAAGCTCTTCACAGACAGTGGCAGAATTGAATCTGGGTAAGATCATAAGACCATAAGACATGGGGGCAGAATTAGTCCATCCATCCCATTGGGGGCTGCTCTGCCATTTCATGATGGCTGACCCATTTCCCTCAGTTGGGTAATTCGTGCTTTAATAGAGTTATGCTGCTACATTACTGTGCCACTCTGACATGCTGAAAGACACCCTTCCTTGGTACCAGCATTCTTTGTGGCAGTCAAAGCTACCTGGTTGACCATGTTTCCACTAATGCTGACAGAAAAAGTATAGCTCCATTACCATAATGGGGAGAAGGCATGAGAATGGGGTTGAGAGGGATAATTAATCAACCATGATGGAACGGTGGAGCAAACTCAATGGGCCGCATGGCTTAATCTTGCTTCTACAGTATGTCTTATGGTCATAAACACAAGAGATTTTGCAGATGCTGGAGGAACCCAACAGGTCAGGTAGCACCTATGGAGGAGAATTAAAAGTTGGTGCTTTGGGCTGAGATGCTTCATCTGGACTGTGTGTGCATGTAGTTCCATTAGCAAACAACTAATTTTTTTTTAATATATGGTTATATATTAATTATAAATCACTCTTGGCCAGAAAGGAATTGATTGAGAACCTGCTGCCAATCAAGCCTGCTGACTGCACTGTTGAAAGTAATTGACATCGATTTTCTACACGTAATTTGCATGTAACTATCTTAAATTCAATGCATTTTCCTGGAGCAATTACCTTACTTTTGTAGAGTGAAATTGTGGTAATTATAATCATTGCTTCTGTTTCATCCACTTTTAAAATAGACTCTTGCTGGGAACATTGAACTCACTTTGAATGGGATATTAAACAGCTACATGGTATCCAATCATGTGACTCACCAGGGAAATAAGCAGAGATGAACCGTAAAAGTATGTTAGTAAATGATAATAGAAAATATTACAGATGCTGGGAATCTGAAATAAAAACTGAAAATGATGGAAACTCACAACAGGTCAGGCGGCACCTGTGGAAGAGATGCATAAAGTCATATCGCCATGGCAACCCTGAGGTCAGCAAATCAGGTGCTCTCTTTCTCGTATCCATCACTCCTCCACCCTTTCTGAACCTTAAAACTAGATTGTTTTTTTTCTCTTTCTCAGTTCTGATAGAATTCTCTGCCCAATGAAGCAGTGGAGTCTACCTCAGTAAATATATTTAAGATGAGGTTGGATAGATTTTTGTATAGTAGGGGAATTAAGGATTATGGGGTATAGGCAGGTAGTTGGAGGTGAGTCCATGGCCAAATCAGCCATGATCCTATTGAATGGTGGAGCAGGCTCGACAGGCCAGATGGCCTACTCCTGCTCCTATTTATTATGTTCTTATGTTCTGATGAAGGTCTCAGATCAAAAATGTTAACTGTATTTCTCCTTCCACAGGTAAAGACAATATAGCTGTTAGCACGACACCTTAACAGCTTGGGGCATTCCAGAATTGGAAATTCATTTCTGGTGCCATTCTGGAAGGAGTCTCTGTATTCCCTGTGAAATGCATGGGCTTTCTCTGGCTGTTTTGGTTTCCTCCCACAGTTGAAAGACATGGGTTAATTGGTCATTGTAAACTGTCCCACGATTAGGTTAGGTTAATCGGGGTTGTGGGGTTGCTGGGTGGTATGGCTCGCAGGACTGGAAGGGCCTACACTGTGCTGGATCACTAAATAAGTAAATAAAATAAAGATAATAAAAAATAAGAGCAGAATTAGGCCACTTTGCTCCTTGAATCTGCTCTGCCATTCCATCATGGCCATTTCATTAACTCTCTCAACCCCCTTCTCCTGCCTTCTCCCTGTAACCTTTCACACCCTGACTAATCAAAAACCCAAGAACCTCCACCTTAGATATAATCAATGACTTTGCCTTCACAGCCGTCTGTGTCAATTAATTCCATAGATTTACCACCCTCTGGCTACTGAAATTCCTTCTCATCTCTATTCTAAAGGGATGTCCTTCTATTCTGAGGCTGTGTGCCATGGTCCAAAATTCCCCCATTACAAGAAACACACATCCTATCCAGGCCTTTCAATATCTGATAGGTTTCAATGAGATGTCACCTCATTCTTCTAAATTAGTGAGCCCTGGCCCTTGGCCATCAAACACTCCTCAAACGTTAATCCTTCCATTCCTGGGATCATTCTCATGAACATCTTCTGGAACCTCTCCAATGTCAGCACATCCTTTCTTATCGATAAGGGGCCCAAATCTGCTTACAGTACTCCAAGTGTGGTCAGACCGACGCCTTATAAAGCCTCAGCGTTACATCCTTGCTCCAGGACTGGCTGATTTTGTCTCATCTATTTAATGGTATGTTTCCTACATCAGGATGACCGAAATTGAGCACATTATTCAAAATGCAGCTCACAGACTTCTTGTACAATTGCAACATGACATTCAAACATCTATAGTCAGTGCCCTGTTAATGGAGCCCTCTCCAGCACCCTGTCCACCTGTGACACCATTTTCTGTGAACCATATATTTGTACTCTTAAGTTCCTCTCTTGTACAATGCTCACAGGGCCCGAGCATTCTATGTTAAAGTCCTTCCTTTGTTTGTCTTCCCTGTTACATTTGAAATAATTACAAGAAAGGTATTATAAGAAGCTAGTTGAAAGGTATTTCAAGAAAATAGAAGTTTTTCAAGTATTAAAATTTCAAAAAAGTTCAAAGTAAATTTATTATCGAAGTACATATATGCCACCATACAGATCCCTGAAATTCATTTTTATTGCAAGCATATTCAATAAATCCATAATAGAATCAATAAAAGACCGCACCTACTTGGGCTTTCAACCATTATACAAAAGACACAACTGTGCAAATACAAAAAGAAAATAATAATAATAATAAATAAATAAGCAATAAAGATCAAGAACATGAGATGAAGAGTCCTTGAAAGTGAGTCCTTGATAGGTTGCAGGAACATTTCAATGATGAAGTGAAGTTGAGTGAAGTTATCTCCTTTAAATACAAGAAATTACAGAGGGATGCTATGACATGGGGTTTTTAAATGGGAAATACTACAAATTGCCATAAAACATCCAGTATTCTTGCTGCATTTGTATTCTAGTGATCTTAGATGAGTGGCTGAGATTTTTTACATTTTCTTTTTCTTATTTCAGATTTCCAGCATTTGGTTAGCCTGATTTTAATGGCAGAGCAGGTTCTGTGGCTGAGAATACTACTCTTTCTGTTTTATGCATAAGTGCGCTATAGAGGTCTTGATGTGAGAATGTAATTGGTTAGAAGAAGAATAATGTAAATGAGTGCTTGATGGTTGGTATTGACTTAGGCTGAATGGCCTGCTACTGTGTTGTAGCTCTCCAGGTCTCTATGACTGAGAATGTTCCCCCTCAATAACCGCTGACTGACACTTGTGTTCTCCTGCCCTTTGCCTAACTGGAGTGTAGAGATGATCGCACAAGCAGATATTTCAGTTGTACATTTTGGAGCGGCTCAGTAATGCTTCGGATAGCACAATGCTTTACGGTACAGGTGACCGGGGTTCAATTCCCACTGCTGCCTGTAAGGAGCTTGTACGTTCACCCCGTGACCACGAAAGTTTCCTCCAGGTGCTCCGGTCTCCTCCCACAGTTCAAAGACGTACTGGTTGGTATGTTAATTAGTCATTGTAAATTGTCTCGTGATCAGTCCAGGGTTAAGTCGTCTTATCCTGTGATCAATCTGAGGACTGCTTGGTTGATGTGGCTCGAAGGGCTGGAAGCGCCTTTTGTGCACTGTACCTCGATAAATAAACAATAAATAAATTTTCCTGAGGTGTAAAAGGAGTAGGATTGAATCACGCTGTTAAAAACTGTGAAGCAGAATGCTCTCTCTGTGACCATGTGAGTTTCTTCCAGGTGCTCCAGTTTCTTCCTACATTCCAAAGAAATATGATTAGTATGTCAATTAGTCACATGGTTATAACTGGGCACCTTGTGCCCGCTGAGCCAGAACCATAGAACCATAGAACCATAGAAACTACAGCACAGAAACAGGCCCTTTGGCCCTTCTTGACTGTGCCAAACCATTTTCTGCCTAGTCCCACTGACCTGCACACGGACCATATCCCTCCATACACCTCCCATCCATGTATCTGTCCAATTTATTCTTAAATGTTAAAAAAGAACCCGCATTTACCACCTCGTCTGGCAGCTCATTCCAAACTCCCACCACTCTCTGTGTGAAGAAGCCCCACCTAATGTTCCCTTTAAACTTTTCCCCCCTCACCCTTAACCCATGTCCTCTGGTTTTTTTCTCCCCTTGCCTCAGTGGAAAAAGCCTGCTTGCATTCACTCTATCTATACCCATCATAATTTTATATACCTCTATCAAATCTCCCCTCATTCTTCTTCCTCCAGGGAATAAAGTCCTAACCTATTCAACCTTTCTCTGTAACTGAGTTTCTCAAGTCCCAGCAACATCCTTGTAAACCTTCTCTGCACTCTTTCAACCTTAGTTATATCCTTCCTGCAATTTGGTGACCAAAACTGAACACAATACTCCAGATTCGGCCTCACCAATGCCTTATACAACCTCATCATAACATTTCAGCTCTTATACTCAATACTTTGATTAATAAAGGCCAATGTACCAAAAGCTCTCTTTACGACCCTATCTACCTGTGACGACACTTTTAGGGAATTTTGTATCTGTATTCCCAGATCCCTCTGTTCCACTGCACTCCTCAGTGCCTTACCATTAACCCTGTATGTTCTACGTTGGTTTGTCCTTCCAACGTGCAATACCTCACACTTGTCAGTATTAAACTCCATCTGCCATTTTTCAGCCCATTTTTCCAGCTGGTCCAAGTCCCTCTGCAGGCTCTGAAAACCTTCCTCACTGTCTACTACACCTCCAATCTTTGTATCATCAGCAAACTTGCTGATCCAATTTACCACATTATCATCCAGATCATTGATATAGATGACAAATAACAATGGACCCTGCACTGATCCCTGTGGCACACCACTAGTCACAGGCCTCCATCCAGAAAAGCAATTCTCTACCACCACTCTCTGGCTTCTTCCATCGAGCCAATGTCTAATCCAATTTACCACCTCTCCATGTATACCTAGCGACTGAATTTTCCTAACTAACCTCCCATGCAGGACCTTGTCAAAGGCCTTACTGAAATCCATGTAGACAATATCCACTGCCTTCCCTTCATCCACTTTCCTGGTAACCTCCTCGAAAAACTCCA
Organism: Mobula birostris; assembly: GCF_030028105.1. NCBI lineage: Eukaryota > Metazoa > Chordata > Chondrichthyes > Myliobatiformes > Myliobatidae > Mobula > Mobula birostris. Next base: position 190,940,100 of record NC_092373.1, read on the forward strand.
ACAGATTGGTCAAACATGACCTACCACGCACAAAGCCATGTTGACTCTCCCTAATAAGCCCCTGTCTATCCAAATGCTTGTAGATTCTGTCTCTTAGTATTCCCTCCAATAATTTACCTACTACTGATGTTAAACTCACCGGCCTATAATTTCCCAGATTACTTTTCGATCCTTTTTTAAACAACGGAACAACATGAGCCACTCTCCAATCCTCCGGCACTTCACCCGTAGACAGCGACATTTTAAATATTTCTGCCAGGGCCCCCGCAATTTCAACACTAGTTTCCTTCAAGGTCCGAGGGAACACTCTGTCAGGTCCCGGGGATTTATCCACTTTAATTTTCCTCAAGACAGCAAGCACCTCCTCCTTTTCAATATGTACAGTTTCCATGGTCTCACTACTTGATTCCCTCAATTCCATAGATTTCATGCCAGCTTCCTTAGTAAATACAGATGCAAAAAACCTATTGAAGATCTCCCCCATTTCCTTTGGTTCCGCACAAAGCCGACCACTCTGATCTTCAAGAGGACCAATTTTATCCCTTACAATCCTTTTGCTCTTAATATACTTGTAAAATCTCTTTGGATTATCCTTCACTTTGACTGCCAAGGCAACCTCATGTCTTCTTTTTGCCCTCCTGATTTCTTTCTTAAGTATTTTCTTGCACTTCTTATACTCCTCAAGCACCTGATTTACCCCCTGTTTCCTATACATTTCATACAACTCCCTCTTCTTCTTTATCAGAGTTGCAATATCCCTTGAGAACCAAGGTTCCTTATTCCTATTCAATTTGCCTTTAATCCTGACAGGAACATACAAACTCTGCACTCTCAAAATTTCCCCTTTGAAGGCTTCCCACCTACCAATTACATCTTTGCCAGAGAACAACCTGTCCCAATCCATGCTTTTTAGATCCTTTCTCATTTCTTCAAATTTGGCCTTCTTCCAGTTCAGAACCTCAACCCTAGGACCAGATCTATCCTTGTCCATGATCAAATTGAAACTAATGGTGTTATGATCACTGGAACCAAAGTGCTCCCCTACACAGACTTCTGTCACTTGCCCTAATTCGTTTCCTGTTACCATACTGTATCTCTAATTTTAAAAATAAATTAGATAGGTCAGGCAGCATCTGTGGAGAAACAGAGTTAACATTTCAGAACAACAACCTGCACAAAACATTTTCCATCAAGTGGGTCCTCTTTTCATCTTGTTGTATAAACTGACTGAAGAGATGTGTGACAACATGCTGAGTATATCACAGGTGCTTGGTAACCTTCAGCAAAGCAATCATAGTAGTTAAATGCTATGTGTATTTCTTGTGAACAAACAGCTGGGTAATGGGGACCGTAACCATGGTGAGAGAGAGATAGAGATAGAGATACACTCAGTGGCCTCTTTATTAGGTACAGGAGACATCGAATAAAGTGGCCACTGAGTGTGGGTTCATGGTATTCTGCTGTTGTAGCCCATTCATTTCAAGGTTCGACGTGTTGTGTGTTAAGAGGTGCTCTTCAGTGCACCAATGTTTTTTTTTGAGATACATTTGCCTTCCTGTCAGCTTCAAACAGTCTGGCCATTCTCCTCTGACCCCTTTCATTAACAAAGCATTTTCGCCCACAGAACTGCTGCTCACTGGATGTTTTTCTGGTTCTCGCACTGTTCCTTTTAAATTCTAGAGTGAAAATCCCAGGAGATTAGCAGCGTCTGAGAGACTCAAACCACCCTGTCTGGAACCTACAATAATTCCATATTTCTACTTCATTCTCAAACAAGAGAAAGTCTGCAGATGCTGGAAATCCAAGCAACACTGGATATTGGAAATGCTGGAGGAACTCAGCAGGCCAGGCAGCATCTATGGAAAATAGTACGGTCAACGTTTCGGGCCGAGACCCTTCGGCAGGACTCATTCTACCTCATTCTGATGTTTGTTCTGAAGAACAACTGAACCTCTTGACCATGTCTGCATGCTTTTATGTGTTGAGTTGCTGCCGGATGATTGGCTGATTAGTTATTTGTGTTAACGAGCAGGTGTACAGATGTGCCCAATAAAGTGGCCAGGGGTGCAGTGCTGCCGGAGCTCACCGGAGAACCACTCTGGCACCTCTGGAAAAAAAAGTCAAGATAAACAAGCGGGAAATTTAAAAGCGGCCGCATATTAAGTAGAGGGAATTTTACGGAAGCAGGGTTTGGGGAGAGGGGGAGAGGTGGCAGGTGGGGAAAATACCACTAATAACATTAGCATATTTGATCGTTTTTGGTGAAATCCTGGAGCTGTGACTGTTTTGTGAAATTCCTCATCGCTCGACCTGTTTTCCCAGCATACTCTGCTGTAGCCTCCTGCCATTTCACAGATCCTCAGCCTCTCTCCAGCACTCGTTGTTTGAGCGTTGTTCGCCGAGAAAATAAAAATCTTAGATCTTTTGAAAAGTGGCGTGTCGCTTGCCGAATTGGGCCGTAAGGCCGGTAAGAACGAATCAAGCATTCTCACAATAAAGCAGAAAGAAGCTGAAATTCGTGGAAGTGTTAGTGCTACCCCTACAACGGCAAAAATGGTCTCTCTGGTTCGTGATAAAGTGCTTGCAAAGACTGAGAAAGCATTAAGTGTGTGGCTCAAGGACATGTCACAGGAGCATATCCCTGTTGATGGCAAAATTATGCATGAAAAAGCACTGAGCCTCCATGAGCACTACTGTGAGGGGTTGAGGAGAGTGAGAGGAAGGAGTTTAAGGCTAGTAGGGGTTGGCTGGCTAGCTATGTAAAGCGCTACAGCGTCAGGAACTTAAAGATCACGGGAGAATCAGCATAGGATGATGCGGAGGGAGTATCAGCATTCCCAGAAGAGCTCAAGAAACTCTTGTCATTATTCCCTAAACAATACAGTATAACAACTATGTACATATTATTTACATTGTATTAGGTATTACAAGTAATCAAGGGATGCTTTAAAGTATACTGGAGGATGTGCGTAGGTTATATGCAAATACTACGCCATTTTATATCCGCGGTGAGTTCTGCAACCAATTCCCCCCTGGATACCGAGGGACGACTGTACACAAATGTGAGCATTTTTCCACTCTTTCCAATGGGTACCATTGGATTCCAGGTAGGAGCTATATTAAGCAAGGAATGAACATCGAAACCTAAGGTTAAAAGTTGGAAATAATGAAAAAAAAAATTACTGCTCGCTTATCTTTGGCCTGATTTTGTTGAAATATTCCAGGTAATCATCCAGAATCCTCTTCTACACCTGGATAAATTTAGTTTTTTTTTTAACAAGCCAAATGGGAAAAAACAATTCTAGGCTATAAGCTAGTTTTACGTCATTTCAACCTCCTCTAGTTCAGTGGAATCCTGAGCCATATGTCACATCATGGCTGTGGTAGCACAGATCAGCAGATGACACCAGGACAAGAGTTGCTTCAGACTCCCGAATACATATTACACCTGACACTTTGTGGAAATTATTGTGAAACTGCTCATTGGTGGCATTTGATAAGTAAGTAATTACTTTTAAATTGGTAAAATACATGATTACCATCTTTTTCTTTACTTGCTTGATAATTATATTTTATAATTAGTGAGTGCAACCATGCAATACTTTATCATATTATTAAACTAAGTACTATACATTTTATTGCTCTGCCTTTAATACCATCGCTCCAAATAAACTGATTCCTAAGCTCTGGAACCTGGGCCTTAGCACTCAGATCTGCAGCTGGATCTTCAACTTCCTCACAGACAGGACTCAGGCTGTAAAAATAGGGGACAAGCTCTTCTCTACAATCACTCTGAGCACTGGTGCTCCACAAGACTGTGTACTCAGCCCCCAGCTGTACTCACTGTACACCCATGATTGTGTAGCCAAGTTTCCATCAAACTCAATATATAAGTTTGCTGATGACACAACAATTGTAGGCCGTATCTCGGGTAATGATGAGTTTGAGTACAGAGAGGAAGTTAAGAACCTGGTGGCATGGTGCAAAGACAATAACCTATCCCTCAACGTCAGCAAGACGAAGGAATTGGTTGTTGACTTCAGAAGGAGTAGCAGACCGCACGACCCAATTTACATCGGTGGTGCACAAGTGGAACAGGTCAAAAGTTTTTCTCGGGGTCAATATCACAAATGACCTGACTTGGTCCAACCAAGCAGAGTCCACTGCCAAGAAGGCCCACCAGCGTCTTTACTTCCTGAGAAAACTAAAGAAATTTGGCCTGTCCCCTAAAACCCTCACTAATTTTTATAGATGCACCATAGAAAGCATTCTTCTAGTAGGGTGCATCACAACCTGGTATGGAAGTTGTCCTATCCAAGGCTGGAAGAAGCTGCAGAAAATCGTGAACACGGCGCAGCACATCACACAAACCAATCTTCTGTCCTTGGACTCACTTTACACCGCACACTGTTGGAGCAGTGCTGCCAGGATAATCAAGGACACGACCCACCCAGCCAACTCACTTTTCGTCCTTCTTCCCTCCGGGAGAAGGCTCAGGAGCTTGAAGACTCGTACAGCCAGATTTGGAAACAGCTTCTTTCCAACTGTAATAAGACTGCTGAACTGATCCTGACCCGGATCTGGGCCGTACCCTCCAAATATCCGGACCTGCCTCTCAGTTTTTTTGCACTACCTTACTTTCCATTTTTCTATTTTTTATTTATGATTTATAATTTAAATGTTTAAAATTTACTATCGATTTGTAATCCAGGGAGCAGGAAGCGCAGAATCAAATATCGCTGTGATGATTGTACGTTCTAGTATCAGTTGTTTGGCGACAATAAAGCATGAAGTATTGTACCAGTTATACACTGAAATGTAGTGATAGGCTATAATCTTGTTAATGTCTTAACTATCACTATACTTCTGTGGAGCTCTGGAATTCATATATTTCTTTCATCTTGGTTTAGTGCTTGACATTATAAGAAGCCCTATTCATATATATATATATGTCACACCCAATTTGTGTACCTGCTCATTACATTAATGGGGCAAGGAAGTTGCCCAGTACATGAAATGAGCAGGTACACAAATTGGGTGTGACATATATAGAGAGAGGATATAGGAAATAGCAAGCATTTTGTCAGCTCTGGCACCTAAAAAATTAGCACTGCACCCCTGAAAGTGGCCACTGAGTGTCTGTAGGGGAGCAGGGGGAGATAGATACAGAGAGAGGCAGAGATAGTTCAGAAAAGCACTGCTCCTTGGCAAGGCAGCCTTCCAGGTAGCTTTAATAAAACAAAACATTTAACTATTGATCAAGCAGTTTAACCAAAAAGTATATCCCAGTATGCCATTGGAAGCTGGGGACCTTTATTCAGAGGTTGTAGTTAAAGAAACTGAGCAAGGTGATTTACTTTCTTAAGCATTATTGGCCAAAGAACATAAATGTCATCACCTGCTTCCTCCACGGACATCCTGTAGCCTGTAGAATTTCTATGGAATAGAGGTGCTGATAATTTTAGAGATCTTTTTCACCAAGACACTGGGCCAATTGGATTAATTGGGTTAAGATGCATGACTTTATGAGGATTGAATCAGGCATGGAGAAGACAATCGGGAAAGGAAGGCTAAACATCATTTATTATGGGCATAATTCTTCTGAATTATAAAAGACAAAGTTTGGAGCTTTGGCAAATTGACGAGAGTTAGGATGTAGAACATAGACCTTTACAGCACAGTGCAGGGCAGGGCCTTCAGCCCATGATGTTTTCCAGCTCTAACCTACTCAAAGATCATGTAACCCTTCCCTCACACAAAGCCCTCCATTTTCCTTTAATCCATGTGCCTCTCCAAGAGTCTCTCATGTATCTGCCTCTACTACCACCATTGGAAATGTGTTCCACGCACCCACAATTCTTTGTGTAAAAAAACTACCTCTATCCCCCCAGTACTTTCCTCCAGTCAAATTAAAATCACACCCCCTCATGGTAGCCATTTCTGCTCTGGGAAAAAGACACTGGCTGTCCTCTACATTAATGCCTCTTATCACCTTATACAGCTCTCATCCTCCTTCTCTTCAACGGACCACTGAACTGTTCCCACAACCCATGTACTCACTTTCAAGAACTCGTCATCTCATGTTCTCAAAATATATTGTTTATTTATTTATTTATTTAGTATTTGCACAGTTGACTTTTTCAAACTGGTTGTTTTTCTGTCTTTCTCTCCTCCCAACCTTCCTCTATTCCCTACTCTACCTTTTACCTCTTCTCACCTGCCTATTATTTTCCCCTGAATTCTCCTCTCCTTCCCTTTCTCCTGTGGTCCACTCTCCTATCAGATTCTTTCTTCTCCAATCCTTGACCTTTCCCAACCTCTTGACTTCTCCTATCACCATCCAGCTTGCGTCCTTCTCCTCCCCCTTACCTTTTTATTCTGGCATCTTCCCCCTTCTTTCTCAGTCTTGAAGAAGGGTCTTGCCTTGAAATGTCGACTTTTCCAGAGATGCTCCTCCAGCATTTTGTGCGTGTTGCTTTGGATTTCCAGCATTTGCAGACTTACTCGTGTTACTGAGTTACCCAGCCTTTCATCCCTGCCCTACCATTTATCAATAACATGATTGATCTTCAAAAGCATTCTCCAGCACTTTCCCCATATTCCCTTGTTCACTTATTGTCTAAAATCTTATCAATCTCTGCAATGAATGAACATGATGATTAAGCCTTCACAGCTCTGAGGGCAGAGAATGCTGAACATTCACTATGTGCTCATTATTTTAGATCCCAAGGCAGACACCTACATCACTCCTACTTATTGGCTACAGCTCTGCCTTCAGTACTAAAATTTTACACAAATTCATCTCCAAGCTCGTAGACAATGGGACTCAGCACCTCCCTCTACTTTTTGATCCTTGACTTCCTGACCGCAGTCAGTAAGGATAAACAGCAAGCCTTCTGCCATGATCATCCTCATCACTGGTTCCCACAATGCTGTGTCCTCAGCCCCTACTCGACCCCCTGTACCCTCACAACTATGTGGGAAAGATTCTGTTAGAACTCCATCTATAAATTCACAGAAGTCACCCATCACACTCCCCACCATTCACCCAAATCAGACTGCCCCCATCATACTCCCCAGATACATTTCTCTGACATTAAGTGTACCTATTGAACCTATTGAGGTCACAAATAATAATGAGGCAGAGTACGGGGAGGAGATAGAGAGCTTAGTGGCATGGCGTCTTGACAGCATTTTCATCAATGACAGCAAACAAACGAGTTGATCGTTGACTTCAAGAAGTGGGAGTGTGCACACGTTCCTCTCTCTTTCAGAGATGCTAAGGTTGAGAGGGTTGTGGGTTTCAAGTTCCTAGGTGTAAAAATCATCAATATCTTGTCCTGGTCCAACTATATAGATGTGATGGCCCGGAAAGCACACCAGCACCTCTACTTCATCAATTTTTATTGAAGAACTCTTGAATTCAGCCTAACTAGTTGCAACACACTTCAGTATGGCAACTGTTTTACCCTAGACTGCAAGGGATTGCAGAGAGCTGAGGACAGAGGTCTGACCACCATGAAAACCAACATCCCCTCCATGGACTCTGCCTAGATTTCTCACTCACTTAGAAAAGCATACAAAATCCTTGCACCCCTGAGATTCTCTCATCTCCTCCCCCCGGCAACTGGTCTGAAGATAGAGAAACTTGTAAATATGTCAGGGTCCGGTCTGTGAAGTCCCCATTCCGGTTCACGGTCCGGTCCGTGGACTCAGGACTCCGGGTCTTCCAGCTGTCCCTCATTTGATTGAGTTAATCATAGGCACCTGATTCCCATCTTTGGGCTTGCAATATAAGTAGCCTTGGGGTTGAGTATGGGCTGCTGGTTTGTCTTGTCAGTCCCCCTTAGAGCAACCTGCTGATGGAAGGCTAGTTAAACCATTTGTGATCTCTAGACCTGGTTGGAGGACCACTGCTTCATGGAGCCTTGTTACCACCTGTTGCAGTGTTGTGGTATGGATTTGGCTGTTTCCTGTGCCAGCTGAGTGACTGCCAGCCACTCTGAGCTAGGTAGGGATCTGGCTGTTTCTGTAGCCAGCTGAGGTTGCTGGCTGAACTGAGACTTGGAGCTACCCTGGAGCAGAGATGGAACTGTCTGTTGTTCTTTGGTGTTTGTCTCTTCTTGTCCTTGCTTCTGTGGGGTAAGTCAGGCTGTTTTTCTGTTGCCCTGCAGGGGGTCCTGTCTTGTCCTTGCCTCTGTTGGGTAAGTCCAGCCATTCTGCTGTTAACTGTTGGAGAGACCTGTCCCACCTTGGTGTGGAGATGAAGTTGAGTCCCAGCATATCTTAGGATAAGTCCTGGCTCTATGTTTATGGTCTGTCCTGTCTCATGTTAGTGTTGTGTTAAAGTTGAGTCCTGGCTTGTTGAAGGATAAGTCCTGGCTCTATGTTGATATTCAGTTCCCAGTCTGTCTCTGAGCTCCAAGAACCCTAGCTTTGATTATCCTACAGCCAAGCTCAAGACTCAAGAACCCTAGCCTCAAGCCTCTAGACCCCAGCCCTGTCCTGTCCTGAAGCCATGTCATGTCCTTGCCTGGTTCTGGTTCTGAGCCTGAGGTAAGACCCAGGTTCTGGCTCCTTGTCCAGTTTTGGGCTCAGAGTCCAAGCCATGGTTCCTAGTCCTGGTCCTGCTTTCCCTAGCCCAAGTCTGTGTTCTTGTCCCTGCTCCTTGCCTGAATCCTGTCATATCCCTGCCCTAGTCAAGTCCTGTTCCTTGTACTTCAGTGTCTGTGTCTTGCATTTGGGTCTGTTCCCAGCACCCCATTGTGACAAAATATGCTCCACCAGGTGTGAGAACAGCTTCAATCCCACTGCTAAGGCTTTTGAATGGATTTCCTGTATATTAAACTAACAATCAATTCCATTATGGTTCTTGCACCTTATTATCTGCCTGTACTGCACTTCCTCTGTCATTGTATGGAGTGACACCATATACTGCATTCTGTTCTTGCTTTTCCCTTCTACCTCAATCTACTAATGTTTTCCAATGATCTGTGTAGATGGCATGCAAAACAAAATTTGTCACTAAATTGGTATATGTCACTATAATAAACCAATTCCTATAAGGGGGGAATGACAGATTAGATTAGATAGATTTGCTTTATTTGTTGAAACAGAGTAAAATGTGCTCTGTGTGTTAACGACCAGCACAGTCCAAGGATGTGCTGGGGACAGTCTGTAAATATCGCATGCTTCCAGTGCCAACATATAATGCCCACAGATTAATAACCCTAATTCTTGCAACTTCAGAATGTGGGAGGAAACTGGAGCACCCAGAGGAAACCCACGTGGGCACAAAGTACGTATGAACTCCTTACAGACGGTGGTGGGAATTGAACCCCAATCTTACAGTGGCTACTGTGCCACATATAAGTGGACATAGGAGCATAGATGGGGCTATGGTTGTAGAGTACAATAACTCATGGAACCTTTTAGTAGCTTCCTTAATTTGTACATGGACTGTGTAATCATGTTACTCCAGGTTTCTGTTGATGTCGGCAGCATCCTCTCCCTGACCTGCAGTGGGAATCATAAAGGCACTGTAGGGCACTGAGCCTGATTCCCACTTACTGCAAGCATAGAGAAAAGATTTCTACCTTCAAGATCTGGCTTTGACTCTTCACATGGTTTATTACTGTAGTGAGTTTTGAAAAACTTCTGCTAGTCGTCTGCACCGCTTGTTCTTTTAATCACAAGTGGAGGAAATGGCTCAGTTACAGGGGATTTTATCCTGATTGTAAGCAAGGAATTCTAAATCCTGTCTTCCCACAAAGGCAGCAGGAATAAGTAAGTCAATATCATATTGACACAGAGCATTCTTAAGGAACTTGCAGACAAACAATGAAGACATCCTGTGGTTCTTTGATCATGCTTTTTGCCAATAAAAATCTAACAAAAGAAGCTAAGGTCTCTTGGTATACTCAGATCTAAAGAACCCTCCTGCATGATGCAGGTGAAACTGAACATGTAGTGCCTTAATAGCTGCTTCAGGGAAAATTCAATTTCAAATTGATAGCATTGCTTAGGAACAAGCAAGATCAATACACCTTTCTTACTCAATCACCTTAGGCTAGGAGAAATCACAGCTCATAAATATAGATAGGCTGATGAAATTTGTAGTAGATTAGTAGCATAATTCTAAAAAGAATACAAAAATAGACAGATTTATAAGTTTAAGTGCAGAAATGGTTAGAAGGGGTCTCTCTCCCCCTCATTCACTGCTGCTGGAGGATGGTGCCAGAGTCTTGGATCTTGGACAAGGTTTAATTGATGATGCAGTTTGTGTTAGCTACTTTTTTATTGGCTACTTGGTGTGATTTTGATCAGGGCAGGTTGGCTCTGTGGCCTGCAGTCAACAAACAATACAATGCCAAGTTGAAATGAACTGAACTAGACTGCTTCAAGGGCTCTGGTGTTTGATGTTTTACACGGTGTTTTATCGCTCTTTTTTGCATTTTGCACATTGGGTGTTTGTTTTTCTTTGAATGGGTTCCATGGTGTTTCTTTGTTTCAAGTCTGTGTGTGGGGAAGATGTATCTCAGGGTTCTACACTGCATACTTTGATAATAAATGTAATTTGAATCTTCGGGAGGGCAGTGTGAGGAGGTGGTTAGAAAAGCATTCAGCATCCCGCACTTTAAACAAGAGAAGGAAAAGAAAATGAAACACAGGTGAAGTGTTGTGACCAGTTCTGGATCCACACTTCCAGAAAGATATAGATGGAGGAAGGGCAGAGAATAGTTGCAGGGATGATTCCAGGGATGAGGGAATTTAGTTATGTGGATAGAACAGAAAAATTGGGGTTGTCTGGGGACAAGAGGAGAAAGCAAAGAGATCTGATCAGAATCAGAAGCACATGTATTATAACTGACTTTTATGACATGTTTTGTGGCAGTGGCACACTATAAGTAGGTGTATTGGGTGCCCAGGGAGGGATAGCGCCACTATTGAAGGAGCTTGTCATGTCCATTCTGGGGCAGCTTATTCACCTTCAGTCCCCACTGAACACTCAGCTCCAATCATGGCTCCAATTACCCCTTTACATGCAGCAATGGTCACACCCCGGTACACCACTTTGACAGCAGGGCTAAACCATTTGAGGGTAGCTGGCAAACTCATATCCTGGTGAGTTAGTCACATACCTGTCCTAGCATGTGAAGTCAGCTCCAGCTGACTGAATGGTTGAGATGAACAGTGAGATCCAATGGCCAGGAAAGTGGTTCCATAATGCTTCCTGGAGAGCGAAGGCATGCCGAGGCACAGAAGTCATAGCTATCGACTGCAATCTAGGAAGACTGTAGTTTTGACAATTACTCACACCACCAGACACGGACTTCTGAGGTTGAGAGAGTGGAAATGATCCAGAGCAATGGCTTTTCTACTTTAAAAACACTCCAACACAGCTTTCTCTGCCGGTGTCGTATACTACAACCATTAAATCAACAGTGCAGAGATAAAGTTATTGAAAATTAGAAAATAAATAGTGCTTTTTAAAAAAAGGAATAACAAACTGGTGTTCATGAGTTCATGGACCATTTAGAAATTTGAGGTGGGGAAGGAGGAAGACAGATGTTTACAAAAGGGAGTTGGATGTACATCTGAATGGATGAAATTTGTTGGGCTGTAAGAAGACTGGGGAGGGCCACGTGACCTATGTTCTTGCTTCAACTGTGTATGGCCACTGGATATTTTGTGTTGTATCCTTTGTTATTTGAGGGTTTCAGGTGGGAGGAGAAGATGGTGGCATGATGCAGCGCGCGCAGCTCTCCAGTGAAATGATATTGTATTTGTAAGTAGGAGGCTGTGCACGTTTCTGATTTGATGGAGACAGATGTGAGAAGCACAGAGGAACATCTGGAGAAACTTTTGAAATGCCTGGTTCGCTGCTGCTGCTACTGAGAGAGAGAATCTCTAGAGGGAAGGCCCCAAAATCCCCAGCTTTGCCTGCTGCTGACTACGAAGGCTGGGGTCGAAGCGTTCGGCAGAGATGGTGCTTGGTACTTGGTGTTGGAGGGCTGGTCGGAGGCTTGAAGTTTTCGGACGACTCAGAGTCGGACTGTGGTCAGGCATAGCAGGGAGAGTTTTCTTCCTTCTCCTGTCTGCGTGAGATGTGGGACATTTGAGAGACTTTGAACTTTTTTTACTGTGCCCATGGCCTGTTCTTCATCAAGTTACGGTATTGTTGCTCTGTTGTAACTATGTTATAATTATGTGGTTTTTGTTAGTTTTTCAGTCTTGGTCTGTCCTGTTTCTGTGATATCACACCAGAGGAATACTGTATCATTTAATGCATGTATTACTAAATGACAATAAAAGAGGACGGCGTGTCCTCATAATTCTAATCCTTTCACATTCTACCAGTACCAGTTTTTTTTTCTCTACTGAAAATTCCAAATGAATAAATGACCACTCATTGACATTGGAATATTTTACAGCTAATTTGGATGCAACCCTTCAAGAAGTTAGGAAAGCCTGAGGCCTCCAACGGTTGGGGTAGACCATGGGTGTTGCAACCTGGCTGTCTAGATACAGAGGCCAGGGCAGTACAATATGGAGAGTAAGCTGTTGCACATGTAGCAAGCTCCCCTCTCCACACATCTGATGAACCCAAAGGAACAGCAGAGATTGATACAGTTTAGCACCTGCAGCATCACAGGAGTGGCCAGTCAGCGTTGAGCTCAATGTAGGACTGCCTTAGGGACTCCAGCTCCAGATTTTTCCCTCTGTGCTTACTCCTGAAGCCTTCCCCATGAGACAGTATAGCTGCAAGGCAGTGGAGATTTGAGATCAGAGTTTTCCTTCTAGATGAGCTGCCAACCACAGCTGAAAAACCCCATCTGCCTGAAGCAACTGGGTTTTAAGGCACCAGTAACCCACCTTGGCCCCTTGTCCTGTCCCTCTGCACAGTCCTGTCCCTCGGCACAAGGAATATTCATTACTACAGTTGTATAAAACTTCTGTTTGACATATTTGGATCATCATAATAAAAAGATAATCTCTTTGAAACTGAGATGGGTCATAGAGTAACAAGCCCTTCAGTCTGACCAGTCCATGGCTACCCAGCTAGTCCCAATTTCCTATGTTCAATCTGTATCTCTCCAAGCCCTGCCCCTGCATGAAGCTCTCTGTATGCAGTTCTTAAATATTATTGTATCTTCCTTACTCACTTCCTCTTGCAGCTCATTCCATATATTCACTATCAAAATGTTGTCCTTCAGGTGCCTTTTAAAGTTTTCCCCTCCCACTCTAAACATATGCCCCCTAGTTTTGGACTTCCCTACTTTGGGGGAAAGACTGTTACCATCCACCTTATCATATCTCATAAGCTTAAATGTTGGCCCACATTTTCCTATGTTCCAAGGAACAAAAATCTCACCTCTCCCTATAGCTCAAGCCCTCTAGTCCTGCTAACATTCTTCTAAAACTTTTCTGTACTCTTTCCAGTTTAACCACATCTTTCTTATAGACAGGAATACCAAAACTGTACACCATAACCCAAGTGCTCCCTTGCCACAAGGAATATTCATTACTACAGTTGTATAAAACTTCTGTTTGTCATATTTGGATCATCGTATGCAGTTCTGCTCAGCCCATTATACTTTATTGTCGTCAAACAATTGATACTAGAATGTACAATCACCATAGCGATATTTGATTTTGTGCTTCCTGCTGCCTGGATTACAAATTGATAGTAAATATTAAAAATTTAAATTATAAGTCATAAATAGAAAAATGGGAAGTAAGGTAGTGTGAGGGAAAACGAGATGCAGGTCCAGATATTTGGAGGGTACGGCCCAGATCTGGGTCAGGATCTGTTCAGCAGTCTTATCAGAGTCGGAAAGAAGCTGTTTCCCAATCTGGCCGTATGAGTCTTCAAGCTCCTGAGCCTTCCCCCAGAGAAGGATCACAGGAAGGATGTGGAAGCTTAAGAGAGAACCCTGCCTGGATTTGAGAGTATTAGCTATGTGAACTTGGACCAACTTGGATACTTTTGTCTGGATTATTAAAGACTGTAGGAATACCCGCTAGAAGTTAGTAAAATTGAGAGGCATGCATAGGATAGAGAATCAGTCTGTTTCCCAGGGCAGAAATATCAAATACTAGAGGGCTTAGCTTTAAGATGCAAGGAGGAAATTTAAAAACAACATGTAATTCAAGATTTTTAATACAGTTGTAGATGCATGGAACAGCTCCTGGAAGAAATGGCAGAAGCAGATACGACTGTGGTGTTTGAGATATTCAGACAGGCACATGAACATACATGGAAGTATCCAGATCATGTCCAGAATGCTAAAATAGAGGGATGCAGTTTACATCTGTGAATCTTATGGCTCTTTGTGAGGGGTGAAAATCTCAACCCTGTTCCTATATTCCTCATTTGCTCATATAGAATACTTTGCTGCATTTCATGGGATCAAGAAATTTGTTCTCAGATCAATGGTGCTGAAGGAGATGTTGAGGCTAAAGGAATCCAACATTGCAAGTAATACACAACAAGGCATGTGCACTATAAATTCAAATACTGAAGAGGCTTTGGCAAATCACTCATGAGATTTAGAAAGTAAAGAACTAAATGGCCTTTGGATATTACTAATTACAGTAGTGTTTAACATCCCAATTGCACATTAGAGATGTTCAGAGCAATGAAGTTATAAAAATACAATGTTGGAGGTTTACAACTCTGATAATTCACTGCTAGAAAATAAACTTTAATCAAGTTGAACAATGTAAAGTAGGAAACAATGCAGGTAAGTTTAAATTTGGATTTTTGTCTTTTTTTTTTTTTTTTGCAGCATTCATTGATGAATTACATCACAAACTGTGCAATGCTAATATTCTCCCTGATCTATGGCCATGTAACTCCTATGCTGGTGATTAAACCTACCCATTTCTGTTCAGTAAAATGGAGACATTATGTTCACCTTGTTGTTGGTTTGTCCCAGTTTACACCCACCATCATAGGATCTCTGCTGCTCACTCTCAATACCCCCAGCCCCGCCTCTGTTGATGGCTGGAAGTACACCATGCACTTCAAGTTCAAGTTTAATTGTCACTCAACCATATGCAGGATAAGGGCCAAAGGAAGCAGCATTCTTCTGATGCCAAGGTGTAAGACATAGTCCCAACAGTCACACACAACCCAAGGCATATATAGCACATATAATTACGATAGCAGAAAATCATACAGTCACAAAAAAATATATCCCAGGTCCCTGAGTGTCATGGCCTGTAGTTTGATCGTATGTGGGATGTTGTCATAGAGTCAAGTTTCTGCCAGAATAAGCACACAGCAATTCCTCATCAAGCACTAGTGCAGCTGCAACTGAACACAATCTGACTTGTCTTCCACCAAGTGAACACTAGAGGGCAGCACTGACTGGTGGGGTGAGCCCCCAGCCCAGCAAGATCTTCAGAGTGCCTTCCACGCCTCTGCTCCCTCCCACACTGACTCTGATGTTTCCTCCACTGGGCGGCTACAACAGGCGACCCCACAGCATAAGAGCCTGCTCTGAGCAACAACCAAGGCCATGCAGCCTCCTCACCATCAGTTTGGCCAAAGAACACGTGAACTGCAATTGCAGTATTCTACATTACCAATATCCAACAGGCAGAGAAAAATGTCCAAGACAATCATTGGCATCTTTTGGACCCCACATGGTCTCTGACGTGTTCCTCCTTGGGTGGCTGTAGCAGGCAGGAACAAGGTTACACAACAAGCCCAGCTCCGCCACAATCAAGCAACTCGCGGATGGGGTAAACTGGCAGCACATGATGTTCTTAATTTCCAGCAGTGTCTTGCAATCGTAAAAAAGGTGGAAAGGACAAATAATTGCACCTTTGTTTGGACCCAGAGCGTCCAACCAAGTGCACTGCCATCTTACCAGAATACTTGTATTCTGTTAATTCACCACAACATAATTGTGTGTCTGCCACAATGTTTCACACAACTGTCTAACTGTGTGTCTTCTATAACCACTATACAAGTGTCCTCCAACTACCTCACCATGTTCTCTACACTCTATTCTTCTAAAGAGGATCAAATATTAAAGCATAGCAAGAACCTGACTGTCTACTGTATGCCTCAATCTATTTCCTGAGCAGTATCTTACAGGGAAATTGGGCATTTGTCAGAAGTCCACGTCTGAACTGCTGCTCTGGAAGAGAAAGGAAATTTCCCTTCTGCTAATGTTGTAAGTATCCAAGAACAGAGGCCTGCGTTTCCAAAGTTGGTTACCAAAGAAACAGTGTAGAGATCCAATTACAAACAAGGGCAAATCTGCAGATGCTGGAATCCGGTGTAGGGATGTCATCTTCTGCACAGTATGCAATATACTTAAAGCAGGAACTGCCTACATGAATTTTGACAAGTCTGGATAGTATTCGAGTGCAGCCTCAGAATAAGGGGACATCTCTTTGAAACTGAGATGGGTCATAGAGTAACAAGCCCTTCAGTCTGACCAGTCCATGGCTACCCAGCTAGTCCCAATTTCCTACGTTCAATCTGTATCTCTCCAAGCCCTGCCCCTGCATGAAGCTCTCTAAGTGGTTCTTAAATATTATTGTATCTTCTTTACCCACTTCCTCTTGCAGCTCATTCCATATATTCACTATCAAAATGTTGTCCTTCAGGTGCCTTTTAAAGTTTTCCCCTCCCACTTTAAACATACGCCCCCTAGTTTTGGACTTCCCTACTTTGGGGGAAAGACTGTTACTATCCACCTTATCATATCTCATAAGCTTAAATGTCACCCCACATTTTCCTATGTTCCAAGGAACAAAAATCTCGCCTCTCCCTATAGCTCAAGCCCTCTAGTCCTGCTAACATTCTTCTAAAACTTTTCTGTACTCTTTCCAGTTTAACCACATCTTTCTTATAGGCAGGGTGACCAAAACTGTACACCATAACCCAAGTGCTCCCTCACCAACAACCTATACAACTGTAACTTAATGTCCCAACTCCTATACTCAACCCCCCGACTGATGAAGGCCAGCCTGTGATCCTGCTTTCAATAAACTATGTACCTGAACTCCTGAGTCACTCTGTTCCAATACACTGCCCAATGCCCTATCGATCCTAGTACAAGTCCTATGCTGTTTTGACATCCCATTTTCCACTCCTTGGCCCACTTACCTAACTGATCAAGGTCTCCCTGCAATCTACGATAACCTTCTTCACTACCAGCAACATTTCGTGTCATCTGCAAACCTACTGATCAAGGCCTGCGCATTTGCACCCAAATCATTTACATAAATAATGAATAGCAAGGGTCCCAGCACCAACCTCTACAACACAATGAACGCCTTGCTAAAGACCAAATAAAATTTACAACTCTACCTTCGTTTACTTTTTAGTTACTTCTTCAAAAGACTCGAAAAATTTGTAATTAAGACTTCCTGCACACAAAGCCAGGCTGACTCCTCTTTATCGTGTTCTGTTTACCCAAATGCTGATCCTATCCCTCAGAATTCCCTCCAGTAACTTCCCATACAGATGTCAGGCTGACCAGGCTGTAGTTCACTGGATTATCCGACCTACTCCTTTTAAACAATTAGGCACCTTCCAGCCTTCGACAACTTCACCAGTGGCTAATGGTAAGCCACATGAGGAAGTCTGCAGACACAACACACACAAAATGCTGGAGGAACTCAGCAGGCCAGGTAGCATCTATGGAATTAGATAAACAGTCAATATTTTGGGCTGAGAACCTTCTTCAGGACTGAGGAGGAAGGGGGAAGATGCCAGAATAAAAGGGTGAGGGGAGGAGAATGAGACTGGCTGGAAGGTGATAGGTGAAGCCAGGTGGGTGAGGAATGTCAAGGGCTGGAAAAGAAAGAATCTGATAGGAGAGGAGAGTGGGCCATAAAGGAAGGGAAGGAGAGGATGACCCAGGGGAAAGTAATAGGCATGTGAGAATAAGCTAAAGGTCAGAGTGTGGATTAGAGGAAGAGGGGAGGGGGATGGAATTTTTTTCACCGGAAGGAGAAATCAATATTCATGCCATCAGGTTGCAGGCTACCCAGATGGAATATACAGTGTTGCTCCTCCAACCTGAGGGTGGTCTCATCTTGGCAGAAGATGAGGCCACAGACTGATATATCAAAACAGGCATATACTTGTAAAAATGCCCCACAATTTCCCCTCATCTTGCCACAAAGTTTGAAGATGCACTCATTCAGCCCCTGGGGATACATACATCTTAATATGCTATAAGACTGCAAAGTAACTCTTCCATGATAATATGAGTATTTTTCAAAGCATATTGTCTTGTTTCTCTACTCAAGCAACTATAATATTTTACACAATAAAGATGAAGAGAAATATTTGATAAAAATCTCACCTGTCTCCTGTGTTCAAGACATAGGCAGCCCTGCTGATCTCTAAGGGTATCTACTCTCTTCCTAGACACCCTTTTATTCTTAATGTAGCTATAGAACCTCAGGATTTTCCTTAAACTTACTTGCTAGGTCCAACTCAGACCATCTTTTTGGTCTCCTGATTTCTTAGAAGTATTCTTAAACTTTTTACAGTTTTCAACAGATTTGCTTGACCTTACAATCCTAAACTTGATGAGGAAGCATTTCTTCAGCTAAGGGGTGGTGAATGATTGCCAGGGAAGGCTGTGGTGGTCAAATAATTGGATGTATTTAAGGCAGAGAACATTAAGTTCTGGATCAATAAGCAAGTTAAGGGTTATGGGGAGAAGGCAGGTGAACGGGGCTGAGAAAAACAATCAACCGTGATTGTATTGTATAATAGGCTTGATAGGCACAATAGCCCAATTCTGCTCCATTATGTTATAATCGTATGGACAACTTGCATACCCAACAGCAAGCCAGGATTGTTGGGTCTACTTTAACTCATGCCAAAGCACCTCTTATGCTTATGGGTAAGATCTGCTTCAATGTGAATAGCTTGAATGCAATGAGGGATTTTGTTTTCATCTTTGTTCAAGGGATGTGGGCTTTGTTGACTGAACCAAAATTTAATTGGAGTCCTAGTTGACCTTGAGAGGGTGCTGGTGAGATTCCTTCTTGAACGGCTGCAGTCCTTGAGACGTGCGGATGCCACAATGCTACCATTTGCATCACTAATGTCAACGGGTTCTGCACTCTCTCCAAAGCCCTTGCACGGATTTAAAGCAGCTGTGGTTCACTGTTCAGTACGAGGGGCTGATTGCAACTAACAATCAGATCTTGAAGTCATTTCATTTGCATGCTGCACAAAAAACTCTATTGGACAACTCAAGTTGAATTTATGCATGCATACCCTACAATCATCAGGCTCCTGAACCAGCATTCACCTTCATTCACCTCAACTCAGAACTGATTACACAACCTATGGACTTACTTTCATGGACTCTACAACTCATGTTCTTAGTATTATTTATTTATTTGTTTGTTTGTTCATATTTTCTACACACTGATTGTTTGTCAGTCTTTGTGTGTAGTTTTCCATTGATTCTATTGTATTTTTCCTGTTGGGTTTTTCAAATTCTGTTGTATTTCTGTGTTCTACTCTGAATGTCTGCAAGAAAATGAATCTCAAGGTAATATATGGTGTTATACTGTATAGATACTTTGATAGTAAATTTAATTTGAACTTTTGAATTTTGCATGTATACACAAGTGAAATGAAACACTTACTTGCAGCAGGATGACAGACACAACATTTGCAAGAAAAGCATAAATTAAGCAAACATTGTACAACACATTCAGACACTATAAAAGAATGAAGATAACTAGGAGAAAAACTGAACAAAGTTGATTGTGGTGTCAAGTGGTCAAAGTGCTCATATTGGTCGTGGTCTTAACACATTGAGCTAATGATTAGGGTTATACAGGTTGGTTAGAGAAACAAATGGTTGAAGGGAAGTTGCTGTTCTTGAACCTGGACTTCAGACTTCTGCACCTCCTGCCTAATGGTAGCTGCAAGAAGTTGGCATGGCCTGGATGGTGGACATCCTTGATGATAGCTGTTGCTTTTTGAGGTGGCACATTATATAGAAACTTCAGATGGTGGAGGAGGAGGTGCCCATGACATAATGGGCTGTGTCCACTATTCTCTGCAGCTTCTTTCATTCCAGCAGATTCAGATTGCTGTGCCAGACCATGATGTACCCAGACAGAGTACTTTCAACAGTATACCTGTTGATGTTTATTAGCGTACTCAGTGACATGCCCATCTTCCTTAAAGTTCTCAGGGATTAATTGCATCTACACTCAGTGACCATTTCATAAGTACACCTGCATACCTGCTAATGCAAATATCCAATCAGCCAATCACGTGGCTGCAACTCACTGCATTACAAAATGCAGCCACGGTCAAGAGATTTAGATGTTGTTCAGATCAACCATCAGAATGAGGAAGAAGTGTGATCAAAGCGATTTTGACCATGGAATGAACGTCGGTGCCAGATGGGGTGGTTAGAATATCTCAGAAACTGCTGATCTTGGATTTTCACCCATTCTATGGGTGAAAACACCTTGTTAATGAGAGAGGCAAGAGGAGAATGGCCAAGCTGGTTCAAGCTGACAAGAAAGTGACAGTAGCTCAAATAACTAACAGTGGTGAGCTGAAGAGCATCTCCGAACGCATAACATATCAAACCTTGAAGTGGATGGGCTACAGCAGCAGAAGATCACAAACATACACTCGGTGGCCCCTTTATTAGGTAAAGGCAGTACCTAATGAAGTGGCCACTGAGTGTATGCGCGGGGCCCAGGATAGCTCATCTCATATGTAATATCCAGAAATTTTAAAATGGTGATCAAATTTGTGAAAGTCTTTTCAGGGGAAGTTTATCTGAATCACCTCTACCATCCATTCTCCCACAGACCTACCCTTCTGTTATATCATCTCCTCCACTTTTTCCTACACCTTTCGCTCTGATAAAGAGTCACTGATCAGAGCTGTTCTCTCCATGGACACTGCCTGACATGGCAAGTAAGTTCAGTATTTTCACCCTTTAATCCAGAAGGATTTTATTGTCTGTCAAATGGTTTTGAGCCACCATGTGATCATGAACTGATAGATAAATGCAAGTTCTTTCTCTGCTTTGACTTTGTACTCGTTGCCCTTGGATATCAATTGAAGGGTCTTTATACTTTACACTTTATTGTCACCAAACAATTGCTACTAGAACGTACAATCATCACAGCAATATTTGATTCTGCGCTTCCCACTCCCTGGATTACAAATATTAAATATTTAAAATATTAAAAATAGTTTAAATTAGTAAATATTAAAAATTTAAATTATAAATCATATATAGAAAGTAGAAAAATGGGAAGTAAGGTAGTGCAAAAAAACCGAGAGGCAGGTCCGGATATTTGGAGGGTACGGCGCAGATCCGGTTCAGGATCTGTTCAGCAGTCTTATCACAGTTGGAAAGAAGCTGTTCCCAAATCTGGCCATACGAGTCTTCAAGCTCCTGAACCTTCTCCTGGAGGGAAGAGGGATGAAAAGTGTGTTGGCTGGGTGGGTCGTGTCCTTGATTATCCTGGCAGCACTGCTCCGACAGTGTGCAGTGTAAAGTGAGTCCACCAGTGTAAAGGTTCTCGTCTGCATTTCATTTTTGTAACTGGTTATGTGGCCACACGGGATATAAGAGAAAGCTTCTGGATGAGTGCCAGCAAACAGCATTTATGCAGCTTAGAGAACCAGGAAGCCAGACTGTTTTTACTTGAAGCAGCCAGGGTGATGTGAATCCAAAGTGACTAGTTCATCATTGCAATACCTTGAGGGTCAAATCATACTGAGGAACTGCTGTGGGCCAGCAGAGCAGCAACACTGAGATCTTCAATCCATGTAAAAGTCATGAATGATTGTAGATGAGGTTAAGTACTTGCTTTGAAGTCGAGGACCAATATGCACAGACTCTCTCTAATTAGTTGGGCAATTGTAATTTATAACAATGCAGCTAATCCACGTACAGTACATAATTACAGATAAAACATAGAAACAGGAGTTGGCCAAGCATTTTCAGAATCTGGGCATCACCGGCAAGGCAACATTTATGTTTCTTCTCTCATTGCTTTGAGAAGGCGATGGTGAACGTGTGTCTGTAGATTATAGAATCAGTTCAGAGCAGTGATGAATAAATTTGTCCACGTAGGTTCAGGAGCCTAATGGTCAAAGAGTAATAGCCTGATATTGATGGTGTAGGACCTAACTTTTTTACCTCCTGCACAATGGCGGTAGCAAGAAGAGAGCATGATCTGGGTGCTAGGGGACTTTGATGATGAATGCTCCTTTCTTGTGCAGCATTTCATGTAAATGTACTCAGTGGTGGGGAGAGATTTACCTGATATGTACTGGCCTGTATCCATAATACTCTGTAGCCTTTGTTTTGTTCTATGTTCTATGTGCTCTGTTCTATGTTCTACTGTATGTTCCATATTCTATGCACCAGCAGCTTAGGTATGACACAAATGAGAAAAAAAATGGTGCTGGTTCCTGCAAGATAAATTGAGATATCATAACCCTGGGTATGAGGAAAGATCTCACTAAAACCAAACCATTTCCACCCCGGGAAAAGGGTGCTAGATGTCCACTCTACCTATGACTCTTATCATCTTCTACACTTCTATCAAGTCACCTTTCATTCTCCTTCACTCCAAAGAGAAAAGCTCCAGCTTTTTCAACCTTTCATTGTAAAACATGTTCTCTAATCCAGACAGCATCCTGATAAATCTCCTCTGCACCCTCTCTAAAGCTTCCATGTCCCCCTTGTAATGAGGTGACAAGAACTGAACACAATACTCCAGTGACATTCAAACGTGACCATCATGTTCCTGTTCACACCCTTTCCCCACCATCTTCCGAACTTCTTTGACTTCTGACTCCTCTTTCCAAGCCAACTTTGACCTGTTTCCTTCACTCGTTCTGCCATCATTGGAGAGTGATGGGAAAGGTCTTTGATGTATTGCTAATATAATTGTTAAACATGGCTTCATCGTTTGTACCATGTAAACTCTCAGTGAGTGGCTTGGGGAGGACTGTCTTTATAAAAACATTCACCTGCCCAACATACACTGTCTGTTCAAACTTCACCCTTCATCTGTGCAAGAAAGTGTTTTCTCAAGTAATTATTGGAAAGCTTCTCATTAATTTGAAGTCTATGCCTTCTTGTTCTTGATTCATCCCAATGTGAAGAGGTAATTTCTCTTTATTTATCTCATCAACCACTACACAACTGGCATGGTAGCAAAGTGGGTTAGCACAATGCTTTACAGTACAAGCGAACTGGTTTCAATTCCCACTGCTGTCCTAAGGGGTTTGTATGTTCTCCCCATGACTGCATGGATTTCCTCCAGGTGCTCCAGTTTCCTCCCACAGTCCAAAGACCTACCAGTTGGTGGGTTAATTGGTCCCAGGATTAGGCCAGGATTAAATCTGGGGATTGCTGGTCGGCGTGGTTCAAAGGGCTGGAAGGGTCTATTTTGAGCTGTATCTCAATAAAATAAAAAAATAGAATAACTTAATTTTGAAGATCACCCCTTAATGCTCTTGCTCAACGGAGTTCAAGCCAATCTCCTGTAACCCTAAACACCATTCTGATGAGCTGCATTGAACTTCCTCAGTAACATCCATCACGGAGACTCTAAAATGCAGAACTGTGCAAGGTACTGCCCATCTTAAACTGGGATGAGGAAGAATTTCTTCGCTCAGAGGGAAGTAAGTCTTTGAGTTTCCTTACCACAGAGGGCTGTGGCCTAGCATCCTTTATGAATATTTCAAAGATTCAAAGATTCACTGTCCATTTTGTATCCAAGTACGTACATAACCCTGAGATTTGTCTTTCCACAGACAGTTAAGGTTGAGATGGTTCAATTCCTCATTGGAAAAGAAATCAAATGTCAGGCGAAAGGGCAGGAAAGTGTACTTAAGGAAATGCAGGGCTGGGTGGTCCATTCTTGTTGCCACTTCTTATAGCTTCCTGGCTTTATGTGGTTCAGGGTCCTGGAAAATATGCTGTGTCCCATGTCTCTGCACAACAAGCAGACCTTTCTTTTCCCCTGCACTTATGAAAAGTAGGCTAATAGTCCATTAACCTTCGAGCTTGCAACGTATGCCAACGCATTGGCTTCTGATGAATGTTAAAAGCCAGAACAATGAGATGTGATTAGGATGATTCTTCACTACAATCTGGTGTTAATCCTTACAGTGGGATCTGAGTGGAGGTAGGTTTAATTTGAGAGAATGCTGCCTGTGATCTGGGTGAATTTAGTACTGATAACTGATGCCTGTTCCTTCTCATCCAACTATTGCATCTGACGAACACAAAGAGTGTAGGGCTTTGGCTCAACGGGCTTAGGCGGGAATGGGAAGAGGTGAGAGCGAGGCACCAACTCTTTTTTTCCCTCTTGGCGAATCGGCCAGGACAGACAGAGGAATAGCAGAGCTCACACAGCTAACGGTACGAGCTAACGGCTTAAAAAGTTTGTGTGTTTGGCAAGGTAAGTGGGTGAGTAGACTTAATTTTCCTTGTTTCATTCCTGTAGAATTAGGTAGCACGTCTACAGGGTTGGTGCTTCGTTCAGGGTGTCAGATGTGGGAATCCTGGGAGACCTCCAGCCTCCCTGATGGCCACATCTGCGCCAGGTGCACCGAGATGCAGCTCCTCAGAGGCCGTGTTAGGGATCTGGAGCTGCAGCTTGATGACCTACTGCTTATTAGGGAAAGTGAAGAGGTGATAGACAGGAGCTACAGGGAGGTAGTCATCCCTAGGCTACAGGGGTCAGAAAACTGGGTGACTGTCAGGAGAGGGAAGGAAATTGCCTGGATAGTGGAGAGCACCCCTGTGGCTGCCCCCCTCAGCAATCAGTACCTCATTTTGGATGCTGTTGAGGGAGATGACCTGACAGGGGGCGCCCACGGTGACTGGGTCTCTGGCACTGAGCCTGGCCCTGTTGTGCAGGAGAGAAGGAGGGAGAAGAGGAATGCGGTAGTCATAGGGGATTCCATAGTCAGGGAAATAGACAGGAGATTCTGTGAGCCTGATAGAGATACCCGCATGGTGTGTTGCCTCCCAGGTGTCAGGGTACGGAATGTCTCAGATCGGGTCCAGAATATTCTGAAGGGAGAGGGCGAGCAGCCAGTTGTCTTGGTACATGTTAGTACCAATGACATAGATAGGAGAAGGGAGGAGGTTCTGAAGAGAGATTTCCAGGAGTTAGGAAGGAAGCTGAGAAGCAGGACCTCCAGGGTAGTAATCTCGGGATTGCTACCTGTGCCACGTGCTAGCGAGGGCAAGAATAGTAGGATCAGGTAGATGAATGCATGGGTGAGAGACTGGTGCAGGGGGCAGGGCTTCAGGTTCCTGGATCATTGGGATCTCTTCTGAGGGAAGTATGACCTGTTCAAAAAGGACAGGTTACACCTAAACCCGAAGGGGACCAATATCCTGGCGGGAAGGTTTCATAGAGCTGTTAGAGAGGGTTTAAACTAATTTTGTCAGGGGGATGGGAACCGGAATGATTGAGTAGAGGCGGGGGAAAACAGAAATAAATCTAAGATAGTGAGCAGTAAAGATGTCAGGAAGGACAGGTGGGGGATGAGGCAAATTTGCAGCCATTGGGGTGAGCTGCAGTGCAATAAAGTTGCAGTTCAATCAAAGCAAAAAATACCAAATACTGGTCTTAAGGTGTTGTACTTAAATGCATAATGAATAAAGTGGATGATCTTGTCATACAGCTACAAATTGGCAGGTATGATATTATGGCCATCACTGAGACCTGGCTAAAGGATGCATGTCTCTGGGAGCTGAATGCCCAAGGATACACGGTGTATCAGAAGGATAGGCAGGTAGGCAGAGGGGGAGGCACGGTTTTATTGGTAAGAAATGATATTAAATCATTAGAAAGAGGTGACATAGGATCGGAAGGTGCAGAATCTTTATGGGTTGAGCTAAGAAATTGCAGGGGTAAAAGGACCCTGATGGCATTTATATACAGGCCTCCAAACATCTGCAGTGATGTGGACTACAAATTACAACAGGAAATAGAAAAGGCTTGTCAGAAGGGCAGTGTAATAATAATTGTGGGGGATTTTAACACGTGAGTGGATTGGGAAAATCAGGTCAGCACTGGATCTCAAGAGAGAGAATTTATAGAATGTCTACGAGATGGCTTTTTAGAACAGCTTGTTGTTGAGCCACTAGGGGATCAGCTGTACTAGATTGGGTATTGTGTAATGAACCGGAGGTGATTAGAGAGATTGAGGTGAAGGAACCCTTAGGAGACAGTGATCATAACATGATTGAGTTCACTGTGAAATTTGAGAAAGAGAAGCCGAAATCCAATGTGTCGATATTTCAGTGGAGTAAAGGAAATTACAGTGGCATGGGAGAGGAACTGGCCAAAGTTGACTGGAAAGGGACACTAGTGGGAAGGACGGCAGAGCAGCAGTGGCTGGAGTTTATGTGAGAAGTGAGGAAGATGCAAGACAGATATATTCCAGAAAAGAAGAAATTTTCAAATGGAAAAAGAATGCAACTGTGGCTGACATGCGAAGTCAAAGCCAAAGTTAAAGCAAAGGAGAAGGCATACAAGGAAGCAAAAATTAGTGGGAAGACAGAAGATTGGGAAGTTTTTAAAAGCTTACAAAAGGAAACTAAGAAGGTCATTAAGAGGGAAAAGATTAACTATGAAAGGAAGCTAGTAAATAATATCAAAGAGGATACTAAAACCTTTTTCAAGTATATAAAGAGTAAAAGACAGGTGATAGTAGATTTAGGACCGATAGAAAATGATGCTGGAGAAATTGTAATGGGAGATAAGGAGATGGCGGAGGAACTGAACGAGTATTTTGCATCAGTCTTCACTGAAGAAAACAGCAGTATACTGGACACTCAAGGGTGGCAGGGAAGAGAAGTGTGCGCAGTCACAATACGACAGAGAAAGTACTCAGGAAGCTGAATAGTCTAAAGGTAGATAAATCTCCTGGACCAGATGGAATGCACTCTCGTGTTCTGAAGGAAGTAGCTGTGGAGATTGCGGAGGCATTAGCAATGATCTTTCAAAAGTCAATAGACTCTGGCATGGTTCCGGAGGACTGGAAGATTGCAAATGTCATTCCGCTATTTAAGAAGGGGGCAAGAAAGTAAAAAGGAAATTGTAGACCTGTTAGCTTGATATCAGTGGTTGGGAAGTTGTTGGGAGTCGATTGTCAAGGATGAGATTACGGAGTACCTGGAGTAATATGACAAGATAGGCAGAACTCAGCATAGTTTCCTTAAAGGAAAATCCTGCCTGACAAATCTATTGCATTTTTTTTGAGGAAATTACAAGTAGACTAGACAAGGGAGATGCAGTGGATGTTGTGTAACTGGATTTTCAGAATGCCTTTGACGGGGTGCCGCACATGAGGCTGCTAAACAAGAAGAGAGCCCATGGAATTACGGGAAAGTTACGTGGATAGAGTTTTGGCTGATTGGCAGAAACAGAGTGGGAATAAAGGGATCCCATTCTGATTGGCTGCCGGTTACCAGTGGTGTTCCACAGGGGTCCATGTTGGGGCTGCTTCTTTTTACATTGTACATCAACGATTTGAATTATGGAATAGATGGCTTTGTGGCTAAATTTGCTGACGATATGAAGCTAGGTGGAGGGGCCGGTAGTACTGAGGAAACAGAGAGTCTGCAGAGAGGCTTGGATGGAATGGGAGAATGGGCAAAGAAGTGGCAAATGAAATACAATGTTGGAAAGTGTATGGTTATGCACTTTGGTAGAAGAAATAAACAGGCAGTCTATTATTTAAATGGGGAGAGAATTCAAAGTTCTGAAATGCTACGGGACTTGGGAGTCCTCGTGCAGGATACCCTTAAGGTTAACCTCCAGGTTGAGTCGGTGGTGAAGAAGGCAAATTCAATGTTGGCATTCATTTCTAGAGGAATAGAGTATAGGAGCAGGGATGTGATGTTGAGGCTCTGTAAGGCACTAGTAAGACCTCACTTGGAGTACTGTGTGCAGTTTTAGTCTCCTTATTTAAGAAAGGATGTGCTGACGTTGGAGAGGGTTCAGAGAAGATTCACTAGAATAATTCCAGGAAATGAGAGGGTTAACATATGAGGAACGTTTGACTGCTTTTGGACTGTACTCTTTGGAGTTTAGAAGAATGAGGGCAGTCCTCATAGAAACATTTCGAATGTTGAAAGGCATGGACAGAGTGGATGTGTCAAAATTGTTTCCCATGGTGGGGGAGTCTAGTACGAAAGGGCATGACTTAAGGATTGAAGGGCACCCATTCAGAACAGAGATGTGAAGACATTTTTTTTTAGCCAGAGGGTGGTGAATCTGTGGAATTTGTTGCCACAGGCAGCAGTGAAGGTCAAGTCATTGGGTGTATTTAAGGCAGAGATTGATAGGTATCTGAGTAGCCAGGGCATCAAAATTATGGTGAGAAGGCAGGGAAATGGGACTAAATGGGAGATTGGGTTAGCTGATGATAGAATGGCGGAGCAGACTCAATGGGCTGAATGGCTGACTTCTGCTCCTTTTAAAAAAAAGGATAGCTGATCACAGAATGACCAAAGGTTTAAACACACACAGAAAGGCTTTTACATTTATATTGGAACTTACATGCATTAGTGGCAGAACCTCGTGAGAGTAATTTTCCATTTTTGTCAAGTATAACTTGACATTATTATCCCCAGTTTTCCATTATTCCTGCTCTTTGTTTCTCTCTGTGTAAGACAGATTGTATCATTCAAATGGCCTTTAGGTGTGAAATGTATTGATATAAATATATTGGCATGATTTTTTCATTTATTTTATTTCTTTTGGTGGCACTGTTGTCACTGGAATTTAACATTGGAGCGGTGAGTTGCTGGTCTCCACTGTCGTTGTTACAGGAGCGACCACTGGCTCCCTCACTGGAGAGAGAGTGCCTATCTGAGATACCGAGGTGCTGAGTTATGGACTGTCCTGCAGTTTTTGCTGGACTCTGGATCAAGGTCTCTTTAGGAGCTTTTGCTATCACTTGCATGGTGGTGGTGGGGGGGAGGGGTCGGTGCTTCTGCGGGCATGAGTGGGTGGGGGGTGGGGTTGATGCTTTTGCTGCTGTGTGTGCGAAGAGTGGGGGCTGGGAGGCTTTGGAGTCTGATGTTTCAATCATTCATTCTATGGGATATCTTGTTTTGTGGATGTACATGAAGAGTAGGAATTTTAGGTTGGGTACTGGATACATTCTCTGACATTGAACGAACCTTTGATCCTTGGAACCTTGAAGCTTCCATTAGTTTTATTTATTTATTGTGGAAACATCTCAGAATAAGTCTTTCCAGCCCTTTGAGCCACACTGCCCAGTAACCCCTGATTTAACTCTCGCCTAATCTACAATGATTATAACTTACAAAAATAGAGCAGAAACGGGAATAATGAGGTAGTGTTCATGGGTTCATGGCCATTCAGAAATCTGACAGCCAGACCAGGAAGCAGTTTCAAAATTACTGAGTGTGAGTCTTCAGATTTCTGTATCTCTCCCACCCCCATGGTGGTAGTATCAAGAAGAGGTATGCTTTAGAATGCAAGGATCCTTAGTGATGATGCCAACATGTGATTTGTAGGGGAACTGAGATGGTGGCGGATCCCTGCTCCTGCCCACCTCTTCTTCCTTGGTGGTAGAGTTCATGGGCTCAGAAGGTACTGTCAGAAGAGGCCATGTGAGTAAGTGCGCGGCTGAGTCCTGATGAAGGGTCTCAGACTGAAACATTAACTGTTTATTCCCTTCCAGAGCTGCTGCCTATTCTGCTGAGTACCTCCAGCATCTTGTGTGTGTTGCTCTGGATTTACAGCATCTGCAGAATCTCTTGTGTTTATCATGACCTGACCTCCTCTAGTAATCAAAGTTTTTATCCAACTGGCCAAAATAGGTTTCTGGTTAATGGTGACCTCTAGATATTGATGTCGGCGAACTCAGCCAGTACATCTACAGTATGGTTGGTTAGATTCTCTCATTACTGCCCTGAGCATGGTTATTTTGCTTTTCCTTTCTCTTTGGTAATCTCTTGGGTTCAAGAGTGATTTGCCTTTGCTTCTGTTATTTATTTATTTAGAGATACAGCATGGTAACGGTGTGTTCCAGCCCAATCATACCCATGTGACTTATTAACCTACTAACCTGGACATCTGTGGAATGTAGGAGGAAACAGGAACACATGTGGTCACTGGAAAAACATACAAACTCCTTACATCCAACGGCAGAACTGAACCTGGGTCGCTGGTGTGGTATCAACGTTATGCTTACTACTACGGCAGTGTGCACTTTATGGGCTCTGACGTGACTGATAATCGCAGATGGCTCTACAGATTGGCTGGATGGCGGCTGATGAGAAAGGAGGGTGGATAGTTTGTGAGCAGCCTTCTCCAACAAAAATAACCACAACTTGTCCGATGTGACTTAGCTGTTTTTTTTTAAGCTTGTAGAGTTGACTTTGGGGTCGGGGATCAGGTTAGGGTTCAGGGACAGGGATGTTGGAGAGATAGAGGTCAGGCTAGAGTCTAGGCCTTTGCTCTGCGCTCTGCTTTCTGCATTTTCACATTTGAAGACAGTGACCCCTGCCCCCCCCCACCCCCGCTCCCCAGTGTGCAAGTTGGCAAGGCTGGATTTTGAGGCCTGGAGTTTGGGTTACTGTCATCGGTGAGTTCTAGGGTTGATACTGAAGATTGAAGCCGAAGGACGATTGGGAGACTGAAAGTCGAGGCCCGATGGCCAAAGCCTCAGGTCGGTAAGTGCAAGTTCTCTGGGGAAGTTGGAGCCCCGATGTCTTCAAATCCTTGAGACTATTGGAGGTAGGAGGCCCGGAGGCAGTTGGAAGACTGTGTTTGTGTTTGTGTGTGTGTGAGTGGGTGGGTGGGAGGGATAGGGGAAGGAGGTTTGTTTTTGCAATTGTTGTTTTATGCAGTTGTTCTGTTGTTATTGGCTGAAAATTGCAGGCATGCTATGTGTGACGACACATGCAAGCTGCCCCACAGCCGTTATTTGTAATCATTGGTCCATGCTTGTGGACTCTCCAACTCTTGTTGTCATGGAGGCATAGGCTTCAAATCCTGAGACAACATTCTTCCTGTAAATTGGTGCGGCAGTGATGAGAGTGGTTGTACATGTCATTCGTTTCACTGTGCTAAAGTCTCAATTTCCTCATAAGACCATAACTCATAGGAGTGGAACTAACTGCTCAGGTCCTTGAGTCTGCAGTGCCATTGATAATGGTTGATTCATTTTTCCTCTCAATTCCATTCTCCCGCCTTCTACCTGTAACCTTTGACACCTTTACTAATTAAGAACCTATCAGCCTTGGCCAGTGATTTGGCCTCTACAGCTGACTGTGGCAATAAATTCCAAAGGTTCACCACACCATCCACTCATCAGTCATCATCATGATGCGCCGTGTCACATGATATTGGTGATTATGGTCTTTCCATGACCATGGTTGTTCTTGGCAAATTTTTCTACAGAAGTGGTTTGCCATTGCCTTCTTCTGGGCAGTGTCTGTACAAGACGGGTGATCCCGACCATTATCAATACACTTCAGAGATTGTCTGCCTGGTCAGTGATCACATAACCAGGACTTGTGATATGCATCAGTGACCCAATTCTGGTTGCCTTTTAAACTATATGCTATGGTAGTAAATGAGAAATGGCCGGTGCATCTTGTACTATGCCTTACTGTTGTAGATTGGTGTTCTCTGGAGTCTGACTTGCACTTTATCCCTCCTTAAAAAAAAATGGAACAAGAATACAGACTTTGTAACCTCTCTTGAAAAGTAAGGTCTGTCTTAATATTTCTGAATTGTAGAGCAATTGCTAAAATGTCTGATACAGTGATTGTGGTACAGTTGAATAATGTTTAACTTACTGGACTAGTTAGCCAATGACCTAGAATCAATGCCCATGGGAGCAGCTAGAGAGCTCAATCCTCACTTTGGGTGATGTCTTTATGGAGTTTGCATGTTCACTTTGTGCGCTGGGTGCTCTGATTTCCTCTCACATCCCAAAGGTAAGTTAATTGGCTACTTATAATTAGTCATATATATAGCTAGGGTGCCTAAGACTTTTGCACAGTACTGGAGCAATTTTATGTACTGCACTATACTGCTGCCACAAAACAAAATCACATTTCATGACATATGTGAATGGTGATAAACCTGATTCTGATATGGGTCTCTTTTGTGGACCGAGGGTGTGAGGGTCAAGGAGAGGGGA
The DNA here is from genome assembly GCF_030028105.1 of Mobula birostris. Taxonomy (NCBI): domain Eukaryota; kingdom Metazoa; phylum Chordata; class Chondrichthyes; order Myliobatiformes; family Myliobatidae; genus Mobula; species Mobula birostris. The sequence goes on from NC_092373.1 coordinate 190,972,306, forward strand.
ATCATGGTTGGCAAAAGGAGAGGAGACAGTGTGAGAAGCACCAGACAAACATTCTAATAATCAATAAACAAATTATTTGGAATCAAATGACCTTGCCTGTGTCACAGTTCCGGCTGCCCTCCCGTTTATTCCTCATGTTCTCCTAATTCCCTTTTCCCCGTGTTTCTCCTATGTGTCTGTGTGTGTAGGCGCGGTGGGCATGGCGCTCCTTTTGTTCTCCTGGGCTTCCTGATTGCGGCACACCTGAATCTCATTGAACCTGCAGCATAAATACCCCGGCTTTCCAGCCATTCATCGCTAGATCGTTGCTTCAGCTAGTGTGGCAGTTCACGTTCTAGGACACTTAGAATTACATATTCTAAGTTTTGTTTCCGCGCTGTTGTTTGTCTGTGTTAACTCTGCCTCTCCGTGTTAACAGGAGCATTGCATGCCGCCTGCCTTCCCGTTCATCCTCCCGCCTGCCGTTCTCCTCCAGCCACGCTCACACCCTGGTCTGCATCCCTGCCCCGCCTCGTCCCGCTACCCGCCTACACTCTCCGCTGGCTCAGTGGTTAAACGCTGCGCTCTCACTGCACCGACCCGGGTTCGTCCCCTGGTCAAGCTTCGCTCACTCCTCTGCTTTCCTCAGCCTAATCCTCACCCCCCGGCTTTCCCTGAAACCATTAATGTACACTCTTCAGATTACTCTACCTCCGTGTCAGTGTCCTGTGTTTGGGTTCACCTGTTCCCAACAACAGAACGATCGGGCCAACACAGACCCAGCGGACTCAAACACCATCCAACAAGCCCTCGCCAGCCAGGGTTCCCTACTGGGATAGCGCGATCAGCTCCTCCGGGAGGTCATAGAGAGCCTCCGTTCCCTGTCTGCTTACATCATACAGATCAGTGACCAGGTGGACTGTGTCTCCACTCATATCACTCAACCCACACCTGGAACCCAGCCTAGCCAGCCCAGACGGCGTGTAGCGGTAACCCCCCCGCCCCCGCCCCCCAAGCTTCGCCAACACCCCCGCCCAGAGAGCCTCACGTTCCAGAGCCGGAGCACTATGCTGGAGACCTGGGGAAGTTCCGGGGTTTCCTCCTTCAATGCTCCCCGGTGTTTGAGCAGCAGCTGTCGACCTACTCCACAGGTAAGTCTAAAGTTGCTTATGTCATGCGGTTGCTAAGGGGGAATGTATTAGCATAGGCCACAGCAGTTTGGGACAACCAACTTGATATCTGCTCCTCTTTCGCCAGTTTCATTACGGAGATGAGAAAGGTCTTCGAACACCCAGTCCGGGGTAAAGACGCCGCTAAGCGCCTACTCACTCTCCGCCAGGGCTCCCGCACTGTTGCTGAATATTCAGTGCAGTTCCGGACATTAGCAGCCGACTCGGCGTGGAACGATGAGTCACTCCGGGGGTATTTCGGGGTGGACTTAGCGACTTGGTGAAGGATGAGTTGGCGGCGAGAGACGACTCCGACAGCCAGGATTCCCTGATCTCTCTGGCCACCAGGCTGGACAATCACCTCCGGGAGCGCCGTGGAACAAGCCTCTCTCCCCCTCCTTCACCCCTAGTAGCTCCCAGCCCTGCCGTTTCCACCGCCCGGGAGAGGAACACATGCAGCTGGGGTGGGCCCGCCTTTCTCCCGCTGAACGTTTCCGGAGAATGAGAGCGGGCGACGGTCTATATTGCGGTCAGTCCGGCCTCTTCCTTGCCTCCTGTCCCCTTCGGCCAAAAGGTTGGCGGGGGGGGGGGGGAACTCACCAGTAGCAGTGGGGACCCTGGTGAGCCAGACAACCCACCCTGTCGTCCCCCAACTCCGAATGCAGCTTCAAGCCACTCTGTCATAATCAACAGTCCTTGCCTCTACTACGCTCGTGGACTCTGGCTGAGAGGGAAACTTCCTGGACGAAAGCCTACCCCTCCAAGCCGGTATTTCTCGTGAGCCTCTGTGTACCCCACCCCACCCCGGACGCCAATGCGCTGGACGGTTGACTCCTGGCCCGTGTCACGCACTGCACGGAACCCCTGCTTCTCCTTCTCTCGGAAACCATAGGGAGCAGATACGGTTCAATCTAATTTCCTCCCCTCAGGCCCCTTTAGTTCTCGGCCACCCGTGGCTAAGCCGTCATAACCCCCACATCGACTGGTCCACCGGGAAGGCAGTCAGCGGGAGCGCGATCTGCCATTCCTCTTGTCTGTAATCAGCCCTTTCCCCAGCGGAGTATGATCAGTCAGGATCTAAAGCTGACCTGCATACAGATATCAAAAATGAAGACATTGCAGAAGGGAAAAAAGATATTGTACATTTCGAGTTAAAGAAATGGCATTTAGGAGAAAATGAAACCAATAGTACAGAAAAAAAGTCTGAAAATACATTCTCAAAGTCTAGTGAAAAATTTGAAAATGATCAGTCTAATAATGAAGGAACTGATATAGAAAATTCCCAGTTGCATCTAAAAGAAAGCAGACTGGATACTAAGGAAATTGCACACGCTTCGCCAGGAAACATGGTACAAATTGAAAATTTGATAAAATCTGAAGACAAATTAGAGGGGAAATCGGCTGTAGTGGATGAACCTGTTAAAGCCACACCAGTTCAAGCATAAGAGGAGGAAAGTCCAATACAGTGGCAAGAAAAGTCTACTAATGTTGAAGATAAAGCAAGAAATCTGACCAGTGATGTAAGTAGCCAGAACAAACCAACCACTCGTGCAGCTAAGTAAGTAAGCAGTCCTGAGCATTTGTCTGTAACTGAGCAAGAAAAGCGTTCACTGACTTCCATAAAAGAGAAACCAACAACTGATTGAAAGTTGGGGAAATCTCCAGCACCAGTATCAGTTACAAGATCAAGTAATCAACCATCTCCTGTGATTAAACAAGGGCGTTAAAAAAAAAAAGAAGCAAGTCCAGAACTCAAAAGACAACATAAAACTGAAGCTACCCAGTTCCATGCACATTCATCCCATGTTCCACGTCTCCCAATTGAAACCTGTATCTGTCAGCCCATTGTCCCTCCTGCCGGACCCCCTCCACCTGCCCGGGTTGTCGACAATCCAGGCAAGCCTGGTGGTTTGCCTGGAGGCTCCTGTTTGGGGGGGGGGGGGGGAGAGTGGGGGGTACTGTCATGGTCCCGGCTGTCCCTCCCGTTTATTCCTCGTGTTCCCCTAATTCCCTTTTCTGTGTGTGTGTGTGTCCTGAATCTCATCGAATCCAACCTGCAGCATAAATACCCCGGCTTTCCATCCACTCATCACCAGATCTTTGCTTCAGCCAGTGTGGCAGTTCATGTTCTAGGCCGCTTACAATTGCACATTCTAAGTTTTGTTTCCACGCTGTAGTTTGCCTGTGTTAACTCCGTTTCTCCGGGTTAACAGGAGCATTGCATGTTGCCTGCCTTCCCGTTCATCCTCCTGCCTGCCATTCTCCTCCAGCCACGCTCACACCCTGCTCTGCATCCCTGTCCCACCACCTGCCTACTCTCTCTGCCGGCTCAGTGGTTAAATGCTGCGCTCTCACTGCACCGAACAGGGTTCGGCCCCCGGTCAAACCTCGCTCACTCCTCTGCTTTCCTCGGCCTAATCCTCACTCCCTGGCCTTCCCTGCAACCATTAATAAACACTCTTCAGATTACTCTCCCTCCGTGTCAGTGTCCTGTGTTTGGGTTCACCCATTCCCAGCAACAGCCTGGTGTCTTGGGTTGGGTGTGTCTACAGACATGCCACCTCCTGCCCCTGGTACTCATTTACTGTCACCTGGACCACACTCCTCCCACGGCATTCCACCCTTGACATTCCCAACATCCTCTGCTCCCATCAAATTTACAAGCTTGCTTTCTGTTCCACGTTGACAAGTACAGTATTGTGCAAAAGTTTTAGGCACCTCAACTATATATGACTAAGACTTTTGTTCAGTACTATAAATGTAGTTGATGGTTGGGACAGGCTCTATGGATTGGAGGGCTTCTGATTCCAAGACCTCTCTCAATGACACTTCTTTGGAAAATAGCTGATCAAAACAAAGATTTGTTTCAATAAATGATCATTAATGGGGCTGATAAAGCAAATGGATGATCACAAAAAACCCAGAGTACCACATATAAAATACTAGGTGAACTCAGCAGGTCAGACAGTGTCTATGGAAAGAAATAAATATTTGATGTTTCTGGCTGAGACTTATCCTGATGAAGTGTCTTGGTCCGATATGTGGACTATTGATTCCTTTCCATAGATACTGCCTGATCTGCTGAATTCCTCCAGCATTTTGTATGTGTTATTCTGGGTTTCCAGCATCTGCAGTATCTCCTGTCACAGAAAACCTACTTTGTTAATTGAAACCATCGAAGGAGAGAAACTGGCCACCACTTTTGATCTGGCCTCCATGTCTATCCTGGAGCACAGCCAAACAATTTACTGCAAGACTTTATACATTAAAAATTATCCATTGAAAGTTGTTAACTAGTTTCCTGTGAAATTAGATGAAACTATTCAGTTCCTTGTGCATGTCAGTTGCAGCTCAGTGGGTGACATTCTCACTTTTAAGGAAGAAAGCTTTGGTTAACGTCCCATGTTAGAGATTGAAGCACAAAGTCTCCCAATGGAAAATGAATTTATGTGCATTTTTTAAAAACTGAGTTATTAAACTGAGGCCAGCTGCCTTCTCAGATACATGTAAAACAATTCAACTACAATTTTTTTTTCAATGCCGAGCTGGGGAATTTTCCTCTGGTGCCTTGGCCAATATTAATACATTAGCGCAATAACAAGATACAAATTGTCAGTCATTATCAGACCACCCCTTGGGAAAGTTTGCTCTAGAATTCAGCTGTTCTATCAATTAAAAGGTTGGTGTTGTTCCACTACTTTTCATGTAATACAGGTTGAGCACCCCTTATCTGAAATGTTTGGAGGCAGAGGTGTTTTGGATTTCAGATTTTGAATTTTGGAATATTTGCATCCACATACTGAGATAGCTTGGGAATGACCCAAATCTATTTACATAACAGATAAGGCAGCACAGTAGTGTAGTGGTTAGCACTTTACAGTGCAGGTGACCTAGGTTCAATTCCTGCCACTGCCTTTAAGGAGTTTGTACCTTCTCCCTGTGAGTGTGTGGGTTTCCTCCAGGTGTTCTGGCTCCCCCCCCCTCCCCCCCCCCCCCCCCCATAGTCCAAAGACACACTAGGTTAATTAGTCATTGTAAATTGTCCCGTGATTAGGCTAGGGTTAAATCAGGGGATTGCTGGGCAGTGTGGCTCGAAGAACTGGAAGGGCCTATTTCACACTGTATCTCAATAAACAAATAACACACCTTGTACATATACTTACTGAAGGCTCTTGTACATAACATTTTTAATAATTTTGTGCATGAAACAATAATTTCTACGTTGAACCACCAAAAAGATAAGTTATCACTACCCCGGCTGCCCAAGTAGACAGTGGCTGTTTGGGATCGTCATCATTCCCGACTCTGAACTTATGTGCTACCGGTGAGCAATCTTTGTCTTACTCTTGTACATCACACCTGTGTACTTAACAGTATAAATGATTACATACTATTAATATAATGAAAATAGACTGTGTGCAGGGTGACAAAAGCAGCACAGCAGCACCGGGAGAGGACCTGAATCAGCCGTTGGACAGCAACAAGCAACAGCACGATTTCAGTCTCCACCTACAATGCCAAGTTTTGATTAAAAGGGTACTGTACACCATATTTGTATTTTACTTTTTTAAAGTTTTATTTAAGTTATAAAAACAAAAGATTGAATTTAATAGGCCTCGGAGCAGAATTAGGCCATTCAGCCCATCAAGTCTGCTCTGCCATTTAATCATGGCTGATCCATTTCCCTCAGCTCTGTTCTCCTGCCTTCTCCCTGTAACCTTTCACACC